>NC_090932.1:93093313-93718313 GCF_040938575.1 Ambystoma mexicanum
ATTACATCATCCATGGCATCACAGATGACCTCACTAATGGAATCACTGATTACATTATAACACTAAACGGCCATGAGCAGTGGGCACGATGTTTGACGGTGCCCACAATATATTTTAACACATTAAGGGGCCACTAGCCATGGCCTTCAGCCATGGCCTTTGGCAGTGCCCAATGTATATTTTACAAAAGTAACCCGACACTAGCCATGTCCTTCGGCTATGCCTACTGTATTTTTAATACACTAACCAGCCTTTTGCCCTGGTCAGTGGCTGCTCACTTCAGATATCTCCCATACTGGTGCCATCACTGGTGACCTCACTTATTGCCTCATCTATGACATCATTGCTTAAATCACTGTTGAATCACTGATGATATGAAAACACTAACTGTACATTTTAACACATTAAGCAGCGTGCTCCAAGCTGTACACCCCTTTTCGGCACCATAATTTTGGCATGGGCCGATTTTGCACGGCAATTCCGCTGCAGCGCCCATTTCGGTGTGCCCTTTTCGGCACGGAAGACATTCCGGCCCTGTTATTTTGGCACGAGGGATGTTTGGAAGTGGCTGACTTCGCCAGCTGACAGACCATCAGTCTGGCTTCAGATCTGGCAAAAGCACGGAAACTGCTCTCCTGAACATCTGTGAAGATCTGCTTTCCAACCTTGACTCTAGCATTCTCTCTGTTCTCATCCTACTTGATCTCTCCTCTACCTACGACACGGTCAACCATACCATCCTGCTCAACCGTCTCTGGGATAACCTGGGCATCACCGATCAGGCTCTGGCCTGGCTGACCGCTTTCCTCTCTGATCGACCCTCCCAGGTCCAACTTGGGTCCTTCCTATCATCTATCTTCCTCTCCACCTGTGGTGTTCCCCAGGGGTCTAACCTCTCGCCCTGGCTTTTCAACCAATACCTGGCAACTCTCATCCGCTGTATTGCCATTTTCTGCTCAACCTTGCAGTGCTACGCAGACGACACTCAACTCATTTCAGGCTGCCCTCGGCCACCTCCTCCACCTCTCTCATCACTGATTGCCTAACTGCCATTCAAGATTGGTGTGCGCCCAATGATCTTTGTCCTAATGCCAGCAAGACAGAGATCCTACTCATTGGCAGACCATCACCTTCCTTCCCCCTCACTCTCTAGCCGGCCTCCCTTGGCCCTCCTCCTATCCCCACCTGCAAGGCCAAGAACCTTGGTGTCACCTTTGATTCCACACTCTCCTTCACCGCCCACATCGCCGATCAAAAAAGTCAAACAACCTACTGCACCTCCTCAGAGGTATTCTTCCTTTCCTCTCATTCCCGCTGAAGCTCACTGTCTCCCAAGCTCTGGTTCTCTCTAAGTTGGACTATTGCAACAGCCTATTTCTTAATCTACCTGCCTCTACTCTCTGCCCTTTACAACTTATCCAGAACAGGACTGCAAGACTTCTCCTTGGCCTCAAGCCCTGGGATCGTATCTCTCCAGCTCTGAAACCTCTCCATTGGCTCCCAGTGGATGCAAGGATTATTCAAAACCCTCTGCATTGTCCACAAGGCTTTCTGGGGCCTGGGTCCAACATACCTTCAGCTATCCCTTTGCAAATACCTCCCATCTCGAGCACTCCACTCCTCTACCTCTAACTCCCTCAGGGTCAGTCGTTTCTCAAAGAAACGAGCTGGGAGTAGAGCTCTGTCTTCGGCTGGGGCCTCCCTCTGGAGCAGCCTCCCTGCCACTCTAAAACTTGAGGAGGCCCATCTCCGGTTCCGGAAGCACCTCAAAACCTTCCTCTTTGCTTCTGCCTCCGGGCCACCCCCTGCACTGGGGTCTGTATCTGTACCCATACAGCCCTCCCCTTTTCTTCCTGCACTTTCAGACCTACATGGCCTGCTGCCATAAACCCAGCACTTGCCACTTGCTGGCTGCACTCCCATTGTTTGTTGCCTTTTTATTTATTATTTTATTATTATTTTTGTTTTTTCCTTCTCGCTCCGCACTCTCCTTTTGTTCCCCCTTCCATTAACTTATCCCCTTTCCCCCTCTACCCTGCACTTGCACATTCTCAATGTCACTGGGCCTAGTAAGATCGTTGTTTTTGTTCTCACCTGTTCCCCTTCCCCTGCCTTGTCGCGTTCTGAAACACTGGTGTTTGAGCGCGATAGAAATAAAATATCAATATCAATATAGCAGCCACATCTAAACGCCCTCATGCTAAATAAGATCACAGAACTGCACTGCAACAAACCTCACCACCTCCCAGTTGTGTTGCTTTTCTTTACTTTTAATTTAATTAAATTAGTTAAATTAATAAAAAAAACATAAAGCCTTGAACCCTGGTCTGCCAGAGTTTAAGGCCTAGAATTTAACCAGTAGCCCACAACGGCTTGGTTTTTCATGGGGCATAAAATTCATACTTGGCCTATAATTTCATATGTTCAATGATAAATGAATGGTAAGTGCTCTGTCTCCTTCAGGTCAGGGTTCTCCAATTTCAGCATGACATTTTTTCTTTCTTTTTTTTGTTTTATAATGTTGGCCAGAGACGGTTTAGTCCTCTTTTTGAATATATGAGCAGTCTACAGGGGAATGTGTGGTGTGAGGCTTTGCATGTCATCTGAGAGGGTGTGCATGCAATGTAATGTGTGTGTGTTTGATGTGTGTGTGTGTGTGTGTGTATACATAGTCTGAAATAGTTTGTGAGGGATTGTGCGTGCAGTGTGCATTTGCTCCGTGAACGTCGAGTGCACGCCTGTGCACCCGTGTATGTATATGAGCATTGTGACACGTCGATTGTGAGTTTTCATTGTCCGTGTGTGTGTGTGTGGGGGGAGTGTATGTGTGTGCATCTCTCCGTGTCATTCGGAAGATGCCCATCCAGTTCTTGTTTTTCTTGGTTGGATTTTGTGACTTGTAGTTTTGTTTTGTCCATCAAGTGTCCTGTACTACAAGTCCCAAAATGCAAAGTGAAAAGGAAATCTGAATGATCATTTTACAAATAGCAAGGGACGTGTAGCATATAACTATATACAAGACATGTAACTCGACTGTATTCATGATTTCTCCTGAACCTCTATTTGGGTTGAATGGCAGTAGGGGATCTGTAAGTTATTGAAGGAGGAGGTATGTAGTTTAGAATCAAAGGAGGGAGAGAAAGAAGTAAAATACGTTTTTCTCAGCTGGGGAAAGTGAGAATAAGGGCCTTGAGAGGAGTGATGTCTACTTGCACCTGCGGTTTTCAAAGTCTAAAAGTATTGCAATATATTAAGGGAATAATGGGACTGTGTGGCAAGCCCCTCCTTTGAGCTGCAAAGAAAGTCTTGTTTGCGCTGGCTCACGTACAATGGAAGACGCGCACCTATTATTAATCCATTGGTAGTGCAGCTCAAAAGACCGTCTTAAAATCATGCAGTGACTGGGTGAACGTTTCCATGATGGAGGCCACATGGATACAAGGCATGCCTGTTAGACTACATAGTCCAGAATACAGAGTGTTTACCAAAATATACTTTTTAAATAAAAAAAATAAAAAGTCTTGTTCTCTGTTCTGCCAGAGTTCAAGGACCAGCATTCAACCACTACGCCACAATAGCTAAGTGCTTCAAGGTGCATACATTTCATACTTAGCCTTTTAAAATTGGACAAATTAAATTCTAATCTAAGTATGAAACTTGTGATAATTCAAGCAAGAATGTCACTGAAGCATAATGGTTAAGTTCTGCGTCTTGATCTCCTGCAGGAAAGAGTTCTCAAAGGCAACGTCCAGCAAAAATGTGTTTTATTTTCTTTTTTTAGTTTTGTAATGTTGCCCAGGGACGTTGTAATACATGTTCCATTCCGTGTTATAATGTTGCAATAAATAAAAGTGTTTCATGTTTAATACGTGTTCATTTCTGCAACAACGGTGTAATACATGTCCAATTCTGTTTATAATGTTGCAGTAAATAAATGTTTTTCACATTTAATCCATATTAGGAAATGCAAAGTGCCTGAAGGTTCATGCCAATTGCGACCTCTTGCGGCAAAACATCCTTGCGCTTAGAGGTACAAAATGCAAAGTGCCTGCAGGTTCATGCTGCGCTAATTGCAACCTCTCATGCCACAACTTCCTTGTGCCGAGAAGTCCCTACACCAAACTGGCTGCGTCTAACTGGGCTTGCCCAAACGGAACCTGCGGCAAAATGGTTGGGCCATAAAGGCATGCGCCTAACTGGCTATGCCGAAATGTCCTGCCCCGTGCTACAAGCCCCTTGGTTTATGGCCGGTCTCTTGGTGACTGTTGTGATAAATCACACGACCGCAACTAACCAGATTTAATAAGCACATAAATTGGAAAAAAATAGACCGGCTGCAAGAATAACATACGCCCACTTACTTTCTACACCCATAGCGAAAATCAAAAGCTGGCACCCATGTATTTACCCTTTCGCAAACGGGTAAAAACCCACATCTTCAAATAAACTGCCTCACTGCCCAAACCTCAGTCAGTTTAAATCTATGTGATTGTCCCGTCCGCTCTGTCTAATCACCGTCTGTCTGTTTTCGTGTCCTTGTTTCTGCGCCCCGAGGCTTGCGAGCTACCGGCGCAATATACATATTAAAATAAATAAATAAATAAAAATACACACAGTACTGCTTAGCTTCAAGGTGAGGAAGGGTCCAGCCCCCTCAGGCCATGTTGCTCTAAGTGGTCCTGTAACTTTGCCTTACTTATCAGGCATCAGGGCATGAGGGGGCTGACCTTTTCCTCACTTTGAACCTAGGCAGGGTCGGTCCTTGTTACTGCATGGATGGTAGACCCAGGTCAACAGTGATTTCTCACTCTCGATGTCACTGTAGCTGTAAACATATCTATTTGTTTTATTATTATTGACTGGGAAACTACAAATACCAGAATGCAATTCAACAAAAGGCAAAAAATGGTCTTCGAGTGCAAAACTTTCAAGGACTGACAGCATGGTTTGGAAAAAAAAGAAATCAGATGCCCATCCATACAGTAACCGGGACTGACCCTGCTTAGCTTCAAAGCTGGGCTGACTCTGCTTTGCTTCAAAGCAAGAAAAGGGTCGTCCCATTCCTCTAAGTGATCTTGTAAGTCTGCCTCATTTACCTGACACCGTGGCCTGAGGAGACTGACCCCATCCTCGATATGAAGCTACCCTGAGTCTGTCCTGGTTACTGCATGGATGGAAAACCTGGATGGCAATAGAGTCACAGGCCATGATTTTTCACCGCTGGCGTCACTATAGCTGTAAGAATATATTTTAAAAAAACAAAACAAAATGTAACAGCGGGTGCTGACCTACACATGCTGGTTATCCGTAGTCCTCGGATATAGCCGTGAATAATGGCAAAACAGCTGGAAATAAAATGCTTCCCAGGCCATCACCAAGTGCCCCCACATCTATGCCAGCTTCCCCCACTCCTCAGACAGCCTCCTCACATCCCCAACCCTCTCCCTTTCACCCCAGAACACACGCTGCATCTTTGATGAAGTTCGCTTTGAGATGGTGGCTATAGACGAGGCTAGCAAAAGCTTTGTGTTGCACACTTGGTCCCTGAACCCCCTCCAACTCCCAAATTCCACTCAGTGCCCTCTAGCCACCCCTTTGCCTCTACCCTGGTGGCATTTGTATGTTTTTTTGAGCTGCACCTATCATTTTCCTGCATTTCATTTTCACATAATCATGTCTATAGTCGCTAATATCTCTTGCATTGAGAGAAAAACATGATGGCGATCGTTTCATTTCTGAAAACCATGTTGGGGGAAAGGGGGCACCCCCTTCTCCATCAAATATTTAAATAACTACTGCACAGAATAACCCCAAACCAAGCAAAGCACTCTTTTGAACGCTCCGTGCGTTTCAGACCTGGTCCAAATCCATCCAGCGGTTTGGGCTGTGCGCTTTTTCTATGGGAAAATGAATGGGAAGTAGGGTGCACTTTTGGGCAAAAAAATTGTTTTGACGCTTAATAACGTTCATATTTTTAAATTAATCTTCACAAAACTTTGCAGTCTGGAGGGGCCCTCAGACTTTTAATCACTTTCAAAATTTCAGTCAAACCCTTTACTCGACCCAAACGTTATTAACAATAGCCTTTTGAGAGGTTCCTATGCGTGTTCTACTCACCTTAACTATAGGGCGCCGGGCTACTATCAACCATAATATATACAGATCAGGTGCAAGGCACAGTTCTGACCAAGCGGTGGCGCCACTCAGGCTTGGCAAGCTACTACATCCGCTCCCACCGTGTTTTTGAATTTCTAACTAGCTTTCTGTCTATTTGGTCTTGTGAGACGTGCAGTAAAGGTCAAAGGTAATCCGGTAAACCTCTTCACTCAAAATGAGAGCACCTAACAATACTTGAGAAGCGTTCCTACGTTCCAGTCACGTGGAACCCAAAGCCCACAGAAATAGTTGTGTTTTTTTTTCTATTTAGAACAACACACGTGCTTTACATCAATCTTTGTGTGTGCCAACGGATTATGAAATCTTTTTGTTCGGGTCGCACCTAAACAGAGAGGAATGAGGAAAGGCTGTGTGACAGAGTTCTCACACACCCTAGTTTAGAAGGTTTGCTCTTTCTTACATACTTTTCAAAAAATGAACTATCTTCAAAATGTCATCTTAAAAAAAGCATACCCAGGCCAGTAAGCGAATGAAAAGCTGCCTTTGTACACATAAAACCTGCTCTTCCACAGCTGATCACAATGCTGTAAGTACAGTTCATTCTGCGCTTATTTTGTGGGCGGTGCACCCCCGCCCCATTCCCCCCCAGAGAGGCAAGAAACAGCAAAAATAACAAATATGACCTGATTATTTTTGGCAAAGTAGTTCTCCAAAGGCATTGCGGCAGATTCACAAAGAAACACGGGCACCATCGCAAATGATTCGCTTGACGCCCCTGTTGCAAACACGAGGGTCCGACTGTCATGCGATTCCGTCGCTGCGGTAACATAGGCTGCAACAAACCACGCATGTTCTGGGTCACATTACCCGATGACCTTCGTGCAATATAAACACTTTAAGAAACAAAGCAAAACAGAAGACAGCATTGTTGATCCCTTATGACAGATAGAAAATACATTTCGACAGTGACGGTTGATGAGGTTGCTGCCACTGTAAAAACAAATGCACAGCAGGGTCAGACATGACCTTTCCAGGCATTGCACACCCCCCTGCGCCTGTTTCAACCCGTTGCATTACGATCCTTTCCATTTCTGGGCATTTTAAATCACATTCCGTTTTGAAATGCATAGAAACACTCTGATGCTCCTCTTGTTTGTGCAGTCGCCTAGCTCGTGGGGGTCTGAGAGGGGGGGGGGGGCATCCGAATTCGCCCATTCCGTGAAAAACACATTCGGATTCCCTTTGTGTAGGGGGGCGGGGGGGGGCTTTTCCTGATCCAAGTGAAGCATCAGAGGCTCTCCCGCATTCCGCTTCATAAAGGTCTGAAAATGTTCAGTCATTCAGCCCTAAAAGTTACCAGAACGAGCCACATTTTGCACTTCCTAAATACTGGAACATGTACAATTGTTTCAAAATAACAGCTGCACGGCGCACTAAGGCCGGGGTCGGCCCTGATGTTTTGGACAACAACTCCCATCACCCCTAACCAGCATAGTCAATAGCCAGATTTCACGGGAATTGTAGTTCGAAACATCTGGAGAGACCAAGGTTGCAGACCCCTGCACTGAGGCGTTCATGTGGCGCACATTGCCCTATTGGGCAGCCCGAGTCTGCATTTGGACGCAATCATAACATTCTAGACAAATCCCCTTTCTCCAACTGCGCCCAAATTGTTAATGTGCAGAGTATGAGTGTGCAACACACTGGGCAGTGTGGTTGCTCAGTTGCATGCTCCCCAACCAGCCATGCACTTACAACCTGGGGCTAGGCTACTGTATGTGCACTGGCGCGTATGCAATTGCATATGTGCAAAAGATAATTATGCATGAGGAGGTGTGTGGTAACCCAGGCTCTGGGTTCTCTGGTCCTTCCAGCCTCAGCCAGAGGTGTTGATGCCCCTGCAATATACACTGTCTGTTAGGTGCATCGCTTCACCTCTGACCTATATTTGCTCTGTATCAATTAGCTAACACAGAATGAAAAGCTGAGATCACTTGTTTAAGCAAAACAAAAGAGGGGAGGGATGGAAGGTTTGAATCTTAACCTCTGGCGTTGCTCTGGGCAACCCTCCAGACCATCATTCTTCGCCTGCCAAGCCATTACAGAAAGGGGAAAGATCATTTGCAAATCAAGCTTCGTCCCACCCCAAAAGGAGTATATTTGGGACAAAAGCCTGATTTGCATATGTTCTTACCCTTTCTGTAATGGCTTGGCAGGATGAAGAACGATGGCCCGGAGGGCTGCCCAGAGCAATGCCAGAGGTTAGGATTCATTACAAACCTTCCAGCCATGCCCTGTTTTGTTTTGCACAAGTCACACTGAGTGGGACGGGTATGCCCAGACGTGGGTCCCGAGCCTGCTGGGCCTAGAGACCCAAGCTAACTCTCACTGATGAGGACCACCAACAAGGCTGAAACATGTCTGGGGATGGTTGTGGTCTTGTGCAGAAGGGATGTGACCTAGAAGTTCGGGCTGGACTGCCCTTTTGGGGTGGGACCAGGCCTGATTTGCATATGGTCTTACCCTTTCTGTAATGGCTTGGCAGGATGAAGAACGATGGCCCCGAGGGCTGGCCAGACTGATGCCAGAGGTTAGGATTAATTCCAAATGTCCCAGCAATCACCTCTTTGTTTTTCATCACTTGTTTAAGCACAGTACATTTCCAGTGCATCACTCATTTCTTCTTCCCAAATGATTTGGGGATTCTGCACAATAAGCTCTCCCACCCTTTCGCATTCCTTAGAAACCCCTGGGCCTTGCATTGTATCTGCTGATCTTCTTCATGCTGTTGCAGGCTTTTTAAACCTCTTTTATATTCTGGTGGCGAAGGATAAAACATGTTTACATATCTGTAACATAGTTCAGTTAGCCCATCCCTGGCAGTCAAATATTCAATTCGTTTCTTTTGATTAGTGCAAATAACTTATATTTCTTTTCTTTGTGATATGGTTTAGATTCGAACCTTTCACCATTCAGGGCAATAAAACAAATACAAATGTCCATCATGTCATTTGCATTGTCACATAATGAAATATTTGCTTTACCTTACAAAGGATATACAGATATATACAAATAAAACCAGAAGGAAAAACATTATTCTAAATTCTGTACATGCGTACAATTATTATTATTATTTTTTCTTCATTTACAAAGCGTTCTAAACCCAAGGGCAACGAGGAGCTGTTACAAAACCAGTTACTCAAGTCAATAAGTCGGTCCATTTTGGGGAGCACTGGCTCAGTGATTAAGCAAACCGTCAAGTTTTAAGGGCTTTCCGGAAGGCCCAGTAAGAGTTTTTGGCTCTCAAGGCGGGCAAAGAGAGTTGTATTGTTTTGCTGGAATATTCGGGAAACTGGAGCCATCAGCCTTTTACATTTAAAAAAAGCTCAGACCAATTCTAAGAAGAATCAGGAAAAATATCCATAAGAAATAAGCCAGAAATTATTTTAATTGCACTGGAAAATTGTCTGAAAATAACTCTAGGTAAAATGAAGACATAATAACAAAAACATAGCATTAATTAAAAAGAAATCAAATGAATTTGGAAAAAATGTACCACTTTCAGTAGCAACAATTCAAAAAGAACATGGTAATTCCGGATGAGCCTTTGATGGCGGCAAGTAAAGCTAGCATGATACCCAGGTCAGGCTCCAGATCTCGGTTCGATTCCCGTAATTCGCTTAATGCTTTTCTGAAAGGCGCGGGAACGCGGGCGCGTTGATCTCAGGCACATGCAGTCAGAGATCAGTAATGGCGGCCACCATTAAAATAAATATGGCCGCCCTCGGTGCTAATGGATTTCCAGAGACTATCTTCTCCTCTTTTCTGTCAGTAAAAACTCGGGCAGCGGCCAAAGGAAAGCAGGCTCTCTGCCGCTCTCCCATCCTTCAGGGTTCTGCAGCCTGAAGCTCTCCCGATGTTTTGGACTTTGACTCCCATAATCCCTCACCATTGACTTTGCTGGCTAGGGTTGTTGGGAGTTGTAGTCCCCGTCTTATGGTGCTGGTCATACGGTGCTGGAAAACCAATGAGGAAACTCTGGCTTGCACTTTCACCGCTGTGTTCGTGCTCCATGTAGGGATGATGAGAACAATGCGGCAGATGAGTTGAAAACCAATAAGATACCTTTTGGGGTTTTCACCCGCATCCTGCTCTCCAAGAGTGATGGTGGAAGCAATGCAAATTACTGAAAATGTAACTCATGAATTAAGAAACAAGTGAAATAATTAACAAAAAAACTCCTACAGTAAAATAATGATGTGTACAACAAAAGCTGGTAACCGTCTACTGTGCGCATCTCATTTATTTAACACATCGCTTTGTTCTCCTTTATGTGCACACATTTTCACAACTAAAATCCCAAAGAAATCCTTGCAATTTATTTATTAATGCATTTGTGTAGCGCCCAAACCCAGAGGTACCACGGCGCTTGTACATGGTATAAGGGTGTGAAGATCAAGTCAGACAGGTCAACATAATTCCAGGTTAGTCATATTTGTCAGATGACCAGGTTTTCAGGAGTTGTCTGAAGGCGAGGTGTGACGGTTCATTCCTGAGGTTGGTGGGGAAGAGCGTTCCACAGCCTAGGGGCAGTGACGCAGAAGCTGGAGCCCCCAGCTCGTTTTCCGATTGAATCCGGGCGTTTGAAGAGTGAGGCTAGAGGAGGAGCAGGCGTACATCGATTTTAAGTGAAATGCGAGGGCTCAGGTAAGAGGGGGCGTTCTCGTGCAAACAGCGGTACGTGAGTTTTGAATTCTCTTTGATGGGTAGCCATTGCCTCGTCTTGAGGCACAGATGTGGTCAGAATGTTTTAGGCCCAGTGCTGCCCTTAGGGCTTTGTTTTGCAAAAATTGTAGCTTCGAAAGGTTCTTAGAGAAAGTGCCAGATATAAGCACTTTGCAGTAGACTAGTTTGCTGCATATAATAGCACGTGCGTGAGGCAGGCAGCTCGCTGGGGAAAATAATTTTCTGCTCAGAGCGATGCGTTTAGCCATATAGGCTGTAGAAGAGGCCAGCGCATTTACATGGTTACATGTTGAGTTTAGCGTCGATGTAGACGCTGAGCGTCTTGACTAACTTGAAAACCTGGAAGGTGTTGCCATCAATGGGAAAGGAGGAGTTGGAGGGTTCCAGGGAGCTTAAGCATCGAGGGGATCCTACAATGAGCAGATCAGTTTTCTCATCATTGAGGCATAGGTTGTGGAAGGCCATACAATTCTGGGTGCTGCTATGAGCTTGATTGATAGAGTCAACATCTTGGTTCCATGTGCTAGGGAGCAGGATATGGGTGTTCTTGGCAAAGTTGGTTTAGGAGATGCAGAGGGCATTAAGGTGGTCAAAAAGGGGTTCTGTGTAGGTGTTATAAATGGCCGCAGAGAGGCAAGAGCCCTGAGAGACCCCGAATGGGACTGGGATGGGATCTGCAGTCGCGTCACCAATGAAAACCCTGGAGGTGCGATCGATTAAAAAGCATTTGATCCATAGTGATGCCTCATTTGATCTGAGGTGTTGGCAAAGGATATTGTGATCAATAAGGACAAAGGCGGCTGAAACGTCAAGGAGGAACAGGATATCGATGTTGCCCGAATCACGGAAACTGTCAAGTTGGATTTTGAGATCAAGGAGGGCAGCTTCTGTGCTATGCATAGGGCGGAAGCCAGATTGTCTGGATCCGAGTAACTGGTGTTGTTCGAAGGGGGTTTGGATCTGAGAATAGGCTATGCGGTCCAGAACTTTGAGGAGGAAGGGTTCTGTGGTGATGGGCCGGTAGTTGGTGGGGAGGGAAGGATCTAGGGTGGGTTTCTTGGTGAGGGAGGAAGCCAAAGCTGCTTTTAGGCAGGTCGGGATAGTGGTGGAGGCAAAGGAGGCCTTGGGGAAGATGCACAAGTGCCTGCCCATAGTTTGACTAAATGGGCTGGGAATTCATCTCCTTTTTTGAGGGTTTGAGGTGTTGGGTCGTTTTGACGATCTCTTCCGGTGTAAATGGAGGGAATTTGAACTGGGCAGGTGAAGGATATTGGGTGCCAGGGGGTGCGAGGTCTAGAGGCGGCAGATTTGGCCAAGAGCTGCAGTTTTTTTGCTGAGATTTTGTCTCTCAGTTTGTCAATTTTTCTACAGAGGGTTGATTGGATGGTCGAACACCAAGATTTGTCAATATGGCCCGGGGAGGTGGTGGGGAGGGTTTTTTCCAACTCTTTGTGGATGGCAAAGAGTTCCATTTAACTAGAGCTAGCCTCAGGGATCCTGGTGTTGAAAGAGTTAGCTTTGGTGGTTATTAATGCGTTTTTGAAGATTTCAGATGCAGAGTAAAAGGCATCTATATTTGAGGGAGCAGGGGCTTTTCTCCAGGTATGTTCCCTGGCTTGGTTGAGGCAACAGAGTGTGATCAGTTATTCAGTGAACCAGCTGTTTGATCGTGAGCCTGGTTTGGGGCTTTTTGACTTCAAAGGGGCATGTTGGACGATGGTACATATGAGGGCATGGAGGATTGGAGAGGCATGAGCCTGCAGGTCGTGTGGAGTAGGTATATGGTGGGAGAGGTGCTTAAGCAAGGTTGGGGTGAGGCTTTCTTCAGTGAGCCTACTCATGTTGCGAGAGAGGAAAGGCGATGGTGGTGTAACAGGGCCAGTTTAAGAGTGGGAATGAGAGAGTTGGAACTCTATAAGAGAATGGTCGGACCTGGGCACCAGGCTGATGGCAGTGATAGTGACTGTGGTTATAAGCGTCAGGAACCAGTCAAGGATGCGTCCTTTGGAGTGCGTTGTGGTGGAAATTAGTTGGGCGAAGTTCATCGCAGTGAGCGTCTTGGTAAGATCGTTAAAGATCGTTAGCTCTGGTATCTAAGGCATCACTGAAGCCTAGGTTGAAGTCCCCTAAAAGAATGAACTTCGTAGCCGGTTTGATGAATGGGAAGAGGAATAGGGGGATGTCCAGCTCTGCGAAATGCTGATATTTGAGTTGGTGATAAATAAGTAAAGCATTAATGGTGGTTTGAGGGTTAAGCAGCACTTGTTAAGTAGCAATTCGTAGCCTGGCTGTGGGCGATAGGGATCTCTCTAATGGAAAGAAAGGTCTTGGCGATGAGTGCTAACCCGCCTCCTGGTTTGTCGGATCAATCTGTTCTAAAGATTGAGTAGCCGGGTGGAATGGCGACTAAGAGGGCCGGTCCAGCTGCACTATGGAGCCAAGACTCAGTGACTGCCATGAGATTAAGTGGTACTTGACAATATGGTTACGGATGTGGGTGGCATTTTCGCACAGGGAGTGGGCATTGATCAGGGCACCTTTGAGTTGTATGCAGTTGTCCCATTTAGTGTCACTCTTGTGCGAGCTGAGGGACGCAGGGGGGCAGGGTGTGTGGGTGTCACTGCCGCCGGCGACTGGTGTTTGTGGCGAAGGTGGAAACAAGGACGCCATTGAAGTGTTCCGTTACGTTCCTTCTCGCCTACCAGACTCGGTCTAGTTGTTTTCAAGATGGCCGCCGCCGTTCGTATATCTCACTCGGCTGCCGGCGGCTCGGCGCGTTGCAACTGAGTTTCTTTCCTCGCCTTGTTGCTTGCGCTAGTATCCCTCCTGACTGTTCTGCCTTACTATTACGCCTTCCGTACACTTCTGGTCTTTCTCCTCCTCCCGTTTCGTATGGGCTCTTCCCCCCTTCTCTGGTTCCCGCTTGCCTTCTCCTGTGTTTTTGTTCCCGTGCTGATTTTCTGCTGCAATTTATTCGCTCTAGGACTCTCATATTCCCGGACTCTCCAGTTCACACTTGTCCTTCACCCCGAGGTTACCTACCTGTTAACCGCCCTATCAAATCTTCTCGAGCTGCTGAGACACGCCGACCTTACCATTTCCTGGGTTCTTGGCGGAGGACCCATTCAACCTCCTACAGTGCAGACGACTTCCACAGCCTTCACGACTACCTTGGATCCAGGGGTTTTTTGCCATTCCAGTGGCTTTTTCCCCTCTGGCTATCGCGGAGGGGAGTCACCGCGGGTTTTCTCTGTCTGGGAGTCACGGTGGCTTCCTTCCGAGGTAGACCATATCTTCCAAAAAAGAAGAAGCCTTACATTGGACTTACCCGCCGGAAGAAACTGGACTACTCAGGTGAGGAGGAAGTGATTGGGGAGAGTTATCAATCGAGTGAAGACGAAGACATAGCTGATTACTTAGCAAGTCCCGTAGCCCATAGCGCCAGTCCTGATAGTGGGGGGAATGGGCCGGGGAAGAGGGGTAAGGAACAGGAGGAGAGGCAGTTGAGTCTTATACCACCAGTAACAGGGATTGGCAAAGTACCCAGGTGGAGACTCAGGGGCTATCATCCGAGCACGCAGAGAAGCTGTTTATGTTTATTGAGTTTATATAGCTCTTTACGCCAAAGCGCTTTACATTATAACAACAAGGATACAATAAAAACAGTAGAAGCAATTACAAAATATAAATCAAACCAGTAATACAGCACGTAGAACAATCTGCCAGTGAAGATAAACAAGGGAAGAGGGGATGGAGAAGGGTAAGGAAGTGGAAAACAGGAA
This sequence comes from Ambystoma mexicanum, assembly GCF_040938575.1. Classification (NCBI taxonomy): domain Eukaryota; kingdom Metazoa; phylum Chordata; class Amphibia; order Caudata; family Ambystomatidae; genus Ambystoma; species Ambystoma mexicanum. Next base: position 93,107,959 of record NC_090932.1, read on the forward strand.
GTGAAATAATCTGAGGGCGAGAGAGGAGGAGAGGGGACTTAAGAGGAACGGAGCAGGGAGAGAGAGGTAAGAGGAGGAGGGTAAAAATGGGGGAAAGGGGAAGGTCGAAGGAGGGGATACGAGTATCAAGGGGTGAGTGGAGAAGAAGAGATTTCAAGGAGACACGAAAGGAGGAATAGGTGGGGATGGAACGGATAGAGAGAGGAAGGGAGTTCCAGTGGAGGGGGGCAAGGAGCTGAAAGGAGCAAAAACGAGAGTAGGCACATGGGAACGGGGGAACAGAGAGAAGGGCGAGGTCTGCAGATCAGAGAGAGTGGGAGGGAGTGTAGAATGAGATGTGAGAGGTTTACAGACAAGAAAGAGGAAGTGGAATTTGAGTTGGGAATGAAAGGAAAGCCAGCCAAGATGAGAGAGCGAGGAGGAGATGGAGTCGTGAGGAGAGAGGACACCTTGCATGGCCGAGATTGACATGTGCTTGCAGTAGGCATTGGTGTGGTGGAATGTCCAGTTGTGGGAGAAAGGGGGTGGGGTTTAGTAAAGAGTGAGAGAGGACCAGGTGGGGGTGGCAGGTGAAGAGGAATCAGTGATATGGAGTAGATGGGGTTGGAATGGGGTGAGTTTAGGGAGGGGTAGCAATGTCTTGGCTAGCTTCGATGTAGTGAGGGAGAGGTGACTGCCGATATTGGTATAAGAGGGGGGGAGGAGGAAAGAGGGGGTTTTTCCGACATGTGGCTGATCCATCTCTTGGTGTAAGTGCTCCAGACGTCTCTCATGGTGGCTGGCGGTGGCTGGCGGGGGCGCAGTTGTGAGAGGTGCTTGAAGAAGTGAGGAGAGGGGAGGCAATGTAGGGAGTAGGAGTAGGCTAGAGAGGAGAAAACTGGGGGATGGCCGGATTGCTGCACATGTACGGACAGGCACAGACAGGCTTAGGCCTTTCTTGTGGGCCTTCATTGCTGAACTGTGCCGGCAAAGCCTGCCAGCTCTGCGCTGCTTCCTGTAGTTGGCTGCAAGGCAGCCAGTCCGGTGCAAGTGTGGGCAGGGCATTGAGAGGGACATTGGGAGTCTGCTGAAGTGGGTGGATGGCGGCGGTCATCTTTGTAAGGAGCGCTGTCTCCTTAATCAGAGTGCAGGACCCACTGCGGCAGCCCTCGCTCTTAACATGTAGCGGGATGTCCATTGGGATAAATGGGAGCCTAAGATGGTAAGAACTGTGCTCCGTTCCTTGCAAGGACAGTGTTTCTTCCTTGGTTACAATCCTAATATATATCTTCCTGCCAACATGTGTTTTACCACATAGGTCACATAAATTCATAAGACCCATGGTCAATGTTCCCTCTAATTATTTTCTTCTATGTGCGGAACTGGTTGGCTGTTGTGCGCAAATTATTTTGATGTGCGCAACTGACTAATGAGGTAAGCCACTTTGTGAGCATGCATATTTAGTGAACTACCGTCGCAGAAGAGAGTTTGGAAAGGAATGTCTTCTCCCCAGCCACTGCAATTCTTTACAAATCTTAAGACACTTTTTTCCAGACACATAGGCTTAAATAGGATATGTCATATGTGATTATACAGAAAACTCATCAACCAGTCCAAGACTTTTACATCTGCCGAAGTACCTTGCAAAAGTACTTCTATGCAGAGAAATATTTATGTTTTATGCCACTGGAAAATCACTCATGTCACGTGTATTCCAAAACACAATATCTCGTGTCGTAACTGATGGGGCCGTCAAGAAATTCAGAAAGAATACAACATTTGCAGATGGATGAATGGCAATTAAAAGCAATGCGTCAAAAAACATGCTGATTGGAGTTCAAGTGCCACTTAAATGAAGTAATTCAAGGGCCAGGACAACATGCTCCTAATAATGTGTACGGATGATAATTGCATCAAAATAACTTCACCTCAGAATATGATGATCAAAAATTCCTGTGCCTTTGCCTACTATCCACATTACATTGTTTTGTGGGAAGTGATAACACCAGCCTTACAGCTAAGAGACATATGCACCATCCATTTTTACTCCCTAACCAAATGTGCCTAACAAAAAAGAGAAACAATGAACATATTGTAGTGGCCTAGCATCTGGCAGGATGAGCTGTGCGTATTTGTGTAAGTGGAGTGGAGGTTGGAATGTGGTGAGGGGTCTAGAACCTAGGTGGCACCTAAGTTCCAGGGATAACGGTTGGTGGGGAAAGAGATAGAGATCCAGAGGGAGTGGAAGCTTTTTACCTGCTCTCCTTACTCACCTTCCCCCTGTAACAATAAAGCAAGCTTACCTTGTGTACATATCTGGCACTGGGCTGGGTCCTGCTTACTACCTGATAATCCGTGCCACCCAAGATACTACACACATCATTGCTTCAACCACAAAACTCCACTGATATTTTATTGAATTTGTGACCACAAGGAACTCTAATAATATTAATGCCCGATCTCAGGAGGAATTTTAAGGGGAAAGAACATCTTTTAATACACAGAAAGTATCCCTTTAGGCAAAGCTAATTACTTTTTTACTCCCTCAAAAATCATTTGACTCCAGGTAGGGAGCAAATTCTGATTAGAGCCCTGCTTCTACCCCTGACATAGGGAGTGAAATTACAGGGCACATAATAAAGTAATTCGGTTTGCCCACACTTCTGCACCACAGCCTAGATCAAATGTAAACAAGAGCCTTACTGGGGTTTATTATAGAGCCCTGTTGAAGAAAATCTCATATATATGCGTTTTAAGTTGATAGCATCAATTCATCAGAGATACAACTGATTGAGTGCATTCTTCTGTAATTATGGATCCCTCTTCTGTAATTCTTTGTTATCAGTTAAATAAGATGCAGGGAGGTGCTGTAGACGATACACACAGAACACATGGTTATATTGAAAGCCCTCAGCAGCTGAGCATGGAAAGAAAAAGAAGGTGCTGTTGTCTATACAGTGTTAAGTGAAAAATATATTTTTACACAGAGCGGTCTTTCTAAATCCAACTGTCATGCCCCTGCTGCACACAAGTGCATGCAGGGGCTGACATGCATGGTGAGACCCAGAGGAGCCGCTGCAGGCGTGTCCGGTCAGGTGAGCGTCTGTCTGTCTCTGTGTGTGTGTCTGTGTACATATGTGTGGGGAGTAAGTGTGCGTTATGCTGGGAAGGGGGTGGTGAAATGGTGTATTCGTGGGGTTAAAACCCCTGATTAGCAAGACAACCCGCGGGTGAGGGTGGGTGTGAGGAAGGGATCAACTTGCAGGGGAAGTATGTGATATTTTTGCATTTTAAAGCCAACACAAAAAGGGCCAGAAAAAATCTGTGTTTTTGTGTTCGGTCTTTCAAATGTGGAAATATCACATAGAACCATCTTGAAGGGTACTAGAATTTTGTATTCTTTAGAAAACAAGCAACACATTTCTTTCAGAGTACTGCTGAAATGTCTGCCTTGGTTTTTTAAATGTGCTGCTTTGTTTATCACATGCAAGTAAGTGAGGGACTGTAGGATTGTAGTAGTAAACATCCACTTGAAATGTGGAGACCCACAATACTTTGCAAGCAAGGCATATTTAAGGCCTCATCATATTATGTGAATTTTTAAGAATGTCATAACTCTGCATATATACAATTATTTTGTAGTGCATACAAGATTGTTTGCAACATACCCCACCCTTATATCATTGTGTAGGATTACACAAGTGCTCATTGAAACCATTTTTGTATTGCACTGAGTTACCATGTAATGTGTGAAGATCTATGACCAAGGGAACTATGAAGACTTGGAAAAGATGCAGATTGTGTGAAAAGTATTCTCCTGTCTTAATATCCAGTGCCCTGATACTATAGACGAGTAATTCCAGTCATAGTCCATACCCATTATCCCTTGTAGGCAAAGTAAATGGTATTGCAATGCTGCTCTCCACTTATAGGGTAATGATAGCAATGCTAAAGTAGGAGATGATGAGGATCACATTCGTCTTCACAAAATCCTTAAAGGGCAAATTCATATTTCAGGGTTATAATGTGTTAACTTGGAAGGGGGGCATTTCAAAGCACTTGTGTGACATATGTACAAAGAATAGGAAGTATGGGATAAGGTTACACATCCGAGTAGCCTGCTTACTTACAGTCAGTATCTGATATTTGATCTGGTAGTTCGATTTATATATTGTGGGTGACGATTTTGGTGAGGCACAATGAGTAACAGAAATTCTGGCGCGTGAACGTTATTCATATTACAACAAACATAAAGCAAGTGGATATAGCTGCATGTCTGCTAACCTTTCGCAGAGCCAAAAGAGGAAGCATCAAGGTTGTCCACGAGTATCTTAATGTGTTCTGGGGCAGAAGTTAGAGTCATAAGGTGAAAGTGTTGTAGTCATGTTTAGGAGTCATGGGTGGGGAGGGAACATTATTTGGTTAATGTGTGCAGGCATATCTTGGTTAGATTCTTCTGCTCATGGAGCCAGTTTTTCACATTCATTTTTAACTTCTTGTGTGTTTATTTTGCTGTTAGGGATTTTAAGTGTTTAGGGTCACCCTCGCAAATGCAAATGAGCAGAATATCAAGACTAGTTGCTTATTGTAAGAGAAAGAACATTTCAGGTAATTGCTGTGGCTTGTGCCTTATTAAATCTTATTGAATAGGTGATTATTGTCTGTGTGCGCTCCTAAAATTCTTCTGAGCGGCACCCAGAAGGAAGCTGGGCAAGCACACATGCGCACAGCTTAGAGGGAACATTGCCCATGGTGATCTTCTTCAAGACTTCTAGGTGTTCTTGATCACCACAATCAATAACAGTTATATATTATCCATACGTGTACCTAATTAACAAAAACCCATTGTAATCCATATCATTGTTTACAAACGAGTTCCAAAGGAAAAGAAAAGGGGAAAAAACCCAGTTAGTTATTGCTTTCATAATAGTAACAACTAAACAACTCTTAACACTGCATTAGTGTTTATACGGCTAATCTATTAAACGTGAATACAATAATGTAGATTTACTCCTAATGCAGACATGGCATAGGTCGACTTTCCAGTGAACTGGATTGCCGAGCCCTTTAAGATGAGTAGCAATACCCCGTAGATGGATGGGGATGCATATTTTATTCATACATCAATAATCAAAACGACTCAGGTAGTTTGGCAAAAGGGGAGTCTGTTTTATTAACAAGTATATAAAACAAGGAGTACAACGAACAACAGCATTTGTTCGATCCTCTTACTCAACGCATCTTAGTAGAAACTGAGGTTATAGTTCATAAAATCGTCATCATTGGCATTGACCTACGTCACTCCCTACGTGGCAAACTACAAAAACCTATCGAGGAAAGGGATAGGCTCTAAGTTAATAGCTAAGTATAAGTTCCATATCAGTATAGCACCGTGAAAGAAAGTGATAGTGTGCTTAACATCAGGTGGGGCAACTAAGTCCTCCCCTCAAAATGGCCACTACGATCGTCACCAAATACACGACATTCCATTGGCTACACAAACAATAGGACCCTTAATTACGCGGTCCTCTATTATTTGTTAGCTTCTAACTCCCATCAGTACTTTTCCGCCTACGTTTAGCAGCACGCAGACTGAACATCCAGGTGTTAGTGGGCTCATCTAGAAACTAGCTTCCCACCAATTATTATATCAATCCATCATCACCTCAATGGTCCAGTGTCAATTTATGCTTTGAAGTTTTGCCTTGAGTTTGTACTGAACTCTGAGAAATTTTAAGTAGTGAAGGCACAGCCTGACCTCGTGCGTAGGTGTGACCACCTCGATCGTCCAATTGCTTCCTTCCACATGACTGGACACCATGAAAATCGAGCTTTTTTTGTATTTGATATTATTTGTTAATAGTCCTCTGACGTGTTTTGTTTTGCTCAAGCCTTCTGAACAGGAGCCTCTTGTTCCTTCACACAATTTGTATCCAATGTCAGCCAATTCCTGCTTGATAAGACTTTGGCTTCTTGGCTCATCCAACTCCTTCTGCTGATATTCATTTGTAATTAAAATTGCTTTTGACTGCAACACACTGAAGTGAGGCCTTTTTGTTCATGTTCAGCACTGCTTTATAACCTAAGGTGGAAACATCCATCTTTTATTTGTCCATTTGCATCTATATATATATATATATATATATATATATATATACACGCTTGCCGCAATCTATCTACTATAAAGCTTGAAGCTAGCTTTCAGGATTACTCTGCTGCTTGTGTTTATGTACATCTGTACACATATGAACTAGCTTAATGTCTTCATCTGTGCCTGTGGAATAAGCTTCTTCACCTTGACCCCAAGATATCACTTATCCTTGGTACTTTCTTGATGTCTTATAGAATATCTGCATTCTCTGGTCTCTGCATCTCTTCTGTGTGCGTCATCTCTTTATATGTGACATCCCCATTCATCCTTGCCTTTCATCTGCTCTGCTTCTTCAGGAATCTCATTCAAATGGCCATCATATTGTCTGGCATGCACGGTTTTCTCAATGGGTACCTTGCCTCCCAGATTCTCTTAGCTACTGGTACCCTTATGGGTACTGCACAGAGTCCACGCTCTGCTTTTTGTTGGTTGAACTGCTCCGCATACGTCACATACTTTGGTTCCCATTCTATAGGTAATAAGAGTGGGGCAGTTGGAGGGGGGTACTTGGCTCCTTCTCTACACTCCCCCCTTTGGACGATTCATCAACCACTTTCTCATCCTCCTTCACCTCTAGACATCCTGGTCTGAAGTAATGTTTTTTGGGGATCCATATCATTATGACTCCTTTCCGACATTCTGCTGATTTCACACGCTCAACCTTGTTGCATGTCATGAGCATGCACTGTCCACTTGTACTGCAATAGATCTATCTTCCCACATATTTCTTATGGTTCTTTGGGTACAGGAACTTTGTTCCCTCAGGTGCATGGATACTGGCCATCACAAAGTGCCTGATTTCTTCATCATTTAGATCTTTGGGCTTCCATCCTGGTTCAACATCAATCATAATTTTCATCCCGATGGCTTACTTTGCTGTCTTTTTGCACTGTGAGATTATTATCTTGATCACACAAAATCCAAGCAATACCAACACGATCAGGGCTCTAAGAAACTTGAACATGTCTGCTATCCATTGTGGAACCCAAGAGAAGAGCGATCCAAACCAGCTGTCATCAGCAATGTCTTCTACTTCCTCTATCATCTGGCCATGGAGTTTTGTCAGCATATCTATGGCCTATGTCAAGGTTCCATTCACGTCATCATGAGAAGGTATGAATGTGCAAAATGATTCTCCAATTTTTGCACAAACACCTCCATCCATTACTGTGATCATGACCAAGACGTATCTATTCTGGAGAGTCATTAGTTTTATTGCTCTCATCTCTTCTTTGATTGAATTGGATCCCTTTATAGTAGTGTTAATCGTTTGCAGCAATTCCCATCTGGTTATCTTAATCCACTTGGTATTTGCTCCAACTTGAATTCTTGGCATAAAAATCATCGGGAACACTGAAGAAGTTTGGCTGAACAGTCTGTGTTCATATGGGATAGAGCCAAAGGCTTCTATTGATTTGGCTGAAAAGTAGTTCTCTCTTTTCATTCTCTTTTTCAGCTCCACAGATCTCTTCTTCCTCAGGTGAGCATCTGCTTTTGGGAAACTGTCATGATTTAGATCACTCTTTGGAATCACTAATGCCGGAACATGGACATTCACCAGTGTGCATATTCCTCCCCAGTCTTTAGGTAGCCTTATGTAGGCCTTGGATCCACAAGCCCATTAATGATCTGGAAAGGAGAAGTGAAACGAAAAGTGTTCATCAATGTTTGGAGCGAGGATTGTCGGCTGCTGTGCCTTTACGCAGCATTCCCAGTGTGTAACCAGTGTGTTCTGCTACCTCTAAACGCTCTCAGTGTGGCGGAAGCAAAACGGAAAGGAGAAATGAAAGGAAAAGTGTTCACCGGTGTTTCACAGTGATACGCGGTCGTGCTCGTGTAACTACCCCACAACCTAGTAATCAGCTTTGTCAACGGATACCGCTGGAAGAAATCTTTGCAACACTTGGAGTTGAAAGTAAGTGACTGCGGTGCACGGGGGTGGGTGTGCTGGTCGTGAAATGGAACTACGGAAAATAGTGAGCTGCCAACTTAAAATAAACAAGGATATTTTAGATGACTTTGTTCATTGCACACATCATACTGACTAATATTGATTGTCGGCCGTTCTGCCACATTATGATTGGCACTCTTTCAGAACTCAGACCCCCCTACCCCCTCTGCCCCAGACCTCCTAATGTCTTTGGTGTACTAGAGTCCCTGTGCACAAGCACCTTGAAAAATAGTACAAGAACACAGGGTCACAAGAAATAAGGGGCGAGGAGTAAGCACCGCAGAGACTGTTGGCCATTGACCCTTTGATCTGCGGCGCATTGGTTGGTTCTAGTGCTCCTGCAATTCATGTTGTGTTGTTTCTTCGCTCCACAAAAAATAAAATTTTATGGAAAGGGACCAGGAGACTGAGATGGAAAACAGCACGCTAAATGAATTACAGCGTGCCCTGGAAGACTGGGATGATGATAATAATGACACTGCAATTCGTTCATCCGCTGACAATAACGAACAGGAAAAGGCATTTTTGGTAAAAGGATGCCCTCTGAATCCAACAGTAGAAGTAACAAGCAACACTGCTCCCATAGAAATATTCTGCAGACAGAGTCTGGACTAGTCGCTCACAAAGCAATTGCTGCTGAAACTATTACAGAGTGGAGCATTGACCTTACAACATCGCCGAGTAAAATAATGAGCGAGAATACAGGAGACACCACAGGAGTGGAGGATGGGCTCACACAGGGGGATGTTATACACCACGTAACGTCTTTACCGTCAAAGACTCTTACTAACAAGGTAGCAGTTGATCCTAGTGAAGGACCAAGACACATTAAACTAACAGAGGCTGGGAAATATCAGAGAGTGACTCAGGAGGAAAACTGTAAAGACGATCCCCACTCCACCTACATGTTTGGAACAAATGTAAAAATAAACTCTGAACAATCAACATGCACACAATAATCCAAAGTGCATGGAAACCGAGGGGCATAACGCCAGTGCTATTAAATGGGAATCAACGGTTCCATTACAACAGAAAAGATGAAAGTCAAGGGCGGGAATGGGAAACCGCCAAGAGAGGAGGAAATATCAAGAACACGGCGCCCCAGCCTAAAGACTAATGGTCCAAGAAGACAACAGGAAGTGAGAAACAGAGAAGGGTCTTTGGGGACTGGTCAAAGTCAAGAGATCCTACACGAAGTTCCTAACAAAATTACAGACCAGGCAAATCATTGTCTTGGCTTAAAAGGCGGGGCTGCAACAGGAAAGTATGCATAGACAAAGATTGCTGAAGATATGCAATCATGGGCTGACACCAGAGTCGCTGGAAAAAAAACAACCAGCTCAACCAGCAACTTCTACTGCGAGTAAATGGTGCATAAACGATCCTGTGGTATCAACGTGGATGACTCTCCAAAACAAACGTCAAAGGGTTAAGACAGAGGAAGCCAGATCCCACTCACCTGATGAGGACTTGCTAATTGATTTAATAGCATCTCAGGTGGAAAAACGTAAGGACGAAACCAACTGCCTCAGCACATTTGATCCAAAATTAATAACAGCATAACAATGGCTCCATTTATGAAGCTAATTGAAAATCAAAACGAACAAATTCAAAATGAAACAACAGTGATTGCCATGTTGCAGACTAAAATGATTTATGTAGAAGGGTTCATCACTGCCCTGCAAAACAACATGGACAAAAATGAAGAGCAAATCACCAATATCTTGAAGAGCATATTGGAGCCTATAATCTTGGACAAAGAGAGAAGAAGATCGGAAAGATTCTTTCCCAACACACATTTAAAAAATCCCCAACCATGGATGAACAAGAGTAAAGAGGGCTCCAAACAGTTGGGGACAACGATGGGGGAAACTGAAGGCATCAACAAAGCACAAGAGGCTCAAAACAGTGGTTCAAAGACACCAAACACTGACGGAATTGTACCTGTGGACAATGAAGTAGACAGGGAGGAGGGGACTAGACCGACCTCTGTATTGACACAGCACGAAGTAATCAAAGTATTAGGCAAAACACTGCACTTGGAGCATAAGGAAATACAACAACCGTCATTCACTCCCCTCCCAAGACCTTTCACATCTTCAGCAAACTGGGAGGGGGGATAAAGAACTAACGAAAAGCACAGATTCCCCACAGACAAAAAGACTAGCATTTAGGAAAAAACTACAATCAGCAAAAAATACTTGGGGGGAAAAAAACACAGGCTAAGACACAGTCGGAAAAAGATAAATTGGGGGCACTAGCAGTTTCTATTAAAAAAGGGACAAAAACAAAATCAGGCACTATCATCCAAAACATAAAACGGTCAGAAGAATCAGAGATCTTTGAAAGACCTTCAGAAAAAGAGTACAGAAAATTTAAGTACAGACAAATTACAAAGTGCAGTAGATCAACACCTCACTAAAACTCAGGTAGAAGATCTAGAAAAGGTCCAAGAAAGTGACATCGATGAGGCCTTACTAAATATATCGACCTACTCTGATGATATAGAAGTGGCTAGTCCCAATTAGTCAAAGTGGAGACTGGAACGCAAATCAGCAAAATGAGGAGGATGGTGTCTCGCTCTCTGAATCAGAAGGGGAGGTTGAGCCAGCTAAGGAACAAGAATCTATAATAAAAAACCCATTGACAGTAAGACTTACAGACAAGGAGAGGACTGTAGAAATAGAAGATTCATTAAGAGAAAGGAAATCAAGAAGTGTGAGAACAATATGTGTGCAAATTTTGAACGTGATAAAATCAAAGATCCTGGCAACTGGAAGCCATCCTTTGGATCAGCTGGCGTTGCGTCATCTTTTATCCAACTACATTCATACTCCGTTTTATTTTGTTTAACATGTATTTATTTATATTTGTTGGTGTAGTTGTTAACTATTCTTGTGCCAAGGAATAAATTGCTGCTTTGAAACCAAAACAAAATTCAAAAAAGAGAAAGGAAATCGAGAGTACACTCAACATTGACAGGGAGTTCACAAGCACTAGGAAAGGAGAAAAATGACTCAGAACAAATTGCAATTGATCAATAAAAAATATGGGAGCATAAAAGAAAAGGGGAATTAGAAAGGAAGGAAGTTCCTCTAAAACCAGGATGGAGACAAGTAACAAAGGTAAACGACAATCTCAAAATTACAAGGAAGATTGACAAAAATGACACCAGAACCATCTCAAGTTTCATTTTAGAGAGGGCACTGAAAATCAACAACAACTTTATCCTAATTAGAGCCAATGTGATGAGACTCATTGGCACTGTGGCTGAACTTAGGATCATACAATCAAGAGATCTGCACTTAATAGAATTTCCAAAGGAAAATCGCCTGGACAGAGTAATGATTCATTCCTCAGATCGTAGAACAAAGGGTATCTTAAGTAAAGAAGGTCACAGACTTCTAACTATGGGATTCTGGCTCAAAGAAAAGGAGACAATTAAACCCACAATGAAAAGTGTACAGGAATAGGACAATTATCAGTCTAAAAACCAGGGGAAAGAGGATTCATTGAAAACGAAAAACACAAGAGGTAAAGAATACCTCCTAGATGAAACTACGGGATTTGAGACAAAAGGATGGAGAACTACTCCCCCAAGGCGGGTCATGCAAGATGACCTGCAAGCAAGACAAACTTCCAATAAAGAAACAGGATATGCTCGCCATGATTTTCAAAAGGAAGATTGGAGCTGGCTAGCAGGCACACTATCCACCAAGTCATAACGACCACAGTACACTGATGCAATCCTCTTTCAACAACTAGTAATTGGCTCATGGAACACTAGAGGCTTTGCGCACCTTTTGGGGCAAGGAGATTTGGCATTTGATAAATATGATGTGTTGTGGAGACTTGGCTAAGTGAGGAACCTACCCTGGAGGGCTAAGAAATCTTCCTAAACACGGCTACAAAAGGGGAGATGGGAAGACCGATGGCGGCGTTGATCACAACCACTAAGAGAACTAATAGATGGTCAATGCACACTTAGCAGAATCCCTCGCCACTCATTCAGTTCATGGTACTAAAAAAAGATTATAATCTACATCATAAATTGTACCTTCTAATCTGTAATCTTTATTGGAACCCAGCATCCCCTTTGGCGGTAAACTTCTCTGATATTGTCATGGGCTATATTGACAAGATATAGATATCCTGGTGTGTGGCAACTTAAATAGAATGCTTCAGTTCCAGACAGGAGCTGATAATTGATGCACCAAAAAACATCAACTCAAAGATATTAAGAGGACTCCGATGGAGAGAAGAGCTAAAAAAAAGAAACATCAACCTAATGAATGGGCACATGAGGGGTGACACTCCACCTAATGCCACCTGGAAGAGGGGAAATCAGACCCAAATCCTTGATTATGTATTTGCCTCCGAGACCCTATTGGGACAGATGGGATACTTGGAGGTAATAAACTGTGCAAACAGTGATCACAACCTGTTAGAGATAATGTGGAATCAAAGGGCAGAATGATGCCAGTTCTGCTAACACAGAAAATGCCTAGTATCGAGGTTACATCTGGTCTTAATCAGTTAAGAATCTCCAACACAGCAGTGAAGGGATTGACTGAGTCCTTGAAAATCGGCAAAAGTAAAGACGACTCCGGGAGAACAATACCACTTAACCAATACCCCCTGGCACTGAAGGCCTTCCAGGTAAAAAAAGGTGCTGGATTAAAAAGAGTGTATATTAAGAAACACGCATTTAGCCAGTAAGTAGCTGACAGGAAAAAAGCTCTAAAAAAAACTATCTTGCCACTATAGCAAAGCGAGGACACCGGAACTATGGGAGGCTATAAGAGTTGAAAAACAATCACTTAAAAATTGGCTAAAAACTTACAAACACCGTCTTTTGCAAATGAACGGGGAGAGAATGTTAAGTCTGATAGCCAATAAAAACACAGTTGAGATCTGGAAGTTGCTCAATGCTTCAACAGCTCCTCAAGATGCTATCCTTGACAACTCAGTACCATCTACCACGTGGGAGAAACACTTTGCAGGCTTGTTCTCTAGCACAGTGAGCGTAAATCCAAGGACAACAGTATCATCTAACTCAGTATGGTCACTCAAATTCGACAAGGAGGAAATGTGGTCCCTGATTTAAAAAAAAGCAAGTTCGGGGGTTCCGGACTTGAGGGCCTATAGTGTGGCAGCTCAACTAGCACAGACTCAGGCATGGCAAACTATAACAAACCGCCCCAGGTGGGTAGAGCTGGAACAATCACAAGTACCTCTACCCTTGCGATTTCTGCCACACATTCCGCCCCCCCTCAAAACACACTGGGGAGACCTCCTTCTATCAACTAAAAACACCCTTAGCTCCTGGGACTGGGCACTAAAGCAAAAGGGAGTGCCAAGAGGACTGAGCCCACGCTCCCCGGTCTTCCATAACCCATCCTTCTCACCCGGAGCGGACCCCCGCAATTTCCGGAACTGGATAAAGGGCGGGCTGGAGACCATAGACCAGCTATATATGGGAGGGACACCCCTCACCTTCGCCCAATGTAAGGAGAAGTTCCAACTCCAGGAAAGGGACAGATTCACTTATATCCAGCTATGCCACTGGTGCTCGCACCCCCAAACTCTGCAGACAGCAGCACGCCCACCCACCGCCCTGGAACTGACACTGGGGGACCTTCCAACCCGGGGCAGGGTATCCACCCTATATAGGCGCTTCTTAAGGGGCTTCCTGTCCACAAAGACCCGCTGCATGGCTCAATGGGAGGCGGACCTAGGTCATCCGGTCGAGGACCAAACCTGGGTGGACATATGGACCAGAACACATACCTCCTCCACCTGCGTTACCAATAGGGAATGTGCGTACAAGGTGCTCCTCCGGTGGTATTACCCGCCCCTTCGACTTCACCACATGAAGCCACAAGTGGATCATGCCTGCTGGAGAGGATGTGGTCACCCAGGCTCCTTCTTCCATATGTGGTGGGCTTGCCCAAAGATACGACAGTTCTGGAGGACATGCCTAGAGACCATCACACAAATTACGGGAACGGCAATTCCTCTGGAACCTGAACCAGTTTTGCTGGGAGCTCCGATCCCCACGATCTACCCGCGCTCCGGGACCAGGTCTAAACTATTGACACACTGCCTTCTGGCGGGGAAAACGGTGTTGGCCAGGGCCTGGAAATCCCCAGAAGGCCCTCAGATAGCTCAATGGTGGTCTAAACTCTGGGACATCCTGATCGCGGAGAAGGTGACGGCAGCACAGGCTGGAACGCTCCATCGCTTTCAGAATGTTTGGAGCCCAGTGCTGGAATACGACCAGCGCTTCCCCGCCCAGACCTACAAACCGACCAGGGCCCGATGGATCCTGAAACACCAAGAGAACCCTGAAGAAGACACATAGACGCTAAGCTGCGAACTGGATAACCCAGGAGGGAAAAGTCCGCCTCCAAACCTGAGGGGTGGAGAGGCCGGAGGGAGGAAGCCTGGTGGGGGAAACGAGGACTGGGGATCAAAAAACCTGAATAAGCATTTCTTGTAATATGTCGTGATTTGTATATTTGCCATCCTGCCTTGATTTAAAATAAACAAAGTAAAAAAAAAAAAAAGCAAGTTCCTCCAGGGCAGCTGGCCCTTACGGCCTTACCAACGCCATACTAAAAAGAAATCCGGAACATTGGCCGAACATTATGCTGAACTTATTCGAGGAGATCAAACCGACAAAAACAATACCAAAATCATGTTCGAAATCGATAGTGGTACCGATCTACAAGAAGGGCGATAGGTCTGATCCCACCAATTGCAGACCTATCGCCCTTTTAGATGTGGTTGAAAAATGGTTCTTGGCAATACTCTTGAAACATCTCAATAAATTGTCTCTGACAAGTAATCATCAAGATCGGTGGCAGTCGGGCTTCAAAAAAGGAACAGGAACGGCATTGAACTTGGTCTTGAGAAACATGTTCAAATGCAGGGCAAAAGCCACCAAGCACAATATGATCTATATTGAATCAATAGACTTAGCTCACGCATTTCACTCTATAGACAGGAAGATACTTTGGTAGAAACTGAAAACCTGGGGATGCCCGACTGACCTGAGAGAAGCCCTGGAGCTATTACACTCTGGAACATCAATAAGAGTGCGGCTGGACAGGTCAGGAACACTGTCGAACGTAATTTGGACTACTAAAGGGATAAAACAAGGCTGTAGACTGGCGCCAGCTATATTTAATTTATACATTTCCGACGTAGAGGAGGCCTTTGAAGATGTAAAATGCTTTCCACCTAGCACTGCAGAAACAACAGTGGGAAGACTCCTCCACGTGGACGACCTCCCCTTACTCAACCAAACTGAGGTGGGGCTACAGCGGCAATTAAATGCGCTGTCAGCATTTCCCGCAGGAGAAGGTGGATTTGAGGTACTGAAAAGGCACTGAAAATAAACAGTGAAAGGTCCCTCAACGAATGGAGGAATACATGTATGGAAATTCTAAAATCTTTAGTGCTAAGTGAAGAAATGCTACTTGTAAATCCTGAGATGTCAAGAAAAAACTATTTGATCTGGACTGTATATCTACAGGAGAACGGATCCGAACTATGAAAAGTGGGGGAAGAATAAGCAAAGATAATAGGAAATGAGGAGAAACTCCTAGATACTTGAACAAATTCCCCTTGCCAATTCTGAGACAAAAATACATGAGATTTTGTTTCAACCTTTACCCGACAAGGGAGGTGATGGAGAGACGGAAACCAGCGAGTATCCGTAACTAAACATGCAGATTTTGTCCTGAAACTTTAGCACACCTAATGACCGAATGCCTGGTATTGAAAGATTGAAGAACAAAATACCTGGGTTCACTTCTTCAACATTCAACGATATTGACCCCTAATGAACTTTGGGATCACCCCAACCAATGGAGGAGAACAACTGAAATTCTAGCATTATTGGCATTTGTTAAGGATGCATTTGGAAAAATTATTGAGAAAGAAAAGATCCCTACATAACGGACTGGAGCACAGAAAAGTAATTTTTTAAACTGTATAAAAAAATCTAAAAAAGTGATTTTTATAGAAATTTAAATTGGAAAACGTACATTTTTTTGTTTCATTATGTTATGAAGTAATAAGTAAACATTATTTATTTTGAAAACTAAAGCATAAAAAAGGTTTAAAATGTTACCTGATAATATGCTTAATCAACAAAAAAAATGATCCATGATTACTGCTGTTCCATGCACCATCCCTGATGTATCATAGATACGATCACACATCTGATTTTCTCCAACTTTTCTTGTACCATTCCCTCTGAAACACAGCTTTGAGCTCTCCAAAGGTACTATTTTCAGGGGTCCTCCGCTATCTTCGACTCATGTCAGTAGTTTAGAAAGTCTTTGCCACAACGGTTTGCACCCCTCTTGTACATTCAAAATAGTGGATTCAGGACGATTAGTTACCATCCAGGCTCTGCAGATCACCACTTCTTTTTCCCATCCATCTGGTGATAACACTGATCCCCAGATCTGCATCTGAGCTCTGTTCTTCCAAATTCGAATATCGTCTGCAGATTTTCCTGCGGGCTCCAGTTTTTTATTCACTTCCCTTCTGATTTCACCTCCTTTTACTCTAGGTTTTTCATATCTGATCACGCTACTCCTTGTTTTTGCATTGTTTCTTGTCTTTATATCTTGAATATAATCGTCTTCATCTGGATCTGTCCCTTCAGTTGCCCATTTGAGAGAAGCACAATTCAAACAAACTGGCCTCTGGTCTTGCAAAGTGCTATGTGCGAAAGGCAATGTGCTGTGTGCACATCTATTTCAACAGCTATGAAGATCTTTGACTTCCCCGTGCTGTATGGCAGGAGTGCACATACAAAACAACTTCCTTCATGTGTTGGTACCATATGGTATTTCCCAAGTGTGTTGTGCTGTCCAGGTAATCATTTAATTCATAAATATCTTCCTGTGTGCTTCTTTTAGGTCTCATTCTTTTCATATGAGCTTCCATAATCATAGCATGAAGTGTACCAATATATCTTCTTCTGACTGAATTAATCCAAGGAACATCTGTCCAGGTTCCCTGTGTAGGAGAAAGTTCAGAACATCTCATCTGTTCAGCAGCCCATTTGAGCATGAAAATGTCTCATAATCTCAATCTGGGATCTTCTTTTTGAAACTGCTTTTGGCTCAATTGACACTGGACCAGGTGTATTTGCATGTGTTACTTGTGTAGGCTCACCTTTTATCAACCCTTTGCCTTGCCTGTTTGGTCTTGCCTGTTTCTGGTGTCCAAAAATAAGTTCTGCCACACTCTTTACTTGTGAACGATTATTAGTGACATCCATCTCAAGCTCAGGCAATTTGCCATCTTTCTTTGGAACAGGAATAACTACATAGGGTGTAGGCTACCTAGTCGTTGCCACGCGTACATGTTCCCTCTGTTCAGAAATATGCACAGAAGTGTTAGCTCCATGTGCACCAATATAGAATGCTATTCTCACAGTCAAGGAAAGCAGTAAGATTATGAACAAAATGCAAGTGTAGATTACACATGATACGTTAACCTACAACATCTACTTCTTGGACAACGTGAGTGCCTTTCTTCATGTGGTAGAATGATATTGCTGCTTAAGGTTCCCATCTTGACTACCTAAGGAAGGAAAAACGTGCAACCTTTAATACATCAGCATTGTGAACTGCTTCTTGAAGCTGCTGTCTCGACTCAGCAACTCATCCTTTATCAGTTGTCTGCTTACTGGATGACAAAAACTATTTTCTCTGTGTCTCTGGAATCAGTCTTTCACCAGTCGAAATGTAAACGCCTCTTTAGTATGAAGAAAAAAGACCTCAGTTAGTCTAAACCATCTGAATGACATAGATATCACCCAATCTATGCCTCGAATCTGCCTCAGCCCAGACGACATGTTGAATTTCTTTCAGCAGGAACCAAGTCTTTCTCTGTCAGCAACTTCTGATCTGTCCCTCGAAGAAATGTTTCTAAACCGACCTGTGATTTTGCTCATAATAGATGCTCACTTAGATGATGATACCTTCCAGGATCACATTCAGATTGGCAGTGTTTCTTGGCTCCCTTAGGAAGGTGCGCACATCGGTGTGTCTCCCAACATGGTGCGGATACTCTTCAATAAGACGAAAGAACACCACACTGACTAGTCTATGGGCTGCTTTGTTTGATAGGGGCATTTGTACTCTCCTCACTGTATTCAGGGAGCTGCAAGAATTGTTCAGTGATGACTATGAGTAATCTTTTTATAACTTCTTAATTCTTAGGATTTTGTACAAAAGCTGGAATGCGAGTGGTTCTCCCCACCACCGAAGGGTAAGCATGCAGCACCAACTCGAAATAAGTAAGTATATGTCTAGAAAGGTCACTACTGTGTGACACCATAAGTAAATCCAAACAGGAACTCAGTGGCAAACGACACTTGGTATTGTACCCTTTTGCAATTGCTGTGTCCACGATCAAAATCTGGCATAATCTGCTTCTTATCAAGGCTTAAGAATGCCTCAGTCCAAAGTCAATTAGCTACTGTTGCTTTAAAAACTAAAGATCTTCTTTCACCCTGAGATGGCAGCACAGAGTGTTCGAACCAGTATTTGTTGATCCTTTTATAAATTACTTAAAAAGGAGTGTCCCGAATCAAGCCACAGTCCAATTAATTCTTTGTCTTTCTACTTGTCAGCTTCTGGGTCCTTCTTCCTCATCATAGATCTCATCTGCACGTGCTGTGGTTCTTCCCTGATGCTTGTACTTGCTTTGTCGTGTAGTGGTGCAGGCAGAGGAGTCTCTCCAGCAAAGATTTTAACGTCCCGCAAACATATCCAAGCATGCCTACCATGCATTTTGACAGCAGACGGCGTGATGTCTTCCACAATGAACGGACCACAAAAAGGGGGTTCGTCCCACTTGTTCCTTACGTGGTTGTGGATTAAAACTGCATCTCCTCGGAATAGTTTAGGAACACAAAGTTCCTTAGTTTGGTCTGTTGAAGCATCTCCTTCTGTGTTCAGTACTGCTCTACACCCTCGTCTCTGCAGCTGTCCTGAAATGACAGAAATACTGGAAGTCACACAGTTTAACACACAATCTAGCTACCCAGAATATATCTACCCAGCCGTGTATATGGTCAGATCATTTTAAAGTTCTCTTTGAGATCTGTGTACCAGTCGCACCTAGCCACAAACATAGCCCTCATATTAATACTATGAGCAGAAACTTTAAAGGTATAGTCCCAGAACAGCTAGAGCCCCGTCTCCGCCAAATTGGTGAATGTTTCCAAACCGGGGACACCTGTGAGCAACTACTACAAACCTATACTAACTACATTTCAGAGATGGTAAATCAGTACGCCCCCCTCAAATCCAAAATGGTTAGAAAAACCTGTAACCACCAAAGCTGGTTCACTAGTACACTCCGGAACCTTAAGATTGAAAAACAACGTTTAGAAAGAATCTGGCGAAAAGATCTTTCCCCTGATTCCAAGGAGCAATGGAATCAGGCGAACGTCAAGTATAGACACTGCATCACAACCGCGAAAGCGGAATATTTTAACAAGCAGATTGAGGCCGCACCAAACGCAGCCAGCAAACTCTTTGATATCCTCAAATCATATGAGAAACCTAAATCCATGTCTCCCCCATACACTCCCACAGAGGAAGACTGTGAAAATGTAAAAAAAGCCTTGGAAAATAAAACCCAAAAAGCTAGAGAAGCCATCATCCTGGCCAGAGAAACTGCTAAAGAATCCCTTCCTTCGATAGCAGCTAACTCTCAGCCCTATGAACTGGAAAACTTTGATTTCCAACCAATCTCAGAGGCCGAGATGGTGAAAGTGTTGGCTAAAATGAAACCATCTATCTGCGCGGAAAATCTAATCCCCCCCAAAATCATCGTGGAAAATAAAGAGCTGTTCGCACCAGTGTTAACCAAGATAATTAACGCATATTTCCACGATGGTAATATCCCTAAAGCTATAAAAAAGGTGACCATCACACCGTTGTTAAAAAAAACAGGTTTGGATCCCAAAGATCCTACTAACATGCGCCCTATCACTAACACCAACTTTGTATTGAAAATTATGGACAAAATTGCCACAGGACAATTACAGGTACATGTGGAAGCCAACAATATTCTGCACGAGCAACAGTCGGGTTTTCATGCGGCTCACAGCACGGAAACTGCTATGCTGGACCTCCAAACACGTATGCATTCCATAATAGATAAGGGCACACCAGGGATCCTAATGCTCTTAGATCTAAGCGCTGCTTTCGATCTCGTCGACCATACACTTTTACAACAAGTTTTGGAGAAAACAGCGGGGTGCTCTAAGGCAGCCTTGGCATGGCTAACATCGTTCTCACAGACCATGTAGCCAGAATTCACTGGGAAGAGAAGTTCTCTACATCCTCTGCCATAAGTGCAGGTGTTCCGCAGGGAGCTAGCATCTCTCCCCTCCTTTTCAACCTATTCATGAAATATCTATGTGTACTGCTAGAATCTATTGGTGTTCACTTCACCAACTAACCAATGATACACAGCTGGTGATAGAGCTGGAAGGAGATTATCAAATAGAGAAGTAAAATATTACAACCATATACAACCTGATAGATAGATGGATGGAAGACAACTGGATGTGCTTGAATAGTAAAAAAAACGAACTCATGATTTTCGGCTCCAGTCAAGCAAGGGGCAAGCTTGGTAAAGAGTTTGAAGAATTCACTATCAAAGACTCAAGCATCAAGGTGGTCCCTGATGTGAAAACACTTGGGATGATGCTGGAGGCGTCCCTGGGATCTGAATCCCATACAAATTATCTCCATAAAAATAACGCATATTACATCAGGTTACTGAGAGCCATACGCCCACTACTAACAGAAGAAAATACGGCCACAATTGACAGGCCATTATACTGGCACGTCTTGACTACGGCAACTCATTGCTCCTGGCAGCACCTAAAAAGTGCATAAGCAAATGCCAGATAATGGAGAACAACGCAGTCCGGATCATAAAAAAGATTGATAGAAGAAGCCATGTGACAGAGGCCAGAAGATCCCTCCACTGGCTCAGAGTAGAGGATAGAATCCTTTTTAAATCTATGACGCTGGTTCACAGGTGCTTATATGGAGTGGCTCCATCCTATCTTAGAGCCAAATTTACCCGATATATCCCTAACAGGGCTCTAAGATCCCAAACACAAGGCAGGCTACAGATACCCCAGGCACTCCGAACAACTGGTGCTGGGAAATCATTCCCGTTCCGTGCTGCCCAGCAGTGGAACAACCTACCAGTCTCGCTGAGAGCAGAGCCAAATCTGCTAATTTTCAGAAAAAATCTAAAGACCCATCTTTTTAAATAATGTTCCACCTCTTAGCTTCTCTCCTACCCACGACTTAACATGAATCTATCTCTCTGCGCCCTGATGCCTGCGGGCTACCGACGCACTATAAACATACAAACATACAAATCAAATCAAAGAAAACTTGTGATTTATACCAAGCAACAAGCTGATCTGTTCAAATACCTGGTTCACAGAGTGAGGATCATTATCTGATCTCATAACTTCACACACTCATCTAGGAAATACTTCCGACACTAAAAATGTTGCTGCACAGGTGAAATCTGGGTGCGTACATGGAACTGCTTCTCTCAACCTTGAGAAAGGACACACTACTACGATCAAATATCTATATATATTACATACTTGTATCATATCGACATAGTCGATATGCAAGTGCTGAAAAGGGCCATTAGGTCTAGGAATGGTTCCCCTAACCGTGCACAGTGTATGCCCAGCTGTGAATTGTTGACACACAATACAGTTCACTATAAAAAATGCAACATGCGCCATTAAATTTGGCACAAACCATTCCTCAGCAATAGTTACAGCGATATTCTCCCTAGTTCTATGCGCAGGGTAGTGTAGCTGTTCCAGTGCCACCTTTAATAAGGCTACATACATCACCGGTTTACCAGTGCTGTCCTGTCGCCACAATGCTTAAGAGGGGTTTAAAGAACACCCTCTTCGCGTCCACACATTTTTTTCCTCTTGAGGTGCTTCCCCCTGGACCTCTGCTAATTGCGTTTTTGACAAGTGGTTGTACCCTTCAGATAAAGTCATCACAGTAATCATTTTTTCATTCACATCACAAGTCTCAACATTCATCATTTCTTTATCTATAATCGGTATGTGCTTGACCTCAGCGTCTGCTGCTTGATTTCCGCGTGAGATCAAATCTGACCCTTTAGTATGGGCTGCGCCTTTAATGACTGCAATGCCTACTGGTAGTTGTAGTGCTTTAATGAGCATATCCAATAAGGCAGCGTGTTACACTGGCGTGCCATCTGCTCAGAGGTAGCCCCTCCTTTTCCAACATACTAGCCCTGCGTGCACTGTTGACGTCACATAGGCGGAGTCGTTGTACACTGTTACTTCCTTGTCTGCATGACTCTCCATCGCGAGTATCAATGCCAATAATTCTGCACCCTGTGCTGAATAATGAGACGGCAATTTAGTACTAATAAGCACCTGACAATCCCCATTAGCCATGTGCTTTACCACAGCGGCACCTATATATCTCTGTCAGTCACTTTGATTGATCCTTGAGGAACCGTCAATAAAAACAATCTCTCCTCCTGCTAATGCATTCTCCTTTATTCTGGGGAGCCCCTTGCAGAACTCTTCATAGTTCGCACAATCGTGTACAGGCTACCCCTCTGTCATTGGCTCAGCTATAAACATGGCAGGATTCACTATTTTACATCGAACTATTTTAATCGCTGGATTTGATATGACTACCTCATAGGCAGAAGCCCTTTGAGAAGTAAATGTGCTTTTGGTTTTTTGTAAAATGGCAAATAGTGCGTGCTCAACAAATAACATCATGGAACATCCCATTACTTCTCTATGGCGAACGCAGCGGCTGCTAAACTATGTTCGCACAGAAAATGACCTCTCTTTACTGGGTCTAAGATTCCACTGTAAAATGCGAGGGCTTGTACCCCAACATGTTCTCTGTGTAAGGACTGCTGTCATAACAGTGCCATCTGTACGTGATAACAGGAAGAATTCCTCAGCATAATTGGGAATCCCTAAAACTGGAGCCATGCAAATTGCTTTTTTCAATTTGTCAAACCCTTCTTCCATTTCCTCAGTCCACATGATTTTTTCTTGCGTTGCCTATGCATTCTTCAGGGCCTGTAATAAGGGACTTATATATGAACTGTAGTCGAAGATCCATGCTCTGACGTAGTTCCATAATCCCAAAAATCTCTGCATGTGTTTTATCGTGTGTGGCTTGGCTGTTTTGAAATAGCCTCAGGTCTTTCAGGAGTAACCCTTTTCCCTTCATGCAAAATCAATTAGCCTATGTACAACACTTCTTGTTGACAATATTGTAACTGTTCTTTGTCAACTTTATATCCTTTGTCAGTGTGTATAATCATCAGCTGGACAGAATCACGTCTGCACTCTTCCTCTGAGGTGCTGCAAACAAAAATGTCATCGACGTATTGCAAGACAACACTTTCCAAAGCGAGATTGCTTAAGTCCATCTGAAGGACTCTATTGAAAATCAATGGGAACTCGCAGTACCCCTGGGGTAACCAAGTGCTTTTAAGGTGAGTTTGTCTGAACGTAAATGACGTCAGATCCTGCGAGGCTTCATGCAATGGGATTGAGAAAAATGCATTTTTCAAATCAATCACTGTGATATATCATGCGTCAACAGGTATATTACATAGGAACGTAGATGTGTTAGGAACTAGAGGGAAGTTGGCCTCTACAATTTGGTTTATTGAGCGAAGGTCCTGTATTAGCCTCCAAGACCCCCCCCCGTTAGATTTTTTAATAGCATACACCACAGTATTACTGGGTGATTCTGACGTCTCTAAGATACCCTGTTCCATCATGGCAGAAATTGTCTTAAAATTTCCTTCATCTGCCTCTTGAGATATGGGATATTGTCGTGCTTGAGGTAAAATTGCTCCTGGTTTCAATTTAATCTTCACATCTCCAACCCCCTTTAGTAAGCATACATCATAGAGGCCGGTGTTCCATAATGAAATTGGCACTTCGCTATATCTTCATCAAAATACTCGGGACATTTTTGTGCTATAATCATTTTCTGAGGAACTTCTCTTTTAATTACTCTTACTCAATAAGTAATACACATCCCGAATATGACATCGTCATCAGATGGATGATCTCCAAACAGATCTTCATCAGTGACGTCAGTTAATCTGTAACCCTCCATGATGCTGATTACTTCGCGCAATTGTTTTCCTTCATCATCATGTCCATCAAGCAAAGCCATTTCCCGTCCTATTATGTCTGCTTATATCTTAAAGGGAAAAACTCGCCCCTTTTCTTCGAGCATATGTATTCTTGGTCTAAACAAAATTTCATCTGGAGTTCTCATTGGTCTGCCTGTTAGGCCTGGTAACCCTGACAACAGGATGCATACCCCATATTCAAACACCTGTGGTTCTAATGGAATTGCTCTCTTAGCTAATTGTCCTGAATATGCCATAATCATTTCGCACACGTTTACATAATGCATTCCTGGCGTTGAACACAGTATACCTTCATCAGTGAACGAGATTGTCATATTCAACGTAGTCATTAAATCTCGTCCCAATATATTGACAGGTGCTTGCCTCGAATATAGCAGTGGCACCTTCATGTCACAATCTCCTATAGAAACTGGTAATTCTTCAGTGAAAGGAACTCTGATTGTGGCTCCTGTGGGTCCTGAGTATTCATGGCATTGCCAGACATTGAACATTTTCCCTCTCATATACATGAGCGCGTTACACCCGTGTCTACTAAAAATGAAAAACGTTAGCCTCCTATAATGACGTCCGCCCCTGGTTCCTCAAGAGGGTTTGGAGTCACGGATAGTATTGAACACATCAGGTCTCCCAGTGAGCTGTTCTATTGCGGGTACAGCCTCATCCCATTACTTGTGAATGGGTTCCCTCCATTGGTAGTGACATCCTCTATCCCAGGAGTCATTAACTGACCTGTGTTCGTGGTTTGCTGAAGCTGCATAGGCGAATGCTGTGACTGTCCTTGTGGCAGATTAACTGCTTCCTGCTGTGGTTGCAAGCCTTGCTGCACTCTCAGCGCTTGCTGCTGCATTGTGTGATTATGTGCAATTTCATCTCCATTCTGCTGCGAATATGCAGGTGGATTTGACATCCACCCTCTTGAAAACTGGCCATTTTGCACCATTCCTTGGCTTCTACATGTGCGAAAAAAGTGCCCTGTCATTCCACACATCCAGCATATAGGCACTGGTCTCCCAACCTGCCCATTTTGCATACTCCGATTATCATTCTGCATATTTTTAAACCCACCTTGGTTATTCTGAAAGCTTCCCTGATTACGCTGCCAATTCCCTTGATAACCTTGCAAACCTCGTCCTCGAAATCCCCTTCCTCGTGGAGTATATCCACTATTGATTTGATCAAACTGCCTTTGATTATTCACCTGCGGCATGTTCACTGTCTGCTGTGAGTTCAATCCATCTGCGCTTGTCAATATTGCCCCTTCAATGGTGTATTCGGATAGTTTTTTGTGCACTACCTTTGCCTCCTTGCCTTTGTGATTCTTTTCTTGCAAGAGTCTGCAGTAATGTGCAATGGTGAGCTGAAATTCCGACCACGGTTTAGCCTCTATCCTCACTAACTTCTTGAGCTGCTTCTGTACTGGCTCTGGCAGCCCTTGGCATAATATATGATAGAACACTGGTATAGATTTTCACCAAGATTCACGAGTTTCCAAAGCCCAGGATTCCTGAAAATGTTGAATGTAAACCAACGGATCATCTCCTTCCTTCATCTTTTTCGTCAGTATAGCTCCCATATTGGATGTGTCCGGATACAGTACTCGAAGCGCTTTCCAGACTGCCGCTCTACAGTTATTTAACGGTGCTCCATTGTGAGCAGTGTTGACTGTAGTCCCACCAGCATATCTTGCCCTTGTCCACACGTCATCAGCTCTCTCACCAAGTATGGCGATTAAAAGACCCTTAATGTCACCTACAGCCAACATGTTCCCTCCTGTCATTTTATCAAATTATCCTTGTCCATTTGGGGCCATGGTATATACTGTGGTCTGGCCCCTCCTTTTTCTAACAAGGGAAACTGAGACGCCTCAAACTCATTCTCGTCTCTCATCATTTGTCTGTCCACTGCAGGGACAATATTACCACATCATCGTCTACCTGGCAACAATCTTAATCTGCTTACATAAGGCAGCGACTCCCTCCTCTGACCGTGGAGTTGCCCCCTAGGATGGTCTGATTGTGCCAATGGCTCTGGCGCTTTAGACACAGGCACATTTACATCTGACCATCTTACTTCCTTATCCATAGAAAGGCATCCCTCAGAACCACATACGTCATCCCTTTCTTCCCCACTTCGTCTGACATTTCTTGTGCCCAACTCGTGCAACTTCTCTCTTCGTCATCTCTATTTAGAGTCAGTCTCTCTAAAGAAAGCTCCTTATGTCTGGCACTACATGAGGCTTCCCTGTGTCATACAACTGAGTGCTCTCGAGACAGTAATGTTTTCCCTTACCCCTTGGCTCTTTCTGATCATGGTATACTTTATCGATAGCTTCCCCAATTCTCCTCGAGTCAAATTCGTCTTCTAGATTTGCTCTAGACTGGCCTGGTAATGACTCGTATTCTGGGAAGAATTCCTCTATATCTTCCCATGCTACTTTAGGATCAGGATTTATTACTTCTTATTCCAAGTAATCAAGAATGCGTGCTCTCTGCCTTATTTTAAGTTCCATAGCATCGTCAAATTCTCTTCGCTTTATAGCTTCCTCTGTCTTCCTCTTTCTTTTTCATATCCCTTCTTTCATTTGCCCTTCGTATCTCCTCATCCCTTCGTCTTTGCATTCTTTTATCCCTTAACTTTTGTTCCTCTTCTTCTATTCTTTTTCTTTCTAGCCTCTCTTGTTCATCAACTGTTCTTTGTTTATTGTCACGTCTTCTTTGCTCTTCTGCTCTCTCTTGTCTTTTAGCTTGCTCGTCTTGATAAAACTGCTCTCGTCTTTGTCTATCTTTCCTTTTCGCTCCCGTCCTTTAATCATTCTTCCCTTTCTTTGTCTTTTTTATCTTGCTCGTCTTGATCTCCCCTTTGTCTTACATCCTCAATGCCTTTACCATCGAGTTTAAGCAAAATCTGACCTCCCATCCATTGATTCTGTAAGAGCGCTATCTCATCGGTTTTATCTCTTTCTCCCTTCCATCTCTTTATTTCTCTTCCTATATCTAGAGATGTACTTGATCGATCGCTTCTTTCCTTATCGCGTCTCTCCTTGTCTCTTGGGACTTTTAGAGATTACATCTTTCTCAATATTTTTCTCTGGGCCCTCGTCACTACTTTGTGTAGGTGACTCATAAGCCGGGTTGCTATTCCCTGCTGCTGCTTTAAGTTCCCTTAATGGGTATAACCCATCGTCTTTCTTACTCTCGTCTTCTATTTCAGACGGGGCGGGTGGAGCAGAGGGCTCTTCACCCCCCTCTTTGCATACATTAAGTATCCAGTCTATAGGAGGCAGCTCATCTCGCTCCTCCTGGTACATTTTCCAAAGCTCTAGGCTCGCTAGGAGCTTGTCTAGCTTCTTCCCAGTATACACTTCATGCAGATATGTCGTTATATGCTGCAAGACTGTCTTTGATAGTGATCCGCCTTGTGGTCACGGCATAAACATTTGGTCTGCGGTTCCTTTAACCCATTCTGTGCTGTACTGTCTAAGTTTAAGTGCATTTTTTGGCAACTGCTTGCAGAGATGCACTAATGGGGTAACATCCTTCATTCTCAATTTGTCTATTCTTAACTTATTTAATGCTCATTTGCTTTTAATCACAGGTTTAAAGCACGTTTCAAAAGAACAATACCATATGAGCGAGTACCACTCGTCACAAGCTCAAATCCTGTTTACTCACAATTTTTACTTTATTCTTGCTAAAAACAACCATCAAATACAATAAAAATCAATCACTTTCTTTTCCTCAACTTCGCACTTCTCTTATTTATCATACATTTTTTCTTTAGCTATGACATCATCATGCTTTCAAAACCACAGAAAACAAACAGACAAACTTGACCGGTCACATGAAATCTCCTACAATCTTTTTCTTTAAGACTTGCCTTACCCTCTAAAAATGCTCCTCACGGAACTTAAATCTATCTCTTTAGGTCCGTCCTAAATTGGACCTGTTTTCTACGTCAACCACAAACGGGATTTTAGATAAGATTTCTTCTAACGTTCTTTAAAACTTAGTTATATGGCATATCCTCTTTATAGTGGCTTCTCACACGATATTATATTGCTCGGCCACACTCAAGTCAATATGTCATTTCCCATATATATATATTACACGGCCACTGTAGCAAATAAAGTGTAGCATAGCAATGAAACGATGGTGGAAATATCTTGAAACATTAACAGGATCTAGAGAGCAAAGTTCTCCAGGTGTTAGTATATCTATTTTTGTTTTGTTTTTGTTTGATATGCATAGGAAACCATGTAAATCTTCCCACGCATATTCTACACAACTTAATATAACAAACTAAGTGGGTGGTCCAAGGTTTCTGATCATACAACGTACATCTCTGTGACGTCTGAACCAGTATTCTTTCGTACCACGCATGTTTGCAAACAGATTTGTAATGCTTGATTGTAAAACCTCATCTTTCTCTTGCACTTTTTGTATTAATTGCGTAGCTGACATATTTCGAAAGTGGATTCCCGATTTCAATATGTGTGCAACTCCGTAACATAGAGTTGCTAGTCCACTTTCAAAGAGTAGGTAGAATATGTATTCCACATTTTGTCTAAATCTGGGATCTTAAGAATACATTCATAATAAGCGGTATTCTGATGCTGTTATCGAGTGGGCCTATCATTGTACCTTCCTCCTTTGCCAGTAGGAAATAGTAGAGGAAAAGTACGTGCTTCTATACTTTTTTCCCATATGCTCATTGGTGATCCCTTGGCTTGTCGCATTTGGTACTTTTCTAGTGCATCATCTATGCTGTCATTAGAGTGCAATGGATGAATTGTATAATGGCCTAAAATATTGGATACTGCAGCAGGATCCAGAAGTTCAAATTGACCAGTTTCTGGTGACTCTTGAATCATTTCAGTTGTTTCCCTTAAGTTTTCTTCAATATTTATTTCTTTGTAGTATTCATTATTGTCTTTTAGACATTGCAAGGCTTGTCTAACTTTATGTAAGTCCACAAGTTGTTGTCATTTTTTCTGTCTTTTGTTTGTACACCATTTACTAAGACAATTAAAGAATGCTCTATTGGACGTTGCACTCCTAGAGTGTGCACATTTTCTGTCAGATCTAATGGTAAATAAACTACTTTGCCACAAATGCCTTTTACCAATTCAGAGGGAGGTAATTTTGCTGTTTTTGGTTGAAGGCGTATTATTGCTTGAAATGGGTGTACTGTTTGAATTATGATGCTCTCATATAAATTGAGTTGTTGCAGGGGTTTTGGTAGTGGGAATAATTCCAGGTTATTTGTGATAGCACGTGAAAGAGTTTGGTTGTTGTCAAGTTTTGTAGTGCAGTAACTGCAAAGTATTAAGGGGTCACTTATTTCGTTTTTGTTTTCTGCTAAAAGGTAGAGAGCTAATTCAAACCATTTGGAATCTTCATTGTCTTCTATTTTGTATGTTACGTCCATAGTTTTTGTGTTACTTTTGTAAAAAGTTCTGCGGCAACACACACACACATGGTTTGGTACTTCAGCGGATGTACTTGTACATTTTAGTATTTCTTTTTTGTATGTCTGTAGTAGAAGGTTGCCATGAGCAGAATTGTTGCTAGTCTGTTCTAAAGCTATTGCATTTTGTAAGTGGCTTTCACTTCCAAAATATTTTCTCTGGATACGGTCAATTTCTTCTTGTAGGTCTTTGGGTGTACCATGTAGAAAAGTGTTGTTTAAATTGGCTAGTTCTAAGGCAGGACTTTTAGCATAGTACAGTTTATAGACTAGATTTCTCACAGTTGAATGTGATGTTGGTGGCGCGAGTTATGATTGCTTAGCTTACCATAACTGGCGAATTTCAAGGGTTTTTCGGTTTTACTTGGAACAATAACATCCCTTTAACAAAGATTTTTTTACTGAATTTCATAGGTTTGTAGTAGCGCAACTTAACCATAACGTCCCTTTAACAATGTTTTTTTACTATATATATTTACACTCTTACTCTTACATTATGTGTATCCCGCCTCCCTCTGTTACTCTCCTTTATTTTACTACGCATGCATCAATTTGCCACACTCCTCAGTTTCTACTCACCATTCGCATATTTTTCTTCTTCGGATCCTCGGGATCGCCGCCTCCGTTATCGTCTCTTCAAACTGTGATCCATTCTGCTCGTCGTAGAAGTGGGAGGGGATTCTTATACAAACAAAGGGGGCCCATCACACCCTCCTTGCAAGGAATTTTCTGTCATTTACACTTACCACTATCTACGGGGAGCTTCACGTCCTGTCAGCCGAATGGCAAAGGTCATGCAATATTAGAGACAGTAAAGTTTACTTCTATCGATGGTCGATGGACTTTTTAAAGAACCATCCTCTGCTACCAAGTGAACTGGATTGCCCAGCCCTTTAAGATGGGTAGCAATACCCTGGAGATGGATGAGGATGCTGATTTTATTCATGCATCAATAATCAAAACGACTCAAGTAGTTTGGTAAAAGGGGAGTCTGTTTTATTAACAAGTATATAAAACAGGGAGTACAATGAACATCAGCATTCGTTCGATCCTCTTACTCAACGCATCTTAGTAGAAACTGAGGTTATATTGCATAAAATCGTCATCATTGACATTGAACTACGTCACTCCCTACGTGGCAAACTACAAAAAACCTATCGAGGAAAGGGATAGGCTCTAAGTTAATAGCTAAGTATAAGTTCCATATCGGTATAGAACCGTGAAAGAAAGTGATAGTGTGCTTAACATCAGGTGGGGCAGCTAAGCCCTCCCCTCAAAATGGCCACTACGAACATCACTAAATACACGACGTTCCATTGGTTACACAAACAATAGGACCCTTAATTACGCAGTCCTCTATAATTTGTTGGCTTCTAACCCCCATCAGTACTTTTCCACCTACGTTTAGCAGCACGCAGACTGAACATCCAGGTGTTAGTGGGCTCATCTAGAAACTAGCTTCCCACCAATTATTATATCAATCCATCATCACCTCAATGGTCCAGTGTCAATCAGTGCTTTGAAGTTTGGCCTTGAGTTTGTACTGTGCTCTGAGAAATTTTAAGGAGTGAAGGCACAGCCTGCCCTCGTGCCTAGGTGTGACCACCTCGATCGTCCAATTTCTTCCTTCAATGTGACTGGACACCATGAAATCGAGCCTTGTCGTGTATTTGATATTATTTTTTAATAGTCCTCTGAGATATTTTGTTTTGCTCAAGCCTTCTGAACAGGAGCCTCTTGTTCCTTCACACAATTTGTATCCAATGTCAGCCAATTCCTGTTTGATAAGACTTCCTTCTTGAAGGGGTCAAGTCCTAAAAATAAAAGTGGGGGGACTCATCAACAAATGCAGTAGGTTGTGTCGTTTCCAGAAATTAGCATATCAAGGTGAAATCAAAATGGCTTTGCATAACCAGCCTATTTGCACAGGACAAATGGAATTTGCCTTTCAGAAAATCAACACACACACAAAACCAAAAGAGGAGATTTTCTTCTAATAGTATTTTTTTAAACGTTAAAAGGTGTTCAAACTCCAATAACCAATGCTAATGTTTTCCCTGGAACTTGCAGTACCGAAATGGGACATTTCACCTTTACTTGTTTGTTATTTTTCATCAGGTTATATAGGGCAATGGTGAGGTGTCTGGCCTGCAAACCTGACGACTGCGGTCTGATTCCTGAGGTCGGCTTTAATTCATACATTCAAAGAAGACTTGCAATGTTTCTTATTTTAGCTGGGGGGGACTGAGTCCACCCTTTGAAAAAAGTGGGTGGACTCCGTCCACCCGCGTGTACCCTCGACTTGAGCCCTGGCTTCTTGGCTCATCCAACTCCTCCTGCTGAGATTCATTTGTAATTAAAATTGCTTTTAACTGTGACACACTGAAGTGAGGCCTTTTTGTTCATGTTCAGTACTGCTTTATAACGTGTAGTGGAAAGATCCATATTTTATTTGTCCATATGCATCTATATACATATATATTGGTGCTTGCCGCAATCTATCTACTATAAAGCTTGAAGCTAGCTTTCAGGATTACTTTGCTGCTTGCGTTTCTGTGCATCTGTACATGTATAAACTAGCTTAATGTCTTAATCGGTGTCTGTGGCATAAGCTTCTTAACCTTGATCCCAAGATGTCACTTATCCTTGGTACCTTCTTGATGCCTTATAGAATATCTGCATTCTCTCGTCTCTGCATCTCCTTTGTGTGTGTCATCTCTTTCTATGTGACGTCACCATTTATCCTTGCCTTTCATCTGCTCTGCTTCTTCAGAAATCTTATTAAAATGGCCATAATATTGTCTTGCATGCAGGTACGATTTTCTCAATGGGTACCTTGCCTCCCAGATTCTCTTAGGTACTTGTACTCTTATGGGTACTGCACAGAGTTCACGCTCTGCTCTTTTTTGGTTCAACTGCCCACATACGTCACATACTTTGGTTCGCATTGTATAGGTAATAAGAGCAGGGCAGTTGGAGGGGGGTACTTGGCTCCTTCTCTACACCTTTATATTTAAAGCAAGTCTCCTCTAAGTAGCTGAGGCAGCCAGCTGGTGAAACGATGTCTCGCAAATAGGTATATGGTAGAATATTCCATGTTTATTCTCAATTAATCTTTTAGTTTGCTGCTGATGGAAACATTAATGGATAAAGTATGATACATTCCTATCAGTCCAAAAGTAATGGTGTCATCTTCTAATTCACCATTCTATACTGGACTTCAATCTCAGTTTCTATTTTAGTCCTTTCCTTTATAAGGTTAAAGTTATTTGTTGTCTTCCATAATTGACCCAGTGAATGAATTCAAACCTAATAAAGGTTTAGAAAGGTGGTCATTCTGAACTTTTCTATACAGGACTTTAAACATAGAGGATAGACAAGTCAATTCTCTCTTTAAATGCCATACAGTCGCCATCTTTAAAGGATTCTTATCATAGTCTTTTCTTATGAATCTATCTTTAGAATAAGATGATTTTGATTTTACAAAGCATCTCCTTTTTTGAGTATGTGTCAGTTTGCTTCTGTCAACATGTACTGAACTATACCTTCTTGATATTCTTATTTATGGAGTCCAGTGACATGATAACCGTGTATTTGTTTATGCAATGCTTTAAACATGAAAGAGGGACTAGTCCTTTCTCTTTTAATATAGCATCTAAGGATTCTATTTTATACCATTATATTTAGATGTAAATTATCTTTCAAATGCAATGGTTTCTATATTCAGATCATCTGCAGGTTAATTTGTCAGTTTACTTCTGTCCCTTAAAACGCGGCCTGGTAACCATGTTCTCTGACCCCACGTTCTAGTGTGCTGCAAACACTTTTCCGAAAGGTTAAAAAAACGATTATTTTCCCCCTCTCTATCTTTTCCCTATGTTTGCTATTGGGCTAGTACTACACATCTGAACTCTCATGTATGTCACATATTTTAAGGGTTTTCATACTTATTTAGGCAAGAACCCATATTCCAATGTGCAAGATTGCATTGATAACCGCGTGTAATCGATGCATTCATGTAAATTAGAAATATGGGTTCCGAGGCAACACAAGTGGGTTAAGCCTCTCCTTAATTACATGAGCCACATGAAATTAAAAGGTACCTCCGCTGCTATATTTGGGATTCTGAGGCTGCTCCTGACACGTTTTAGTGATGCCAAATATGGCTCTGTGATAGTTTCTATCTAGAGCCCACCTTCAGCCTCACCCCACTCAATGCACTGGATCCTTGCAGCTCATTTCATAGCATAGTGCATAGACTGTCAAAATGACCAGTCCCTAAATATTTCAAAACTGACAGTCCTTAAGAGAGGTGTAGTTCTCAGGAAACACTCAAACTTCACCCATGACTTAAAGGGCCCTCTTCATCATTGTTTGTCCTCTTGTTTATGTTTATATTTATTTTTGCATTTCCTTTGTTTAAATCCCCAAAAAATGAAATTCTCTTTTTTCCAGCATCTGATTCTCTTTGCTCCACTGAAGCCAGTTCTTTCGTTCAGCTCCTCATTTTCAATTGCCTAGTGGTCTAGTATCCCCAAGAGTCACCATCCACACTCATCGGCACACCCGCTCCCTGCTTTCCTGTCACTCTCTAGCTGGCCTCTCTTGGCCCTCTTCCTACTCCCACCTATGAGGCTAAAAACCTCGGGGTCATCTTCGACTCCATTCTCTCCTTCTCTCCTCACATCTCTGACGTCTCTAAGACGTCACACTATCAGCTGACCCTCCTCAGAGGTATCCTTCCTTTCCTCTCCTTCCCCCAGAAGCTCACTGTCTCCAGAGCTCTGGTTCTCTCTAGGATGGACTTCTGCAACAGCCTCTTTATACATCTGCCTGCTTCTACTCTCCCCCATCTGCAAATCATCCAGAACAGGACTGCGAGACTTGTCCTTGGCCTCAAGCCCAGGGATCGTATCTCTCCAGGACTGAAATCTCTGCACTGGCTCCCAGTGGCTGCGACGATTAAGTTAAAAACCCTCTGCATTGTCCGCAAGGCCTTCTGAGGTCTGGGGCCTCAATAACTCCAACTCTCTTTCTAAATCTCTTCCTTCTCGAGCTCTTCGCTCATCCTCCTCCAACTCCCGCAGGGTCAGTCGCTTCTCCAAGCAACGAGTTGGTGGTAGATCTCTTTCTTCGGCTGGGGCCTCCCTCTGGAACAGCCTCCCTGCCTACCTGAAACTTGAGGAGAACCATCTCCGGTTCCGGAAGCACCTCAAAACCTTCCTCTTTGCTTCAGCTTACTCTCCTCTCCCCTGCTGAACTCCTGGCTGAAACAAACTGCACTGGGCACCTGGCTATCCTCTGTTCTCGAGCCCAGGTCCCCTCCCCTGCCAGTTGCACGCCTGCACTGCCTCCATGGCATTTCCTGCACTTGGGGACTGTTTTCTGTATCCCTACAGCCCCCTACCAGCACTTGACACCTGATGTCTGCACTTACCCTTGCACCTACCACCAGCTGGCCGCACTTTTACTTTGCTTTATTTATCCATTTATTTTTTACTTTCGTTCCCATGTACTGCACTGCCCCTTCCCGCTTCTCCCCTGCCGTTTTCCCCTTTCCCCTTCCCACTTCCCCTGCACTTGCGCAATCTCAAGGTCTCCTCGCCTAGTAAGATCTTTGTCTTTGTCTTCCCTCTGTTCCCCTCCCTTGCCTCGTTACGCTTTGAAACACTTGTGCATAGGCGCATTATAAATGCCATATCATATCATGTTCTTAGCCTGCACTGCAACTAAACTATTATTCAAAACTATGGTTCATGCATTGGTTCTTGGCTATCTCTATGATTTATTTCTCTTAACCAACCTACTCGACTACGTTCTTCTGCTTCTCAGTTTCTTCTTTTCCTTCCCACCATCCCTCCCTTCTGCCTGTTCTCGCTTTTGGGCTTTTCATCATTTGGCTGCTAAATTCTGGGATTCCCTCCGTACCAGTGGATATTCCCCCTTCTCCTGCTTTATACCTGGTTAAAAACCTTTAAAAAAACATGTGCTACTTGCTGGTTCTCCTAACTGATATTTTAGGCCTGTAAGTTAAGAATGTATTTGCAGATCCTCTTTTTTCAGTCTGGTCATACTGTCCTTTCTGGTGTTTATTATGGTAACTTGTCATTGATATTGTAAGGCTTGCATTTGCTTATGTAAAGCACTTTGGGTGAAGATGCTAAATAGAGGAAGCACAGAACCTGTGTTGTTTCATATATATATATATATATAGTCATAGCAACCACTGATACATTGCACAATACAAAATTTGGGGTACTGCTCACTTGGAAACCATGGCCCTCTTCCTCTAATCCTTATGTTCTGATACATGCTCCTTCCTGATGACCTGCTATTTCTAACTTGTTGCTTCCAGACTGTCTCCTGTATCCAGGCTTCAGCAATTGTACATTCTGTGAGTCTGCCAATCTGTGTTATGTGTGTTTGCTGGGTTATCTGCATGTTGTTATAGGACAACTGATCTGCGCCCTGAACATATATTTCAGCCCATATGCCTTCATCTGGCTGCTACTGTAGAGGCGCCTTACACATAGGCTACAACAAAAGTACCCTCATCCTGGATTGCTATGCCACTTGTTTAATATGCATATTCCAGCAATAGTGAAGTGGGTGAGGAGAACATGCTTATTTTGACCGCTGTAGGGGCAGCCTATGAAGCAATGGAAGATGACCCTTAACAAAAGGGGGTAGGCATGACCAGAGAGTCTTGGATCCTTTGGTTTCATGGGTGGAGGCACAAATGTTTGTGAGCCCCAAACCCCAACACTTTTTGATAGGCATGTTTTTATATGTGCATTGCCCCTAAAAACACCATCTTGTGTACAGGCATGTTATAAATGCCATATCATATTATCTTTGAAGGGTCTTTCCGTCCTCATAAGGAGCTTCAACTGGGCTGAGAGCAACAACGAGCTCAGTACAACATAGCCAGAGGCACTCATTCCAGCTGCCTTAGGCTGTCTACAAAGGTCCTGCAAGAACAATTGAGGGTCAATCTATGGGCTCATCACGTGACCCCTATCAAGCTTGATTGACAAACTCACCTAGAGGACTCCTGCCCTGGTGTGTCCAGCTAACAGTGGAAAATAGTATAAACCGATCCCCTGCTTAAGGGTGTCCTTTTAATGCCTCAATGTCCCCTTGCAGTCCTCCATCCAGCTCCTTGCCAGCATCCTGCGATCCTGCAGCTGGTGCTTTTGCTTTCAAAAGAGGACTAGCTTCCTGTTTCCTGTTTATATCTCTTTCCTGCTTTTCGGTTACTTTGGGAAGTTACTCCATTTCCTTAGGGTGTCCACTCGCCCGTGCATCCAGAACAAAAGGTTGACAGAGCAAAGGGCTCTTGCTTTTATCTTTTCCATTTTCACATTCTTTGTCCACTGTTAGCCTGTATTTGCCGCTACCATCCGCAATGCAGATAACACATAAATACACTTCCAAATATCATCCCGCTCACACCTCCGCTTCCTAAAAAGCTGTCTCTCCATCATCACCACCTGGAGGGCCACCCACCTCCACAAGCTCAACCCTTCCAAAACGTAATACCTCCTCTGCCCCCTCCCAGCCCATCACCCAAACACAAACACAAACTCACTACCTGGATCAATGAATCCAACATGTACACCCCACACATATCCCTCTCCAAACTTGTCAAATCCCTTAACTTCATCATCAACCCAGTGCTTGCCGGCACACACCACATAGCTAGTGTCCCCAATACATGGAATCTACAACTACCACCTTCTACAAAAGATTGGACACATCCTTCCTCGTGATGGCTTCTGCACTGCAGTTCAAACACTGGTGCTGCCCAAACTGGACTACTCCAATGCCACCCTCACCAGACTCCCCAGCAGCACCATTGCCCCCTGCAAGCTATAAAAAACACATAGCCAGACTCTCCACCTAACAAAACATTCACACATCACCCCGGCTTCACCCAGCTCCACTTGCTCCCTGTGCACTAAAGAAATAGTCTTCAAAGGACTCTGCATTGTTTTCAAAGCCATACACCACAAACCCCATCTACTCTTCATGACAAACTGAAAGCCATCACTCACACAAACACCAGACGAGCAAGCCAGAATCTCCCACACATTCCACTCTGCAAACTAACATGCACACAAAAGCAAGCATTTACCCACCGTGCAGCCGTGGCATGGAGACCCTGCCTCTTCTCATAGGCATGGCACCCTCTAGCACCACTTTCAGAAAAAGCCTCAAAACATACCTGCTTCCCCACACATGAACCGCCCCTCCATCTCCCCTGCTATCATTTATCCATCCTATTTTGAAAACAATGTGTAACTTCTGTATCACCTCCCACCTTTTTAGCCTTTGATAAAGTCACTCAGAGGCTCTCTGGATAGAGCCAGCGCTGAAAACGAATAAAAAATAAATTAAAATACAATTCTAAACAATCACTACCAACGGGTGAGTCTCTGGAGTATACACAAGCTTGTGTAAGGTGAGAGCTTTTCCCTGTTCGATATCTCCCCAAATGCACCCCTTTAATCTCTATGTCCAGTTTGGGACATTGACAAACCTGACTGGCTGCCCGGCATTCCATTGTGTTCCCAGGATTTCAAAATGGAAGGCAATGTGAGACCCTAGAGCCACCAGGGCCATCCTGGAATCTCTTCACTGGGAAACACAGGCATGGCAACTATTTCTACACAAACATAGAGGTGGGGAATACACCCACAACAACAAGTACTCAAAGCAGCTAGTCCAAAGTCATTACGACTACAACGGTAGCCATGCCAGTAAAACCTGCACGGCTGCCGCCGGAGTTGTTTTTTTACCGGCGCCCGGGAATGGACAATTACCGGGTCATTACGGCCCTGCCGGACCCGGTAATTGCCCATTCCCGGGCCCCGGTAGAAAATGCTCCCCATTCCCATTCGAGCCCCATAGGGCTCAATGGGAATGGAGAGGCCGATGCACCGGCACCATTCAGAATGGTGCCGGTGCAGCCGGCATGCTCTGCTCGCGGGTGCCGGTACCCCGACAGGTCAGATCTGGTGGGCATTCAGTCACCCGCAAGCACAACTCGTAGTTTGCCAGTACGGTAACAACGTTTGCATAGCAAGGGGCCATGCTGGCCCCCATAGACGTTCCAGTTGTTTTTAGAAAGAAAGCATCCTTAAAACGAAAACACATTTTTTATTAAGGACAGGTTTCAGTAATGGCAATACAAAAGTCGTGTCTGCTCCCACATTGTTCAGAGGAGAATTGCCTAGCATTTCGGTGCTGGACTGCCCCAGGGCAGGACAAAGACTGATATGTTTGGGATATTTCTTCTCTGTGAAAGATAGTGAGCTAAAGACTCTGGGCAAGTCTCTCGTAACCAGGACTAATGTCTGGCAGAGGGACTCCCAGGACCCCCCTTGTTAATTTGCATTTTTAAGTAACTTTGGGTCTCACCCTAAGTTACTAGGGGAATCCAGACGTGGACCCCTTGCTCACTACTCTTAGAGAGGCACAGATCCACCCTACTGATGAGGTCCAACCAGACCGAAACACGTGTCTGGGGTTTCTGTTGGTACTCTTGTTCAGAGGAGAATTGCCTAGCATTTCGGTGCTGGACTGCCCCAGGGCAGGACAAAGACTGATATGTTTGGGATATTTCTTCTCTGTGAAAGATAGTGAGCTAAAGACTCTGGGCAAGTCTCTCGTAACCAGGACTAATGTCTGGCAGAGGGACTCCCAGGACCCCCCTTGTTAATTTGGAGTAAAAACCACTCCATGGCCATTATGCAGTATTGACGTATAGAGGCTGGCGACGTCACATGATGCTAGTTATTCTTGAACCTCTGGTTCCCCCTCCGAGTGTGAAGCTGGGTTCTAGGCAGTTCTCGTTTTAGACATTTTACTGCTATTTCTACACAGCCAGTTGGTAGCCACCTAACCCCGCCCAATCCCACTCCCACTTTTGAAGTCAGGCCACCGGTGCAAAGCCAGTGGCCCAACATGTATGCATGATGAAGGGGGCAGCTCCACTGTCCGGGAGCGGCCCACAGCCACGCAAGGCTGCCGAGGGACTTTGCTCCCTGGCGGCCTCAAAAATGTCATGATCCCCGCAGCCCCTCTCCAACACACAGTGAGGCTGTGGGGGTGTTCTGCACCACTGCAGCCTCACCATTTATTATAAATGTCCCCCCGCCCACTCCCACTTTTGAACTCAGGCCACCGGTGCAAGCAAAGCGGGTGGCCTAACAGCCTCAACCTTCCTCTAATCTCGTTCCTGCCCCCCCCCACCCCATTTGTTCTGGGGCTAAACATTTTCTTGACACCAATGAAAAAGACGCCCACAGGTGCGAATGTCAATTAATTCCTTTTTTGACACTGTTGATAATGAAATACTGCATAAGGGAGAGGTTTTTGAAAAAATGGAGGCAAATTGTTCAACTTAATATTTATTCAGCAATAATGCTCAAAATGACTAGCCGCATAGTGAAGTAAATCGTCAAACTGGCAACATTGACTAAAAAAGTGGGCCACTGTGACCCAAAAAACTGGCAACGCTCGCATTTTGCATTTTTAGTTCAGGCATTGCCCTATTACCCTCCCCGAGCCTGGATCTGAGACCATCAGCTTTGCCCCAATATTGCAGCAGCCAGGGGGCATTAGGACTTGCATGCCAGATGGGAGCGATTTGCAGTGTGTGCGAGGGGAGTGCCAGGTATATAGTGAAGGATTGACTCAAAAGCTACCCCTGTTACCCATGCAATAAAGGTAGGTATGCAAAACAGCAGGCTACGTTTAGCAAATACCAGCTGATAGAGGGCACATACAAGGCTAGGGAGTTGGAGGAGTC
Source organism: Ambystoma mexicanum (assembly GCF_040938575.1). Classification (NCBI taxonomy): domain Eukaryota; kingdom Metazoa; phylum Chordata; class Amphibia; order Caudata; family Ambystomatidae; genus Ambystoma; species Ambystoma mexicanum. The sequence goes on from NC_090932.1 coordinate 93,148,594, forward strand.
AAATTTTAATCAAATCAAAATAATTAAGGCACACATCTAAAAGTTGTAGGTCTAGGTACACAGAATTAGACCTTAAAAACGCAAAAATGCCCAAGGGGGCTACAGGTTCGAAAGGTTACACTTCACATTCAAGTGAGGGTTAATAGACAAATGTTGCTACGGATTCCTATACTACTTTGCATTAGTAGTACGCTGTTGTTGTCGACACATGAAAAGGATTGGTGTTTCTGGTTCGGGATGTTGGTGGCGTTCAGAGGGTGCTAAATAATAGCAAGTGTATTGAAGGGTCCGAACTGTCATCAGGACGTGGTCACTGGGGGACCAGGCGATGTCAAGACCTAGAAAACAGATGACAAATGTGTGTGTCGGGGGTGGGAGACTGTATAATGTGAATAAGCGCCTCGGCGCTACAGAGCAAAAAAGCCTACCTTTATAATGTCGTTTGGTTGAACCCAAGTCAATGGATAAGACCTGTTCTTTGTACTGTGGACCTGGCCACGCATTCCTCCCATGCCTTGGTTTCCGCCAGCACGCCTGCTCAGGTCCACAATACTACTAAAGCAGCAGTGATCCCAATCATGCCGGTGAAATAGGCAGTGCCCGACGGGTACACCTCGTTCATCCCTTTTGGTAACATGGGCCGAAGACAGGCTCAACTCTTCTGTAGGGGTGTGAGATAGAACAGAAGCAGTCCAAATAACAGCACGACTGCAGTACCAAAATAAAGGAATACCCAAGCAAGTTCCTATACAAATAGGATAATTAAACTAACACTGCAAACACATTAATCCAAAAAACTAACCCACTCTTATAAAAGAAGACACATAATATGCAGACTTTGTAGGGAAAGGGGGCCTCTGGGTCTGAAGACAGGGGTGCCCAGGCAATTATTTCAGCAGCAATGTTAATTCACTGAAGATGTCTTTTAGAAATTTAGAGGGTGGGGTTGTAATGGTCACAAAAGCCCTCTAACGAGGCCCGGGGGGGATATAACCACTTTAAATACCTTTAAATGCTCGTTATTGGGCTCTGCAGTGTTGAGCCAGGCTTCAAGGCACTTTTTAATGGATTGAGTCAGTGTCGAGTTAGTGGCTGCCACTGGATCACAAGTGTCGGGTCAGTCGAGTCGGTTCAATATGGTCCAGCAATGCAGAGTGGCCCTTTAGCAGTGATTGGCTAAAATCAAGGCAGGGGATAGTTCGAGTTGGCATCTCGAATTAGCCAAGTTGACTTGAACAGGTCCAATAATGAAAGGCTGTTCATCAGTGGCAACTGACTTGAACACACTGGAGCGCAGGGAGGTGATGGTTCAAGTCAGCAGATCTACGGCTCAATAGCAGATTGAAAAGTGGGGATGGTCAAAGGCAACTCTTTTGCCTTTTTCTGTGGCTGAAACCATATGGATTGTTTTGGGTGAAATTCACTTTCAGACAGTGGCTCACAGAAGCCCCTGACCAGGAAGGTCACAAGTAATGAAGCTGATAATAAAGTGTCATCAATAGATTTTTGGCAATATAATTGTGAAGTCCCAGACACCACCATGTCAAAAGCAGACATGGCTTATGTCTTGATCAGTCATCTGCCACTAGATACTGGTGCCCACATGAACATAATTTAATTTAAAGCTAGGATTGCACAAGGTTAAAATCAGATCCTGACTGCTGGACTTATTGTTCGAATTACGGATAGTCCCTTCTCCTTTTCCATGGCAGCCAGTCGGCGGAATGTTGAAGGACACTGCAGCAGGTAAGGCTTTGTCGGGCTGGTAAAGACCCAGCAAGGGCCAATCAGATCGTTTGTAACAATCTGATTGTCCCTCGCCGATTACTAACGTTCATTAATCCTAGTCCTGCTCTTTCTTATCCCATTACCTAGGTTACACCCACCCGCCCTGACTTGAGGCACATCTGGTGCTTGGTACAGTAGGATGTGATGTTGGATGCTACCCAGTTTAAGGGAAAGGGGAGCAAATGGTGGGGCCTTCATCAAAATGTTGACTTTTGTTTGAATAAGGCTGGTCTTTCGTAGAGTAATGGAAGTATTGGGACGAGGAAGAGCAGGACTAAGAGTAATGCCGATTATCGGTAAGTAATCTGGGCGTTGCAGAGCACTCAGTTGACCTGTAACCTCTGGCAAACTCAATCCTGATTAGAATTCTTTACTAACGCATTCGGTGTGGTGGGTAGCGAGCACTAGCACAGTTACAAACAAACCCAAAAAAGCACATAAACCAATTTTAGGTCAAGTTTAAGAACCTAATAATTGTTTGAAACGTGCACTGCTTTTACATCTGAGCAAATGCGCACACGCCCTTCTGGGCATACAATTATCGCCCTCTCGGTTTCAATAGAAGGCCTGGTTTCACTCACAAACCCAACAGCAGGATGTTTCTTTTACAACATACACTGTGAATCAGTTCAAATCAGTTCAAAGACCAAAAAAAGACCTACCCGGGCTCAAGCATGCATGATTAAAAAGGGCCCTGCATCTTCTGTTTAGGACAAGAGGTGCCTATGGAAGTAGGTTAACGCGCTTAAAAGTGCTTGGAATTCATGTGTTTGAAAATCGCCAAATCATGTGATGAGTATTAAGACCAGGCCGCAGATAAAAAGGTTTAAGGCCGGGGACCAACACATTACTGCAAAGCCCTTACAAAAACCAACTGATCCTAATGGGCCCAGAGCCACCATACCAAAACCACACACCTATTTATTTAGTGCGTGTGCAGTGCTGGTCATCGGAATATGATATGATATGAAATATGTCATTTATAACTCTCCTGTGCACGAGTGTTTCTAGGCGCTAAATCACCAGCCCCAAGCTACATGTGGAAGGATTTTTGGGTAGAGCTCCAGCTGTGCGGCTTCCAGCTTTTAGGACACGCATTATCTGTCGAGGAGGGGCCATAAGGAAGTAAGAGGTGAAGAGCACAAAGGGGCATGGCAGGGGGTCTGGGCAGGGGCCTCCTGTTTGATGGCGCGAGGTCGTCAGACATGGGGGTTTCGGCTGTCTGCAGGGTGGGCCGGAAGGATAGGATGCAACACGGACGGTGGGAGTGAGGGAATAGCGAGCGAGCAAAGATTCCCACGAATTAAGTTGCGAAGCTGGAGAAATCCTGGCACTCAATGTTGACAAAAAAAAGGAGAGCCCGGAACCGGTTTGGACCGGCCCATTGAAAGCACTGAGGGTATTAATAAATAGAAACTCCACATTCAAACTTCCTGCCGTGTCTTTTTATCAGTTAATGCTACGGCCCAATAACCTTAATTGGGTGAAAAAATGATTGCCTTTCCGTTTTTTTTTAACAGGATTTTTCTGTCCTGCCAGGCATGTGACCCAGGGCTCGAGTCCTAAAAGAAAAACGCGCCTATTTGGGAGTGATATCCTGGGAAGTCAACATTTCGGTGAGCAAAATATGTACTTTCATTCAACTTGTCTTTCACAGTAAACAGGTCCCATACACATTTGCCAAAAGAATATATTTTCCCATTGCGGTACACCCTTAACTCGATGGCACTTTCAGAGCGCTTGGGTGGGAGCAGTTATGCTACGAAGTGTGAGCGCGTGAATAGCCACAGCCTCAGCTTGTGTCTTGATTCTGTCCCAAAATCCTGGACATCAGGGTCGGACTGGAACAAGAAATAGACCCAGTCACCCAAAAAAAGTGGCCCACCCATCGCCTCAAAAAAGTGGCCAAACCCTCGCCTCATGACCCTTGACCTCTGATGACATCACTGGAAGTGATGTCATTTGACCCCACCCCAAAGTGACATCCCGGTACGCGATGAAACACGACCTTTCACCCCTTCATAAAACAGGAAGTGGCATCAAATAGCACTGTTTCTAAGTACACTAAATTACTGGGAATCCAAGCAGACGCCCAAAGCCAAATGATAATATGTTATTGTATAGTACTCACGCTTAAGCTCTTTTTTATAGAACAAATATGCATACAATATCACCCAACCTGTGTTGGTACTCATTTATCGACCTAAGAAGGATGAAAGGCTTTTTGAAAAAAACAAAAAGAAATTGAAAAAGGAAATGTTTTTGTTCAATTTTTTTTTTCCAAACCGGCCCAGGCATAGCCAGAAACCAGCCCCCATGCCTCCGGGATGATGTCGGCACGGCCACGTGCCGAAAGGCCGAGGGGACAATCCGATCCTGCTGGACATAGCAATGCAGGATGCATGAGGCGTGCACATTATCAAGAAACATGTTTATCATTCTCTACAAACGCAAGTGTGGCAGAACTATTAAGGTGGGGTTTGCAGAGTGTTCCCCGATCATTTAAAAAAATATGATAATGATAGGTTAAAATCATCGTGCATTTTACGGCACCATTTTCGGAAAAGAGGGTAAGGGAAGACATGCAATTTATAATTGGTTCTGTAGGAAAGAAATGGAACAATCCACCATTGTCAGTGCACTATACCCACAGCAAAAGGGAAGATTTGGGAACGTATTTTCAGGCTGCCTGCATCCAAAGAAAAACCAGAAGGCTTGCCTCAACAGTATATTCCATCATTGCCCATTAAACACTTTAACTCCGCCAAAACCCAACAATGTATTGCTAACAGGCCATTGTAAGAAATCATTCATGCTAGCTGCCCAGTGTGCAAGAGAAAACCAGTGTAACAATCATTCAACATGGCTGTGCTTAATATATACCAGTGTGTCACTGCAAGAAAGCATTTCCATACTAGGTGTGGCTAACAAATGGAAGCTTGCCAATGTAGTCACACTTCCTGCTGGCCCTGCCAAATACCTACTAGCATGCCACTGCAATTTCTCTTCATGCTGGCTGTGCCCAATATATGCCCCCACACCACCACATGAGCACATTACTATAGGTTTGGCCCACAATATGCCATCATTGCCTCTGTAAAAACCCATTTATGCTGCCTCTGCCCAATATGTGCCAACATGCCATTGCAAGAATACATTTATATTTTTGCATGCACCCAATATATGATAATATGCCACTGTAAGAACACACATTCAATCTGGCCGTGCCCAATTGTATACAGTTAGAATCACACATTAAAAGAAATGTAATATAATGTTCAATTGAACAAAAATGCAACTCTGAAATGGAAAAATTTCCTGGTGTAAAGACATAGTTTACACTGTTTCAGTTCAGTTTTAAAATCATGAAACATGCAGGTAAAAATTATAGCATTTAGTTCTGTCATTTGTGAAGGTGTAAGGAACATATATCACAGACTGGCAACTGGGTAGAGGCATCTGTTTACTTAGCATGAGCCAAGAGACAGGAAACAGCTTAAATACAAATTGATGACTAATGTCACTTCATAAAATGTGGCCATAATGGCAGAATATTTGGGGGTTAGAGGGGTTCCCCCAAGCAGTATACTAATGCCATATTCTTTGGCAATTCGTTGTTTGAGGTACAGCATTGGTGTTCTGGGGTTACGGGTTGTCCGCCTATTTTAACTTGTCTGCTTAAATTGGATATATGTATTCACTTTCTTAAAACATAATACCATGCACAGAAAATGTCTTTTTAATTGAAGTTTTAGGATTATTTAAATATGTTTGCGTTCTTTATTTGAACATGCTTCATTATTATTAATTACATTACTTTGAATGCAAAATTCGTTTTTTACCTCATCATTTTATCTCTTTGATTATAATATGGGGAGTTTCTCATGGAATACTTTCACACAGAACCGTGCTTGATATATGCCAGCATGCTACAGTAAAACACATGTTCATACTGGTAACAAACGCCCATTATATGCCAGCATTGCAACAGTAAATCATTTTCATGTTCCCTGTGCATTCCAGCATTACCAAAGTAAGTCATAGTCATAATGACTGTGCCCATAATATATGCCAACATTGTCTTGATAATATATTCTAATGATGTCCCACTTTCCGGTGCTAAACGTGATGCCAACATTGCTCTGTAATTATGATGCATACCTCTTAGCAATCCTCAAACATTCACACAAACACACAGATGAGCCCACTCTACAGTGCATGCATACCCACATTCAGATAGGTGCACCCGATCTCGCATACACCCATCCACTGTTAAATTAATAGCACCTGCTCTCCAATGCATGCCTCCGCACTCACTCATATACATGCACCAGGTCTCATGTACATGGACCCGTTCTCACATACATACACTGTCTGCCACCAACACATGCTAATACCTAAAAGTGCCTAGAGCACACCTATTTCAGGTTACTATTAATGGTTTAGGATAATTAGTGGGGTGCAGGGGAGAAAACCAACCCTGACACTAGGTTGTATCTAACAATGTGAAAACAGCAGGTGTCCACAAACTTGTGCAACATTCCCGCCCCCTGCACATCCTATGTTGATTGTGAATACAAACAAAATATTTCTAATGTATATGATATAAATAATTTTCAAATGAACATTTTTCAAACAAAAAGTCATCTGGGTAGATCTTTATATAAAAAGGACATATAGGTACACATGACAGTTGGGACCTTTCCAGTTAGCAGGCTTTACCTCCCTTTTAATTTATCAAAGGGCACGTTAGATCTAAATAGTTTGAATTTGACTACCAGCTTGATATTCTAAAATTAACTCATTTAAAAATTTGATTGAGTTTACACAGCAAACTAGACAAGCATTTTACTCAGGTAATTTGAATTTTGTTGCCCTTCCTGTATTCTCGAAAAGGATTTATTAAAGAAGCTATGACTGACTTCAGTCACCTAGATACTTAGCCACCCTTATTTCAATGTACTGCGGTCATTTCCTTTGGGTTTTTACACGCAATCAAGATCTAAAATGTACTGGATATTGTGACCAGATATAAGGTGTCTGAACCTTATATCATATACATTAGAAATATTTTGTTTGTATTCACAATCAACATAGGGTGTGCAGGGGACGCGAGTGTTCCACAAGTTTGTGGACACCTGCTGTCACAAACACATGCCCGCTCTCACATATACGTTTGTCTGTGTGCATCATCAGAAGTCCTCTCCTGCTCCAGCTCTCCTCTGGGGGTGCCCTCTGCATCCATAGACAGCATGGCAAACACATTGGTGGCCCCTGGACTTCAGGCAGCAGAGACACACTGTGATCGGTCTCAGCTCTTCTGGGAAGGTCTAGAATACCAACCCTACCCGGAAGGGGAGTGACCTAGCAAAGTGTGCCTGCCTTCGTGAAGGGTCTTAATACAGCAATGTGGTGTGGAGGTTTGCTTTACAGGCCTGGGACAAACTTTCACTGCACATGTGCAATTGTGGATGGCTCAGCCAGTCCGCCTCAGTACACATCCACAGTGGCGACAGACAACAGTAATGTGTAAAGGAGTCCAAGTTAGTTTGCCTGTCAATCATGGATATTGTCTCTTTAGCAGTCTCTTTAGCAGTGGTGGCTGAAAGGTGGAGGGGCATTAGCCCCTCCTCCCTAATGGGCCATCAGCCACTGGGGGAATAAGGCATAGTCTGGCAAACATTGGTACTGAAGCAACCCATGCCAAATCAAAACGAATTCCCCAGTTCTCCTCGATTCATGCCTCAGGCCCCCATAACCATTTATATTGTTCTAGTGACACTTCTACTGTTGTAAGTTCTGTCAAAGTCAAGAAGGCCCCATAGTTGAAATAGTTGAAATGCCCTGACGGTGCCCTTGGAGACTTGGGGCCCGGTTCATGGAATTATCTGCACTGAAAATAGGGACTTTGCACACCAAAATTCGTGAAAAATCCTGTTTGTCGATTCATGGAATGGAACGTGCTGCACTTTTATGTACTTTGTGGGGACTTCTCGTAGGATCGGCACATCACTGCGAGAGGCCGAGTACCTTGCTTGCACGAGACACCACGCAGAGTGTGGCTTGCACAGAGGTCAGGGAAGGAGGCAAAACTCGAAAAATGAGGAAGAACAAGGGAAAATGTGGCCGTTACGAGGGACGTATTCATGGATGCGACCGCGCAACCTCTCGGCGGGGGAAATGGCCACACAAAGCCCTCATACTATCCACCAACCGAAGTGAAGTGCAGGAACAGTTTACGGGCGTTTGCACGCAGAATTTCCGAGTTTTAACTGAAACATCGTATATATGTAGGCGCAGGGTCCCTGAGATGCAGGCTTGCATGCGGGACACCCCACGCACTGTTTGAAAGGTGTATCTATTTGTGCCCTGGAAAGCATGCAAAAGTGGCTGTCATGGCTGTTTTTGCTTTGCGTTGGGGCGTGTAGGGGGCATTCCAGCCGCGACTTGCGTATACGGTTACTTTGCTCAAACAATTCCATGAATATGTAGAGCCCACATTTTTTATTCTGCGCACATTCTCATGCAGTGTCATTCTCGGTCCGCAGCCCTTTCGGGATAAATGCACACTTTTCCATGAATCGGGCCCATAACGGTTATTCGGGGAAGGTCATAGGTTTGGTTCTCTGCCACAACCTCTGAGGCTTTGGAAGCAAGAGCATTCAGCCCCTTCACCCTCCCATGTGAGGTCTGCCCCTCACTTTGAAGGCCCTTGAACGTGGCCCATTTATATGTAGCTATTAATGAAGCCACTTAGTGTTCATTTGTACCAATAGTTCACACAAAAGTAACACATTTGTGATTGCTGAAGTTTGGGTATCTTCACTGGTGGTGGGACTATCACTGTCTTCTTGGGTGCCCTGGGCTTCTATGAGCTGCAATACGAATTAAATAATAAACTCTGTATCCCACCCCCTGTCGTAAATAACACACCACTGCCCATCTAGATAACTGCTGTCCACCACCAACACACATTAGTTCTCTGGGCAGCAGCAGAGCAGTGAAGCAGGTCCCACATGCACACTGTGGTGGTCAACCAGGATTGAGAGAAGCATGACTTTCTGGCCTTTGAGTCTGAAGAAGTGCCCAATTTATAAGTGTGATTTAGAAGCAAATGGCCGCAGATGGCTCTAGCACAGAGTGCATGCATCGCTATATTTGTTTGAATATATTTGGCCGAATTGTACATTTGAATGAATTTGGCCTGTACCATTCGACCGAATATATTCGAACAAATTGACTAATACAGACCGAATGTGTGGAGCAGGGGCTGCCGGGGTGTCCCCCGTCCCCATGATTGGTGGGTATTGGTCTTGAGGAGTTGCAGGGGTGTTCCCCGTTTCCTCGATATTGGAGGTGGGGGGCAAATCTGACACCGCAGGGCAGAAGTGGACCAAGTGGTGAGGTAACAGGTAAGTGAGGGGGTAAGTGGGGAGTGAGGAGTGGGGAATGTATCTTTTTTTTTTATTCCTGCAAAGCTGCCCACATGCCACACTATATGATATGATGTTGCATGCAGTCTGTTTTTTTCGGTCTATTTTTTACGACCGATTTCTTTTCGGTGAAATCTCTCGAAACGTATGGATCAGGATCCCTGAGGGGGTGTCCGGCGAAGACTGAGATGAAGGTTACGTGGTCCGGCAGTATTAGCTGTAACCAACTTAACATGTATGGCAGAGATGAAGGGCGAACACAACTTGCGTTTCTCCCACCTTCCTTCATCTCCGCCATACAAATGATCCAGCACTTTCTACAGCATTTATTTTCATGCCAGCACAAATGCTGGAGATCCCTATGGGTTGTGCCAGCTTTATGCACCTGCGTAAAGCATGAAGACCGCATAGTGATCCATTGTACATGTGGCCTGCCATACTCGCATGCTAGGCAGCATGTACAATTATAATTAAACGCTGTCTGAAATGCACGCGTGTCGGGCAGCGTTTGATTGTAATTGTGAATGTTGCTTACCATACGTTCATGGTAAGCAACGTTCACAATTAAATACAAAAGTAGCCAGGCATGAAAGCATTGCAGGCAGCGTTGAATCATTTGCACGGTGGAGTGCAAATGTGCAGGGCAAAAGTAGCGTACAGCGCACTCAGCCATGCAAATGATGAAAATGTAGTGGCAGGGACCTGGCTACGCCTGGGGGCAAACGTACGAGGTCAGACATAAGAAATTCAATAAAATGAGCTGCAACGTATCCTAGTGCGACAGTCAGGAAATGGCCAGTCATCAAATGTTCCTTAATGAAGACATTGCTCTGAACTCTAAATTCCAAAGCAATCTTCCACTGGTTACAGTTTGTAATGTCCTAATGCAGTGGTGGGCAACCTGTTTCTCCAAGCGTTTAGACGTACAACTCCCACCAGCACTACCCAGTATAGTCAATGGTGAAGGACATGGGAGCTGTAGGCCAATAATATCTGGAGGCCAATAGGTTGCCTACCACTGGCCTGTTGCCTCCAGTCCTGGCACATACAGGGGCCTGTAGAGGGCCTAGGGCCCAATCCCATTAAACCAGCCTGTTCAATACGTACAGTTGCCCTTGACTCATGGACCCAACAGAACCTGACAAATCCACCGATCTGCAAGCCTCACTCGAATGTGTGGTCAAGCCCATACGGTAGAGGTCAGTGCAATGGAGAAGAGTGGACTAAGGGAGCTCTTCCCAGTGCAGGTGGTCTATCTCTCCAGGACTCCAGGGAGAATGGCATGTTGAGAGCTGTGCATCACAGGTCCTCTGTGCTCCTGCCCCAGGGATGCTCTGCAAGCGGGCATCATTCATAACCCCTCGGAAGCAACTGCAACATGATTCCAATGGTAACAAGCCATATATTTAAATGGCTTGAAGAATAACAAAGCGTATTGGAATAAGCGATTACTCTGCATTTGCAAGATAAGCCAATCAGCAGTCCTGATTTAAGAATAGAACATGCATGACAAAGCTGTTTGCTTGTTGCTGATCAAAAGGATCAGTCTCCCAGATAGCGAGTGATGCATGGTGGTCCCCAAACTGGCGATTCCCCATCTACATTGCACCTACCCTGTCACTTTCTATAATCCCTGGTTTATGTTCTACCGCACTTACAAGAACCTTGGACTTCCTCGCCACCCCAGTCCAGAAGATAATGAAGCAGGCCGCCCGCACCTACCCGCCTCCTTAGTCAACTAGTTCGATTCTGGAGTCGGAGCATTAAGCAGAAGGAACACAGCATTCAAAGGCCACTAGCGTAAATTCCATAAACCTGAAGATAAAAGGGCCTGCGTACATCCCCAGAAAGGCTACCATGCTGCTGTCAGAAGAAAGCCTCTATTCATGACTCTGTCATACCTGGCACTTCTTGCCCACCACATTGCCGCTCTGTGCTCCAACTTTCAGTGCTATCCGGATGACACGCCACTCATTTTCAGGCTCCCCTCTGCCACCTCCTCACCTTCTCTCATGTCTGACTGTCTGTCTGCTATCCAGGAGTGGTATGCTGCCAATGATATCTGCCTTAATGCCAGTAGGACCAAGATTCTCCTCATCGGCACACCTGCTCCCTCCTTTCCTGTCACTCTCTGGCCGGCCTACCTTGGCCCTCTTCCTGCTCCCACCTGTGAGACTAAAAACCTCGGGTTCATCTTTGACTCCACACTTTCCTTCTCTTCATATCTTTGATGTCTCTAAGAAGTCACACTACCAGCTGCACCTCCTCAGAGGTATTCTTCCTTTCCTCTCCTTCCCCCAGAAGCTCACTGTCTCCAGAGCTCTGGTTCTCTAGGCTGCAACAGCCTCTTTCTAAATCTGCCTGCCTCTGCTCTCCGCCCTCTGCAACTCATCCAAAACAGGACTGCGAGACTCGGCCTTGGCCTCAAGCCCAGGGATCGTATCTCTCCAGGACAGAAATCTCTGCACTGGCTCCCAGTGGCTTTGAGGATTACGTTCAAAACTCTCTGCATTATCCACAAGGTCTTCAGGGGTCTGGGGCCTCAATACCTTCAACTCTCTCTTCCTAAATATCTTCCTTCTCAAGCTCTTCGCTCATCCGCCTCCAACTCCTTCAGGGTCAGTCGCTTCTCCAAGCAATGAATTGGTGGTAGATCTCTTTCTTCTGTTAGAGCCTCCCTCTGGAACAGCCTCCCTGCCTTTCTGAAACTTGAGGAGAACCATCTCCGGTTCCGGAAGCACCTCAAGACCTTTCTCTTTGCTTCTGCTTTCTCTCCTCCTCTCCCCTGCTGATCTTCTGACTGAAACTGCACTGGTTACCTGGCTGTCCTATTATCTCGGGCCCAGGTCCCGTCCCCGCCAGTTGCACACCTACACTGCCCCCCTGGCAACCGTTGCACTCGGGCACTGCCTCTGTATCCCTACAGCCCCCACCTGTACTTGACACCTGATGTCTGCACTTACTCTTGCACTTGCCGCCAGCTAGCCGCACCTTTTATTTATTTATTGTCTTTCTTTGTTGTCTTATTTATTATACTGTTTATCCTATGTACTGCACTGCGCCACTTCCTTTCCCCCTGCACTTTTCCCCTTCCCCCTTCCCCTGCACTTGCGCAATCTCAATGTCACCTGGCCTAGTAAGATCGTTGTCTCGGTCTTCCCTCTGTTCCCCTCTCCCTTGCCTCGTCACGCCTTGAAACACTTGTGTATACGCGCGTTATAAATGCCATATCATATCACATCAGCGTCAAATCCTTCTGTAGAATTGCTCCAGATATAGAAAGTACTTAGATCTCCCACAGAGAGCCCTTCGCCAATGTAGCCTCCCAAGCATGTGTGTGTATTCATCGAAGAGATTAAAGCTATCAATCTGCCAATCACAACCCCAACAAGGATCTTCAGAGCTACTTATTCCCAACCTCTTTATCCACTTTCACTGGTATTTGCCATTCAGAGCTTGTGCTGCTGGTTAACAATAGGAATTCCTCTGCTGAACAGGTTGAACCTGTCCAGATAAGAATATAAAGGACAATGTTCTCACCCTCTACCAACCTTAACAACCTCTCTGAATAGTCTCTTAAAAACCGGTATCTTCCCTCAGCCTCTAAACAAACTCGTATACCTTCCTTCCTTAAGAAAAGCAGTGCCGGCCAAGATATCTTTGCCACTATCTAAAATCTTTCTCTATTCTTGTTCTCCAGGCAAGTGAAGCCAAACTAAACTGACCATCTAACGCTGCCCCTTCTAGAGGCTTGAGCGGAGAAAATGATTAAATCCGCTCCTCTTGGGAAATACGATCATATCCTGGGCAGATCCTATGTGTCAATGAATTGGCGCTGACAAGCCATCGTCCCTATATAGCATAGCTGAATATACCAAAATGGCACTTATAGTAAGGTCTGAATTACAACAATGATACAGGAAACCCACAAATGCATTTGTTTTATAGTCAGTGTTTTAAGATCAAATGATTGCAATCGTTGTGATTGAACAACTGTCCACCACAGAGGTTTGATATTGGGTGATCAAGAGAATGTACATTTAGTAATTATTTTTATATCCGTAGACTGTAGTTGTGCCATTTTTGGTATAAAGGTGGTTTGTATATATATATATATATATATATATATATATATTACATGGACGTGGTAGCGTCCATGTAGTTATGGTTAAGTTGGTGTTTCCATAGGAAGAGCACTTTTTGGGTGGCTTATAACTTCGCTCCCCCTGGACGAATCCTCACCAAACTTTGCAAAAAAAAAGTATATGGCCCACTCTGAATGCTTTTGCAAGTTTTGGTGAGGATTTGTCCAGGGGGGGAAAAGTTATAGGGAGGGTCCCAAAACTTTCGTTTTTTCCCATAGACTGAATGGGAAAAAACTTTGCGCACGGCTACAGTCTGAACCGCTGGACGGATTTACACCAAATCCGTCCAGTAGTTTTTAAAAAAATGACCAAAATGTAAGGCAAAAAAATTAGTGATATCTGTGTTTGCTTCGCGGACGGACTTCCCTGTTCGCTCCGCAGACAGCACCCCTATTGGCCCAGCGGCTTGCGTCATGTCCGCGGACATGCGACGTGCTGCTGATTGGGCGGCGTGGTGCGTGATGCGCGTCAGATTTTCTGTCAGGGCCGCCATCTTGCATTTGCGGACGTCCGCGGACAGCGCGGTGAAAGTTTGTTCAAAATGTGTATTTAGTAGTGTGTTGGTGTGTAGAAGTCTTTGGGGAGGATGGGGCAGTATGAGATAGGTTCAAAGTTGTATTTTATTTATGTGCTAGGCGCTTTTGTTGTGTTCGATTTGTCTGCGACAACATGGCTGTTCTGGAATGTTCGTAAATAAACAGAATGCATTCGGTGTCAACTTGAAAGTGTTCTAAGAACACTCGTGGGGTCTTGGAATGTTTGCAGGGGGTGTCCTGGAGACGTTGTCTGTATTGTTCGTTGGCAAGGTGAAAATGTTTTAAGAACAATCGCGGTGTCCTGAAATGTTCGTACATAAAGAAAATGGGGGTGTCCTGAGGACGCTGTTTGTATTGTCCTCTGGCAAGTTGAATGTGTCCTAGGACCTTCCCTCTGTCCGCGGACATAGAAATGGTTGCAATGCTTGTATCTATGGGTGTGATATGCTGCGGTGGTTGTGGCCAGGGTATAGAATGTTGGCACCCAAGAGTGTATGCCCTGGCCACAACCACCGCAGCATATCACACCCATAGTGGCTTTTAACTTTGGGTCAAAAACTAATTTATAAGGAACAATGTTATAAGCTTGTATGGGTGTGATATGCTGCGATGGTTGTATTTATCTTGTTATACGTACTATTTGGTTTAGTAACGGGAGTCCATGTTGTTCATTTCTGTAATAAAAGAAAATAGCATGTTAGTATTAGTATTTTATAATGACTTATTACATTGTACAATCAACATTTCCTTCTTTTTATTGACCCTCATATTTAATAGATTACAAACCAGAGTACTGTGCAATTTGAAAAGTTTCTGTGTTTGTTGCTAAAATCATTGGGTCTGTGAGAGAAAAAAAATCCATGTTGGATTAAAAAAAAAACCTTTTTCTGTTATGCTACAGTTGATTTATTTGTTTGTTTTCCGCGTTTACTTGTTCTTTCTGCCTAATGCTTTATGCATTGGATTGTTCCAGTTTTTGTGAGCAGTAAGATATTAGGTATTTGTTTGGATATTGTAAAATTTTGGCCCAGTTAGATACCAGTAGGCGTATTCTAACTGTTTACGTTTTGATATATTTTCGTGGTATTGATTTATCTGTTTGCATATTTGTAAATTTTGGGACAGTTAGATACCAATTGGCATATTCTAACTGTCTATTTTTTGCTCTATTTGAGTGGTATTAATTTATCTGATTAGTTGTTGTAGAATCTTTGGGCAGTTAGATAGGTTTTGAAATATTGTGACAGTTTATATTTTTTTACTACAATTGTACTTAAGGTTTAAGTACAGTTCAGTTATCAAATTTTGGTTTTAAGAACATTAAATACGCGTTTGTAAGATTAGCTGGTAATCTATGCTTTAGAGTAACGGTACTATCATTACATTCAAACCATCCACATTTTTTTTTTCATATATGCAGTGCAGTGCCCTAAGTTGGTTGTGGCTCCTGCGTGGTAGATTGTACCTATTGTTGTGAAGGTTTTCCTACCAAGTGATATTTGACCATGTGTGAATCCAGTCAGCTTTCAGTTGTTTTTCGTACCATCTGCATTGTAACGAAGAAGCATTAGTATTACGTATTTACTATGTTTTTGTATTAGTAATGTGGAGCGATTATCCGAATTGCAGGTAGAACATAATCTACCGTGGTTTGCATTTTGTACAAGTTGCTGAAATGGAACGGATTCACAATTAGATATTGATATATAGACAAAGCGCTCATTGGGGATTTGTTCTTGTGTCACATTGTTGCAGAGAGTGGATGTATGTTTCCACATGTATGAAATCTAGAAGATTTTATTTATAGGTATGTTTTTGTTTTCCAGTACTAATAGTAAGTACATTAGAAATTCTTGTGGATCTTCCTGTGAGTTTATAGTGAATTTCACCATTCCAGCACAGTAGTCCAATTGTTGTTTTATTCCAAAAACACTATACGTGTTGTCAGGATTGTTTGCTGCATTTCTGTGAAGTACTAACATTTGCAAACACAATGGGTCTGTACTGTGTAAGTAAATGTTGTCAACAATTGGTGGTAATTGAAATAGAATATTCATTGCTACATTTGCGTAGCAACTTACACCAACTATATTTGAGAATTTAAAGGGTCCAGGTAGTTCTGTATCTAACTGCTTTTTTTGGAGTTTGTCTTCCTTCTTTAAAGAAGTACCTGGTTTACTTTCCCTAATTGATTCTTTTTTGCTTGTGGTACTTGATGAAGTTTGAGTTTCTTTTAGTCTCTTTGGAGGATTTGCAGTGACATCCTGTTGCATTTCTGTTTGATTTAGTTTTCTTTTAGAACATTTTCCTTTTTGTGGAACAGGATATGTTTGTAGATGGGGGGTGTATAGTGAACGAAGTCTATTGTATTCTAAAATGCAAGGAATATCAGCGTTTGCATCAAAGTTTATTAGAAATAGACCGTCAATTGTGCGTAGGCGTGACAGTGCTCGAAGCTCATGCCTTCTTTAAAGACTGTGTTACCAATGTCTATCATTGCTTTGTCTAGAGTAAGACCTTGTGATTTATGAATGGTGACTGTGTATGCAAGAGCTAGAGAAAATTGTTCTCTGCGTACATACATGTCTTTGAAGAGAAGGAATCGAGCTGTTCAGCGTTGTATTCTTTTTACTTCTGAAAGTTTGTCAAAGGGAATATTGACAAACTGAATTTTGTTGTCACGTGGGTATGTTTGAAAGCCAACAACTGTACCCAGTGCTCCATTAACTAGTCCTTGGTCCACGTCAAGGTTACGTTTAAGCATTACTCTGCAATTTAAGGATAATATTAATATCTTTTCCAAGCCTGCTGTGTTTGAGATTGATTTTTCTAAACTATTTAGTCTTGTTGTGGATTGGTCACACATGGGTAGTGTCATTCCATGTACATCTAGTTTGTCTGTGGCGCTAATTTCCATAATTGGTTGCATTTCTTTGCTTAACATTATTTCATTGAATTTGAAACAGCTTGCAAGAGTTGGCATTAAGGCCATACAATTGGCATTTTTGTGGGCTAATTGTTCCATAACATCTGTAGCACATGCATTATCACCATAAAGTGCATGAATGTGCCGGGTTTTCAATATTGCTTCTGCTTCTCTAGAAAGTATACGAACTCTGATACTTTTTAAGATGTTGCCATAAGTGAGATCTGCAGATTGGCGCATGTTTTCTGTTAATTCTCTGTATTGGAAATGTTACCAAAGGTTGACATTTCCAATGCTGCCAACAGTTTTACGGCAGAGTTTGTGTCCTAATGTTTTAAAATAGCCTCACCTTTTACAGGTGTCAATTGATGAAGATCTCCGAAAGCAATGATGGGTTTTCCTGCAAAGAGCTCTTCATAGTTTGTTTTGAGTACTTCTTGTAATCTGAGGTGAATCAAAGCTAACATTAGGTTGGACACCATGCTCCCTTCATCTATTAGTAGCATTTTCATTTGTTTCAATACTCTGCGTACTTCCATTGCAGCTTCTGCAGAAAGTTTGTAATAATCTAACTTGTTTTGGTGTTCTACTGGCAGGAGTAGTAATCGGTGTAAAGTGACACCACCTATGTTGTAGGCAGCTAAACCTGTGGGGGCAGTGAGAACAGCTGACAGTTTGTTGTTTGTCAATTGTTGAAGGAACTTACTGATGATTTTGATTAGGAATGTTTTGCCAGAACCAGCTTCACCACTGACATACAATAGTATAGGTTTGTAATTTTGGCAGGTGTATTCTTTGTTTTCATGTTGCACACCATGTGCAATTTCTTTTGTTATTTCTTGAAAAATGCTACGTTGCTCTTTGTTTAGTTTTGATTGTAGTGTAGTTAAGTCTTCTTTATCTTCATAGTGACACATGGTGTTTTCTACTTCTATCATAGCTAATTCTGCCTCATTTGTTATTAGTGGTTCTCCAAGTGGTTCTTGGCTTCCTGTGACAGAAGGTTGATTACTGTCAGGAGTGTCCTTATCTAGTTGGGCCTGGAGTTCCTCTTCGTGTTGCTGTTCATTGTGCAACATTGTTTTGTACTGTGCAAAGTTTACATCAGTTATACTGCTTTCATTGGCTTTGAAAGCGTCTTCATATGAGTCATAGGTATCTAGTATTTCTTCTTCTTTTCTCCATGGTTTGAAGAGTTGTAGCAGGGACATGTAATATATTTCTTTATGTTGAGGAGTCTTTAATGACAATTTGATATGATTAATTAAATTTGGTTTGGTGAGTTTTACTAAGCTGCCATCACAGTTTGTCATTTTGTTTTTACGGTTTTGCTCATCAGGTTTTATATTATTTTTTTATGTGTAGTTTTGGACTATGTGGTATAGACACATGGTTTCCAAAGTGGTACTCCTGTTTGGGTAGTATGTGTCCAATAAATTGTTTTTTAAAATGTCTTGGCTGTTGGGATCATATTTGGCTATTGTTTCTATATCTTCGTATGATTTTAGAACTCTTTTTCTAGATTTAGCTGGACCAAGACTTAGCCATACTATATTTGCAGATTTACCATACAATGCAGTACCAGTTAATCGATCAGCTGCTTCATAGGATCCACATTCTCTATGAGACAGCATTTTTATGCCCAAGCTGTATAATTTCTGAGACACTGTTTTATCTGATGACAGGTCATTCCAGAGGTCTTGGAGCTCTGTCTTTTCTGATTTGGTTAAGTATGCTGTGACATATCGTGCAACTGCAGTAGAAGTGTCTGCAATGTACTGCACATCTATGTTTGCATTCCACAAGTGGGCAATGATTGCATTGTAATCATTGATATATTTTTCTTCTTCTTTTCTTTTTATGCAATATGTATTTTTAGGTGACTTACCTTTAACACTATGGGCCTCATTACATGGACGGCGGTAAGGGCTAACGGTCACCGTTAATGGCAACGGTGACCGTTAACCCTTACCGCCGTACTACGAGGTCCCTTTGCGGGTTGGAGGATTTAACGCCTGCTTCTTGCAGGCGTTAAAATCCAACCCGCTAAGGGACCTCGGAGCTAATTACGGCACCGCAAAATTGCGGTGGCGTAATTAGCGCCTTCCCCAGTCCCATAGAGCCCTATGGGGCAGAAATGGGAATGGGGAAGGGCAATGGCGGAAAGGGGATTTACCGCCCCTCCAACCTTGGAATGGGGCGGTAAATCCCCTTTCCGCCAAGGCGGTGCCGGTATTTTACCGGCATGAGCCATGGCGCTAATAGCGCCATGGCTCACCGCCTACCGTGTAATGAGGCCCTATGTCTAACTGAAGACATGAGGTTGTTCACTTGACCTGTATTTGTAACTGGTCTAGGGAAACCAAATCGGCATTTGGTGTAGTATTTCCCTTTGTTTTTGTATTTGCGACGACAATATTTGCCACATTTGTGTCTTTGGAATTGTAAGATTTTTGCATGAAGATCACTATTTGTGGATTCTGACGGAATTTCACAAGTGACATATTTTTCAATAAACTGTAAAACAGTGGCATCACTGTCTTGACCAAATTTAGGAGCATCTTTAATCCATAAAAGCATGTGGACATGTGGCGCTCCTCTGGCTTGGTATTCTTTTCTCCAAAAGAAGTGTTGCACTTCTCCAAGGGGAGGAACAGTTTTATTACAAATAAAATGTAGCATAGCAATGAAGCGATGGTGAAAATATCTAGAAACATTAACAGGATCCTGAGAACAAAGTTCTCCAGGTGTTAGTATATCTATGTTTGTTTTGTTTTCGTTTGATATGTGTAGGAAAGCATGTAAATGTTCCCATGCATATTCTGCGCAACTTAATGTAACAAACCAAGTGGGTGGGCCAAGGTTTCTGATCATACAACGTACATCTCCATGGCGTCGAAAACAGTACTCTTTAGTACCTCGCATATTTGCTAATAGATTTGTAAGATTTGCCTGTAAAACCTCATCTTTTTGTTGAACTTTTTGTAATAATTGTGTGGCTGTCATATTTTGAAAGTGTGATCCTGATTTTAATATGTGTGCAACTCCGTAACATAAAGTTGCTAGTTCACTTTCAAAGAGTAGGTGGAATATGTATTCCACATTTTGTCAAAATCTGGGATTTTCAGAATACATTCGTAATGAGCGATATTCTGATGCTGATATTTGAACAGGTCTATCATCGTATCTTCCTCCTTTGCCAGTAGGAAAGAGTAGAGGAAAAGCACGTGCTTCTATACTTTTTTCCCATATGCTGATTGGTGATCCTTTTGTTTGACGCATTTGGTACGTTTCCAGTGCATCTTCTATGGTGTCATGAGAGTGCAATGGGTGAATTGTATAATGGTCTAAAGTGTTTGCTATTGTAGCAGGATCTAGGAGCTCAAATTGACCAGTTTCTTGTGTCTCTTGAATTATTTCAGTTGTATCTTTCAAGTTTTCTTCGATATTAATTTCTTTGTAATAATCATTATTCTCTTTGAGATATTGCAGGGCTTCTCTAACTTTTTGTAAATCTACCAGTTGTTGCAAATTTCTTTTGTCTTTTGTAGGTTCTCCATTTACCAAGATAATTAAAGATTGTTGCATTGGACGTTGCACTCCTAGAGTGTGCACATTTTCTTTTAGATCTAATGGTAAATACACTACTTTTCCACAAATATCTTTCACTAATTCAGAGGGAGGTAATTTTGCAGTTTTTGGTTGAAGGCGTATTATTGCTTGAAATGGATGAACTGTTTGAATTATGATGCTCTCATATAAATTAAGTTGTTGAAGGAGTTTTGGTAGTGGATGTAATTCCAAGTTATTTGTGATAGCACGTGAAGGAGTTTGGTTGTTGTCAAGTTTGGTAGTGCAGTCACTGCAAAGTATTATTGGGTCAGTTATTTCATATTTGTTTTCTGCTATAAGGTAGAGAGCTAATTCAAACCATTTAGAATCTTCATTGTCTTCTATTTTGTATGAAAGGTCTATAGTTTTTGTGTTACTTTTATAACACGTTCTGCGGCAACATACACACACGTGGTTTGGTACTTCAGCTGAAGTGCTTTGAAATTTTAGTATTTCTTTTTTGTATGTGTGTAGTGAAAGGTTGCCATGTGCAGATTTGTTACGAAGTTGGTTGACAGCTAATTCATCTTGTAAGTGGGTTTCATTTCCAAAATATTTTTTCTGTATATACCCGATTTCTTCTAGTAGGTCTTTTGGTGTACCATGTAGAAGAATGTTATTTAAATTGGCTAGTGCTAAAGCAGGACTTTTTGCATAATACAGTTTATAAACTAGATTTCTTATACTTGCATGATGTGTTGATATCCTTTTGATATCATGGAAGCTTGTTTTGCAAGTAGGCCCTGATATGCAGGCCAACGAATGTCCTTGCAGTCCTGTGTGCTTGCGTACTGGACAAGCATCCATATTTTGCAGTATTTTAATTTTGATTTTGTCTTTGCTTTTCACATATTGATTGAGGAATAGGTGTAAAGATTTGAACATTTTTTTGGGAATGTTACACATTGACGTGCATGGCCATGTGTAAATTAGATGTTCTGATTCAGTCGAATGGAGGGGTAAATCTAAGTTTTCAGGGCGTATTTTTGTAAGGAGTACTTCTTTACTTCTTGTTCCATTATGGTATTATTAACTTTTTCATAACCTCGACCACTGCTATGTATGGCAATTGTATTCGTTTGCTTTTGTTTGTACGCTTCTTCATTAAAATATGGTTCTGTGCTTGTAGTGTGATTCCATTCACCTCCACAGATATTTAAGAAGTTATTTCTGTTCACATTTCGTTTATTGAGAAGTCTTTTTTGTAATTTAGTTATTAGTTTTGCTAGTGGTTTAATTCTGTTTAACACAACAATAAATACGTTTCTTTTGAGAAGAATTACACTGTCTATCAACGCTTCTAAGATTACTTTCCTACGGTAGGTTTGAAGTGTTGAACCTGGTTTCTCTCCTGTTTTTATCAGATTTTGAAGGACTTTGTGACGGAACTTTTTGGCTAATATACTTTCTTGGTATGCTTACTTTGTACTATATCAAGATTTATAGAAGACGTTTTATTTGTAGTGATAGTTGATTTTCTGTTAATAGTTTTTTGGGTCGTTTTACTTTGTGATAGAGGAGGCAAAGTTTTTGCACTGGAAACTTCTTCTGTTTCACAACATGACTGTATTAGCTGTTGTGTTTCAACGTTTTTTTACAAATTCTGCTATAGATGGGTGTTTATGTTGGAGACTTTTCTTTTCATTTGCTCTACTTCTGCGTCCCTTTCTACAGAGTTGCTTTTTGGTGGGCATTCTTTAGCGTCTGTTGAAAAAAACACAGAAGGTATGGGTTGGGGTATTCTGCAATGCATGTGTGTTGTGTGCATGATTGTTTGCGTAAGATGATAAAGATGTATGTAATGGTGTGTGATTGTGAATTGGAAGTTGAACTACTAGGGATGGGTATTCTTCAATTAATGTGTTACTAAACTGGGGTTCAGATGACAGAAAAACGTAAGCCGGTGGTGTGGAGAAGAATAAATATTATAGGTAAAGCTATACAATTAAAACAGCTGTTTGTTCTACAACATCTACATTCTAGCGGCTGAGTTGGGTAATTTGTGTGCCGAAAAATAGGAATTTGAGGGCCATTCTGACAGGAGATCACTGTTTAAGACGGGGGGGATTTTTGGTCAGAATGGTGCAGAATCTCTATTTTTAGGCACAGAAATACCATGAATGCACCGTACAGTGCATGTGAGTTATAAATCAAATATTATGGTAACAATCTACTTACTTTTTTTTCAAAAATGAGTAGTTTGCTTCTTAGTTGTTCTTTGTAAATCAAAATCGGCTGCTTCTATTCAGGAGAATGGGCTTCACTGCAATTGTAAAAGAAAGAAATTAGTAATTTGGTTGCTATATAGCACTGTTTTCATTTTAGACATAGATTTTTTTTAATTGAAATGCTCAGCGCCTTCCTGAAAACCATTTAAACTATATTATGACTAAGAGTAGGAAAGAAAATATCTTTAGTATGGTTTGTGGAATTCATAATCTACCAACGTATACCACCATTCTTGTAACTAAGCTTTTCCACGTAATAGTGAGTCATTGTCATCATAGCTCTCAACCATGTGTGTCGCAAAGGCAGGTGAAATCACCTGATTTTGTTTTTGGCGGGTGAGACGCCCATTGGAATGAATGGGCATGCAGGAGGCTTGGCGGGTGAGTCAATCCTTTACAAGGCGGGTGACAACCGCCAAAAGCGTGTGAGTTGAGAGCTATGTGTCATAGCCTGCTTTTGCACGTAACAGTGAGTGAATGTCATAGTCTGCTTGTGCTATATAAATGTATGTAAGTACTTATATAAACGAAAAAAATTAAAACCAATTATGTGTTTGTACAAATATTATTTTTTGAGATTTGATCATAGAGTGTGTATGTTATATTGTGTGATTATATGTCGTGTATATATTTTATTTCAAAAATGTTAGTTTAATAGTATTTGCATGTGTGTGTGTGTATGAAGAAATTAAACGATATAAAGGTTTGTAAGTGACAGGTCATTTTAGGACAATAAAACAATGATCGTCCATTCATTTTTCAGATTATAGAAGGTAAAAGTCGGTTAGAAAATGTGTTCATGTACTGTGTAGAAAATATGCATACCTGTACTTTCTGTTCATGTATATGGATATGGACCAAGCTGCAAGTAGAAATATTGGAGATTTGTATAGTATTTCTCGTAGATCGTGGTTGTCAATGGTATGAGACTTGTACTCCGAGAGATACACCGTACATTTGTAGTGCTGCTCTATGATGATGCAGTTACATGTAGAGTTATTGGATTTGATTGGTGGATGGTCATGTGATTGCTTAGCTACATCCAATGAGGGAATGGCACAGAGAGTGAAATCGAAATGGTAGAAGGGCTGTACATGTTATGATACGTTCGCGGACATGGCGGTAGTTCTAGGACACCACGTATTACATCCGGGGAATTTGGGGAGGGGAGGTATGGAAATGAGATTGGATGAAGCAAGGGATTGGTCAGTAAAGTTTAGTGAGTGTTTTGTGCTAGGAGAGGTTTTCTCAGATATTGTTTTTGCAGAGAGAAGAACAGATAGCTATGGCTTAGTGTTTCAAAACACAGATTGTATGGATTTTGGGAGACTCGTGGATTCATTGGTTGAAGGTGCATGCAGAAAGCTGTGGAGTATCTATAGATCTTGGATTCCCACATGTGGAAGTGCACTGGCATGGAGTGCGTGGAATGAAGTGGTTGGGCTTGCTACCTCTCTGTGCAACTTTGAAGATAGAGGAACATCCAGACATAATTGTAATTCATTGTGGAGGGAACAGTTTAGGACATGTGTCTGGAATTTCTTTGCAATTTTCAATGAAAGAAGGACTTCAGAAGATAATGGACATGTTTCCAAACTCTAAAATATTTTTTTCACGCATTGCGCAGAGACAAGTGTGGCTTCGTTCTTTCTCATGTGGTCCACAAATGGAGAAAGCAAGGCGTAATGTTAATAAGGCTGTTTGTGCCTTCCTAAGAGATTTTGGCATGTCCTCTTTTAACAATGAAAATATTTTGTTTCGTAGTACATACATTTTTCGCAAAGATGGAGTCCATCTTACTTATGCTGGCAATCAGATTTTTCTGAGAAATGTACAAAATGCATTGCAACCTTTTTTAGAAATACAGCATTCGTTTTGAAGTACGTCTTACGTAGTTAAAATGTTTTACATTCAAACACCTCCCAAAGGCTCTTTTCAGAGCCACCACTTCCTGTTAGAGAAAAATGCATTGGTTTCAATAGGGTAGCAATGCAATTGTTTTTATGTTCGCAGACCGTCCGCGGACTTTCACGAAATGGAAATGGCTATGCTTTATGTATCTTCACTTCTATTTTTTAACTGTGAAAGGCGGCTCTGAAAAGAGCCTTATTTTTTTGGGGATTTTTGTTATTTTGTATTTTTTTTGTTCTTTTTTATACACAACACACTAGGAGAGGAGGGAAAGGAGGGTAAAGGGGGGGGCACCAACCAAAGGGATAAGAAAGGGCGAGCTGAGAGAGGAAGATGTAGAGTGGGTTTTATTTGGGTAGTGAGCAGGTCTTCTGGTGCTCTGAGATGATCGTCTCAAAAGCACTCCGAAGTCGCTCCCCCCTGCAGAGTACTGTGTCACAGTACACACATACAACTGTGACCCTCGAAAGGTAAGGGTCATCAGAATTCTGTATGGCCTGTGAGGCAGCTTGAGGAAGACGCTGTCCCACAGAGGTGTTCCTTGTGGTGACAGGATCAGAAACGGAGGATGAAGTAGAGGCAATCAACCTACTACGCTTCTCGCAAGGTACAACCTTGCGAATGGCCCCAGTGTGGAATGAGCGCAGGTGTCGCTTCATGGTAGTGGTCCCAAAGCTATACGAACCATGCTTCCCGCGACTGAGTACCATTTTGCACTCATTACAGGTGACACGGTTCGCATGAGACTTAGGACCGTTTCCATGAACAGTAAACAACCACCACACCCAAGATTCACGCCGACGGCGGGTAGTAGGGATTTCCTCTACCTCATTCTCGTCATCCTCTTCTTCCTCCTCTGTATCCTCACTCCTGTTCCCCTCTTCAGGCCCTTGGGGAAATGGTGGTGGTGGAGGGGGTGGGGGTGGTGCTGAGGCAGATGTAGCACCATGTGGTAATAGTCGAGCCATGGATGTCATAGGCTTGGAGATGGAAATCTCAAAATCTGCAAAGTATGCAGCAAAATGCAGTGTGCTCTGTGGAATAGTCAGAAACACAATGAGAATGCGCTCTAGGGCGTGGTCTTATATAGGGGTGCTTGTGCGCGGGTCGCGGAAATGCGCGCCGTCCGCAAGACAGATAGAGCATCAAAAAAGGTTCAAAAAGTCACAAAAACTATGTGGAAAGTTAGGATTAGTATGTGGGATTTGTGGTATGGTGATATTTTAATGAGAAATATTGTGGATTACTTGGAAAAGTACTTTTAAACTGGTCGGGGACACGAACAGTGTCCGCATTTAGAGCACGAGATGAGCGTGGGCGCGGTCACATGATTGTTTTGTGCGCATGTTCGCTAAGGTAATGGTCGTCCGCAGGACACCCAATGTACGGACATTGTTTTGCGCATGCGTGTTGATGTTCTACGGACAGTGTTCGGGTCCTGAACTAATTAAAAGTGCGTCACATGTAAAACGAACAGTTATGGAAAGCCGTTTGTTCTTAGCACAGTTTAATTTATTTGCTAACAATACGGACAGACATAGCATTTCAAGCACACCTCCATTTTCATTTATTTACGAACAATTCAGGACACCACGAGTGTTCTTAGAACAGTTTCTGCTTGCTATCGAACACTACGAATAGGCATAGTGTTCTTAAGGACACCTCCATTTTCGTTTATTTACGAACAATTCAGGACACTACGAGTGTTCTTAGAACATTTTCAACTTGCATGAGAACATTACGGACAGATGTAGTGTCCTCAGGACAGTTACATTTTCGTTTCTTTACGAAAATTTCCGAACAACCGCGGTGTCCGTGGACACCTAAATTGGTTTTATCACAAGGAACTGAAAGTAATTACAACACAATATAAGAAAAGTAACTTTATTTCATATATATATACAATTATGACTGGGAAGGTGGGGCAGAAACGGAAACAAAAACAGGAGAATTAGGGATTTCTAGATAACTGGGATCAGGTGAAGAAGGGAAGGAAATCTCATTGAAACGCTTTGGTCCATAGACAGGGTATGGAGTTAACTGCGTGGGATAGGGTGAGGGGGGACAAGTGCAGGTTGGACAATGGTGTGCTGTTGGGGGTTTCACATAATTTTCCACAAAGTTTTTCAAATCCATAAAATTTTGCATAAGGTCGTCCATTTTTTGATTAATCTGCTGTAGAGTGATATCCTCTGATTGTTGTTGTGAGATGCTTGGAATTTTTGTATGGTCTGTAATACATAAAATGTATATGTTAAATGTATACAAAATAATATTTATTAATTGGTTTATATAGTAAAGTGTGTACCATTAGGTGGACTATTTTCTAACATTTCCTCTCGTGGGAAATGCTCCTCTAGCCAGTCGAGAGTACTACACATTTCTGTGAGAAAACAAAAAAGTAATATGTTTTTTTTTCTAATATAGAAAGTTTATAAATATATGAGTAAAAAGAAGTGCACTTACTATGTCTGGTGAGATATGTAATCAGTAGTGTATACGTCTGGTCTTGCTGTTGGTTGTGGAGCGTCTGTGAGGTAATTATGGTGGAAGCCACTTTATCTTCTTTTGGTATATTCCATTTTAAAACATATTGTATTTACATGAATGGTTAGTGTGTTACATATATGGGTAACATTTTTTAAGTATTACTACATATACATTGTATGTGTGATGCTTTGTGAAATGTTCCTATGTTATGATATAACTATTACACATACCCCCCCAGAGTTTTTAGGTGCTGGTACTGTTGTCCAAACATGTCTCCGGACCGTCAAATTGAGTAGAAAGGGTTCAGTATGTTCCATATTATATGTACATAAAGTCAAAGTTATTATTGTTAAGTTGTGCTACTAAAAAACTATGAAATTCAGTAAAAAAACTTTGTTAAAGGGACGTTATGGTTAAGTTGCGCTACTAAAAACCTATGAAATTCAGTAAAAAAACTTTGTTAAAGGGACGTTATGGTTCAAAGTAAAACCGAAAAACCCCTGAAATTCGGCAGTTATGGTAAGATAAGCAACCATAACTCGCGCCGCCACCGTGCACTGCTAACACTAACACCAAGGACATCAAAGATGACATCACAAATGTCATTGATGACATCACTGATGACATCACATGTGCATTTACCTTTCATGAAAAGTCTGTACAAGGGATTCTTAGTGTAATGTTAATAAAAAAAAGTGTGAAAGATTATTGGAATAAATATCAAGTGCTAATCAGTGCATTAAGCTATGCATTGATATAAATAGCATTCTATTATTAACTTCAATCCAGTATACTAAGGTACTCATGTAGAAACATAGGCATTGTGTTGGTGGAGGTGCAATATTCATAAGCTTGCCATGTTGAATATTGAAATGGTAACTGTTTTCATATTAGAGTTTTGCGTACAGTGAAACTTGTGATAAGTAGGTAATAAAACCCACTTACTACATAATTGCATTATTATACACAAATCACAAAGAGACAACACCACATACAAATATGAATATATACAAGGGAATTGAAGTAGGAAAAAGAAACAGCAATAGTAGCAGAAAGTGTTCATAACCTAACTGATTACCTTTATGCAGAGAAATGATTGCTCTGTTTCAAAGCTGTTACTTACCCTATCTACATATATCACATGATGTGTCTGGACCCTAAGGAAAATAGTGTGAGTACAACATATAAAAATATGAGTATATACAGGGAAAGTACAGTAATAAAAAAAACATCAAAAGTATCAGAAAGTGCTGATAAATCTACTGATAATTTTAATGCACAAAAAGGATTGCTGTCTTTCAAGGTTGTGACTTCTCCTATGTATATGTTTCAAATGATATGACTGGACCATAAGGGAATTATTCTAAGAACATACTTCAAGGATAAGTCTACGAATATAGTAATTTACCATTTTTAGTTCCTGACTGTTACTGAAGAAAATCATGTGGCCTAAATATGTCAGGAAAGGAAAAAAGGGGGAGTCAGACATGTGATGTCATCAGTGATGTCATCAATGACATTTGTGATGTCATCTTTGATGTCCTGGGTGTTAGTGTTAGCAGTGCACGGTGGCGGCGCGAGTTATGGTTGCTTATCTTACCATAACTGCCGAATTTCAGGGGTTTTTCGGTTTTACTTTGAACCATAACATCCCTTTAACAACGTTTTTCCACTGAATTTCATAGGTTTTTAGTAGCGCAACTTAACCATAACGTCCCTTTAACAAAGTTTTTTTACTGAATATATATATATATATATATTCAGTGAAACAACTTTGTTAAAGGGACATTATGGTTACAAGTAAAACCGAAAACCCTCAGAAATTCACCAGTTATGGTAAACTAAGCAACCATAACTTGCGCCACCACCGTGCACTGCTAAGACTAACATCCAGGACATCAAAGATGACATCACAAATGTTATGGATGACATCACTGATGGCATCACATACCTGGGCCATTTGTTTTTGTTCACTGACATGTCTAGGGCAGGCGGTTTTGTTCACTGACAGTCAGAATATGAAAATTGAAAATGTGTTATATATCTAGACGTTAACCATCTTGTATGTTCTTAAAGTTCTTTCCTTAGGGTTTGGTCTCAGCTTATGGTGCAGATATATGGGGCAATAAGCAGGACTCAAACACACAATTAATGTGTATACATTATGATGAAATTTAATGTTATTGTAATTTTCTGGTGATGTTGTTTCGTTCTTCCTTACTTTAGTTTCCCTGTATGTGCCTCTGATAACTATGCATTGTGGGTCTTCATATGTATTGTTTGTACTAACACAAGTATGTAGTAAATCTTGAATTATTAGCTATTTATTCCATGTCTAACATTACTCAAAGCTCTGAGCATTCATTATTTACAATCCAAAACTACCAGATTATAAATACTGTACTGCTATGATGCATGCTGCAGCCATTGCCTATGTGTATGTATGACTAGGTTCCTGTATTAACAACACTCCAATATAATGTTTTCTTTAGATGGGAACATTCTTTAATACATTAAGTAGTTCAGGATAGGTCTCCCGATCACCCCTGACATCTTGTTACCAACATTATAAACACAACCCTGTGTAGGGACTTTTCATCAAAATGTATTTCATATGTGATGTCATCAATGATATTTGTGATGTTATCTTTGATGTCCTGGGTGTTAGCCTTAGCAGTGCACAGTGGGGTGCAGGTTATGGCTGCTTAGCTTACCATAACTGGTGAATTTCTGGGGATGTTCAGTCTTAATTGTAACCATATTGTCCCTTTAACAAAGTTTTTTTCACTGAATATGTATATAAATAAACAACATTTATGCCAATTAAAATTGAATTTCATAGGCTTTTATTAGTGCAACTTAACAATAACGCCCCTTTATCTACGTTTTTTCACTGAATTTCATAGGTTTTTATGAGTGAAAATGTTTCATGATGTTATATCACTGTATATAAGGTATTAATAATTCCTCTTATAACATATATGAAAGAACTGTAAACCTCCTCTAACAAACATATTTTTTGCAACACATACTTGAATAACAACATACATGGTTGAATTGCCTAGGGCATGAGGTTCGACCATGTCCCAAGTCCCATCAAACCAGCCCTGTTATACACTACACCTACGCTGCATCCTAGTTCAGTGTCCGCTACACCCCCATAATGTAACCATTATGGCCAGTGCTCATTGCTTTCATGGCCAGTCTCCACAATCCATGGGGCATGGGCTTTGGCCATGCCGTATTCCCCAATAGGCAAATCAGAGTAGACATTTGACCTTGTCGAGGGACAAGCAGCAAAGCTTTATTACTATTTTTTGTACTTACTTTTTGACACTTTCAAAATAGTTAAACACAGAACAGATTTGCAAAAGCATGTTTTCAGGTCCTTGCTGATGCTCCTCGCGCAAGTTTGCTGCAATCCCATCCAGCACTCTGGGCTGCAGCCGCAAGCAGAATTTGTTTTCCCATTTAAACCTAGAGCTTCGGCCATGTCACATGCCCCAATAAGTAAATCAGGGTAGGCATTCGTCATTGCCGAAGGACAGGTCCACTGTCCACGCACCGAAGTTATATCACTATTTTTTTTACCTACATTTGGACACTTTGCTAAATAAAACACAAGACAGATTTGCAAAAGCATGCTTTCAGGTCCTTGCTGATGTTCCTCGCGCAGCTTTGTTGTAATCCAGTCCAGCACTTCATGCTGTAGCCGCAAGCAGAATATTTTTTACCATTCAAACCTGGGGCTCTGCCCATGCTGCTTGCCCCAATAAGCAAATCACAGTACAGGTAGAATGGGTAGATCACTGCACTTGATCTAGTACTTTAATCAGATTACCCTGCTGCTGGTGGTTGGGTCCTTTTGTGAAGGTATCCTCCCTTCTTCAAGATTTAGGTTTCAAATATGAGAGTGAGCCCTGTTCACCTCAGCGCTGGGTTATTCAATAAGTAACTGTTGTCGTAATAAAGCACTCTTGAAAACCATTGTTGGTGCTTTATTTGTTAGAAGTCAGCTGATACGTGTTTCGACCCTCTAGTATCTTTCTCAAGGTGTGTGGATTGTGGGCTAGTCATTGCTGCAAATTTGGTGAAATTAGTCTGGGATGCAATCCCAATATCTTGACCCGGTATGGTCGCAAATAAGGATGGCTGATGATTCAGAGGGGTGGCCTGGTCACCACGTGGGCGCCTGGTTCGGCCTGCTTAGTAATTATCTGCTGATTAGCATTGTGTCAGAGCACAATGCTATTGGGGCATTGGGGCTTGGAGTGTTTGCAGCGGTAGCCACGGCGATCTGTTGATGCAATCTTGTCCAGCACTTTGGGCTGTAGCCACAGGCAGAATTTGTTTTCCCATTCAAAACTATCCCGATTTCGAAAAACTTTACCACATAGCAGGTCCGTGGTAGGCAGGCCCACTTTAACCCCATTGCCGGTCTCTTTTGGTCACGGCCAGTGGCCAGATTGTCCGATTCATTGCCTTGGGCCATGACCTGCACAATCTGGGCACTGGCCATGGCCACAGGCAATACCTCAGTCACCAAAGGTATACCACTATTTTTTGTACCTATTTTCACACTTTAAAAAAAATAAAACACGGACACATTTGCAAAACCATGCTTTAAGGTCTTTGCAAATGCTCCTTGCACAAGTTTGCTGAAAATCCGTCCATGTTGTACTTTTTGAAAAGTGTCTAAATGTACATACATAAAGTAGTCATAACAATTAGCCCCCACTTGAAAACATCCCTTCAGACTTTGCCCAAACATTCAAGGTGGGCTCTATAATCTTTCTGAAATCTTTTGTGTACATTTGTCAAATGGCAACAAAGTTATAAGCCATCCAAAAATTATGAGACCCACCTCTAATTTTGCCCCCTCTTGACAAACTCCCACCAGACTTTACAAAACGATTCAAATCTGGGTCTAAAATCTTTTTGCAAACCTTTGTGAAGATTCGTCAAAGGGCACCAAATGCATAAGCCTTTCAAAAAATGTTGAGACCGCTCCTCTAATTTTGCTCCCTCTTGGCGAAACAGTATCAAACTTTGCAGAATTCAGTGTCAGGTCCAACATGAGATTGCAAAATTTCATGCAGTTTCATTGAGTGGCACCAAAGTTACAAGCCATCTAAAAACTGCTTTTCACCAGCCCTGTAATGCAGAAATATGTATGGATTCCTGCGAACATCTGAGATGTTTGTGAACATCACAGGGCTGTCCTCAAACATCCGGATTGTGCGTGGATTTCGGAGATAAAAACACCAGTTTTGGCACTTTTTATGGTCATATCCCATCTTCATCACCTCTCACGTCCCCAGAGATTGTTTCATTAGTTTGACAAATGCAATGCTGTTTTTTAATATGTTTTTACCGCAATGTGCACGGACAATGGTGGCTGTCCGCGAATCCAACATGGCAAGCATTTCAAAATATCTGACACAGCTCACGTTTTTCATGTTTTCACCATCCAAACAGCAGGCATTTCCAATGTCCACGGACATCACACCAGGCCCTGATTGATCCAGAGGGGTGTCCGCGGACCGATTAGGGAAGTGAGCATGTGTACCGGACCAAGATATCACTACATTTTTTACTTACTTTTGGCTGTTTTTAAAAAAAACTACTGGATGGATTTACACCAAATTTACAAAAGCGCGCTTTCGAGACCAAACCGCCGCTGCTGGCACAAATTTGGTGAAAATACATCCAGCAGTTTGGGCTGTAGGCTTGAGCAGAACGTTTTTTCAATTGTGTCTATGAGGATTTCCACAAATGTTGGAGCCCCCCATTAACTTTGCCCCCCCTTGGACGAAACCGCACCAAATTTCGCAGAATCATTCCGAGGGCGCCATATACTTGTTTTTTTTTAATTTGGTGGGGATTTGTCCAGTGGGGGGCAAAGTTATAAGCCACCCAAAAAGTGTTCTTTCCATGAGTCGAGCAACTTAACCATAACTACAGGGCCGCTACCGCAGGCCCTGTATCAATGTTCATGGAGAAATCCAAATAAACTTGGTAAAGAAACTGACCATCCTTTTCCGGCCTATCGCATTCCTGTCCCTAACGAAAACACTCCCACAAATAATGACTTTGATTGTGAACTTCAAGATATGCTTCCTTAAGAAACAAATAACAGTATTTTCTTTCCTCAATCATTTTACAGGTCAAACTATTAATTCTCCGTAGTATGCTTCTTGTCCAGTCAGGTTCACCAATAACGGTTTCCCTCGAACTTTCAAAGAACACCTCCTGGTGATCATTCCATGTAGTGTTGGACCAACAATCTCTGTCTGATACCTTCATATCATCAAGTCACAAAACATCATCTTCAGGGTCTTCAGGCGGGATGTTGAGCAGCCTGTTAGCTTTCTTGAAGACGCAAGAGTTCCTTGTGATGGAGAAACCACCACATCTTGTGTTGACATGGGCTCCTCTGATATCAGTGATTGTTAGAGGTTGTGGGTTGAACGCGGTGTTGCTTTGGTTGTTTCACTAAAACATAATCACCCTTATTTAGCTGTGAGGGTCTGACTGTGTATTCTTTTCATGCTGGATTGAGTCGCAGCATCTCCTCCTTGAAGCTCTGCCAAAGCCTCTGACTTGTCTGTTGTACACATTGTATGAGGAATACGAAGTGTGCGTATGATTCGACTGAACATTACTGCTAAAGGACGTTGTCATGTGATTCTGCACAGAGTGCTCCAGTAGTCTCTCAGCGGTTGACATAGGGCTTGCTATAAAGCTCCATTGGTGATGTGATAAAAAGTGAAGATTCCTTTTTAAATTCCCCTTGAAACACTGCAAAAATGGAAACACAATGGGATTACTTATCTATGTTGTAACCCAAGATATTCAGCAAATATTTTGAATCAGAGGGATTCTGTCTATTTTTTCTGCTTTGGGAATGCCGTAGGCTACTATATACCGACTGGGATTCATTTATTGCGCTTTTATGTGCAGGATCGTGATTGGAACTTTTGTTGCTCTGTGTTGTCTTGCTTCCAAGGCAAGCGCGTTGCCCCTGATCTCTCTTCCCGGCTGAGAACAATATTGTGTCCAAAGCTGAGAAGACTGACGCGGTGGAAATTGATGACATGATTTGCAGTTCTAGATACTGCAACAGCTCGAGTGCCACCATTCAAATGACAGGGTCTATGCCGCAGAGTTACTTTTTTCTCGTCTGTCTGCATTTCATCAAGTGATACAAGATGTGAGTGAGCCCCATTTGAATGGCAGACTTGATACTAAGGATATGCACCACTCAACCCCTGCGAGGTCCGCGCGAACCACATATTGATGAATCATGGCAACGTGATCTCTTTGTTTGCGCGTGACCAAGGTCATGCTCATACATGGAAGGTCCTAGGTGGACCCATACGGATAGATACCCATGGAGGACATTGTATTTTAGGGACTTTAAACAGTGAGGTATTTCCCTTGTGCTTCTCATGCTCTCTGTTGCTGCAGTGTCTATAATAAACTCAAGCAAGTCTCCATGTATTTGTCTATTTTCCGAGTGTCTTAAAGAAAAAAAAAGGTATTTTTGTCGTTCACCACTGGAAGAGGAGTCTACATCACTGTGTGGTGTTTGTTTGCACCCAGGTATCAGGCTTTTTGATGTGGTCTGTGTTGGTCTTGTGGTCAGTAGATTAGCAGACATATTCTGGTGAATATGTGCAACGCTCTGGAGAATATCTGCATTGTCTCCATGGGACGTATCACAAATCCGGTGGCAAACGTCTTTCATGTGCAGGTGGGCGATCTGATTTTGACGCTCTGCATACAGGTTTGAAGTGATTTTCTCGACTGCATGCACCACATTGCTGTCCTATTGTGGGACAGTACGTTCATGAAGGAAGTAGTTCTTAATCACATCTGAAGCACGTCTTACACATCACATTAGTGGATTTCGGTGGACCCATACTCACCTTATACACAAGCGTTTGAGAAGTTTGGGACACTACGTGTTTCTATAGTTTGTGTTTGAGCATCAATTGACATTGATGTTCTAGCCAGCATCAACATTTCATCTAGTATGAAAGTAACTCTTTTTTAGCAGAAGGAAGAGGACTCGCAACCTGCGATGGCTTGGAAGGAGCATGACAAAGTTGCTTGTGGTTTCTCGTTTTGCGTGTAGAAGATGTGTCGTTCATAGTCAACATTGTAATGAGGCACACAGTAAGTGTGGAGGCTGTGTTCTAATCCTTTGAAAGCGTCTGTATCATCTTCTGGTAGTTGGTTGATGATATTATGTTGATTTCTACTACACACCGCTGCCATTTTCAAGGTCTCCAGGCTGGATAGCCCGGCCGGCCCGCCGCATACATGAGCAGTCCGCTTGCACGCCTCTCATCTTGCATGCCGATCACTGCAAGAAGCACGTCAAAGTCTCTTAGAAATCTGGTCCATCATGGACCTAGGCTACTCGAGTCAGCGAGGTGCAAGTGAAAATGGGCTTGCGGCTGTAAACATCTCTATGAGGCCCACCTGATCGAGAAGAGGATTCAGCAGGCGTGGACACAAGACGCCATCATCAGACATGGTAATCAGTACACAGATATGTACAAAGGGAATGCTGCCCGTGGGACGCAGACGGTAAAGGAGCAATGTGAGTTGTCTGAAGGCATAGGCAACTGCCAGCAAAGGGAAACTCCCTCCTTACATTTCTGACTCGCGTTAGTTTGGCTATGAGAGAATTAAGTGTCCAAATTCTAGGGCACTCCCGTCCCATGCACACCTTTTGGACTTTGGAGAACCTCAGTCAAGATCTTATAGGATAAATTAATTTGCTATTCCATCTAAATTGAATGGAAAGGGTCAACTTATTTCAAACTAATAGTGATGCTGAACTACCTCAGTTTATTCATTATTAAGTACAGTAATCAATTCATCAATGCAACTGTAAACAAACACAATTTCAAACACATTACACAAGTAAGGAAAAGTAAAGGATCAAAGGATGAGCTCCACGCATTTCGGGACACAAGTCCTTTCATCAGGAGCTAGATTCACTTGTTTTCAAATTCTTTCAGTTCAGTGTAGTTCAATTCTACGATAAATATATAGAGGTGTCAGAATCTATTGTGTGCTTTCATGATTTATCATGTTAAGATAAGGTATCATGCCGTCATACTTCACCTATTGCTATTCAGTTAGACGCCTAAGGTCTTGATAGCTTTCCCCTCAAATGGACGACTGGGTGGTATCCCATGGTGGTCCTAAAAATGAAAAATATGATCACACTAATGGAATTTCTCTTAACTGTGCATGTAGCTAGTTCTAAAGTTAGGAAGAGTTCGGACATTGGCATACTCACCTAATGTATGCGTTGACACAGGGTGGATGCCAGGTTTGCCCAGTTATTTCACTTGTTCAGGACCCTGATTAAGATAGTATTATGTCAAAATCCAGTGCTGTTTTCAATTGTTAGAAGATAAGAATAAAACCTAGTGTACTCACACTTAGATGGTTTAGTGCCCCTGTTCGAATGGTTTGTAGTTGAGGATGTCTCTATAACGTACGTGCTTCACTTCTGTGTTGATGGACCGAAGTGAATTCAAGTTGCTCGCTAATCTGTGCGGACCCCACTCAGTCTAACACCTGTCTAATTGAGTAATAGAAATTATGGTCGGGATGTTACTTTCAATATGTAACCTCATGTCTATGAAATATCCATCAAGTGAACAATTTACTCACAGCTTGCTACAAGTCCGGGTGTGTACTTGAACAGGATCAACCTGTCTCTCTGGAGCTTGATTCTATTCATGTCCATCTCATGTACGAGTTAACATTATGACCGTAACGCAAGGAGCCGCAGGGACTTGTGGTTCTCAACGTGAATCAAGTTGATGATTTTGCAGATAAGATCGGAAGTTAGTGAGTCATGTGAAGTTATAACACAACTTTTAAGTGATATGTACACAGAATTGTGTTAAGATAATCATGTCAAAACTCCATGTTACAATATTTTATTTAAATGAATCATTGCAAACAATATAGTCCTACCCAGACTATTACATTTTCTCGTAAACATCCCGTATGCGATCCCCAAAAGCTTTTTCGTTAAACTCCATAGCTTGTGCAGGGGTTTCTTATGGCACAACTCCAGGAACAGGGTGGCCCTTTGCAAACTACAAAACTCGTGTGACAGCGTGGGTATAAACCTGCCGAACTTTGAGTTATATTACTTGGCGGGACAGCTGCAATATGTGGCCAGGTGGTTGTCCGAAGAAGAATCGGCCGAAGCCAGGCTATTGTATAAGGACCCTGCCCCCTTCTTCCGTAGAGAGGCAGTGTGGCTGCCGAAACCAAAGGTGCTAGGAATGGCGAGACTGCTGGTGCTAGGCTGGGAAATGTGGCGCAGGGCATGGCAGGCGGTAGGAAATCCAGCCCCATTCCACCTGCAGGTGCCGTTAGTTGCGCTATGCGGGGAGGACCCTCAAATTATAAAAGGGATCTGCAGATACTGGGAACCGGTGGGCTTGGCGACCCTTGGGGATATATGGCAGGAGGGGGTGGCACTGGACTTTCAGAATCTAGTAAAGGACACCGGGGTGCATAATGGCCAACACATTACTTATACCAGAATTATTAAACGGGTGCGAGAATGCTGGCCTGAAGCGGTGCTCACGGAACAACCGGATGCAACCATCGAGACGATGGATGATATTTCAGAGGGGGGGCATGAAATAGCTCATCTATATGAGCTATTGGGGACTAGTGTGGGAAAGGAGCCTCTTCAACTGAGGCGAGACTGGGAGGAGGAAATAGGAGAACAGAGCCCAAAGGTATCATAAGAAGGTGTCCCGAAATGTGAGGCTTCAGCAGATTCAATTGTATGTCACTCATAGGGCATACATGACCCCCAGTAAAATTGCTAGGTTTGGAGGCCCGACAGTACAGAAATACCCACGATGCGGGGAGGAGGAAGCGGGAATGCTACATATGTTTTGGGCTTGCCCGGAGGTGGGGAGGTTTTGGATAGAGCTGAAGATACGCCTTGCGGAAAAAGGAATTACTTTGGAGGTGGAGTCAGCTTGGCCATGCATACTGGGGAGTTTCACTAGACCACGTAACTTGAAGCACATCAGTAAAATGAAATACCTGGCCTACATTCTGGCCAAACGGAGAATTGCAATGGGCTGGAAGGCAGCCCAACGGCCTAGAATTGAGATGTGGTGGGGGGACATCATGAAATGGGCAGAGGCAGAAATGGCTGATTGGAACGAAGCAGTCAGCAGGGGGGGAGGAGGTGGGACCCCTGATAGCATGGAGACAACTGGTGGCCTCAATGATCGGTTGGACCCTCCCGGGTCGACCATAGTGAAGATGATATGGAAGATATAATTGAAGTAGACACGCCTGGAGATAGGTAGGACACTGACACGTACACAAGGGCTCGAGTTAAGGGGACAGGAGGGGGAGGACCGAAATGTTTAACTTGTGATATAGTGATGCAAAGCATATATGCGGATGTCTTTATAGTTTGTAATGTTTGAAGTTTTGTTGATAAAATAATAAAAATTGTTTTAAAAAAAAGAAATCATTGCAAACAGTATATCATAGTTGTTGTACATCTTGGTGCTTCCTTATTCTAATCCTAAGAATGACAACTGCATAATATGTTATGAATTAACGTGTTCTGCAATATATGTACATAGTAGCATATTTCTACAACCAGATTTTGAAGCAAGCTTGTGATATGTCAAATTCATAGCTAACAATATTACAACATATATAGCGTTTCTTCTGAAGCAAAACTAGTTCTAAAAGTAACACAGGGGGCCTCATTACGAGTCCGGCTGTAACCGAGGTGGTAAAACCACCTGGTTACCGCCGGACTCGTATTACCATTCCGCCTCCGTGATTCCCGGAATTACCGGGGCATTACAACCCCGGTTTTCCGGGAATCACGGAGGCGGAATGGTGTTAATCCCCATTCCCATTGAGTCCTAGAGGACTCAATGGGAATGGGGATCATGGAAACACCGGCAGCATCTTGTAATGCTGCCAGTGTTTCCTCGTCCGCCTGCAGGCGGGCAGTGTTAAACCCGCCAGGTCAGACCTGGCGGGAACATCACCTCCCGCCTGCAGGAGTTGTGATCGCCCGGCATGGAAACAACGGTGGCGGCGGGTTTACCGCCACCGTTTTTTCCATACCGGGCGATTTGTAATAAGGCCCAGTGTCTTGTTGATATCTTTTCAGCTCCCATGGTGCGATATTACTCCAGTATTTATTTTATCACAATCTTTGTTACTCGACAGTGGGTTGTGCCATTCTTCAAGTCACTATGATGGTTTTCTATCAGATAATACATACATTTCTGTCATGCTTGCGCCACGGGCGCATCCATTTACGCTCTATATGGACTATTTGCTTATCATTTATTAACAACAGACTCCAACAAACTACGTATACCACAATGCACCTGGCTACAAACATCGATTCCCGGCTGTTCCTATTTGTCATCAAAGGAACTACACCCCCCAGAAGCCCTAGGGACTTGCCCTGCTTCCACCAGCCTAGGAACAGAAAGGGAGGTGGCCGATTGCCTGCAGGTGCGCTTAGCCAGGTGCTACCAATTAGCCTGCCTCTGTGCTGGGCTAGGCAGTATATAAGGCTGCTGTCTGCAGTGGCTCAGCCTCTTGCATTGAGAGTCCTTCCTCCACCTTTCGCGTCTGTCTTCGGATCCTTGTATGCTGTTTACCCTCACTCCTGCTTGGACCCTGCCTTGCAGCTTGTTACACCCCGCTGCCTACAGCCCTAGCCTTTTGGGCTCCCTGCCTTATTGCTTGCTCCACCCTGCTGCCTCCAGCCATAGCCTTCCAGGCTCCCTGCCTCTCAGCCCTGCTCCTCTGGGCTCTCCACACTGCAGCTGATCACGCTCTGCTGCCTTCCAGTCTCCGCCCTTGCCCTGCCGGGCTCTCCACATTGCAGCGGATCACGCTCTGCTGCCTTCCAGCCTTCGCCCTTGCCCTGCCGGGCTCTCCACATTGCAGCGGATCACGCTCTGCTGCCTTCCAGCCTTCGCCCTTGCCCTGCCGGGCTCTCCACATTGCAGCGGATCACGCTCTGTTGCCTTCCAGCCTTCGCCCTTGCCCTGCCGGGCTCTCCACATTGCAGCCGATCACGCTCTGCTGCCTTCCAGCCTCCGCCCTTCCCCTGCCGGGCTCTCCACATTGCAGCCGATCACGTTCTGCTGCCTTCCAGTCTCCGCCCTTGCCCTGCTGGGCTCTCCACATTGCAGCTGATCACGCTCTGCTGCTTTCCAGCCTCAGCCCTTGTCTTCTGGGCTCCCTGCTCTGCAGCCTGCCTCACTCCGGCTGCCTTAGCCCTTGTCCTCTGGGCTCCCTGCTCTACAGCCTGCCTCTCTCCGGCTGCCTTTGCCCTTGTCCTCTGGGCTCCCTGCTCTACAGCCTACCTTTCTCCGGCTGCCTACAGCCCTTGTCCTCTGGGCTTCCTACTTGCAGCTTATCACGCTCCGCTGCCTACCCCCTACCTTTTTCCCGCTGGGTCCTCGGCCTAGCAGCCCTCTACAGTCCTCTGCAACCTTCTACGTTCAGCGGCCCTGCCCCACAGGGTTCACTCCTTACTGCCCGGCCCTTCTGGGATCCTTGCCGTGCAGTCTGCTTTACTCTGTTGCCCTAAGCCCTTTTCCTCTGGGATTTCTACCTTACAGTCCCACTCCTGTGGGCTTACTCATTGCCTTCCTGCTCCTCTGAGCTCTCTTCCTACCCTTCTGTCCTCTGCCATCCTATCCTGTTACTCGATTTTCCCTTCATATCCTTCTGCTAGTTTGCTATCATCTCCTTTCCTGGATTTGTCTGTTGCATCTTCTCTTGTACTGTTTGTAGACCCTTTTGTACAGAGCTTGTCTGCTGGTTCCCATCAGTCAACCTCTGCCCCTTCCCTTGTCTCGTTTCTACATCACAGACACCCATAGCTGCTGTTCCTAGTCATGAGCAAATAGCGTGGGCCTCTGTTATAGCAAACTGTGCAGAAGGCTAGAGTATTTCCAAGGTTCGTGGAATACTCTTTTCCTATATCTGCATACACCCCAAGAGGGTATTCATTCTGTATCCTTTCCCTTGCTACTCTTGCCTACTCTTCGCTCCCTTTCCTTTCCGCTGTGTGTGTTCCTATCTGTCCACTTTATTTGGCACAACCACCCAAACCCTTTCTGGGTGTCCTGTGCCGCTCTTAATAGAGTGCCATCCTTGATAGAATGCAAGAGCCAAAAATGTCTTATTCCATTGGCCGGAAGGGCACACACAGACCAAAGATGCTTTCCTTTCGAGTTAAGAAACCTTTGCATAAACCTATGGTTTCCCTAAGGACAGCAAACAAGAAACTTAGTCTAAAGGACAGTCTCGCCTTAGAAAACAAAGATTTACAAGCACGGTACTATACTCACTGGCTAGCTGACCCTTCTTCCATGTACAATTATTATGACATTTGCGACTATGATCCGCAGTCCTTATCTGTTGCAGAGCTACAGCAAGATAATGAATTCTTACAGATCTTGTTAGACCAAACAGTGAAAAACTCTCCTGCGTCTTCTGACAAGCCTTCTAACACCGCAACAGCTAAGGACATATCACTCATTGTGAGAGAATCTAAACCAGAATACGCTGTTGCCAGTGTGATATGCGCAAGATCAGCTTGGCAAGCTCCCCAGAATGCTGGAAAACCTTATTCGACAGGACAAGGCAGTCATTATCCTGAGGTTTGTGCATCTGGTTCTGGGTACAAAAGACCTATACTAACCATCGGTTGTCTTAATACTTCCACAGTATCTACTAACCACAATAACCCTAAGGTCAGTCTTCCCATTGCTACAACCAAATATTCTGCCACACCAGCTTCTGAAGCTTTAGTTCAAACTAATGATACTTACCTGCTACACAAACAACTCCTACGACTTAAACGAAAGACCGAAGACCTCTATGATGACTTTGTTTATTTGTATCATAAGAATCTTATGAAGGGACACAAGTCACCAGACCTTCTGACACTATGTCCAACACCTGACATCTTATCTTTTGAGATCGACATGATAAGGCCTGGAATTGCCATACAGAAAAGTATACAGACTTTTACCAAGCAGATGGAAGACCTACATATAGCATATGTATCCCTTCTAGAGATTGACACAGCTCTTTCACCTTCCAGTCGCAGAAACTCAGGTTGTTGTACTGACAGAAAAGAATTAACTCCTCCGGTGGGTCAAATCACGCACACAGCCATTACACCACAAAACAAGGATGGTTCCACCCTCACTCTTGCCTTTCGTCCAGTACTCACACTTACAACTTCTTCTGAAATGACAATGGCAGCTGAAGAGACTGGCGCAGTTCACACCGAGCATACTGAAGTGGCAAGCAGGGCTTGCCCAAGTGTGGCGGTGCTATCAGACAACACTCTCGAGCAATTAACATCTTCCGTTTCTTCGATACCCCTTGAATCGCCACTGGTTGTGGTACCCGATCTACCAGTAGTTGCAACACCTGAACTGTCTGTAGCCGCTACAGCACCCGAACCTCCAACTGCAATTCATGATCTTCCTGCTGCGGTGGTTCTTAAACTCCCTGTCACATTTGAGACTCCTGAAGTCCCTGCTGCAAATCTTGAGGTTGCTATAGCCACTGTGACTCCTGAACTCTCTGCGGCTAACCCTAACGTTGTCATTGCGGCTCCGGATGTCTTGGAAATCCTTCCTAAAGCTACCAGCTCTGCTGTACCTATGGCTCCACTTTCCAGCATCATACTGTTGCCCGTCAGAGTAAAATCTATCATGGAGCCTGCAGCAGTTTTTCGCAGTTCCTCTCTTCATGCACACACAGTTGGCGTTTGTGATCCAAGGACTTCGTCTTTTCTGATTTCAACATCTAAAGTTCAGAACATTGGTACTGTCTCCGTCATTCAA
This sequence comes from Ambystoma mexicanum, assembly GCF_040938575.1. Taxonomy (NCBI): domain Eukaryota; kingdom Metazoa; phylum Chordata; class Amphibia; order Caudata; family Ambystomatidae; genus Ambystoma; species Ambystoma mexicanum. Next base: position 93,191,592 of record NC_090932.1, read on the forward strand.
GACTCTCACCTTGTAACCCGTTTCTGGTGCTTGATGATGTGCTTTTTCGGATTAAGACTCTGGTACGATGTGACAGACATTCTTCCTCTAGGTTGGTCTTCAGGGAGCCTGGAGAGGGGCCTGGAGAGGGGCATACTGTCATGCTTGCGCCATGGGCGCATCCATTTACGCTCTATATGGACTATTTGCTTATCATTTATTAACAACAGACTCCAACAAACTACGTATACCACAATGCACCTGGCTACAAACATCGATTCCTGGCTGTTCCTATTTGTCATCAAAGGAACTACACCCCCCAGAAGCCCTAGGGACTTGCCCTGCTTCCACCAGCCTAGGAACAGAAAGGGAGGTGGCCGATTGCCTGCAGGTGCGCTTAGCCAGGTGCTACCAATTAGCCTGCCTCTGTGCTGGGCTAGGCAGTATATAAGGCTGCTGTCTGCAGTGGCTCAGCCTCTTGCATTGAGAGTCCTTCCTCCACCTTTCGCGTCTGTCTTCGGATCCTTGTATGCTGTTTACCCTCACTCCTGCTTGGACCCTGCCTTGCAGCTTGTTACACCCCGCTGCCTACAGCCCTAGCCTTTTGGGCTCCCTGCCTTGTTGCTTGCTCCACCCTGCTGCCTCCAGCCATAGCCTTCCAGGCTCCCTGCCTCTCAGCCCTGCTCCTCTGGGCTCTCCACACTGCAGCTGATCACGCTCTGCTGCCTTCCAGTCTCCGCCCTTGCCCTGCCGGGCTCTCCACATTGCAGCGGATCACGCTCTGCTGCCTTCCAGCCTTCGCCCTTGTCCTGCCGGGCTCTCCACATTGCAGCGGATCACGCTCTGCTGCCTTCCAGCCTTCGCCCTTGCCCTGCCGGGCTCTCCACATTGCAGCCGATCACGCTCTGCTGCCTTCCAGCCTTCGCCCTTGCCCTGCCGGGCTCTCCACATTGCAGCCGATCACGCTCTGCTGCCTTCCAGCCTCCGCCCTTGCCCTGCTGGGCTCTCCACATTGCAGCCGATCACGTTCTGCTGCCTTCCAGCCTCCGCCCTTGCCCTGCCGGGCTCTCCACATTGCAGCTGATCACGCTCTGCTGCTTTCCAGCCTCAGCCCTTGTCTTCTGGGCTCCCTGCTCTGCAGCCTGCCTCACTCCGGCTGCCTTAGCCCTTGTCCTCTGGGCTCCCTGCTCTACAGCCTGCCTCTCTCCGGCTGCCTTTGCCCTTGTCCTCTGGGCTCCCTGCTCTACAGCCTACCTTTCTCCGGCTGCCTACAGCCCTTGTCCTCTGGGCTTCCTACTTGCAGCTTATCACGCTCCGCTGCCTACCCCCTACCTTTTTCCCGCTGGGTCCTCGGCCTAGCAGCCCTCTACAGTCCTCTGCAACCTTCTACATTCAGCGGCCCTGCCCCACAGGGTTCACTCCTTACTGCCCGGCCCTTCTGGGATCCTTGCCGTGCAGTCTGCTTTACTCTGTTGCCCTAAGCCCTTTTCCTCTGGGATTTCTACCTTACAGTCCCACTCCTGTGGGCTTACTCATTGCCTTCCTGCTCCTCTGAGCTCTCTTCCTACCCTTCTGTCCTCTGCCATCCTATCCTGTTACTCGACTTTCCCTTCATATCCTTCTGCTAGTTTGCTATCATCTCCTTTCCTGGATTTGTCTGTTGTATCTTCTCTTGTACTGTTTGTAGACCCTTTTGTACAGAGCTTGTCTGCTGGTTCCCATCAGTCAACCTCTGCCCCTTCCCTTGTCTCGTTTCTACATCACAGACACCCATAGCTGCTGTTCCTAGTCATGAGCAAATAGCGTGGGCCTCTGTTATAGCAAACTGTGCAGAAGGCTAGAGTATTTCCAAGGTTCGTGGAATACTCTTTTCCTATATCTGCATACACCCCAAGAGGGTATTCATTCTGTATCCTTTCCCTTGCTACTCTTGCCTACTCTTCGCTCCCTTTCCTTTCCGCTGTGTGTGTTCCTATCTGTCCACTTTATTTGGCACAACCACCCAAACCCTTTCTGGGTGTCCTGTGCCGCTCTTAATAGAGTGCCATCCTTGATAATTTCTGACTCTTGTTACATAGTCTATGGTAGACTGTTTAAGTACAAATGGTGTATAAGTGCTCAGGAGTATGGGGTTGATTTCTCACTCTTGTTACACAGTATGTGCAGTATATCCACAAATCCTATGTTGGTGGTGAATGGTGCTCTAAGATGCTATCACCTGATGATAATTTAATGTCCCCTGCATACATTGATATCCATGTCATTCGGCCATGTGGGTTGTACATTTTTGTTAATATTCCTGTAAATGATTGGTACATCATGGCTGACTGAATATGTGCTGGGACCTATTTAAAGAGATTTGTGTAATGACTCCAAAGGTTTTGGTATTTGGGCAAAGGAAGTGGAAAAGGTTATTGTTTATGGATCAATTTGTACAAGAATGGTGCCAAGGAGAATTCTTCTTTCATTCCTAGTGGTTCCAATGAGTCTAATTTGTGGATCCAGAACATTTCTCTTTGTTAGATTAATTCTGCCAGGTTGCCTCCTCTTGGTGGTTTTGTGATGGTCTCTAAATTTACAAATCTGAGTTGTGCTATTGTGTGTTTGCTTGATTCGAAAATGTCAGAATACTGGTGATTTTAAATTTTGTGTTCTAATGTTTGATTTATGCTCTGATATTCCTTCTTTAATTTTTCTAGTGGTTTGGCCCACATAAATTTACCACAGGGTCCAATCAACCCATAGACAACACATTTTGTATCACATGTGACATAATGATGACATTGAATTTATTTGTCCTGTTCGTGGGTGTCTAATCTGGTCACTCTTTTGTACATTGCTGCAATGTCAGCAATTGAGACAGGGAAAGGTGCCACATTTTGGTTTGTTCAAAAAGAGTTGCTTACGATTGTCGGTTCTTTCTGCTTTAACTAAGTTGTCTGTAATGTAATGTTGCGTCCTCTCGTGTATGCAATCAGTGGGGCTTTCGGAAACAGTTTGCAAAGTTGGCGATCAAGTCTAGTGATCTTCCAGTTCTTTTTAAGCACCTGATTGATCTGCATACTTTGTTTCGAATGAGAGAGCCTCTGTTTTTGATTTTTTCTTCAGTAGTTATCCTCTATCTTGTGAGGTACTTTTAGTTATTGCAACGTGTAGAACTGTATCTGGGAAGCCTCTCTTTTCTAAATGTTTCTGTCGGTTCAGCAACAGCTTCACCATATTCAATATCTTCTGAGATGATTTTTCTTAGTCTTAATAGTTGACTCAATGGAAGGTTATTCTTTAAGTGTTGTGAATGGAAATTGGTGTAGTGAAGAGTGTTATTTACATCTGTCGGTTTGCGATAGATTGAGGTGTTGAGGGTATTGTTGATTGGCATGATGTTGACATTTAGGAAATGGACATGGGGGTTCCAATTTCTAATGTAAATTGAATTCTGGGATTGCAGTCGATATTTAAGAAATTCAAACAATTCTTCTCTTGGACCTATCCGGATGCCAAATATATCATCAATAAACCTTTTCCTTATTGCTAGCTTTGTAGACCAATAAGGGTGTGTCAATATATGTTCTGATTCAAATGCAAACATAAATATGTTGGCATAAGCTGGAGCCATGGCTGAACCCATTGAAGTTCCCGAAATCTGAAGATAAAACTTGTATCTAAAGAAGTTACTGTATAAGATCATCTTTGTCAGTTGTATTGCACACACTTTGTTCGATTGATGTTATTCTTCCTGTAGTAGGAGCCATTCGACTGCCCCTAGTCCCTCTCCATGCGGTATTGAGGTGTATAGACTCTAAACATCGAGAGTCAATAGTGTCCAATGTTCTTCAAAAACTTCTAGTTCTTCTAGTATATTCAGAAAGTGGCTGGTGTCTCGCATGTATGTGGACGTTTTTTGAAGTAATGGTTGTAATAGTCTGTCTAAGTATTTTACTAACGGGCCAAAGATGCTTTCAGTAGCTGCAACTATTGGTCTGAATGGTGGGTTTGTTTGGTTTTATGGATTTTTGGTAGGCCATAAAACACTGGTGTAATTGGAAATGTATTCGTCAAAAACCCTAAGCAATCCAGTTCTATGTGAGCGCCTTATTAAGGACTTGATCTATCATATGTTGAATGTTGCTAGTAGAATTGTTTTCCAATATTATTATATAAGTATTCTGATCATTCAATAGGTATAGACAACCTTTCTGATGGAAATCTGAGTGCATAATGATTTTGGCTCCTCAATTATCAGCCGGTTTGATTTCAATAGTCCTGTCTTCTGATAGTTGTTTCAATAGTCTCAATTGTTGTTTAGGCATGTTGTGACCGCGTATATCAAAAAATGTGATGCATTTAAGGTCTTTCCAAATTTTAGTTTTGAAGAATTCTATTGCTGGATTCCGAATGTTAGGATTGGATTTACTTTTTGGTCTTATTTCAAGTTAGTCAAAGCTTATGGACCTCTCTTCTATTGGAGGAATGGAATCAAAGAAGAGTTTTAATCTCATTTTTCTCGTCAACTTAGCTAGATTGATCTCTTCATCGAATAGGCTGGAGTTGTTTGTAGGTACAAATGAAAAATCCAGGTTGAGCAGGTCCATTTCTTGTTTAGAGAATGTTTTTGTTGAGATATTGATCACCAGGATGCTGTTTTTTTCTTTCCTCTCGACTTTATTATTTCCTCACTTGACGTTCCTACTTCTAAAAAAGTGTGTCTTTTTCTGTTGTGTTTGTCTGTTGGTTGAGGAACTGCGATATTAGGGATAGGTACCGCTTCAAGATTCACTCTTGTTGGAATAGGTTCTTGGCCACTGCTTGAACTGTCACTCTTTAAAGTTGTTCGACTACTGCAGTTAGAAGAATGAGCTGACACTTGTGTTCATCAATGCCGGCATGCAGCAAGAAATGGATTTGATGGAGCCTGGTGCACAGTGGGCATAGTCAAGTCCTTCTGTGGTGCACAAAGATCAGCAGGCTGGGAGGGCAGGAGCCGGAATGCAGGAAGAATGAGGGGCAGTCCCATAGGGTGAAATACCGCAGCACACTTTGGGAGCACGGAATGCGGGTTTCCGCGCATCGCCAGGGAGATCACATGAAGCAGGAGGAGAGCACGTAACCTCTTCCTTTATTCTTGTTCTCGACAAAACCTAAACCAAACCAGACTGGCCTTCCCTTTCCTGTCACGATTAATCAGGTGATCACTCTCAACTCAGGAAATTGCTTCCCCCCCCAAGCAAAGTGCTTATACAGATTCAACTTTAGTGAGGCCTCCAACCCGTCTCGCACCACCCCAACAACACCCTCTGTACCACCAATGGACTAGGAACCTGGCTGGTTTATAGTAAGAATATATATATTTAGTTAAAGTGTGACAAAATTTAATAACGACCAAACATCTGCCACCAATGCTCTGACACTACTCCATATCACAACTCCAAATTACTTTCCGTTATTAAAACAACACAGGTAGAAATTTTAAATGTGCAGTCACAAATTGCATCAGTTTAATTGCAAATTAACCAATAGAAAACATTCACAATACACAGTGATAACTTAGTGTGTCCCAATACACTTTACTCCCAGCAACGCCCAACCTTCAGGCATCAATTGGATATGACTCCTCTGATTTGAAGGCAAGGTCCAGGGAGTAGCAACACAATGGAAAGATCGTTGTTGGCTTTATTTTGAGAACGGCAATGTTTGAGAAAGAAACTCAATTGGAAAATTGTTTTGGCTTTATTTTTAGAAAGGCAATGCTTGAGAAAGAAACTCAATGGGAAAATTACATTGGGCTTTTATTTGAAAAGCAAGGTTTGGAAAAAGTACTCAAATGGGCAAATATTTATTTAGGCTTTTATTCAAAAGGAAAGGTTGGGAAAAGGAACTCAATGGGAAAATCGTTTTTTAACACACATTCAAAGGGCATGCAGTGCTTTGGGATTCTGATTTGGGATGCAAGGGAATTAATGGGAAATTTCATTTTACCCCCTCCCCATTCACTTGAAAGGTTGCGTTTTAGGATTACTTCTTTTGGGATTCCAGACCCCCCCTTCTGGACATTAGTCAGGGGTTTCAGAAGGATAGTCACCCAAGTCTTTATTGTATATACCGGCTCTAACCCACTGGGCATGAATTTTGTTAGTCTTGAACTCTAACAACACTAATCCCGTGATTTTTCTATATGGGAATTGATTTATTCATTTTAATTACAGGTGCTAAGGATATACACGCTCTCACCCCTCCCCTCACAATTTAAGGATTAAGGCAGGCAGTTCCCCACACACTTCGATTTCCACAGAGAGGGTGGTTTTCTATGGGGAAATCATTTGAGTGAAATTTAATAAAAGGTGAGAGGGGCCTACCCAGTTTTGCCCCCCTACCCATTAATGGAAAGGGATAAAGGCAAGTAGCTTCCCACACAATTGATGGCTTTTGGATTGTCTACTTACATGAGAGGCCTTGATTACGGGGGCATCCAGGGAAAAACAACAGAGTTTGGAAGCTGAGGTTGGAAGCAGTCTGTGGCAGTCTGCTCTCTATCTTTACTGTGCTGTGCTAGTGGGAGGACCCACTCTACAAAACCCACCTCAGTCCGCGAAGTGGACGCGGAGTTTGGAAGCTGAGGTTGGAAGCAGTCTGTGGCAGTCCGTGGAGGCACGGGGAGCGGAGGCTGCCCTTGACTTCCTGGACACCTTCCTGGACCCCATGGAGGAGTCGTGGCGGACCCTGCGAAGCAGTCGATCGAGCCGCGAGCACTCAGTGTTGGACCTGAGGAGCCCTCTGAAGAAACCTATTCGCCAACGGCGTCCGGCCCCAACGCCCTCCACAACAGCGGCGATACCACAGGAACTTCAAGGTAGGAGCCTGCGGGACCCTAAATGTTCAAATATGACTCTTAATGCCGAGAGCACTCGTTTGAGGACGTTGCCCCCCTCCCAATTATCTCCCCCGCAAAAACATTGGGAGGTTCTCGATAAAGAGAAACACTCTGATTCCCCCACCTTTGGACAAGTACCACCATGCCCCCCGCACTCGCCGCAATAGTGAAACATCGTATGGCTTACCTGTTGGACAGGGCTGCGGAGGAGGAGGGGGCTCAAAGCGGAACTTTGGCTGAGTCTGTGGCGTCGCAGCCCTCGCATCTCCGTCTGGGCGGAGAAGCGGAAGGGAAGACCACAGGAGAGGGAGTGGAGGAGGAGGGGGAAAGTGAAAGGGAAACAGACATGGAAGCCACGGAGAAGGTCACGAGAGCAGCAGATGAGGGAGAGGTGTTCGCGCTGAGGGAGAGGCTTGCGAAACACTGTGCCGACGCCGGAGGGAGAGAAGTCATCCGGCCCGCCTCCGGTGTTACAGCTGACTCGCCGGTGAATGGGGGTCTAGTAGGAGGGGAGGAGTCCGGGGAAGCCTGCCAGGGAGAGCAACGGACCAAAATTGCGAACGTGAGCACAAACTCCTGAATTGACATCGTCATAGAGATCCACTCGCCGAGGTCATGCTCTGACCTGAAGAGTCCGGACACTTTGACGACAACGGATGATTTGTTTTTAGAAGAAAGTGTGAACACAAGGGAGATTTCAGTAACGGAAACGCTGACTGTAGAATTGAGGGAGGACTCGGGTGACAGTCACGCCCAAAACTATGTTCCCCCACCTACATGTAATGAGGGAAAAAAAACAACAGACGACTCGAAAAGTACAAGCACAATTACCATTTGCGACGAAGCTGTCTCAGAAATAAATACCCAACAAGAGCCACATAAGGAGGACTCAGTGAACAAAGAAAAGGAAGTCCCCCTAAGTGACAATAATTCCGAGAATATTGGTTTACTGCAAGTACATAACGTACCCAACGAGAGTGAGGAGGGTACAACACCAAGGAAACCTTCATCAAACAATATTTCAAAAAAATCAGTTCAAAAACAAAGAGGAAGCAAATCAAAATCATCAATAGAGAAGGGGAAACCATCTCAGGAAAACACTTTAGGGTCACAACCTAAAAGAACGGTGTGGAAAGCCAAATTCAGATTAAAAGCAAACAAGCACTCTGTAAACTCAGTAGCCAGATTTTTCAAAAAAACATTGATGGAATCACATGGCCAAAGGGAGGAACTATCAGATGCTGAGTTACTGGAGGGAGATATTTCCCAAACAAAAGACAGTATGCAAGAGCCAAGGTTTGTATGGTCAGGGATGAGAACAGCCTCCCCTTGAGCCGCCTTAAAACCAGGAATTCGATACTGCAAAGATCCAGAATTTCAGGGGGTGTCGCCCGCTATGAACCTGCCATGCCAAAATAACATACAAATTGAGAAAACACATGAAGATCTGAGCGATTGTTCTACGGTGAAACAGAAACTACCGGCTAAAGGGAGCTCCTGTAGATCTAAGGGAGTCATCGCACTCAACAGTATTAATGAGATGTACCAACACACACTGAAGGAGCCCAGTATGGGGATAATAGACGAAATTGCCCCGAGGGGGAGTGAGATCCTCATAAGGGATCCACCACAGGAGACCCCAGCTGCCGAAAAGGTTGTTTCAACTTCAACGAAAGACAAAATCATACCTCAAGTGAGAATTAACCCAAGGGATCTGTCATTGGAGGGTGGATCTGGGAGGGAAAAACAAGATAATATTTTAGAAAAAATAACAACTACAGAAGAGGAACTCCAAAGGGAAAAATCTGTAAGGGCTAACGATTTTGTCCATAGTTCCACTCCAGGCCCTCACACAAGACCCCCCCCACAAAATAGAAGATCTTTGAACTGGACAGAGAACAATGAGAATAGTACACCAACGTGAAATAGAAGATCCTCAACAATGACCACCGACAATGAGAAGGAACCAACAATAAAAAAAACTGACATTTTTGCTATAATGTCAGCAATACATATCGCAATTAACCCATTTTGTAAATTGTATGAGTCCATACATGATACTCTAATGGACCAACTAACCTTGGTAGCAATGCTCCACACGAAGATGACCTATGTTGAAGGTTTTATTACGGCTATGGAATTAAGGGGGGGAAAACCTCATGCTCCCAATAACGTAATAAACAGAGATTCTGAACAACAAATTAACATAGAACCATTGCGGTGCAACCTGAAAAACAACTCAATCGCTACTCAGACGGAGGTCACACTAAAAGAAGTCAGAAATGAACTGGATCGAGATCCAGGAGACCAGCCGGGTGAACCACAAATGACAAAAGAGAGCGACATCCCCCTTCGAAATCTCAGAGAAGAACTCAAGAAAGTCCCCCAAACTAAAGTACGAAACCAACAAGGGGGAAAACTGAAGGGACCAATAAAGAAACAGCCTGCAAATGGGTGTGTCGTTTTGACCTTGGAAAAAGATGGGCTAAGTACAACATCAGCAGAGGATGTAGGAAGAAGAGAGCCTCAAACCGAGGCGCAAAAACATAAATCACAAAATGAGAACTCTGAGCCAGAACATCTTAAATTACAAACAAGGGAACAATTAACTTATCCGCTTTTTGAAAATGGAAAAATAAACGGAAACAAAGCTGGACAAAGGGAGGTTACGTTAGAAAGAAACCAAGTTCACACCAAAACAACAAAGGAAGTTTGTAATCCCCAAGAAAAAGAAACGCAGTCAAATGAACAAATGAAAAAGAGATCAGTGTTTTTTCGCGAAGTACAACTCCCAACTGGGGAAAAATCAGTTCAAGTCGCACCGTTAACTATATGCCAGCAGGACACTGAAAACCATGAAGAAAGCATTGACATTATGGACTTGTCGGTTTATTCCGACGAAAGCGGGGATATAGACCCCAATCTAGAGATGTACCAATTGGAACGTGAGATAATAGAACGTGAAGTTAAAAATAGTGAAATGGTAGAAACAGACAAAAACAGCTCTTTTCTCACCCTAGAAGAACAGCATGAAATAGTCGCTGGGGTTCAAGCGACCAGCGTAAGGGATGCAACGCCAATGAGAGAAAGAAATAAAGGAGGATCGCCATTTAGAGAGAAAGAATATAATTCAAGGGATAGGAACTATAGAAGCAGATCAAGAAGCCCAAAAAGAACCTCGAAAAACCAGACACGGGAGGAAGTTAAATCTGGTAATAAGATAAAGACAGAATATATTCGAAAAAGAAACCAAAGAGACTCCAGTCCTGAGAGAAAACTAAGAAACAAAAGAAATAACAACTCAGAAAACGAGAAAGAGGTTTATATCCCATATAGCAAAAAAATTGGAAGTGAAAGGTCCTTCAAAGTGGAACGTGTGGGTGACTCACGAGATAAATTGATATTGAACAGGAAGAACACACTGGCCCTCACGAAATGTATACCAAATCTGAGACAGATTAACTCTGGTGATATCAGATTTGTGGAATTCAGTACGTCGGGTAAAAGAGACTGTGTTTATTTACACATTCCATCTCCAATAATTAGGACCATGATATCAGCGGAACAGGAAAGTTTTCAAATGTTGGGATACGATCTGTGTGAGTACCACGCAAGAAATAAACATCGGGACCATGAAAAGAACAAATGGGAAACACAAGAAAGTGCACAACTTAAACTGGAGAAAGTGCAGGCACGCTCAAAAGGTCCCTTACGGAGATGTAAGAAAAGGGAGACACAGAAAGATGCTAAGCTCTCGAAATCATTACAGCTCCACACAGAGGAGAAGACGACCCAAAGAGGAAACCGGACAATTGCAGAAACAGTGAAAACTCCTTATTTGGACCCTTTAAATAATGGAAGACACCCCAAGGGCCCCTCTCGGAGCCTGACAATAACATTTCCACAAGAAGATCTACCAAGGGAAAACGGATCAACAGCTACGAACACCCCTCAGGATGAAGAAGAAGATGTGGTCGCGAGATGGTCATGGATCTCGAAAGCACTAAGTAAGAAGAGTTAGCCATTCAGAGAAGTTAGGGAGCCCACGGACCAAGTGCTGGGAGGAGGGACGGAAGATGAGACTGATACCATTGTAATGGGAAGTTGGAACACCAGAGGCTTCACCCACCTCCTGGCCGAAAGTGACGTCAATCTTGGGGAGTTTGATATCTTATGTCTCCAAGAGACATGGCTAACCCATAAACCCTTTTTGGAGGGATATGAAACCTTCCTAGCCCCAGCAACCTTTTCCGGCAAGAGTAGACCAGCATCAGGTTTAATGACGGCCATTAGATCAGGTGTGGGAATCCAACATATAAAAACAGAAGTCTCCAATGCCCACTACCAAGTATCCGTTTTAAGATGGACAAAAACATCGGTAGACATCAACAATCAAAAAAGCACAAAATACGAAATAATTGTCTTGATAAATACCTACTGGAATCCTGCGGCAATTAAGAACGAAGACTTTCTGAAAACAGGAAACAGCATATTAGAAAAAACACACTTAGAATGGGCCCTGAAATGTATTATTCTTTGTGGGGACCTGAATGCGGTCTGCCCTAAAACAAAAGTTGTTAAGGGAACTATGAAAAAAATTCCCCTAGACATGGTCCGAGGCCACCTATGGAAGGGGATGATGTCAGCATGGGACCTCCACAGTCTAGAAACAACGATGCTTAGTGATGGCCCACCAAATCCGACGTGGGAAAGAAACAACCAGAAGGCCAATTTAGATCACATATTTGTCTCTAATGAAATGCTGAGGATTATGATCGATTTTGAGGTGGTAAAAACATCTAATAGTGATCACAATTTATTAAAGGCAAAATGGACACATATAAGGACTCTCAGGCCAACAATGACTGCTGAGATTGAGGAGTGCAAAGGAGGCACAAGACTAAGAATGTCAGAAAAGGCAGTGGAAGAATTAACAACTACATATACTGCCATATGCAAATTAAATCAACAAAGTGGATCGATAATGGAAAAAGACAATATTGACTATCGTCCACTATTAAAAATCTATGGGAAAAAAAAGTGTGGCCCAATCGTGAGATAAAAAAACCATATACACGAATTTAACAAATGCATTGTGGAGGAGAGAAAAAAACCTAAGAGAACTTAAACGTCTTGCAAGAAAAATAAATACCCCTGAAATGAAGAACCAAGTAAAAGAGGCGGAAAGGTCTTATAAGAGCTGGTTATGGCTTCATAGAGCAAGAATTGCGCAGGCAGACGCTGCCACAATGTTGAGGACGATATGTAGCAGGAAATCCAGAGATTTGTGGACCTTGATAAGAACAACTTCGGGGACCCGAGCAAACGCAATAAATAATTTTGTCGGAGAAGAGGCCTGGACGAAACATTTTAGTAATTTATTCCAGAAAGTTGGATGGCATAATACAACAACATCTGCTCCCTCAAACATCTCCTGGGCGACAACATGGGAGCGGGACGACATCATGAGAAAACTAGTTCATTTAAACAACTCGAGAGCCCCTGGCCCAGACGGCATCACAAACGCTGATTTAAAAGAAAATAAAGAAGAATGGGTGGAATTTATCCATGAAGTGATAAAGAAGTGTACATCCCATAGATCCATACCCACCTCATGGACTATGGCAACTATCGTGCCGATATACAAACACGGCCTAGAGAGGAACCTAAGAACTATCGCCCAATAGCTCTCCTCGATGTGGTTGGAAAAATCTTTGGCTCACTACTCCTGGAAAGTTTTCAAAACTGGGCAAGAACCTCGGGCAATGAAGATCCACTTCAATCTGGGTTTGTGAAGGATGCAGGGACAGCTGTAAACATCCTGCTGTTAAGCATCTTAAAAAGAAAGATCCAGGAAGGAAGCCCAAAAATACACCTGGCATTTGTTGACCTGGTCCGGGCTTTCGACCAGGTCAACCGGGAAATCCTATGGGGAAAATTAAGAACAAAAAGCTGCCTGGAAGGGATCTTGGAACCCATTAGAGCTCTTCATCAAAATACCTCTATTAGAATACGTCTAAACCAAGCAGGGTGCCTTTCAGAACAAATCACCACGGCCAGAGGAGTAAAGCAAGGGTGCCCTCTTGCCCCGATGCTATTTAATTCATACCTCTGGGATATTAAAGATGGAGAACTAGAGATCTGCTCATTTCCACCCACAATAGGAAGATCTAAGATCTCCAGATTACTCTACGCAGACAATCTTATTTTATTGGATTTCACACCTATCGGACTTCAGCGCCAACTAAACGAGTTGGCAGTTTATATAAAGAAGAACAATTTGGAAATCAATAAAACTAAATCCAAAGTCATGATCATGGAAAAACATAACCCACGCACTGATAACTTCAGTTGGACTTTGGAAGGGGAGAAGATCGAACAGGTGAAAGAATTTAAGTACATAGGGGTAATCCTTAGCAACAACAAACAAGAGTGCCCAATGCAAGAACATCTCTTGGAAAAAACAAAGAAGTTGGCCACTCAGGCTAAAATAATAGACGGAAGATTCTGTAAATTTACAATAATTCCCTTGATACAATTCTATAAGGGAAAAGTGGTACCATCCCTAACATACAGAGCAGATGCAATGGTGATGATCCCGCGAAAAATTCTGGAAGCGTATTGAAGGGCTCTTTTGGCGAAGCACATTGAAGCTACCAGCATCGACGCCTGTTTCAACTATACGCCAAGAATTGGGACTACAATCATTAGAGTCGATGGTGGTAAGAAATACAATAATGCTATACAGAAAGATTAAAATCAGCAAATGTCCAAATGTAGCTACTATTATCTGTGCTGAACTTGAAGATCATAGAAGTAACCGTCTGACGAACTGGGAGATAGAAAATCACAAAACTTTGGGCGAGATAGATAGCTCGGAGGAAGAACTGATACAAAATCCAGATAAAGTTAAACAAAAACTGTGGGAACGAGACTGGATTCAGACGAAATCTCCGGAAAACCGAAGCAAATGAATAAACCACCAGCCGCCTACAACAAGGGGCATGAATGATATGCCAAACTATCTAAAAAAGTTCCCAAACAGACGTCTAAGAAATACGTTTATGCGCTTCCGAATGAACCTTTTGTTAACAAATGAAATCAGAGTGATAAGAAAAATTTCATTGGAAAACAGCTGTCGTTACTGTAACAAAACAGATCAAATTGAGACACTGAGACATCTATTATTGGCATGTACAAATTTGACGGATCTGAGAAGTAGACACCTTGGCCACATATTCAAGGAGTCGACTATATGTGGAGAAGAGGACTGGTGGAATAAACTAATAGAGGGAGATAACACCTCTCATGTGATTGCGGTCTCACAATTTTTCATGAACTTGAAAACTTGAAATCTAGGAATGAGACCAGTCCGAGACCCTTTCCTATCCTATCTACACTCAGACGGGAAGGGCGACGGACCATTCCATCGTTAGGTCACCCACGACCATAACCAGTCTGGTGTCAAGGAATCTCTCTTTTTTTTTTTTTTTCCGCTCATTGCTGATTTTTATCCTTGGGTTGGAACATACAATTTAAAGTAGGGAAGGAGGGAAAATGTCTATTTTTTTGTAAATTGAATCAAGTAAAATAAAAAATGTTTTAAAAAAAACAGCAGGGCTCCTCTGTGGACAGCACTGGTCATGGGCTTCAGTCAAGGATTTTCTACTGCACCTAGACTTCCTCTGATTCCCCTGATGGGGGTGCCAGCTAGCTTCTAGATTTCCCTGTCACTGTCTCCAATGCATTGAGGCCACTCTGCTAGTTGTTCCTCACAATAGTCCAGCAGTAGACTACCTCCAGGAATAAAGTGGAAAATCCTTTTCTGATGCACAATTGACCTCTTATAGGACTGATGACCTTCATACATTATCATAATTCCCACAGTAAGGATTGGCTAGCACTCTCCCATCACCTCCCACCAAGACACCCACTGGCTGCTGATAGGACCAGGAGTTGGGAGGTATGGGTTATGGAAGCTGAAGGAGGAGGAAAAATATATCATTTCAAAATGACAGGTGGGTTTTACCTTTTTGGGTTATGAAAATCTAGTGCAAAGTCAGTACAAAGTAATTTTTTCAGTACACAATGATTTTGCACTGACTTTACACTGCAAAAATACACTTTGCACAGTTCCATGAATCAGGGTCTGTGTCGGCAGTGCAAGTCACTTTTCAGGAGTGCAAAGTCACTTTGAACTAGTGCTTTAAATGGGCCGGTACTATCTGGCTCTCAGGGCGGGCACCTCTAATTTTTGTTCGCTATGGAGTACTGTGACTTCTCCAAACTAAAGAAGCGTATTGGTACTCAAGTATATGGTGCAAAAAAATGAAAGCATTTTGTAAAGTGTTAGGAATGCTCCTGCAGCCTTTGCCGTGGGAAGTAATGCTCGCTGCCCCTCCACTCCCCATCCCATCCTGACACCTTTCAGCCCTACTCTGCAGATAGTAGGCTCCCTTGACAGATAATTTGTCAGAAAAACTGTAAATAGCACAGCTGCAAAGTAAACGTAGGCTAGACAGCCCAATTTAACAGATCAGCCAGACGTGACCTGATGCAAGTTGTTTGTGAACGTGCTCATTGTTTTGTTAATGGATGCATAAACAACCAGCACATTAGATCGGTTTGTGGTTTGCTCTCCCTTAAGAAGTAAATCCAGCTTCATTTCGATCAGTTGATTTCAGGGAGGGCCGACCCAATAAAATATGTGTCCTTTCCTTCTTTGTATTTGAGTTGTATTAATGCTCCCCTGGCAATAATGTGCACTTTTCTGTGGATTTTCAATTACATTAATGCCATGCACTTTTCTTTGAGTTCGCTCTACAGTAAGAGCATCTCGCCCTAAACAAAAGTTGGAAGACTGTTTTAAATCATTATTGGTTGACCCTGGGTAGGTCTCCTTTTGGAAGTGCTAATGGCTTGCTGTAGAAACAAGCTGATTTGCAGTGTAGGTGGTACAACAAAAACATACAGCCTGCTGTTGTATTTGTGAGTTAAACAATGCTTTATATTGGAAGCTAGCTAGAAGTGCATATACCTAATGCACTCACAGGCCAAACAGTACATGTTTAATGCAATGTATAGTGCTTATAATTGAGCTCAATTGTATTTTGTGTTTTTTTCTGTTTCGTTTGTAACTGTCTCAATGCTCTCTACCCGCCCGCAGAACGCAATGCTCAGGGACGACATCAAGGTCTTTCAACAATTTCAGTTGAAAAGTGCCCGAGCCTCAGCGGTGGTCTGGGAACAGGAAGGCGGAGATGAGACTGAGCACACGTTGGTCTGGGAACAGGAAGGAGGAAACGAGACTGAGCACAGGGTGGTCTGGGAACAGGAAAAAGGAGACGAGACTGAGCACAAGGTGGTCTGGGAACAGGAGGGAGGAAACTAGACTGAGCACAAGGTGGTCTAGGAACAGGAGGGAGGAAACGAGACTGAGCAGAAGGAGGTCTGCAAACAGGAAGGAGGAGACGAGACTGAGCACAAGGTGGTCTGGGAACAGGAAGGAGGAGACGAGACTGAGCACAAGGCTGTCTGGGAACAGGAACTCAGCACAAGGTGGTCTGGGAACAGGAAGGAGGAGACGAGACTGAGCACATGGTGGTCTGGGAACAGGAGGGAGGAGATGAGACTGAGCCCAAGGTGGTCTGGGAACAGGAAGGAGCAGACAAGACTGAGCACAATGAGGTCTGCAAACAGGAAGGGAGAGAAGAAACTGAGCACATGGTGGTCTGGGAACAGGAAGGAGGAGACGAGACTGAGCACAAGGTGGTCTGGGAACAGGAAGGAGGAAACAAGCTGTCACACAAGGAGGTCTGCGAACTGGAAGGAAGAAACGAGACTGAGCACAGGTGGTCTGGGAACAGGAGGGAGGAAATGAGACTGAGCACAATGTGGTCTGGGAACAGGAAGGAGGAAACGAGACTGAGCACAAGGTGATCTGGGAACAGGAAGGAGGAGACGAGACTGACCACAAAGTGGTCTGGGAACAGGAAGGAGGAGACAAGACTGAGCACAAGGTGGTCTGGGAACAGGAAGGAGGAAACGAGCTTGCACACAAGGAGGACTGGGAACAGGAAAGAGAAACAAGACTGAGCACAAGGTGGTCTGGGAACAGGAAGGAGGAGATGAGACTGACCACAAAGTGGTCTGGGAACAGGAAGGAGGAGACGAGACTGAGCACAAGGTGTTCTGGGAACAGGAAGGAGGGGACGAGACTGAGCACAAGGTGGTCTGGGAACAGGAAGGAGGAGACAAGCTTGCACACAAGGAGGTCTGAGAACAGGAAGGAGGAAATGAGATTGGGAAGGAACGGGGCAAGAATGAGTGTAGATAAAAATGAGAGGAAAGATATGGAGGAATTAATGGACTTAAAGACAATACAAAGGAAATGAAACAGTAGTCGAGAATCAAAGCTGAGTTTTTATATTACTATCACCCTGCGTTGCAGTAGCACTTGGTTGACTCGAAGCTTGGCCATGCATGCAAGTCGGCCCAGGCCACTGACAGACATTTAGGCACCAGGCTCCAGAAGAACTGCATCAAGGCTAAGAAAACATGTGCCTTCAGGTTCTAGGCCAAACACCAGCTGACCCAACGGACGAGGAGAGGGCACAGATGTCACATTGCACAGGAACCCACCCCGCGTGTTATTCTGGAAGGAGAAAGTTGGTGAGCTTGCTGCAGAGGGTGCACCAGAGTGGTCTCTCGCTATATCACGGTTACTCACCCGTTGCACAGATGCAACAGACTCAAACTTCTGTCCCATTATAAAGGCGCTGAACCTACAAACCCTGGTCCTAGGAACGTCTGCCACTCACAGCTGCCTCAGCAGTAGATTGAACCGCCCATGACTAGGGTCAGGCTCAATGAGCCACAGAATCGCGAAATCCAGGCAGGTTTTAGCCGTACAGTCTAGCGCTTCTGGTGGACACTCATTTCAGGGAATACAATGAAGGCTCTCATATGGGATTTCAAATCTCTGGGATTGATCCTAAAGAAACATCTGTCAGAGCTGGGAAACATGGAATGTTAATAAAGAGCTCCTGGATTCTACAAGTGATCTGCAAACATCTACAGGGCTTAAATACTGACATGGAGTGTTTTCATTTTTTCAGAATCAAAGGTTATCTGTAAACATTGTGAACGAGATATGCTCCACAAATGTGCTGGCCATATATGGGTCGGCGAAATACATCACAGATTCCAGAAGCTCATATTTAACTGCACTTTATGCACTTGGTTTTCATGTATATCCCCTACACTTTTTTTGTGGGTCAGGGAATGTTCATTTAAATAAAAAATAAAAAATGAATGTTCACTCCACACTGTGGTTTTATTTGTATTTATTTATTTTAAATTCAAATTTGTATTATGGCGATTACAATTAAGACCTTTATTACATACATCACAATAGAAATGTATGCAAAAGGAAAGGAGCAGAAAACAAGCCGCTCTGCCTATGCCCCAAAACTGTGGAACCTCTCCCCCATCAGCATCAGACTTGCCCCCACGCTCCTACAATTAAGATAAGAACTCAAGACGCACCTCTTCAAGGTATCTCTCCTCCTCAATACCTAGGTCATCACTTTGCCCCTCGTGCCACCTAACTCGCTAGACGCCGCCTGCCCCGCTCCTCCCCACCACCTGGTGCAGCTGTACCTCTCCTCTGTGCCCCTTTGTATCCTAGCCCCGCTGTATATCTGTTCTGTTGTTACCTCTGAAAATCTCTCTGTTATGCATCTGTACTCTTGTATACCTTTGTAAAGCGCTCTGTTGCTTCTCGAAGCTAGGTCCGTGCTCAGTATATACCACAATAATAATAATAATAAAATCTCCTGATTCAATACAGCGCATACCAATTCATTCAGTCTCCATTAAAAACATGAGGCTTCATAACGAGTCCGGCCGTAACCCTGCCGGCGGCTTACTGCTCTCGTAATAATTACTGGTGCCTGACTTCTGGGTGCCACCGGCTCATTACAAGTCCGGCGGCCGGGAAGTCAGGCGCCGGTAAATTGTAAGTTCCCATTCCCACTTTATGGTAGTAGGGACACGGAAGCACCGGCACCGTTGCTAACCTTGCCGGTGCTTCCATGAAGTGTTTGCCGACCGTGGCGGCTGCGCTCGGCAGGGTCAGACCTGTTGGGCACAGCGGCCACGCAGGCAAACACGTAGTTTGCCAGTCCGGAAACAAGGGTGCTGGTGAGTTTACCGACACCCTTGTTTCCAGACCGGCAAACTCATAATGAGGACCAGGTTTTATTAATCCACGAGGGAAAAGGGATCAGCTGCGCACAGCCACACTATCAAGGGGGATAAGGAAAGTTTCTTGAATGATTGTTGTTGTAGGGCCAACCCAGCTGTGAAGAGGGGTTGCCTCATAACTCCCCATAACTCCTCCTAAATCCAAATGAAAAAATACCTAGCTGACGCTCTGGCTTCCTATCTCATTTTTATTCATTTTATTTCTTTTATTTGAATTGTTGTTCAGCGCTGGGCATACCCAGTGTGTCTCAGAGTACCTTACGAGGTTCAAAGGTTAAAAAGGTGGGAGGTGAAGCAGACGTTTCAAAATGTTTTCAGCGCAGCATTGAAACATTAGTATAGCAATTCTCCCTCTACCCCCTCCCCCTTGCACTTAACACTGCACAGTCGGATTGTGACAAGGCCAATTTAACCGTTTTTGTTCTACTTTTGTAATTCCAATGTCTTTCACAATCCATCTTGTCTTGTGGCACCTGGAAACACCTGTGTATTGACACCATACAACTGTCCAATAAATAAATAAATACATAAATAGACAGATGGTGGCAGGGGTGACGGAGGGCAGAGTTATTTCCTACATTTTCTCAAAACAGACTTGAAAAGATTAATTTGTGCTTAGAAAGTGATTTCTTTGCAACAAAATCAACTGACACGTGTTTCGCAACACATGGCACTTTCTCAAGGCTTAATGTTCGGTTCCGGAAGCTGGTTTGTTAAGAAATATGTATAGTTTCTTCAGGCCTTTATTGGCCAGACATTTCTTTTTTTTCAGAATAGAATGATGCATGCTCATGCCTTCTGTCCGGGCTTTAGTTAGTTGCTTTTGGTTGACAGGTGTGACCACCTATCGTGTGGAGGTAACAAGAGTTTGCAAAGATATTTCTTAGGCTATCCATGATGATACACATAGGAAAAATTTACATATAATGTATTTCAATGGTCAGTACTGGAAATTACACAAGATGGCGACTTTCTGCAGCACCTCAGGAGATTCCTAACCACGTGGGTTGTGCACTGTGATATGTATCTTGCGCCTTCTCCTCTGTCTCAACCAATCATCAACTGAGCACCTCGGATGGTGGCAATATGGCGGCACCAATTTCTTCATGTTTCACTTGCCATTTGCACTCTTAGCATGCAAAAAAATCTCCTTCAGCAACTACTCAAGAGTCTAGGTGCCAGTGTCTCATTTCTATGTCCAGTTTGCGTTGGGCATGGACAGACACATAATTTCAATGATGAAATGGATGTCTGTGCAAAATGTGGTCACATGTGGTCTGCTTTCTGTGTCTATGATCTGAAAAAAACCCGGGACCGGCCACTGACATAGAAGTAGGACTACAGCTTCAGCTGTGAAACTAATCCTACTTCTATGTGGGGGGCCTGTCCCGTATCATGTTGGTCGCCTGAGAAGAGCGTGTGGGGTCCTGAGGCAGTTTTAAGTTTTAAAAACCCATCTGGGATTTGCTGACCGGGAGGATATCATCCCGTTTTTTGGCCAAACCGATGGAAAAATCATGACACTGGGCCAAAAACCCGGATAGTATCCAACCGATCACCAAATCCCAGGACAGGGTTTTTAAAGTCTCGGGATCCAGGGATGGAGGCGCACATACCCGGACAGTCCCGGAAAAATCAGGATGTCTGGTCACCTTAGATGAGTGCAATGTTAATGTTAAATGTTAAAGGTAACTTGTACCATGCACTATCACCACCGGAGTGGTCCCCTGGCGCTCTAATGCAAAGACTGTCCTTTCTCACCCCGCTGTGGCCTGTGGGTTGTAATGTGAGTAATAATAGTATAGTAAGTATCTGCGGTTAAAGAAAGGCAAACATTCAGAGTTTACCTTCCTGTCAGTGTTTGTTCTGGCGTCATATATGTTTAGCAGGCCGGGCTTCTTCCCAATCCCCAAACATACGCACACAGAGCGGAAATGTTTTCTGCTGTGTGCCTTCCATTTTGTGGCATATCCGGTTTCAAAGATCAGAGGTGGGCTGGTTGATTGTTTGCACATGCCTAATCTGTGCTGTGTGTCTTCCACACGAGCCTGACAGATTGCCCACAGCCGACGTGTGCAATCGACGTCACGTGCCGGATGCTAGCAGGTGATGGGGCAATACAGAGGAGACCTGTTGCACACCTCGCAGGGAAGCCTCCCAACTATTCAGTGCTCCATGTAACTTTTCAACCTGCAACCTGAAATTCACAAAACAAATCATTTACCAACAGCTGCTCGTTCTACAGTTATTATTCTTCCATGCATAAACAACAAACATTCAATTGTGTTCAACAAAAAGAATGAAGTGTGCATAACAGACTTTTTACGGTTCTATGTTCGTTCACCAAGTGTTTTTTCGATGGGTTTTTGCCGAAATCTGAATCTGAAAAAACTCATCGGAAATGTTTAATTTTATTTTTGTGGGTTTACCCTCCCCCAATCACTCCCCTCCGCTATAAAAAAAATTTCGATGGATTTTTGCCGAAATCAGAATCTGAAAAAACGTATTGAAAATGTTTAATTTTATTTTAGTGGGTTTCCTCTCCCAACCCTCCCCCCTCCCCCAATCACCCCTCTCTGCTGTTAATTTTTTTCGATGGGTTTTTGCTGAAATCTGAATCTGAAAAAACTCATCGAAAATTTTTAATTTTATTTTTATGGGTTTACCCTCCCCCAATCATCCCCTCTGCTATAAAAAAAATGTCGATGGGTTTTTGCCGAAATCAGAATCTGAAAAAACTCATTGAAAATGTTTAATTTTATTTTTGTGGGTTTCCTCTACCAACCCTCCTCCCAATCACCCCCTCTGCTATTAATTTTACACTATTCCCGAACCCCTCCACACCCCTTATATACCCTTACCCACAAGCCCCTAGATTTTTCGGAAAATAATTTTTGGCAAAATAACCATTAAAAAACACGGCCGATGAATGAACGTCGTACCCTTTTTAACATTCAAATTTGATACATAGTTGTATTTTCATTCGACATGAGCAACTAACACTTAAATGTTTTAAAATTCACATAACAGTGTGTAGTTCACAAAAGATTCAGAAGACATCAATTCTCTTCATAATCTTCCCAACGTGTTTCGGATATATACAAATATCCTTCATCAGAGCCAGTCAAACTGTCTTCCTGCAAACAATATTGTAAAACCACAATTTGTCAACTAACCACCACATTGGCCAGGGTTGCACGCAGACCTGACAGATTGAACACAATTGACATAACGTGCCAGGCGTTTCCAGCAGGCACATGATTTTAATGTTGCTTCGGTGGGAGGCAGGCGGGAGGCCAAACTGCCGTTTCCATGTTGCAGTAAAATCGGAGGGAACTGGAGGTGGGGTACTAGGAAATTACCCTGGGTGATCCTCAGACCACTAGGCAGGCCAGGAAGATAAGTTTAGCTGTCTCCCCACAACCAAACCACACCACCCAATGTGTTCTCCTAGCGTGTGCATACCCATTTGCCATGCGTAAGACATTCACATAGGTGGCACTGGGTCATTGTTGACTGCAGAGCTTTTAAGTAAAGCAAGTTATTGCCCCTAACCTGTTTTATGGGTCAGTACCACAGTCAATGGCGCATAAGGAGGAATGGAACGTTATCTGTAGTTATTGACTGCATTTAAGGTCAAGCTCATGGAGTTGTTACTACTAATAACCATTCCCCCTAAATCAGTTGCCTGCTGTGATAGTTTTAGCTGTGGGCCTCTACTGTGGCGTTCATCCCCCTTTCCAGGGGCTCCGTACAGAGCCCCTCTTTCCTTTCCATGGCGACCTGCGGGAGGCAAAGGGAAGGAGTGGATGAAATAAGTAGGGGGAGATTGGGGGAGAAAAAAAGAAAAACAATGGACAGAGGGTGGGGGAAGATGGCGGCGGGGGAGGCGGTCGTCAGGCGACTTGGAACGTGTGCTTGTACTGGCGGTTCACGCCCACTTTCATAGCCATCTAATTGGCTGGCTTCCCGCGCCCGGGTGCTAATGGTCATTACAAACTGTGTTCTAAGCAACTTGATTGGCTGACCCTTTTGAACATTCCAATGAACATGCTCCGTTGATCCAAGTCAGTGTCCCTGCAATGATGCAATACACTCAGTCATGCAGCCATCCCCAGCAACTGACCCATCCCTCTTCACAGCATGTGCAGCCCTGCTCATCAAAACCCACAGCGTTTATATATCAGCTCGCACACAATCCAGCCACGGGGGGCCCGTCGTTAACAAGTCTTTACTACGTTAGTTCAAGCTTGCCTCTGTATCTCTGACGTGCATTGGATGCACTTTTCTTGTCTGCTATTATATGCAGTGACCGACTTGCAGCAACACAGGGCTGTGCACCACTGCACCACTGAGACACAGTGCTTGGAAACCATACAAATAGCAAAGCAGCACTTTGTGAATACCAAATAACAAGGGAATTGCCAGACCAGCTATGCCTAGAAACGTACATGATCAATGCATTTTTAGTTTCACATATTGTTTTTGAGATTTCATGAACTTAATTGATAACAAAATACATGCGAGCGCTGCATCTTCGAGTAAACATACTTCTAGGGACTATATTTGGGCTAGACATGCCTTACCAGCCTCATCAGAATGGCAGGCGGTGGGGAAGGTAATATCTCTACCTCCATTTTCCCACATACGCCTCCCTAAAGTCCCCTCAAGCAGAGGTGTTGCTAGGAAGTGTCTGAGGCGGCTATAGCTCAGGGTCTTTTGGCTGTAGCCCCAGATAGAAGCTGAGGGGCTACAACTAGAAGGCTAGCTAGCCCCGAGTCCCGACAGTCCGGACATTAGCGTAGCCTCAGATCTTTTCCAGGCCTAGCAACATCCCTGCCCTCAAGACCTCAACAGAATGTTCAAATAACTGCTCAAAGATTCTACTGCGCCAATTCAGTCCTTTAAGTAACTAAACAGGACCCGCATTGTCTCATTTCCAATTGGCTGCTGATTGAGCGCGCTCAGGAGATCTGGCGGTCAAAGGTCTCGGTTTATTTTCAGACCGGTGCGCAGTTAGCAGCTACCTTGTTTCGATGAACCAACCTGCATCCTTGGATTAATCACGTGTGCAGAGTGGCCTAGTGTCATTGATAGGGGCCCTGATGTATTCCACTGTGTTGAGACAGTCATGCCAATTGAGGCCTTTGCCACAGCATGGCGCTATGGAGTTCTGCTCATTACCCAGAGTCCCTAGAGGGATGTTAGGCACAAAGAGCCGCCTGACCCATTGTACATCTGCGGCTTTGACAAAAAAATGTCTCTTCAAAAATTCAGGATTTTGTGACACGTCCACCAAACAAATGTGAGGCAGCATCGATCCATCGCCACACACATCTAATTGTTTAAAGCGTTAAAAAAAAACTCTACTGAAAGGGAGTAACAAAACTATACAGAAAAAACACTTAACCACCAGAAAACTCAAAACATATTCAGTTACACAGACTCAAAAACAACAAACACTGCACAGACAAATCTCTATAACACCATGAAACTCAAGACATAGTCAATTACACAGGAAAACCCAAGTATAAACAGTGGGTCTTCTTTACTTTTATTTTCACATTTCTAAAGCACACAAAGCAGCCCTCGGGCATCGTGGCAGCAGCCCTCGGGCATCGTGGCGCTGTCCTTAGTTACAGGAGGCAGAAGGAAAGACAGCCTGGCCGTGGTTCGTGGTTACATTGAACCGAATACCAGACAGGTAGCGGTTTAACGTGCATTGTTACAGAGGTTGGGGGGCTCTACGGTTCAAAGGTTATAGGAGAACCGGATACAACTAATACCTTCATTGGCAGAGCTATCGCAGGGGAGAGCCTAGGGGTGTAGTGTGAACTAGCTGAAGAGCCTCGTTTTGAGGGCTTTGCAGAAGGACAGGTGCAAAGTCTCATTCCTTAGGGTATTTGGGAGGGCATTCCTTTGTTTTGGAGCTATGAATGGGAAGCTGGTGCCGCCCGCTTTGGCCCGTTTGATGGAGGGTATGTTCAGTTGGTTGGAATAGTGTGATTGGTTGGGTCTGGAAGAACTGGCTCTGACTACTTTCTCTGAAAGATAAGAGGGGGCTGTGAAAGAGATGCATTTGTGGGTTGTGGCTAGGGTCTTGAATATGATGCGTTCTTTGACGGGGAGCCAGCGTGCAGCGTGCCCAGCATAGAAGACATGCTCCCTCTTGGGAATTTTCAGGGCTGCTCGCAGCTCATTATTTTGAAATATTAGCAGTCTGTTGAGATTTTGTTACTCTGTGTCCTTAACAGGCACAATGCAGGCGTGCAACTCAGGTCATGGGTGTGTGCATGCCAAGCCTCCATAACTGCACCCACGAAGGCACTATCCCACCCATCTTCAGATAAAATGCCCAGAGCGCAGTGAGCCGCACCCCCTCGGAGCACCTATGGTTTGGTGTAATCTCTCCGCCCCACAATTTGTGACTACGGATAAGTTAGTCCAACTCGCTGCAGCTTTGAAGGCATTAATGGGGAGAAGTTTACAGGAAACTGAGATCGGGCAGAACGGGGGTAATATGCTCAAAGCACGAAGCGCGTCGCAGCTTTCGGGAAGCAGTAATATGAAGTGCCATGGTATATATGCCTTAATCAACTTGGCATCAAGGTAACCCGTAGTGGGTTGCCTTGTTTGGCTACTTAGGCCTTAACTAGTAGCGGGGCAGAGTCAGACTCAAAATGTTTGCAGGGTGGACGGGACCGACTGCAGAGTGATGCCTTCTGCCTCAAAGTGGAAGGGTTTAAGCCCTGCCAAGACCGATGCTGGCACCGCCCGTGACTGGTAGGTGACCATTCGTTTACGGTTGGGGCTCTGAAGCTTTACAGATGACAGATGAGATTAGTCCTTTGTGAGAGATGATCTCAGAGGTTTATTTTTCAAACTCCACAAGCCGCCTGTGGCTCCCTCCTTTATGTGCTTTTTCATAAGACAGTCCTTACCTTGGAAGGACGTTGGTCTATGAAGTGCAGAGAGCTCAAAGCCAGCTTCTGAATCGATTGTATGTTGCCTTCCCAGAACATGTCCACTTCCTTTGAGCAAGCCTGGCTTCTCCAATTTCCAATATCTTTGGCCCATCGCTGTATTATTTCTCGTTCATTGCTTGGAGCGACAATCAATCAATAAACAATGCTCTCTTATACATTCTGGGCATTTATGATAAAGCAAGCATGTAAAGTGTTAGTACATGGCTAAACTGGCACATTGGTGTAGCCAGTCCAGCTATTTCTTACCACGGTATGGCATTTTATTCTGGGCATTTATGTCATGTTATTCAATATATGTACTACGCCCATCACTGCCATAGTGGTCCTATGGTGCCTGGCCTTGTCTGAAAGGTGGCATATTGTGATCCTGCCAGGGTGTTGCCAGATCGTAGTCTGTGGAAAGGAAGGGAGTTTGGGGACGAGGTGATAGGAAAGAGAAACTAGACAACAGAATGACCAAAAACCGAGAGAAAAAACAATTGGGATGAGTGAGAGGGGACATGGTTGTCGAATTATGGATGCGTGTTTCTCAGAAATGATAAGTCATTGGTAAACATGAATGTAGGACTCAGGAGGGTACAGCTCGGTTTAGAGCAGAGTGTTATTATGATGCCAATATCTAGAACCGCCAAAGTATGGTACTAGATGTAGTTAGATGGCAAGCGGGTGCATGAGAGACTTGAGGGGTCTCATGTGAGCCCTCGCAAGGCGGAGGCTTTCACCAGATTAGTTTATGAGAAACAATCCCTTGTTTGAAACAAACACTTGTGTATAGGCGCATTTTAAATACCATATCATATCATCATATATCAAGGGAGAGCACTGGGTTTACCAAGCCAGCTAACAAGATTGTTGGCACTAAGAGTTGGATGTGTGTAGCAGTATGCTTGGGGAGAACATGGGGTAAGTGTTGGGGAGGGAAAGAGGAGACATGATGGACTTGTGGCCAGTAATATTAGGTTCTGTAAGCTATGAGCTGGGTATTATTCACTGTAACATAATGAAATGACACAGATATCAAAATAACTCAAGTGACCTGCTGTTCAAGTTAGGAAGACACTTTCAGTCCTAAACAGAACCTTTATAGCTTCTTATCGGATAATACCCAACACACACTAGACATAAAGCAGCACCATTCTTCCGATCAGACCAAAAGCAGCCGCAGGGCGAGTTGCCTTCTCATTAATGCTGATTCCGTGTGGCAGCACAAGTTTAGTCTTTAGCCAATTAATTTAGTCAACCTCACCAGCAGGAGTAGGGGGAAGAATCGCACTCATAGTCAAGATTACCTCGACAATGACATTACACTCCACCAGTATACCGATAAAGAATCCCAGATGCATTTTAAGTCATAGTTACTAGAAGGATTTTATACTTGACCAGACCCAGGGTTTGTGCTTCTGTACAAAGTGCTTAAGGACTCAAAGCCTGTCTTTAGCTCGCTAGTAATCATACTTGTGGGCCTTCCACAATGTCATGGTGAGCCTGAGCAAGCTAAAACCATGCCCAAGAAAACATAGATGGCAAAGCCCTTCTACCTATTCCCTGAGGTCCCCAGTAACATTTGGGAGGATTTGTACAGAAATCTGAAACTGCCAAGTTTGCAAACTCTCCCTGAAAAAGTGAGCAAAACAACCTCCATGTATTTGTTTCTTTGGCTCAGCAATGGCCAGGCTTGTGAGCCTTCCACAGTGTCATGGTGAGCTGAGGTATGTTGAAACCATGCCCAAGAAGCACAGTGGGCAAAGCCCTTCTACTTACTCTCCTAAGCCGCCACCACTCCCCTTACACCCCACCCGCCAGGTTCTATAGATGGGAAAGCTTGAAGGAAACATGGGCACATTTGACTGAGGGTGGGATTTCAGCCACAGCTTCCCACGGAACAGCAGGGTATCAGGTAATATTATGTCCATATATATGGTCGCCGTATATAATATCGCCGGGAAAAGGTTGTGGCGATATTATATGGGTGACCATATATATAGGGACAGGGGCAGAAAAAAAAATAAAAAAAAGTTTTAAAAAAGGGTTTGGGAGTTGCAGGGGTGTTCCCGCATGTTCCATGCAATATTGTCCCCACAAAAAACGGCCATTTTTCAGCGCTATTTTTGCATGGCAATATTTTTGAGGGAACATTATTACATGGAACCAACAGAAGCCCCAGTCTCGGCTTCTTCGAGGTTCCTGAGTGCTGCTAGGACCTTTATGGGAAGGGTGACAGTGGTGTTTGCGGCAGACATCTTCTTAGGCTGAGGCTGGGGGTTTATGGAAGTGGATTTACATAATCCAGCCTTTGAGTAGCCGCCTCAATCTGGGCTGCAGTTACTGTGCTCTGCCAATAGAGGGCATCATGCACATGTTAGTTCAAAACAGGTGTGCGGGGTCTAGCTATCATATTAAATTTCCAGACGTACATTCCGCTACTGTTTTGTGATTGTTTTCTGCTTTTTTTATTTGTGTGTTGCTGCCTTATGGCTGCATCAAGGTGCTTGAAAATGAGACATTTAAAGCAGAACATTATAATGAAACCCCAACATAATGTAATTTGACCTAGCCAGCTGGAATGAAGGAAACCATCATCATGTTCTCCTCCCCCTCAGTCCATAAAAAGGAGTGAACAAATACATAAAAATGCAAGTACAAAATGAAAACCCCAGCAACAACCAGGTAGGTTCTAGTTAACCTGCAGTTAGCTTTGGGAAAAGAACACATTGATCCCAACAGAACAAATGACACAACATGTTTCTACACCTTAAAAACATAACACAGTGTAGCAAAGCAAACCTAACTGAGTGCCGCATTTCAAAACCGGGCGCAGCATAATAGACTATGATAAAAGTAGCATCTATGATAAATTAATTAAGCATGATACGCGTTATTACATGGCTATGCTGGCATTTTGGTGCAGTCTGTCTGGCTTTTTGCTACTGTGGGATGGCATTTTTTACTGGGCATCAAGGGTAAAGCCAACAAGTGTTATTATGTGTCTAGACTGTCCTACATTGCGCAGCCATTTTGGACATGTTTTATGATTGTGGCACTGCATTTTTAATCAGTATGTTCTTGCGAGGCAAGACTGCCATATATTGGCAGAGACCATCTTGGACATGTTTCCTTATAGTATAATTAATAGCATTTGTGATGATTCATGGGATAGCGTCACTTGCCCCCAGGAGTGAGCCCTTCCCTGTGAGGCTAGGGGCATGAGACAGCTACCCGATAACCCCCCTAAGGGTGGTAAAAAGCGGGAGGACCTCACAAGGAAATTTCCCTCACAGGGATGAAGTTCTCTCCTTCCATGATGGAACTCCCTAACCTGTGTTTCCTTGAGACCTTGAAATCTCCACAAACCCCAGCCAACCAACCTGGGAGTACTAGTGTTCTGAATTGTAGTACTCCCTCTTGTACTCAGTTAGAGACTGATGAAAACATGACCAGGAAAATACAAGGGCATGTGCATACCTTTTCTCAAAGTACTGAGAAGAAAATTGATGGAGTGATGCTGATTGTTCCCTCTTTAAAGCAAGACAGTACTGAGAAGAGGAGGCCCCACAGAGACATGAAGATCACCATATGGACATCAGAGAAAGACTTTGACAGCCTACTGGGGAGGTATCAGCTTCAGAATATGAAAAGAGAGAAAGGAATATGCAAGAAGAGAAGCAGACATAAATGCTGGAAATCCCAGGAAGTTAAAACCTCGGAGGTGAGACACAAGCTGCAGAGGTCGGTCCTTGATGGAGAGGACACCAAATCCAGGCAGGAGTGTTGAGGTAACCAGCAGCTGATAGAAGGTTGTCAGTGGCATGACCTCGCTGAGGTAGACGGTTCGGTCTGACCTGCACCGAAACAGAAAGACCAAGGAAGCCAAAGGACCAGTACAGAGCGGCGGGGAGTGGAGAACAGCGGAGAAGGAATGACCAAGCATAGCGGCCGAACCCAAGACCCGAAGAAGAACCAGTGATGTGGTTGCTCCAGCAAGAAAGTATCAGGGCCAAAGTAGAGCCGTAAGGGATTGTGGAGGATTGAAGATTGTATTGGGAGACATTTCCCTCATCACAGTAGCCACCTCAAGTCTATTGATCCCGAAGAGTGTTTTGGGAGTCATTTCCCTCGTCACAGTAGCCACCCTAAAGCTACTGACCCTAAATAGTGCATCAGCAGTCATCGCAGCCGTCACAATTGTCACCCTACATCTTCTGACCCTGAGGAGTCCAGCAGGAGTCATCTCTCTTGTCACACTAGACACCATAAATCTACTGATACTGAAGAGTGCATCAGGAGTCATCTCCCTTGTCACAGTATTTATAAGGAAGAGTGCATAGGGAGTGATCTCCCTCATTTCAGTGGTTACCAGATAAGCAAGACTGATCAAGAGAGAACTAAATGATAGAGTGGAAAGCCTTGGGAGAAATCTCCCTGCCTCTTGAACCCTTATGGTCCTTTTAATTAAGGTAAAACATGGTATGATGGATGGGATGGAGAATAACTCTCACATCAAATAAGAAGACAGACTCAGGAAGTTGGCAAAAGGTCTGTTTTATTCTCAATTATCTAAAATAGGGAGTACAACGGACATCAACGGATGTCGCACAGCATGCTCTCAAAGTATTTCATTAAAAAAACATTATGTTTATAACAAAAACACGTCATACATGAAGTCATACTACGTGGCAAACTACAAAAACCTATGTGGGATTCTGATAGGACTAAGGGGAGTGTCTAAGTATACGTTATATAAGGGATCAGATTGTGATTGGGTTTCTATAGTCAGGTGGGCAACTCATGCCCTCCCTTAGTGCAAGTCATTTTCAACAGCAATTAGAAACACGATACATCATTGGCTCTCAAACTATAAGGCCCTTCGTTATATGGCCCTCTACAATTGGTTGGCACGCTTGTACCCTTCTGGAGCATTTGATTCTCTAGCAGCACATAGGCTTGTACCCCAGGTACTGGTGGGTGGACTTGACCATACCTCCCCACCCAATTAGCCCAACATCTCTCATCGGTCATGCCTTCTGCCATTCAGATTGTCTTTAAACTTGGCCTTGTAGTTGGTTCTCTTCTTTGGGAATATAAGGGAGTGTGAGCACGTTCCTATCAAGACCCAGGTCTGCATGCCCACTTCTATTTCCATCCTGCACTCATGTGACAGGAGACCATGAATCAGCCTATTTTATAGCATTTAATTGTCTCGAATAAAGAAACTTGGCACTCATGGTGTTCTCTCTTTGCAACTTAACAAGAGATGCCTCAGCGTCTCACATTCATTGTTCTTCAAGGACTGATAACCAGTTTTGGCTGCCTTAGCCTTTGACACTAGGCCAAGCAGCCTTCCATTGGTCCATCGTCGAGCCTCGGCTTATTTCATTGCTGCGACACAAACACAGCTATCAATCCTTCTTTCTCCACGGGTTGAGCTTACTAAAATAGTGACATTGAATGTCCAGATTCTATATTTATATTGGTGGCACCACCTGCAGTCTATTCACTACGTATAGCCAGCCTTTACGATTACTTAGTCTACTTGCTTTACAGCATCTGTACAGTTATAAAACGGCTTGCATTTTCTGCAGTGCTTTTTCACACGTGCAATCTTCATTCCGCACATGAAAGTCTTTGCGATTCTTTACTTCGCCATCAGATTCTATAGGGTCTATGCATTCTCTTCCTTGGTCATCCTTCTCAGTGCGCCACGCTCATTTCTTGTGACGTCACCATCCTCTCGTTTTCTCATCTTCACACTTCTTCAGGGATCTCCCTCAGGAGACCGTCATCTCTTCAGGGATACATCACATAGGGTTTTCTCGGTAGATACCTTGTCTCAAAGGCTTTTCATGGTATAGGTACCATTACTGGGGTTGTACATGTCGCAATTTCCGGTTTCCAACATATAGGCAGAATAGGGGTGGGACTTGCTACAGAGGCACTCAGCTGCTCCTCTACACTCTGGTGACTCTAATGTTTGCAATACAAGTACCTGGTGGAGAGCTTGGAAGGAGTTGCAGGAACTCTTAGGAAAAGTCAAAAGGACTGTGTAAAACATTTATGACACCAGGAGAAGGGAGCCATTCTCCTTGTTGGTAAATCAGACTCAAGCTCATCAGACTAACAGGTTAAGCCCAAAAAGGAGCCCATTTGTTATTCTGGAACTGTCAACACTGCTGAAGGCTGGTGATATCAGAAGGGAGCCATTCTTCTGGTTCGCTTTGAACTTATGCTTTTGGGTCACAAGGCTGTGACTGATTCATATAACAAACTGAGAGGAAGTCTTCCTCCTGGATAATATTAGTTGGTTACGTTTTAATGGTTGGGCGAGAGCGGAGAAGAATTTCGAACAGAGGATGGTTATTTTGTGTTGGACAAGTATCCTGACGATGTGCACCCGAGTTTCCTTAGTTAGGTTAGGTTTTTTCCTTATTATTTAATAAAAGTGCATAGCCAAAATGCCACCTCTCTGTCCGACTCATATAACGAACTGAGAGGGAGTCTTCCTCCTGGATAACATTAGTTGGATATGTTTTAATGGTTGGGCTAGAGCAGAGAAGAATTTCGAACAGAGGATGGTTGTTTTGTGTTGGACAAATTCCCGCCCCATGCAGCCTTGCATGCCCCCCGTGGGCAGGCGGCATACTTGCCAACATTCTGTGACCAAAAAGTCTAAGATGTACGATTTTTCAAGTTTCAAAAATAATACTTAGCATAAAAATGACATCACTGGAAATTACAAACCATACATTGTTGGCACCACTGGAGCATTCTAAAATGCACAACCCATCAAACAGCACAACATGGAGAGATGTTGAAATGTTTACAATGTATGATTTTGAATGGTAAATTTACACTAAATTTAATTACCCACCTTCACAGAAGGTAATTACACAGAGCTGGTAGGCAAGGTTTGCCATTCCTCTGTAACATCAGCCCGGGTAGTACATATTTATTACTGAAGTGGAGGTTGAACACTGAACAACATGGAGACTGATACCCTCCTCAGTCTGATAGGCAGATGCTCTGTGATGGTGGTACGCTCTGCCACTTGCCTTCACTGGTGGTTCACCTAAGGTCTGTCCCGGCAAGAGTGCAGGGCAGAGTCATGTAGCTGTCAGGTCAGTGGATTGATCTGAGCCCATCACTCAAATGTATCACTTATCCACCCACCGCACAGACAGATTAATTGCCTTTGAGTCACATAAATTATGTGCCACTATAAAAAGCAATACGATCTGTCACCCAAATCTGTAGGCAGTAGGGCTGCTTAAAAAGCAGTAGCCCGCCTATTGCCTAAATTAGTAGGGTTGGCAAGTATGAGGTGGTACGCAGGCCCAAAACTGCTGTCAGTCTGGGGCGATGCTAGTTGCGCAAAAGTTGAGACCTCTTATACCCTGTCGGCCTCCAAAGAACAAACCTATGCTATCTTTGTCTTGCCCTTTAGGCACTGTTCAGAAAAGCAAATATGTTTTTGCGCAGGACCTGCCCCTACACGACCCCACGAGCATTGCGCTGCAATCATCTGCATCTCGCGAGCTGCATGTGCGTGACTGTCTCTGGTTGTGGCATTACTGCGCTTCTTGCTAGGAACGTTGTGAGTTTTGAATTTGAATCCAAACTTATATCTCTTTACAAGGGGGCAGTGTCTTTGCCCCCAGACGCACAGCCACCACTGTTACATCTATACATGGAGACATGGGCATACAAGCTCCTTCACAACACCACCCCAACCTTCCTCCCCCTGCACCACCCCCAGGGAAGAACATCTTTCTTTCCAATACAACAATGTCAACCTAATAATGTGCACCCAACAAGTATTAACCCCCACACACTCAAAAATAAATACTAGCAAATATTGTAATTTTAAACTGAGGTCCCAAAAATAGGCTGCACACACGTTAAACCAGAACATTGTATTCAAACTGTGTGTATTAAAGGGTATCACCCCATCACTGCGCACCCCAAAATGTTGAATTTCCACAGCCCCATTTCACTGCATGTATATATGGGGGGGGAGTTAATGATAAATGTGAGCGGTTATGGGGGGGCTGCACAGGGTCTCTTCTGCATATATATGCAGTGAAATGGGGTAAAACAAAGACATCTGCATTTTGGTGATGCACAGTAAAAAATGCGTATTGATCACAAAGTTAAGGACGTAATTAGAAAGTTCTGGTTGAATGCACCACTTTGTTGATAACTTTTAAGTTACTTAACTCCATGCACTGTGTCTAATACATCAAATATATTTCAAAAAATATTCTTGAACCACACATTTGTGTCCCAACAAATGTCATTGTACTACAGTTAGTCTTTTAGGGACACATTTTAAGTAACTCAAAAGTTATCAATAAAGCGGTGCATTCAGCCTGGAATTTCCACTTACATACATGGATAATGCACCCAATGTGATACATTAAAGGAAATGCTGTGCAGTTTGAATGTTACACTTATGTCCAGCAATTATCAGTAGTACTACAGTGCTAATAGTAACAAGGGAGACAGTGACCGTGACCTGGCCAGTATGAGCAGCAACTACCCGTGCCTTCTCTCTCATGAGTGGGGTATTATTTCACCCACTGTGGTCAGATAAGGGTCAGCATTGATGGGCAACTGTAGTTTGTTACCCTACTACACCAACTTATGCGTGGTGAGTCGCTTGGTGACTCAGGTGAACTTTAATCTAATTTCTGTTGTTCATGCCTTTTCATTAAGTCAATTACTTTTCCAACAGTGCAGCCCTTCTCAGCTTCTAGCCCACTATGCAGGTGCATTGAATCACGAAAGGCCTAATCAGGGGTATTATGTTGCAGAGCCCATTTGGTTGACTCTTATTCTGCTGACGCTTCATATTGGTGCTTTCCTGTCCTGTGTCACGTTCGTATGCCTCAATTCTTTCAGCAATAGCAATCCAGTGAACCCTATCCCCCTTTCCTAGGCAGGTTGCGGACGGTTCCCTGTTTATAATGAAAGTGCAGGTGCCAAGACCTTACGGGGAGGTAGGAGTTTGTGCTACCTCTGTGCAAGACACACAGGAGATCCTGACAGCAAGGCTCTCATCATCTCACCCATAGAATAAGGCAACATATTCCTCTCTGCTCCTTTCTACCCCCTTTAAAAGGACTTTATGTGGCAGTTTACGTAATCACACGCTCTTCTCAATACAATCACACTCACAGTGATGCCACACGGGTCGTTTTTCACAGGCTTTCAGTCCCAACTCGCCTTCTCTACTCAATGTTCTACATCATAATTAAGGCCCTCCTCATCAAGAAGACATCGCCAGTAGCCTAACAGTCTAACTGCGCCAGGAGGCTACCATTCCACTGAAAGCTATGCCCAAATCAGGCTGCAAATCCCTAGGTGTAAGAAAGAGAAGACACGCAAAGCCTGTCTTAACTGTACGACCAGGGATTTAGCGTGCTCTCCCCAGTTCCGTCAGACAGTGGGAGTGCAAAGTGAAAAAAGGGTAGAAAGGGTGCAGAGGACCGAAAAAGAGAAGAGGAAGGGAGGGGAGAGATGGGAACAAGAACGGAGTGCAGATGAAAGATAGGGATGGTTTGCAGCACGGGGTGACCAGTGTGTGCAGGGGAGAGAGGGGCGCAGGAAAGACCAGAACACAGAACAAGCCAGGAACACCCACTCTTTTTGGGACGAGCTATGCTCAGGCCATGAACGCCTTTTGACCTGAGACGTGGTAACATTTTTACGTGAACTGAGCCTTCTGAAGTGAGACGCCAAATTGAAGGATTTTGTACTCTGAACTGCTTTTCTTTTTCTTAATTTTCTTCTGTTTTCTTTCCTTCTTTTCTCTTGTTTTATACAGTGATGATATATGTGATTTAATACGTACTGCTATTTCAAATTTGGAGGAAAATCGAGTTCTTTGACTAAAATACAATAAATAAATAAAAAAGCAAAGTCCCAAGGTGTCCCCTGACCCCCCCAGATTTTATGGCTCTCCTTCACCCCTGGACAAATATCCTGATGATGAGCACCCGAGTTTCCTTAGTTAGGTAGGGAATACTCTTTTAAGAATAGGGAGAGTTAGGATTTTTTTCCTTATTATTTAATAAAAGTGTGCAGCCAAAATGCCATCACTGTGTCCGACTCACATAACAAACTAAGAGGGAGTCTTCGTCCTGGATAACATTAGTTGGTTACATTTTAATGGTTGGGCGAGAGCGGAGAAGAATTTCGAACAGAGGATGGTTATTTTGTGTTGGACAAGTATCCTGACGATGAGCCCCCAAGTTTCCTTAGTTAGGTAGGGAATACTCTTTTAAGAATAGGCAGGGTTAGGATTTTTTTCCTTATTATTTAATAAAAGTGTATAGCCAAATGCCACCTCTATGTCCGACTCCTTCCTCCAGCATGCCACAAATATGCCCAGAGCAAACATCAATATGCTCCTCTATAGGAATACTGGCATGTATTGGTGCTGCAGCATGATACGGTGTGGGCACAGCCAGTATAGAAATGTTTTATACTGGCATATATTGTGGGCAAAGGCATCATGAAAATGCGTTGGGAAAATGCTCCTGTGCACTGGTGGTAACTTGCATCTATTGCATTTTTGACTGGACTTACCCTACACTACCAATTGCAAACTTTACCCAATTTTTCACTGAAAGTGAGCTGCATAAGGCATTATTTTAATCCAATATTCAAAATCATTTTGCCGAGGGAAAATCCCACCCTCTGGTTGTTTCGGGCTACATTGCTAGGCCCCGTCACTCTGCCACATGTGTGGGACATATATACACCCAGAACTAATTACACATTATAAAATGCGCCAGCGGCCATTGACTCTGTGCAAAGTTCCGTAATAACAGTTTGAAACCCATTATCAACTACAAACCCCTTGCATCAGCACTTGATAAATTAGGATGAAAACAGAGCTGATAAGGAAGGCTGTGTGTTACCACAAGCATTATGACGTATCGAGCATGCGCGAGACACTGCAAGCCAAGCGACAAGGCCAACAGGGGCAGATAGTGACTTCCTTGTTCCTCATAGTACCTGTTAATAATATACCAGGCATCATGCAGTCAGGGCATGCAGGGAAGTGTGGGAGGTTCCGGCGCACTGCTCCCTGGACTGGGTGGGCCTGAGAGATGTTGGTGGACACGATCAGCATTCCATCTGTTCTCAGTAAGCCATCTTCCTCTCAGTCGCCTGCCTCACTTTTACTGTTCGCAAGCTTGCCACATACCTCCATCAGGGGCAGACTGGGGCATAACATTGGCCCGGACACCAAAGAAAATGGGGCTCACATTTGCAGATAGCAAATCATTCCTATTCTGACAAACTAACCAGGAACCAATGGAGAGTTGTTGGGTCAAACCTGTGGAAAATTCTGCATTTTAAAGAATATCTGTTCAGTAACACTGTTCAAAACTACTAGCCACATGGTGAATTAACTAATGGAACTGGTCCATTTTGACCAAATAAACTGTCCCACACTAGCATGTTGGGCAGGCAATTCCGGCATTGCCCCATAGTCAAGTCCCAACCTGGTCTCTGTCATCCTTTGGGAACAGAGAGAGAGATAGGGGCACCAGCAAGGAGATTTATAAGAGAGAGCATCTCCCCCACTACCCGCATGGAGAATGCCCCCCACGCAGGCTGTCGTGCCGGCGCTCTGCCGCGCCTGGGAGGAGACCGCAACCACTACTGCCATGCTTCTCTTCCCTTAGCTGGCTCTCCCCTTGCTCTGTCTCACAGGGGAGGGAGGGGCTGCTTCCGGTAGGGGGACTCGATCACTCCTCTTCCGCTGCTGCTGCGGTTCCCATACAGGTATTCCCGAGCCTCAACCTTCTGGCCTCCCCAGCCCACCTGGGGCAGACGGAGGGCATTAACACTCACCCAGCCAGCTTACTCTCGACCTCCACTGCCCTCCTAACCATGCCCGGAGGGTAGGGGATCTCCACCCTCCATGCCCCTCACAGCCCAGCAGGAAGGGCACCTGTCAAAGTCAAAGGAAATGGCGACCAGTAGGCCATCCCAGAACCTCTGAACGAAAGGCAGAAATTAAACAGCAAGCGCTGTGGTAAATGCCCCCATTTAAAGTAGGCGGGGCCTAAAGAAATAAAGGTAACTTCATGGGTACCGACTGGGGCGAGGAACATTGAATTGAAATTGATTATTTATAACACATAGGTTTCTAAGTGCAGACCCGGGAATCGAACCGATGGTGCTCTGTGTCGTCTTGCTTCCAAGGTGAGCACGTTGCCCCGGAGCTATCCTTTCCAGAGACAGACATGGTGCTAATGATGCAGCATAAGTACAGATTAGCTTCAAGTCAATGGTCCAACTTGTTGTAGATACGCCACTTGGAATATCTCTCATAGAACTGTGCTTCTACACTGGGCACGTGTGCAGACCTAGCCACAGAACCGAACACGCCCACTTTCCTAACGCTGCTTCACTCCATGTGATAGAATGACCATGCCCTGCTTCCATGTTGTTTGCGTCCTCTTAGACCTTCCTTCACGTGTGCTAATTCCTTCATCTGTCCCCACCACCTTTGCACCCTCATCCACGCCTCTCTCTACAGCATTGCTGTTCAAAACCTTTTATACTGAGCCCCCCTTGAGTAAAAATGTTGTTTTGGGGGCCCCCATCGGCAATCACTGCTTCTATCCACTACCAGAAGCAGTCACCGTAATCCCCTTATAAAAGGCCTTGCGCCCCACCTGGACATCCTTCAGGCCCAACTAAGAAGGCCAGCGGAAACTGTTAGAAGAAACACTGCTCTACAGCATCACACCTGTGCTCAGCTCCACATCCTTACACACACTGGCACACTAGCCGGTAAGATAGCTCAGCAGGTTGATTGCTCGCTGCTGCGATCTGAGCATGATCTGCAGGTCGCAGGTTCGAATCCCGGCAAGGCCAACTCAGCATTTCATCCTTCTGATGTCGATAAATGAGTACCAATTTCGGTTGGGTGATATTGTATGTAAATGTGTGCTCTGTAAAGCACTTTGGATAAAGGTGCCATATAAATAAAACATCATTATCTTTCTCACACTCCCACTGTGTGTTTCTACGATTGTCCACCTGTCTTCCACACAGGGGTGCAACATTCTTGGGCGAACTCGCCGCCAGTCCCTTGCTCCCCCTAAAAGTCTGGGCCCTTTCTGAAGGGATGTTCAAAGCCATCATGAGCAGGACACACTGCCGATGACCAACAGGTCTGCGTATTAAGTATTCTTTCGAATGAATTTTTAGGCAATTGGAATTGCGATGGGGCATTTCCAGCTGAAAAACCCCACACAGCTCCACTTAACTAACACACCTGTGTTTGCTTCCAAGACAATTAAAGTGAGTAACACAATAGAGCTCCCTTTTAAAGATTACTTTATATCCGTGACACCTGGACATGAAAAAAAGGGTTTGCTTTTATGTTTATCAGGGGCCCGATTCATGAAATATTTTGCACGGTTCAAAGTGACTTTGCACTGCTGAAAAGTGACCTTGTACTGCCGACACAAACCCTGATTCATGGAACTGTGCAGTCTATTTTTGTCATGCGGTCAGTGCAAAGTTCATTTTGCACTGCAAAAATACACTTTGCACAGTTCCATGAATCAGGATTTGTGTCGGCTGGTCAAAGTCACTTTTTAGCAGTGCAAAGTCACTTTGAACCATGCAACAAAATCCATGAATCGGGCCCCAAATGTTGTTAACATCATGGACACTAACTAGCTGGAATTTTGTGACAAGCAACCTCAATACCAGGTGTCTTTTCTTTATGTGTTTTCTTTTCTAGTGGGTATCATGTTTACTATGGCGTAACATAGAAAGCATGTGCTAAATGTGTTTGTAACACTTTTAGGCACGGTTTTTACGCGGTGCCATGTTTTCATTCATGTGTGTGGAGGAGAGGGCATGGAACAGAATTGCCACTGAAGCCGCCCTCATCCTCTGAATCGTACAAAGACACAAGCATTTACCCCAACATAAAACTTTCAGGCTGGCACAAATGTGTTGGATTCTTATAGAACCTGGCTCCTTTTTTCACCAGATATAGGCAGGTGGATTCCAGAGGGACACGTTGCAAACACTCCCTGCCCTGCCTAGATGGCTGGCAACATGTGGCAGGCAACATGGGTTCCCCCCCAGTGCCAAGGCCTTTTTTGGTGATTTCGGTATTTCGCCATTCAATGCCTTCTAACGTTTTCTGTTTCACTAAAATTGAAAAAATGAAGGCTTAAAGCCAGTCATCCCTGCCCTTGCACCATTCATTTGCATTTCAAAATGCAAATTACTAAATTTGCACACAGGAGACCTGATTGCAGTTCAGTGCAAAGGTACCAGGAACCCCCATATGCAATGTAAGCTTTTAAAAAAAGAGATCCTTGTATTTCTTAAAGTGCTGAAAGAGCATTGCTGTGCAATAGAAGATTGTTCAGGCTATCGTTATTTTGTATTCTTATACATATTTGTTTATTATTTATTTATTTATTTGTGTAAAAGTTCTGCTGCATTCACAACAAAGAGTGAGTGCCACTCTTCAGCGTCACTGCGTTGTCTCCAAACCAGGAATCAGAGTCCTAAAAAGTTGCAAGTAACATTTTAATCGTGCATCATGAACAGTTTGAAATCCAAAAGCATATGGAGGTCCCACAGGCAAAAACATTTATTTATTTACTTATATGTTTCCATTTAGTTATAGAGAAAAACATCAGACGAATCATATTCTTTTGGCTTAATATATCTCTATAAGTATTTATTTACATGTTATCAGGTTACTTTACTTCCAGGTTTGTGTATTTGTAAAGTAAACACTAGGAGACAGTATCATTGTAGCCCTGAAAGCTAAAACCTAAATATTTGTACCCAGTAAATATGAAGTCAAGCGCCTAAACTGCAGCGTGGGTTAAAATCTCATGTTTACTGCTTATCAAAAGTGTGTAATCGAGGGTTAATTATTTATTCTCACTGTGACTTGCAAAAAGTAGAGAAGTGATTAATTAAATGTACTCTATTGGAAAAAGATTGCTTTGCAATGGGACCGATTTAATGATTTCAAAATGGTGTCTCCTTGCAATCCCCCGTTAGTGGCCCCCCGAGTTCGTACCCTAGAATTGTGGTATTATTGCAGTGAGAATCCCTCAGTTTCCTCATCTCTTGATTTGACAGGCAGCTATGTAGTCTCGCCAGCCAGCGAGTGTACCAGAGATTAGAGCATAGCCTGCTAACTTTCATTGCCTGCCCTGCTGCTGGCGGACCCCAAAGTTGCCCGGGAGGTTGTGAGTATTACCCCAAAAGATAATGAGTGAAACTCTTTGCAATGCCCAGTTATACTATGTTATTGAATCTTGCATAGCACACCTGCTCTCTTTTCGCGGTTCCTTGGCGTTTCAGGATCTGTAAGTGGTCAGCTAGGGAACTAACACAGTAACAGGGCATGGAGGTTTTGTTTCATTGTTGAGGTGTCCTGATCTGAGAAGACAAGGCTGTCTGTAGTGTCTAAACCTTAAGGCCCTGATTCATGGAATTATTTGCGTGTAAAACGGGGATTTCCGTGCTATTCTGCCCGAGAATCCCTTTTGAAGAATAGGGATTCGCAGGCAGAATGGCATTCAAATCCCCGTTTTACATGCAAATAATTCCATGAATCAGGGCCTAACTATTTTGTAACTCGTCTAGAGCAGGGGTTAATCTGCATTTCTGTTTGCTAACGAAAATGGTTTGGTTGGTTGTCTGTGATGTCTGTCAAAGTGGTGTTTAAGGAGTGTAGAAAAGTACATGTGGGTATCTGTGATAGGTTAGTGTGGTGTTTAGGGATATTTAGCATAGACATTTGTCTTCGGGTGGTGTATGCGCTATTGTGTCATCTGTGTGGTTTTACTGCTGGAGATGGTTCGGCTAGGGGAAGCCATTTCAGGTGACCCTACGCCGTGGCACAAATTCAGCGTGGACAGTATCTAGCTACTTTCCTGAGACCTCCCTTTCGACTGACCACTGACACCTCAAAGACACTTTAACTGAAGCACCAATCAGCCTTATGGTTCCATGTGTTAATACAAAATGCAATAATAACGAAAACCTTTCAAACAAATTTTAAATAACGAACACATTTTGAAATGTTTTTTCTTTTTTAATTTGGGGGGGTCCCCACCAACCCCCCATTTCCCTAGCTTTATTACACCCCCAAACCCCCTGCCCCCCTTTTTTATCCCTTACTCCACCCCCATATATCCTTTTAACAATAAATTAGACATGTTTTCATTATTTATTTTTCGTTATTAAAGTTATTTGTTATTTGCATTTCGTTATAATCACTGTATACCAGTCTTATATGGGATTGTGGAACGTTGCAGCTAGATATGCCCTATGAACTACCAACTCACGAACACAATCACACGCACTACATCGCAACCGCAGCACTACCATGCTGGCAGGTACCATCAAAATGTGCATTTTGCATTTAAAGTTTTGATATTGTCACTGGCCCAATAGACATTAAACTGCACCATTGGCTGCTAATTGGACAATAGTTCCCGCAAACATTCCTTTGCGTCAACATGCACGTATATTTGTCCCACCTGCACAAAGTCTGTGCAGGTGGTCCTTCTCTTAATATTGGACGCGCCACCGTCTACCTTCCTGAAGTGTTGGTCTGGTTGCGTCCCTGCTTCCACAAACACAGCTACAAGTAAGCAAAAGCTTTACCTGCATTTGTGTGTGAGAGAGGGAATTTTGTACAAGATTCTATGTTGGACGGGCAGTCAATGGAGTGATCTTCTGGCCTCAGTGATATGATCCGTCCTGCCCAAACCATACACTGCTCTCACAGCACCATTTTGAGATGGTGCCAGCCAGTAGAATGTTGCAATAGTCAGTTTTAGAGTTCACCAAGGCACAGGACACGGCCGACAGATTGGTCACAGACATCCGGATAATCTGCCTAAGCAATTTGGTTATATAGGCACATGTTTCTTCATGGTTAAGTTTGAGTCCACATAGACTCCCAAAGTCTTAACAGATGACACAATTGGAATAAGGCAGTCAGCAGTCGCAAACTGTCCATGTTTCTCTTTGTTGAGCTGAGCCCAAAATGAACAACTGTGTTTTCCCCTCATTGAGTGACAGAGAGTTCATGGCCATCCAGGCTTGAATGCGCACATGCATTTGATTCATGTTGGAGGCATCAAGCGCATGACTCCCTGTCAACTCAAAGATGATCGAAAATGTCATCTGCATGATTTGTGTATTTTTCTCCAGCACTATCCAAAAGACGAAAAAGTAGACGAGCATAAACATGAAAGAGTGTAAGAGATAGGCAGGAGACCAATCACCACTTGAGGCCCTTGAGGATTGAGGGCCCAAAAAGGACCCAATCCTGGCCGTAGGGGTCTCAGAACAATTGACAATCTCGACCAGCCTCCCAAGCCATAGGGAGAGATCAACAAGGTCAATTGTTGCCGTGAGGTCGAGCAACATGAGATCTCT
Organism: Ambystoma mexicanum; assembly: GCF_040938575.1. Lineage (NCBI taxonomy): Eukaryota > Metazoa > Chordata > Amphibia > Caudata > Ambystomatidae > Ambystoma > Ambystoma mexicanum. The sequence goes on from NC_090932.1 coordinate 93,235,152, forward strand.
CAACAATCTCTGCAAGGTTGGCACTTAAGTCAAGCACAGCCGATTCGGTTCCGTGCATGGCACGGAACTCAGACTGACGACCTCTGAGCAGATGATACAATCAATGTGCGCCTGAAGCTGAAGGCAGGCAGCCCTGTCCATGATCTTTACCAGAAAAACGATGTTCGTGACAGGGCGGTTATTACTCATGGCCTCACAATCCAAGATCTCCTTTTGAAGCAGAGGGGTTACCCAGACGTCCTTTTATCATAATGGGACATTTGTAGTCAGAAAAGACGAGTTGATAATATTGGCGGTAAGTGGCGCAATTATGCAAGAATCCCCCTTGCAGAAAGTTGGTTTCAGTCCAGACACAATCTTTAAAATGTCTTCTTCTGTGACTTGTTGAAAATAAACTTAGGTGGTGATGGACTGACACTATTGGTGGTACTGTGCTCCAGTAACTTAAATAGAGAGTGGAAGTACCCCCTAGGCCAGCCTGGCGGGCCTTAAGGGAAGCTTGATGTTGTTCAATTTTCCTAGAGAATTCTTTTTGAATATTTAGACACCAGGTATCACTCTTTTTTTCATTGGTACCGCAACACTTTTTTCCCTTCAAGCCCTGTAAGAATTGAAAAAAGTTCCTACTCTTATAGTCATCCCGTTTTGCTAACAAGATCACCTTTTTATAACTTGCTGCTGCATGGCAATATGCATTTAGAGTCACCGGGCAGGGATCTTTCCTCCGGTTCTTTTCGCACTGTCGCTTATTTATTTATTTGTCATTTTTATAGCGCACACAACCCGGAGGCTTCTAGGCCCTTTTTACTCAAGAGGGTTGGTTACAGTAGCTGCTTGCAAAGGTAGTAAGTTACAGACATTACATTATTTGCTTACATGGTTGATAGGCTACAGACATTGCTTACATATGATCTTAATGTTCTTGAATGACCCTAAGCTGTGAAGGCGTGGAACATTGACCCAGAGGTCATATTTTACGTGTCCTGTTAGCTGCACAAACTGTGTATGGTGGTTTCCAGCAGTAACAGCTGCGGGCCCTGGCGACTTTTCTGTTACCCGGGGCTCCACCTTTGCAACCGCTGGTCACAGAAGCATTGCCAGCCTCGGGAGTTGTTGCCTGCTCTTGCACGAATAGCCATCGGCATCAAAGGGACAGGGTTTCTGGCTATCTGAGAGCAGTCTTTTTTTTATTTTTAACCTATATATATTTACACGAGAGGCAAAGAGACCAGTGTGGGCAGCACTCAGGTCTCATACTTGCCAACCCTACTCATTTAGGCAGTAGGCTGCTGCTTTTTAAGCAGCCCTACCACCTACAGAGTTGGGTGACAGATCCTACTGCTTTTTCCAGGGCAGGTAATTGATGTGACTCTAAGGCAATTAATCTGTCTGTGCGGTGGGCGGGTAATTGATTACTTTGAGTGATGGGCTCAGATCTATCCACTGACCTGACAGCTACGTGACTGTGCCCTGCACTCTTGCGGGGACAGACCTTCCGTGAAGACAAGTGGCAGAGAGTAGCACCATAACACAGCATCTACCTATCAGACAGAGGAGGGTATAATTCTGTAGTTCAGTAATCAAATTGCACTGAAGGAATACATATGTACTGCCTGGGCTGCTGCTACAGAGCAGTGGCAAATGTTGCCTAGTAGCTCTGTGTGATTATCTTCTGTAAAGTTAGGTAATTGAATTTGGTGTTAACCTACTATTCAGAAGTATCCATTCTAAACATTTGTACGTCTTTCAATGTTGTGTTATTTGAAGGGTTGTTTCTTTTAGAATGCTCCAGGGGTGCCAACATGGTATGTTTTGTATTTTCCTGTGATGTCAGCATTATTTTTGAAACTTGAAAAATCCTACATCTTTTTGGTCACAGAATGTTGGCAAGTATGGTGTGAATGTGTCTGAAGGTTCGCTAGAATCAGCTTCAACATGTGGGGGTCATGTGATAGAAAGGTAGAAGCAGAAAGTTTGCGACATATCACCCCCTTGCCCCCACCTTACTGTATCAAGAAGAGAAGAGTCGACGGTGCAACTGTGGGGTTCTACGAACTGAGAGAGAAGTAGGGTAGACGGGAGCAAGAAGGGGGGTACAGGATTTGTAGGGGAGTGATGAAAAGAGGGCCTCAGTTGAGAAAATGGCTCTTTACATGTTTGGACTACAGCTCCTGTTAGCCCCAGCAAGAGTAGTCAATGGTGAGGGATCATGGGAGTAGTAGTCTGAAACATCTGGAGAGAGGCGGCTTGCAGACCCATGAAAGCAGCACCCGTTCAGATTAGTATGGGTGAAAGAGGGAGAAGGGCACTTAACATGAACGTTGAGAGCGAGCGGGGAAAAAGCCGAAAAGGGAGGAGAATAGAACGTGTTTTCTTTACTTTGGCAAAGCCCCTAGGGTTGACCGGCCTGGGGTGTGAGAGCAAAAACATTTCACGACTGACTGCAATGTCAATAACAAGGAGCACAAGACTGGGCAGAGAGTGTCAAAAAATAATAATGTTATTTGTTGTTTGTTGATTTCTGGCAATCAAGCAAGTGGGTTGCTAGATTGCCAGAAAACACTTCAGATAAATCACTTTGTTTGGACAAGTTAAGTAATGTTTGTGTATGCCGTTTTTGTATTTTGCCTGTGCAAGATGGAAGCCAGCAACCAGCACCACAGGCAACGGTGGCAAAAAACACAACCTGAATCCATGGAAAAAGGAAACGTAAGATTATCACAATGGCACCTGCCGTGAACGTGAACGCGTGTAAGGGACTTTCAGTCTGCATATGCATGTAAGCGTGACACCTGTATGCTGCGTGGTGCATTTCAGAAATTACCCTCTTTTTGTACAGTTTGTAGGAAGGACTGGCCACGTCTCAGTGAGTTAAGAGCGTGTTGCTACTATCTGGTGAATGAGACCTTTTCCACCGGTCTCATACCGAGCTTGCGGAAAGACGCGTGCATCGTGTCTATCATCAACAAGGATCCATTTGACCCAGGAAACTACCAGCCCCTTACTAATGCCACCTTCCTTTTAAAAATCCTGGACAAAGTTGCTTATCTACAAATACAGCACTTGCTCGCCACTCACAATCTACTGGGTACTTACCAAATGGGCCTTTGCGCTGTGCATAGCACAAAAACATCTACGTTGGATATTCAGTCAAGTATACTTGACATATTGGATGAAGGTAAGGTCGGTGTGCTGAGGTTTTTAGATCCCTCGACCGCCTTCGATGTTCTATATGTTATGTTATTTTATTTGTAAGGCGTCAAAGCCCGAGGGCATCCAGGCACCATGAAAGAAGGAAAAAGGACCCTATCTTATAAAACCAGAAAGCTTTGAATCTTTTGGAGACTTTGCAGATCTACCTTCTTTGCTCCTCCTAAAAGAGCGTTGCAGTAATCCACTCAAGGCAATATTACAGCCCGGACTTATTTCTTACGGTTTTCCTCTGAAACCAACGGGCCACTTGACGAAGCACTTTCAGATGGTAATTAGTGCTTTTTATGATTGCGTCAACATGGGCCTTGTTGTCTACACTGGCCTCCAAATAGGTGCCCAAGGTCTTAACTTTGAGTACCACTGGTATCTGACATCCATCAACTAAGAAACTGTTATGCTGGGAACCCAGCTTCTCTCTAGCATGCTTGGGGCCATATAACATTAGCTCCGTCTTGGTGGCGTTAAGGCAGAGCCAAATAGTTGTCATCCAGCTTTTCACCATTTGATAGACCTGGTCTAGAGTTTGTTGGTCTTTACTGTGGTCTCCACCAACCTCCAGTGCCAACTGAAAGTCATCTGCATAATTGCAGAAAAAGAGGTCTGAATTATCAAGATCCCAACATAAAGGGATGAAATAAATGTTAAAAAGCAGGTGGGAGAAATAAGCCCCCTGAGGGACTCCACAGATGGTAATCTCAGCATCGGAGTCACTCTCACCCCAATGTACTCGGGAGCTACGCCCCTCAAGGAATGTTTTGAGCCAAGTTATTGCCTCCTCTGAGAGACCTGAAACAGTAGACATTCGATCCAGGAGAATTCGGTGATCTAGCAATTGAAAGGCTGCCGATAAGTCGAGCAGCATCAGCAGCCCTGACTTGCCAGATTCCAACCCGGATAGTATATGCGTCTGCAAATCCAACAAGGCACTCTCAGTGCCATGGAAGCTGCGGAACCCTGATTGTTTTTTTTATGAAGGATGTTTCTCTCTGCAACATGTGCCTGCAATTGTAACGTGGCTACTTTATCCACAAGCTTTAAGAAAAAAAGAGTGTTAGTAATTGGCCTAAGATTAGTGGCATCGTTAGGGTCTAGGTCAGACTTTTTTACCAGTGGAGTAACTACTACATGTTTTATAGAAGAGGGAATATGACTAGCACGAAAGGAAGAATTTACAAAACGACAGAGAAAAGGGGCAAACATGTCTTTGGGCCTCATTACGACCCTGGCGCTAATGGGTTAACGGTGCCGTAAAAGGCTGAGGTGCAGTTAACCCATTGGCACCTGATTACGAGGTCCCTTTGCGGGACCCGACCTTAACGGCTGGTCTAGACCAGCTGTTAAAGTAGGGACCCGCAAAGGGACCTTGGTGCTAAGTACAGTACCCCAATTTGCGGTACCATATTTAGCGCCTTCCCCATTCCCATTGAGCACTATGGCCCAAAAATGGAAATGGGGAAGGGCCATGGAGGAAGGGGGAATTACCGCCCCGCCAACCTTGGAATGGGGTGGTAATTCCCCCTTTCTCCATGGCGGAGTCGGTGGGCCTCATTACGACCCAGGCGGAGGACCATGGTGCTAATAGCACCATGGTCCATGCCGGTGTCCGCCATGGCAGAATGGGGAATTACCACCCCATTCCGAGGTTGGTGGGGCGGTAATTCCCCATGCCGCCATGGCCCTTTCCCATTCCCATTTTTACCCCATAGGGCTCAATGGGAATGGGGAAGGCGGCAATTACGGTACCGCAAATTGCGGTACCGTTATTAGCACCAAAGTCCCTTTGCGGGTCCCTACTTTAACGGCTGGAAAAACCAGCCGTTAAGGTCGGGTCCCGCAAAGGGACCTTCTAATCAGGCGTTAAGGGTTTAACGGCGCCAACACCTTTTACAGCGCCGTTAAACCCTTAACGCCAGGGTCGTAATGAGGCCCGGTAAGTTACCGGCATGGACCATCGTGCTATTAGCACCATGGTTTTCCGGTATGGTCGTAATGAGGCCCTTTGTGTTCTAATATGATTTTTGCTGGTAGAAGTTCGCCTGGGCAACTTGTAGGATGCATGGCCCACATAATATTACAAATATCTGTCATCGTATGTTCTTTGAAACTAAACTTAGCTTGGGATTGTTGGGGAGATTGCCCTCCTTTAGTAGAGGATTTAGAGGTAATTTTAGGTTTAAGCTGTGCCTCCTCGCTGCTGTCATGATTGGGTTCTCTAAGCGATAAGGTTTTTATTGGCTAATTCTTGGAGGATTTTCTTTTGAGCCATTTTTAGTTTGTCGGCGAAGGCTTTTGGTACCTTTTTACAATCGTCACTTGTGGGTTTAATGATTGGGTTTATACTAGCAGGCTTTTCCCAAGACCTCAAGAGACCAGAAAGCTCTTTGGTTTGGTTCCCAGCATTGGTGATTTCACCGTTGTTGTAGCTTCTACAATTTGCGTCTTATATTCCTTAGCCTTAATTTTCCAGATTTGTCGTATTTTGGGGATGTAAGACATGTAATGAATGCAGCCTAATGCCTTCCAAATGAACATGTGTTGTGTCCCTCACTGTCCCTGCCGCCTTCATCCCCCCATCCACCCCCCGCCCCCCGCCGCCCAAGGATGACTTGCGACTTCTTGGATGGCGGCTCCGCATCGCTGTACTTTAAAGGAACGGTGTCCTGCTTTTATCGTTGATTTAAACAGCTGTGCAATTTGTTAGTATGCACGATGTGAACAAAATATGCAGCGCCTGCACAAAAGCGAGCTTTTTTTGCTTGTGATTCAAGTCAACAGATTTGTACATTTTAAAAAGTGTGTAGTTGACATGTACTTACCCAGTGAAGAGCAGGTGACCGCCACACCTTCACTTCCGGGTGACTCAGGCATGCCCGTGTGCACTTAGACCGCCAGCCTTATTAACCTTTGCCACCATTTGAAACTATATCCCCATTCTTCCAAGACTTTGGCAGTCATTAGCGTTTGCTTCCTGGAGGGTGTGATTGACAGGCATGCCGTCAGGTAAGCGCCGCACAGCTGCAATTAGTTCAAGGTAAATGGGTTGAAGGGCCAAGTTCATCTTCAAGGACCCTGTCATGCGCAGAATGGCAATTCTCCAGGAAGTGATCATCCTGGGCCTGCTTGTTACTACAGCAGACTGTGTTGCCATCCCAAGCTGTGCCCGTGGCACGTGAGCATAGGACAGCCAGTCCCCCATCCCTTCCTTCTATGCTGTCACTTGCAACTGCACGTGCATACATGAAAAGCAAACATGCAGGTTAGCTCATCATGGAGGCTAGTTGGCTATTCTCACCTGGGTGCTCTGGATCAATGGCTGCATGTGGAGCCTTTCAGATCGAAACCATGAATCAGAGTGTTGCACACACCATCACATCAGTGGCACTGTGCGCTGTGCCCTGCTGGGTAAATAATGCAGGCAACTCAAGCTGTCCAATGTCGCATGTGAGTAGTACACCCAGTCCGGACTGTGTGCATATGTTGCACTTCGGTACCTTTTGTCCTGAACTCACAGGGGAAAATGCACACTGTACGGGTACAGCCATGAAAGGAACAAACCAGGCTGGGGCAGGAGGTAGGGACATCCATACATGTCCCATGTTCCTAAGCACCTTATACAGGAAGTGACTACAAGTCAGAGAATGCAGACTGCTCCTGACTGAAGATCCAAAGGCTGGGTGGGGGTGTCAACCATGCCATGGAGGTCGCGGGGGGGGGGAGTACCTACCTTTAATTAAAGCTTTTGCTTGGATGCAGTCAGCCCCCTCCCACCCTCTTGAAATACCAAGGCTGATGTGGAACACATTTATTTTGCTTTGGCGAGTGAGAGCCCGTTGATGTCTATGGAGACATGTTGTGCTTGCCAGGAGTGCCATTGCTGGTCTTGGCATGTTAAAGAGAACTCTTTTACAGATATGTTTTGTGACTGTATCTATATTAAAGTATTCTGGTCGCACGTATGGAATCTTCTAAATTACTCTTTAATTTTTTATTCACTTTTTATTTGCAATTTCGTTATCGTAATTGCAAGTCGCATGACAGCCTCCAATTGGAAAGACTTAAAAAAAATGACGATTACAGGATGGTGGAGTAACATGTACAGTATCCATGGAATTGACAAATATATTGCAAACAGTCCTCGTTTATTTACTAAATACGAATTGAAATGGCACTCAGTCACCAATTATTCATCTCATAATTAGACCTATACACATTAATTATAAACATAGGGCCTCATTACAGCCCTGGCGCTAATGGGTTAACGGCGCTGTAAAAGGCTGCGGCGCCGTTAACCCATTAGCGCCTGATTAGGAGGTCCCTTTGCGGGACCCGACCTTAACGGCTGGTCTACACCAGCCATTAAAGTAGGGTCCCGCAAAGGGACCTTGGTGCTAAGTACGGTACCGCAATTTGCGGTACCGTACTTAGCGCCTTCCCCATTCTCATTGAGCCCTATGGGGCAAAAATGGGAATGGAGAAGGGCCCTGGAGGAAGGGGGAATTACCGCCCCGCCAACCTTGTAATGGGGGGGGTAATTCCCCCTTTCTCCATGGCGGAGTCGGTAAGTTACCGGCATGGACCATGGTTTTCCGCCTGGGTCGTGATGAGGCCCTTTGTGTTCTAATATGATTTTTGATGGTAGAAGTTCACCTGGGCAACTTGTAGGATGCATGCCCACATAATATTACAAATATCTGTCGTAGTATATTCTTTGAAACTAAACTTAGCTTGGGATTGTTGGGAAGATTGCCCTCCTTTAGTAGAGGATTTAGAGGTAATTTTAGGTTTAAGCTGTGCCTCCTCGCTACTGTCATGATTGGGTTCTCTAAGCGATAAGGTTTTTATTGGCTAATTCTTGGACGATTTTTGTACCTTTTTACAATCGTCACTTGTGGGTTTAATGATTGGGTTTATACTAGCAGGCTTTTCCCAAGACCTCAAGAGACCAGAAAGCTCTTTGGTTTGGTTCCCAGCATTGGTGATTTCACCGTTGTAGTAGCTTCTACAATTTGAGTCTTATATTCCTTAGCCTTAATTTTCCAGATTTGTCGTATTTTGGGGATGTAAGAGATGTAATGAATGCAGCCTATTGCCTTCCAAATGAACATGTGTTGTGTCCCTCACTGTCCCTGCCGCCTTCACCCCCCTCCCCCCGCCCAAGGATGACTTGCGACTTCTTGGATGGCGGCTCAGCATCGCTGTACTTTAAAGGAACAGTGTCCTGCTTTTATCATTGATTTAAACAGCTGTGCAATTTGTTAGTATGCACGATGTGAACAAAATATGCAGCGCCTGCACAAAAACGAGCTTTTTTTGCTTGTGATTCAAGCCAACAGATTTGTACATTTTAAAAAGTGTGTAGTTGACCTGTTCTTACCCAGTGAAGAGCAGGTGAACGCCACACCTTCACTTCCGGGTGACTCAGGCATGCCCGCGTGCACTTAGACCGTCAGCCTTATTAACCTTTGCCACCATTTGAAACTATATCCCCATTCTTCCAAGACTTTGGCAGTCAGTAGCGTTTGCTTCCTGGAGGCTGTGATTGACAGGCATGCCGTCAGGTAAGCGCCGCACAGCTGCAATTAGTTCAAGGTAAATGGGTTGAAGGGCCAAGTTCATCTTCAATGGCCCTGTCATGCGCAGAATGACAATTCTCCAGGAAGTGATCATCCTGGGCCTGTTACTACAGCAGACTGTGTTGCCATCCCAAGCTGTGCCCGTGGCACGTGAGCATAGGACAGCCAGTCCCCCATCCCTTCCTTCTATGCTGTCACTTGCAACTGCACGTGCATACATGAAAAGCAAACATGCAGGTTAGCTCATCATGGAGGCTAGTTGGCTATTCTCACCTGGTCGCTGGGTGCTCTGGATCAATGGCTGCATGTGGAGCCTTTCAGATCAAAACCATGAATCAGAGCGTTGCACACACCATCACATCAGTGGAACTGTGCGCTGTGCCCTGCTGGGTAAATAATGCAGGCAACTCAAGCTATCCAATGTCGCATGTGAGTAGTACACCCAGTCTGGACTGTGTGCATATGTTGCACTTCGGTACCTTTTGTCCTGAACTCACAGGGGAAAATGCACACTGTACGGGTACAGCCATGAAAGGAACAAACCAGGCTGGGGCAGGAGGTAGGGACATCCATACATGTCCCATGTTCCTAAGCACCTTATACAGGAAGTGACTACAAGTCAGAGAATGCAGACTGCTCCTGACTGAAGATCCAAAGGCTGGGTGGGGGTGTCAACCATGCCATGGAGGTCGCGGGGGGGGGGAGTACCTACCTATAATTAAAGCTTTTGCTGGGATGCAGTCAGTCCTCTCCCACCCTTTTGAAATACCAAGGCTGATGTGGAACACATTTATTTTGCTTTGACGTGTGAGAGCCCGTTGATGTCTATGGAGACATGTTGTGCTTGCCAGGAGTGCCATTGCTGGTCTTGGCATGTTAAAGAGAACTCTTTTACAGATATGTTTTGTGACTGTATCTATATTAAAATATTCTGGTCGCACGATTGGAATCTTCTAAATTACTCTTTAATTTTTTATTCACTTTTTATTTGCAATTTCGTTATCGTAATTGCAAGTCGCATGACAGCCTCCAATTGGAAAGACTTAAAAAAAAAATGACGATTACAGGATGGTGGAGTAACATGTACAGTATCCATGGAATTGACAAATATATTGCAAACAGTCCTCGTTTATTTACTAAATACGAATTGAAATGGCACTCAGTCACCAATTATTCATCTTATAATTAGACCTATACACATTAATTATAAACATAGGGCCTCATTACAGCCCTGGCGCTAATGGGTTAACGGCGCTGTAAAAGGCTGCGGCGCCGTTAACCCATTAGCTCCTGATTACGAGGTCCCTTTGCGGGACCCGACCTTAACGGCTGGTCTACACCAGCCATTAAAGTAGGGTCCCGCAAAGGGACCTTGGTGCTAAGTACGGTACCGCAATTTGCGGTACCGTACTTAGCGCCTTCCCCATTCTCATTGAGCCCTATGGGGCAAAAATGGGAATGGAGAAGGGCCCTGGAGGAAGGGGGAATTACCGCCCCGCCAACCTTGTAATGGGGGGGTAATTCCCCCTTTCTCCATGGCAGAGTCGGTAAGTTACCGGCATGGACCATGGTTTTCCGCCTGGGTCGTGATGAGGCCCTTTGTGTTCTAATATGATTTTTGATGGTAGAAGTTCACCTGGGCAACTTGTAGGATGCATGCCCACATAATATTACAAATATCTGTCGTAGTATATTCTTTGAAACTAAACCTAGCTTGGGATTGTTGGGAAGATTGCCCTCCTTTAGTAGAGGATTCAGAGGTAATTCTAGGTTTAAGCTGTGCCTCCTCGCTGATTGGGTTCTCTAAGCGATAAGGTTTTTATTGGCTAATTCTTGGAGGATTTTCTTTTGAGCCATTTTTAGTTTGTCGGCGAAGGATTTTTGTACCTTTTTACAATCGTCACTTGTGGGTTTAATGTTTGGGTTTATACTAGCAGGCTTTTCCCAAGACCTCAAGAGACCAGAAAGCTCTTTGGTTTGGTTCCCAGCATTGGTGATTTCACTATTGTAGAAGTTATGCTTAGCTTCTACAATTTGCGACTTATATTCCTTAGCCTTAATTTTACAGATTTCTAAGTTTTCTGGGGTATTATCTTTTTGCCAGATATGTTCCTCCTGTCTTTTAGCTGTTTTCAATTTTGCCAGTGCTGGGGTAAACAATCCATGGTGGTTTGGGGCATCTCTAACCTTTCTAACTTTCAGAGGGGCAACCTGATCCAGCATTCTTGAAATTTCAGCATTATAAGTGCTAATAGCTATTTACGGGCTATCTGAGTTCTTAGTAGTATTCATTATAGTCTCCAAGCATGCTGAAAGGATAGGAGGAGTAACCGCCTTCATGTTCCTATCGAGCACTTCATGCTTAGGTTCGTGTTTCCTAGGATGAGTGGTTGCGAGTGTCAGTTGGAAATGGATGGTAAAATGATATCACTGCATCCTAATGATGTGTCTTGCCTCAGACCTTAACCTCGGTCAATTAACCTTTAATTGACTCCATTCGTTTCTGCGAGGCAGGACCGCCTCGGTAGTGATAGGCCAGCCTTCATGTAAAGCTTATCCAATCACGCGAGGAGTTCCCCAGGGTGCCAGTTTGCCACCCCCATTACTATTTAATCTTTACATTTGACCTCTCCATGATCTGCGGCATGAAAGAAAAATTATATTCCAAAACTATGCCGATGACACCCAACTGCCGTTTCACGCTGCCTAGTGATGTGGCCTTAGACACCTGCATGGTCGCTGGCACCTTTAAGGCGGTCAGCAGCTGGATGGGACTGGCTCTGTTGAAATGACCAGAAAACTGAGCTGCTATTGCAGGCCGCTCAAAACACGACCAAGAAACTGGGAAATGCCTATGACTGTGCAACTGGGTTCCTATTCATCCCATTAACGAGGAAGGCTACGTCATTCGGCCTTTTCCTGAATTCGGATACGAGCATGAACGGCCATTTCTCTGCTACGGTCAGTGCTTGCCACTATTAAGGATGCTGCCATCGCTAGAGCTATTATCGGAAGCAAGCTAGACTATGGAAATGCCCTGTTGGTGGGCGCATCAGCCTATGGAGTTGCTAGACTTCAGGTGGTGCAGAACTCGGCTGCCAGGATTGATGCCAATGTTGCCTGGCGCTCTCATATATCACTCACTCACTTAAAAAAAAAAGACTTCACCGGCTGCACATTGCAAAGCGGATAAAATGTAAGGCCTTAACCATCCCCTACAAATGCCTGTATGGGGAAGCAGCAGCCTATATTAAAGCTCGCTTACAGTGGTATAAGCCCCACCGATGCTGGCACCGCCCGTGACTGGTAGGTGACCATTCGTTCATGGTTGGGGCTCTGAAGCTTTACAGATGACAGATGAGATTAATCCTTTGTGAGAGATGATCTCAGAGGTTTATTTTTCAAACTCCACAAGCCGCCTGTGGCTCCCTACTTCATGTGCTTTTTCATAAGCCAGTCCTTACCTTGGAAGGACGTTGGTCTACGAAGTGCAGAGAGCTCAAAGCCAGCTTCTGGATCGATTGTATGTTGCCTTCCCAGAACATGTCCACTTCCTTTGAGCAAGCCTGGCTTCTCCAATTTCCAATATCTTTGGCCCATCGCTGTATTATTTCTCGTTCATTGCTTGGAGCGACAATCGATCAATAAACAATGCTCTCTTATACATTCTGGGCATTTATGATAAAGCAAGCATGTGAAGTGTTAGTACATGGCTAAACTGGCACATTGGTGTAGCCAGTCCAGCTATTTCTTACCACGGTATGGCATTTTATTCTGGGCATTTATGTCATGTTATTCAATATATGTACTACGCCCATCGCTGCCATAGTGGTCCTATGGTGTCTGGCCTTGTCTGAAAGGTGGCATATTGTGATCCTGCCAGGGTGTTGCCAGATCGTAGTCTGTGGAAAGGAAGGGAGTTTGGGGACGAGGTGATAGGAAAGAGAAACTAGACAACAGAAAGACCAAAAACCGAGAGAAAAAACAATTGGGATGAGTGAGAGGGGACATGGTTGTCGAATTATGGATGCGTGTTTCTCAGAAATGATAAGTCATTGGTAAACATGAATGTAGGACTCAGGAGGGTACAGCTGGGTTTAGAGCAGAGTGTTATTATGATGCCAATATCTAGAACCGCCAAAGTATGGTACTAGATGTAGTTAGATGGCAAGCGGGTGCATGAGAGACTTGAGGGGTCTCATGTGAGCCCTCGCAGGGAGGAGGCTTTCACCAGATTAGTTTATGAGAAACAATCCCTTGTTTGAAACAAACACTTGTGTATAGGCGCATTATAAATACCATATCATATCATCATATATCAAGGGAGAGCACTGGGCTTGCCAAGCCAGCTGACAGGAGTGTTGGCACTAAGAGTTGGATGTGTGTAGCAGTATGCTTGGGGAGAACATGGGGTAAGTGTTGGGGAGGGAAAGAGGAGACACGATGGACTTGTGGCCAGTAATATTAGGTTCTGTAAGCTATGAGCTGGGTATTATTCACTGTAACATAATGAAATGACACAGATATCAAAATAACTCAAGTGACCTGCTGTTCAAGTTAGGAAGACACTTTCAGTCCTAAACAGAACCTTTATAGCTTCTTATCGGATAATACCCAACACACACTAGACATAAAGCAGCACCATTCTTCCGATCAGACCAAAAGCAGCCGCAGGGCGAGTTGCCTTCTCATTAATGCTGATTCCGTGTGGCAGCACCAGTTTACTCTTTAGCCAATTAATTTAGTCAACCTCACCAGCAGGAGTATGGGGAAGAATCGCACTCATAGTCAAGATTACCTCGACAATGACATTACACTCCACCAGTATACCGATAAAGAATCCCAGATGCATTTTAAGTCATAGTTACTAGAAGGATTTTATACTTGACCAGACCCAGGGTTTGTGCTTCTGTACAAAGTGCTTAAGGACTCAAAGCCTGTCTTTAGCTCGCTGGTAATCATACTTGTGGGCCTTCCACAATGTCATGGTGAGCCTGAGCAAGCTAAAACCATGCCCAAGAAAACATAGATGGCAAAGCCCTTCTACCTATTCCCTGAGGTCCCCAGTAACATTTGGGAGGATTTGTACAGAAATCTGAAACTGCCAAGTTTGCAAACTCTCCCTGAAAAAGTGAGCAAAACAACCTCCATGTATTTGTTTCTTTGGCTCAGCAAAGGCCAGGCTTGTGAGCCTTCCACAGTGTCATGGTGAGCTGAGGTATGTTGAAACCATGCCCAAGAAGCACAGTGGGCAAAGCCCTTCTACTTACTCTCCTAAGCCGCCACCACTCCCCTTACAGCCCACCCGCCAGGCTCTATAGATGGGAAAGCTTGAAGGAAACATGGGCACATTTGACTGAGGGTGGGATTTCAAGCACTGCTTCCCACGGAACAGCAGGGTATCAGGTAATATTATGTCCATATATATGGTCGCCGTATATAATATTGCCGGGAAAAGGTTGTGGCGATATTATATGGGTGACCACATATATAGGGACAGGGGCAGAGAAAAAAATAAAAAAAAGTTTTAAAAAAGGATTTGGGGGTTCCAGGGGTGTTCCCGCATGTTCCATGCAATATTGTCCCCACAAAAAACGGCCATTTTTCTGCGATATTTTTGCATGGCGATATTTTTGAGGGAACATTATTACATGGAACCAACAGAAGCCCCAGTCTCGGCTTCTTCGAGGTTCCTGACTGCTGCTAGGACCTTTATGGGAAGGGTGACAGTGGTGTTTGCGGCAGACATCTTCTTAGGCTGAGGCTGGGGGTTTATGGAAGTGGATTTACATAATCCAGCCTTTGAGTAGCCGCCTCAATCTGGGCTGCAGTTACTGTGCTCTGCCAATAGAGGGCATCATGCACATGTTAGTTCAAAACAGGTGTGCGGGGTCTAGCTATCATATTAAATTTCCAGACGTACATTCCGCTACTCTTTTGTGATTGTTTTCTGCTTTTTTTATTTGTGTGTTGCTGCCTTATGGCTGCATCAAGGTGCTTGAAAATGAGACATTTAAAGCAAAACATTAAAATTAAACCCCAACATAATGTAATTTGACCTAGCCAGCTGGTATGAAGGAAACCATCATCATGTTCTCCTCCCCCTCAGTCCATAAAAAGGAGTGAACAAATACATAAAAATGCAAGTACAAAATGAAAACCCCAGCAACAACCAGGTAGGTTCTAGTTAACCTGCAGTTAGCTTTGGGAAAAGAACACATTGATCCCAACAGAACAAATGACACAACATGTTTCTACACCTTAAAAACATGGTGTAGCATAACATAACACAGTGTAGCAAAGCAAACCTAACTGAGTGCCGCATTTCAAAACCGGGCGCAGCATAATAGACTATGATTAAAGTAGCATCTATGATAAATTAAGCATGATAAGCGTTATTACATGGCTATGCTGGCATTTTGGTGCAGTCTGTCTGGCTTTTTGCTACTGTGGGATGGCATTTTTTACTGGGCATCAAGGGTAAAGCCAACAAGTGTTATTACGTGTCTAGACTGTCCTACATTGCGCAGCCATTTTGGACATGTTTTATGATTGTGGCACTGCATTTTTAATCAGTATGTTCTTGCGAGGCAAGACTGCCATATATTGGCAGAGCCATCTTGGACATGTTTCCTTATAGTATAATTAATAGCATTTATGATGATTCATGGGATAGCGTCACTTGCCCCCAGGAGTGAGCCCTTCCCTGTGAGGCTAGGGGCATGAGACAGCTACCCGATAACCCCCCTAAGGGTGGTAAAAAGCGGGAGGACCTCACGAGGAAATTTCCCTCACAGGGATGAAGTTCTCTCCTTCCATGATGGAACTCCCTAACCTGTGTTTCCTTGAGACCTTGAAATCTCCACAAACCCCAGCCAACCAACCTGGGAGTACTAGTGTTCTGTATTGTAGTACTCCCTCTTGTACTCAGTTAGAGACTGATGAAAACATGACCAGGAAAATACAAGGGCATGTGCATACCTTTTCTCAAAGTACTGAGAAGAAAATTGATGGAGTGATGCTGATTGTTCCCTCTTTAAAGCAAGACAGTACTGAGAAGAGGAGGCCCCACAGAGACATGAAGATCACCATATGGACATCAGAGAAATACTTTGACAGCCTGCTGGGGAGGGATCAGCTTCAGAATATGAAAAGAGACAAAGGAATATGCAAGAAGAGAAGCAGACATAAATGCTGGAAATCCCAGGAAGTTAAAACCTCGGAGGTGAGACACAAGCTGCAGAGGTCGGTCCTTGATGGAGAGGACACCAAATCCAGGCAGGAGTGTTGAGGTAACCAGCAGCTGGTAGAAGGTTGTCAGTGGCATGACCTCGCTGAGGTAGACCGTTCGGTCTGACCTGCACCGAAACAGAAAGACCAAGGAAGCCAAAGGACCAGTACAGAGCGGCGGGGAGTGGAGAACAGCAAAGAAGGAATGACCAAGCATAGCGGCCGAACCCAAGACCCCAAGAAGAACCAGTGATGTGGTTGCTCCAGCAAGAAAGTATCAGGGCCAAAGTAGAGCCGTAAGGGATTGGGGAGGATTGAAGATTGTATTGGGAGACATTTCCCTCATCACAGTAGCCACCTCAAGTCTACTGATCCTGAAGAGTGTTTTGGGAGTCATTTCCCTCGTCACAGTAGCCACCCTAAAGCTACTGACCCTAAATAGTGCATCAGCAGTCATCGCAGCCGTCACAATTGTCACCCTACATCTTCTGACCCTGAGGAGTCCAGCAGGAGTCATCTCTCTTGTCACACTAGACACCCTAAATCTACTGATACTGAAGAGTGCATCAGGAGTCATCTCCCTTGTCACAGTATTTATAAGGAAGAGTGCATAGGGAGTGATCTCCCTCATTTCTCCCTGCCTCTTGAACCCTTATGATCCTTTTAATTAAGGTAACACATGGTATGATGGATGGGATGGAGAATAACTCTCACATCAAATAAGAAGACAGACTCAGGAAGTTGGCAAAAGGTCTGTTTTATTCTCAATTATCTAAAATAGGGAGTACAACGGACATCAACGGATGTCGCACAGCATGCTCTCAAAGTATTTAATTAAAAAAACATTATGTTTATAACAAAAACACGTCATACATGAAGTCATACTACGTGGCAAACTACAAAAACCTATGTGGGATTCTGATAGGACTAAGGGGAGTGTCTAAGTATACGTTATATAAGGGATCAGATTGTGATTGGGTTTCTATAGTCAGGTGGGCAACTCATGCCCTCCCTTAGTGCAAGTCATTTTCAACAGCAATTAGAAACACGATACATCATTGGCTCTCAAACTATAAGGCCCTTCGTTATATGGCCCTCTACAATTGGTTGGCACGCTTGTACGCTTCTGGAGCATTCGATTCTCTAGAAGCACATAGGCTTGTACCCCAGGTACTGGTGGGTGGACTTGACCATACCTCCCCACCCAATTAGCCCAACATCTCTCATCGGTCATGCCTTCTGCCATTCAGATTGTCTTTAAACTTGGCCTTGTAGTTGCTTCTCTTCTTTGGGAATATAAGGGAGTGTGAGCACGTTCCTATCAAGACCCAGGTCTGCATGCCCACTTCTATTTCCATCCTGCACTCATGTGACAGGAGACCATGAATCAGCCTATTTTATAGCATTTAATTGTCTCGAATAAAGAAACTTGGCACTCATGGTGTTCTCTCTTTGCAACTTAACAAGAGATGCCTCAGCGTCTCACATTCACTGTTCTTCAAGGACTGATAACCAGTTTTGGCTGCCTTAGCCTTTGACACTAGGCCAAGCAGCCTTCCATTGGTCCATCGTCGAGCCTCGGCTTATTTCATTGCTGCGACACAAACACAGCTATCAATCCTTCTTTCTCCACGGGTTGAGCTTACTAAAATAGTGACATTGAATGTCCAGATTCTATATTTATATTGGTGGCACCACCTGCAGTCTATTCACTACGTATAGCCAGCCTTTAAGATTACTTAGTCTACTTGCTTTACAGCATCTGTACAGTTATAAACGGCTTGCATTTTCTGCAGTGCTTTTTCACACGTGCAATCTTCATTCCGCACATGAGAGTCTTCGCAATTTTTTACTTCGCCATCAGATTCTATAGGGTCTATGCATTCTCTTCCTTGGTCATCCTTCTCAGTGCGCCACGCTCATTTCTTGTGACGTCACCATCCTCTCGTTTTCTCATCTTCACACTTCTTCAGGGATCTCCCTCAGGAGACCGTCATCTCTCCGGGGATACATCATAGGGTTTTCTCGGTAGATACCTTGTCTCAAAGGCTTTTCATGGTGTAGGTACCATTACTGGGGTTGTACATGTCGCAATTTCCGGTTTCCAACATATAGGCAGAATAGGGGTGGGACTTGCTACAGAGGCACTCAGCTGCTCCTCTACACTCTGGTGACTCTAATGTTTGCAATACAAGTACCTGGTGGAGAGCTTGGAAGGAGTTGCAGGAACTCTTAGGAAAAGTCAAAAGGACTGTGTAAAACATTTATGACACCAGGAGAAGGGAGCCATTCTCCTTGTTGGTAAATCAGACTCAAGCTCATCAGACTAACAGGCTAAGCCCAAAAGGGGGCCCATTTGTTATCCTGGAACTGTCAACACTGCTGAAGGCTGGTGATATCAGAAGGGAGCCATTCTTCTGGTTCGCTTTGAATTTATGCTTTTGGGTCACAAGGCTGTGACTGATTCATATAACAAACTGAGAGGAAGTCTTCCTCCTGGATAATATTAGTTGGTTACGTTTTAATGGTTGGGCGAGAGCAGAGAAGAATTTCGAACAGAGGATGGTTATTTTGTGTTGGACAAGTATCCTGACGATGTGCACCGAGTTTCCTTAGTTAGATTAGGTTTTTTCCTTATTATTTAATAAAAGTGCATAGCCAAAATGCCACCTCTGTGTCCGACTCATATAACGAACTGAGAGGGAGTCTTCCTCCTGGATAACATTAGTTGGATATGTTTTAATGGTTGGGCTAGAGCAGAGAAGAATTTCGAACAGAGGATGGTTGTTTTGTGTTGGACAAATTCCCGCCCCATGCAGCCTTGCATGCCCCCCGTGGGCAGGCGGCATACTTGCCAACATTCTGTGACCAAAAAGTCTAAGATGTACGATTTTTCAAGTTTCAAAAATAATACTTAGCATAAAAATTACATCACTGGAAATTACATACATTGTTGGCACCACTGGAGCATTCTAAAATGCACAACCCATCAAACAGCACAACATGGAGAGATGTTGAAATGTTTACAATGTATGATTTTGAATGGTATGTTTACACTAAATTTAATTACCCACCTTCACAGAAGGTAATTACACAGAGCCGGTAGGCAAGGTTTGCCACTCCTCTGTAACATCAGCCCGGGTAGTACATATTTATTACTGCAGTGGAGGTTGAACACTGAACAACATGGAGGCTGATACCCTCCTCAGTCTGATAGGCAGATGCTCTGTGATGGTGGTACGCTCTGCCACTTGCCTTCACTGGTGGTTCACCTAAGGTCTGTCCCGGCAAGAGTGCAGAGCAGAGTCATGTAGCTGTTAGGTCAGTGGATTGATCTGAGCCCATCACTCAAATGTATCACTTATCCACCCACCGCACAGACAGATTAATTGCCTTTGAGTCACATAAATTATGTGCCACTATAAAAAGCAATACGATCTGTCACCCAAATCTGTAGGCGGTAGGGCAGTAGGGCTGCTTAAAAAGCAGTAGCCCGCCTATTGCCTAAAATAGTAGGGTTGGCAAGTATGAGGTGGTGCACAGGCCCAAAACTGCTGTCAGTCTGGGGCGATGCTGGTTGCGCAAAAGTTGAGGGGCAGCCATTCCAGACCTCTTATACCCTGTCGGCCTCCAAAGAACAAACCTATGCTATCTTTGTCTTGCCCTTTAGGCACTGTTCAGAAAAGCAAATATGTTTTTGCGCAGGACCAGCCCCTACACGACCCCACGAGCATTGCGCTGCAATCATCTGCATCTCGCGAGCTGCATGTGCGTGACTGTCTCTGGTTGTGGCATTACTGCGCTTCTTGCTAGGAACGTTGTGAGTTTTGAATTTCAATCCAAACTTATATCTCTTTACAAGGGGGCAGTGCCTTTGCCCCCAGACGCACAGCCACCACTGTTACATCTATACATGGAGACATGGGCATACAAGCTCCTTCACAACACCACCCCAACATTCCTCCCGCTGCACCACCCCCAGGGAAGAACATCTTTCTTTCCAATACAACAATGTCAACCTAATAATGTGCACCCAACAAGTATTAACCCCCACACACTCAAAAATAAATACTAGCAAATATTGTAATTTTAAACTGAGGTCCCAAAAATAGGCTGCACACACATTAAACCAGAACATTGTATTCAAACTGTGTGTATTAAAAGGTATCACCCCATCACTGCGCACCCCAAAATGTTGAATTTCCACAGCCCCATTTCACTGCATGTATATATGGGGGGGGAGTTAATGATAAATGTGAGCGGTTATGGGGGGGGGGAGCTGCACAGGGTCTCTTCTGCATATATATGCAGTGAAATGGGGTAAAACAAAGACATCTGCATTTTGGTGATGCACAGTAAAAAATGCGTATTGATCACAAAGTTAAGGACGTAATTAGAAAGTTCTGGTTGAATGCACCACTTTGTTGATAACTTTTAAGTTACTTAACTCCATGCACTGTGTCTAATACATCAAATATATTTCAAAACATATTCTTGAACCACACATTTGTGTCCCAACAAATGTCATGTACTACAGTTAGTCTTTTAGGGACATATTTTAAGTAACTCCAAAGTTATCAAGAAAGCGGTGCATTCAGCCTGGAATTTCCACTTACATACATGGATAATGCACCCAATGTGATACATTAAAGGAAATGCTGTGCAGTTTGAATGTTACACTTATGTCCAGCAATTATCAGTAGTACTACAGTGCTAATAGTAACAAGGGAGACAGTGACGGTGACCTGGCCAGTATGAGCAGCAACTACCCGTGCCTTCTCTCTCATGAGTGGGGTATTATTTCACCCTCTGTGGTCAGATAAGGGTCAGCATTGATGGGCAACTGTAGTTTGTTACCCTACTACACCAACTTATGCGTGGTGAGTCGCTTGGTGACTCAGGTGAACTTTAATCTAATTTCTGTTGTTCATGCCTTTTCATTAAGTCAATTACTTTTCCAACAGTGCAGCCCTTCTCAGCTTCTAGCCCACTATGCAGGTGCATTGAATCACGAAAGGCCTAATCAGGGGTATTATGTTGCAGAGCCCATTTGGTTGACTCTTATTCTGCTGACGCTTCATATTGGTGCTTTCCTGTCCTGTGTCACGTTCGTATGCCTCAATTCTTTCAGCAATAGCAATCCAGTGAACCCTAACCCTCTTTCCTAGGCAGGTTGCGGACGGTTCCCTGTTTATAATGAAAGTGCAGGTGCCAAGACCTTACGGGGAGGTAGGAGTTTGTGCTACCTCTGTGCAAGACACACAGGAGATCCTGACAGCAAGGCTCTCATCATCTCACCCATAGAATAAGGCAACATATTCCTCTCTGCTCCTTTCTACCCCCTTTAAAAGGACTTTATGTGGCAGTTTACGTAATCACACGCTCTTCTCAATACAATCACACTCACAGTGATGCCACACTGGTCGTTTTTCACAGGCTTTCAGTCCCAACTCGCCTTCTCTACTCAATGTTCTACATCATAATTAAGGCCCTCCTCATCAAGAAGACATCGCCAGTAGCCTAACAGTCTAACTGCGCCAGGAGGCTACCATTCCACTGAAAGCTATGCCCAAATCAGGCTGCAAATCCCTAGGTGTAAGAAAGAGAAGACACGCAAAGCCTGTCTTAACTGTACGACCAGGGATTTAGCGTACTCTCCCCAGTTCCGTCAGACAGTGGGAGTGCAAAGTGAAAAAAGGGTAGAAAGGGTGCAGAGGACCGAAAAAGAGAAGAGCAAGGGAGGGGAGAGATGGGAACAAGAACGGAGTGCAGATGAAAGATAGGGATGGTTTGCAGCACGGGGTGACCAGTGTGTGCAGGGGAGAGAGGGGCGCAGGAAAGACCAGAACACAGAACAAGCCAGCAATGGTGGTTGGACACCAACTCTTTTTGGGACGAGCTATGCTCAGGCTATGAACGCCTTTTGACCTGGGAAGTGGTAACATTTTTACGTGAACTGAGCCTTCTGAAGTGAGACGCCAAATTGAAGGATTTTGTACTCTGAACTGCTTTTCTTTTTCTTAATTTTCTTCTGTTTTCTTTCCTTCTTTTCTCTTGTTTTATACAGTGATGATATATGTGATTTAATACGTACTGCTATTTCAAATTTGGAGGAAAATCGAGTTCTTTGACTAAAATACAATAAATAAATAAAAAAGCAAAGTCCCAAGGTGTCCCCTGTCCCCCCCAGATTTTATGGCTCTCCTTCACCCCTGGACAAATATCCTGAAGATGAGCACCCGAGTTTCCTTAGTTAGGTAGGGAATACTCTTTTAAGAATAGGGAGGGTTAGGATTTTTTTCCTTATTATTTAATAAAAGTGTGCAGCCAAAATGCCATCACTGTGTCCGACTCACATAACAAACTAAGAGGGAGTCTTCGTCCTGGATAACATTAGTTGGTTACATTTTAATGGTTGGGCGAGAGCGGAGAAGAATTTGGAACAGAGGATGGTTATTTTGTGTTGGACAAGTATCCTGACGATGTGCACCCGAGTTTCCTTAGTTAGGTAGGGAATACTCTTTTAAGAATAGGGAGGGTTAGGATTTTTTTCCTTATTATTTAATAAAAGTGTATAGCCAAATGCCACCTCTATGTCCGACTCCTTCCTCCAGCATGCCACAAATATGCCCAGAGCAAACATCAATATGCTCCTCTATAGGAATACTGGCATGTATTGGTGCTGCAGCATGATACGGTGTGGGCACAGCCAGTATGGAAATGTTTTATACTGGCATATATTGTGGGCAAAGGCATCATGAAAATGCGTTGGGAAAATGCTCCTGTGCACTGTTGGTAACTTGCATCTATTGCATTTTTGACTGGACTTACCCTACACTACCAATTGCAAACTTTACCCAATTTTTCTCTGAAAGTGTGCTGCATAAGGCATTATTTTAATCCAATATTCAAAATCATTTTGCCGAGGGAAAATCCCACCCTCTGGTTGTTTCGGGCTACATTGCTAGGCCCCGTCACTCTGCCACATGTGTGGGACATATATACACGCAGAACTAATTACACATTATAAAATGCGCCATTGACTCTGTGCAAAGTTCCGTAATAACAGTTTGAAACTCATTATCAACTACAAACCCCTTGCATCAGCACTTGATAAATTAGGATGAAAACAGAGCTGATAAGGAAGGCTGTGTGTTACCACAAGCATTATGACGTATCGAGCATGCGCGAGACACTGCAAGCCAAGCGACAAGGCCAACAGGGGCAGATAGTGACTTCCTTGTTCCTCATAGTACCTGTTAATAATATACCAGGCATCATGCAGTCAGGGCATGCAGGGAAGTGTGGGAGGTTCCGGCGCACTGCTCCCTGGACTGGGTGGGCCTGAGAGATGTTGGTGGACACGATCAGCATTCCATCTGTTCTCAGTAAGCCATCTTCCTCTCAGTTGCCTGCCTCACTTTCACCGTTCGCAAGCTTGCCACATATCTCCATCAGGGGCAGACTGGGGCATAACATTGGCCCGGACACCAAAGAAAATGGGGCTCACATTTGCAGATAGCAAATCATTCCTATTCTGACAAACTGACCAGGAACCAATGGAGAGTTGTTGGGTCAAACCTGTGGAAAATTCTGCATTTTTAAGAATATCTGTTCAGTGACACTGTTCAGAACTACTAGCCACATGGTGAAGTAACTAATGGAACTGGTCCATTTTGACCAAATAAACTGTCCCACACTAGCATGTTGGGCAGGCAATTCCGGCATTGCCCCATAGTCAAGTCCCAGCCTGGTCTCTGTCATCCTTTGGGAACAGAGAGAGAGATAGGGGCACCAGCAAGGAGATTTATAAGAGAGAGCATCTCCCCCTCTACCCGCATGGAGAATGCCCCCCACGCAGGCTGTCGTGCCGGCGCTCTGCCGCGCCTGGGAGGAGACCGCAACCACTACTGCCATGCTTCTCTTCCCTTAGCTGGCTCTCCCCTTGCTCTGTCTCACAGGGGGGAGGGGCTGCTTCCGTTAGGGGGACTCGATCACTCCTCTTCCGCTGCTGCTGCGGTTCCCATACAGGTATTCCCGAGCCTCAACCTTCTGGCCTCCCCAGCCCACCTGGGGCAGACGGAGGGCATTAACACTCACCCAGCCAGCTTACTCTCGACCTCCACTGCCCTCCTAACCATGCCCGGAGGGTAGGGGATCTCCACCCTCCATGCCCCTCACAGCCCAGCAGGAAGGGCACCTGTCAAAGTCAAAGGAAATGGCGACCAGTAGGCCATCCCAGAACCTCTGAACGAAAGGCAGAAATTAAACAGCAAGCGCTGTGGTAAATGCCCCCATTTAAAGTAGGCGGGGCCTAAAGAAATAAAGGTAACTTCATGGGTACCGACTGGGGCGAGGAACATTGAATTGAAATTGATTATTTATAACACGCTTAATACCCATAGGTTTCTAAGTGCAGACCCGGGAATCGAACCGATGGTGCTCTGTGTCGTCTTGCTTCCAAGGTGAGCACGTTACCCCGGAGCTATCCTTTCCAGAGACAGACATGGTGCTAATGATGCAGCATAAGTACAGATTAGCTTCAAGTCAATGGTCCAACTTGTTGTAGATACGCCACTTGGAATATCTCTCATAGAACTGTGCTTCTACACTGGGCACGTGTGCAGACCTAGCCACAGAACCGAACACGCCCACTTTCCTAACGCTGCTTCACTCCATGTGATAGAATGACCATGCCCTGCTTCCATGTTGTTTGCGTCCTCTTAGACCTTCCTTCACGTGTGCTAATTCCTTCATCTGTCCCCACCACCTTTGCACCCTCATCCACGCCTCTCTCTACAGCATTGCTGTTCAAAACCTTTTATACTGAGCCCCCCTTGAGTAAAAATGTTGTTTCGGGGGCCCCCATCGGCAATCACTGCTTCTATCCACTACCAGAAGCAGTCACCGTAATCCCCTTATAAAAGGCCTTGCGCCCCACCTGGACATCCTTCAGGCCCAACTAAGAAGGCCAGCGGAAACTGTTAGAAGAAACACTGCTCTACAGCATCACACCTGTGCTCAGCTCCACATCCTTACACACACCGGCAAGATAGCTCAGCAGGTTCATTGCTCGCTGCTGCGATCTGAGCATGATCTGCAGGTCGCAGGTTCGAATCCCGGCAAGGCCAACTCAGCCTTTCATCCTTCTGATGTCGATACATGAGTACCAATTTCGGTTGGGTGATATTGTATGTAAATATGTGCTCTGTAAAGCACTTTGGATAAAGGTGCCATATAAATAACACATCATTATCTTTCTCACACTCCCACTGTGTGTTTCTACGATTGTCCACCTGTCTTCCACACAGGGGTGCAACATTCTTGGGCGAACTCGCCGCCAGTCCCTTGCTCCCCCTAAAAGTCTGGGCCCTTTCTGAAGGGATGTTCAAAGCCATCATGAGCAGGACACACTGCCGATGACCAACAGGTCTGCGTATTAAGTATTCTTTCGAATGAATTTTTAGACAATTGGAATTGCGATGGGGCATTTCCAGCTGAAAAACCCCACACAGCTCCACTTAACTAACACACCTGTGTTTGCTTCCAAGACAATTAAAGTGAGTAACACAATAGAGCTCCCTTTTAAAGATTACTTTATATCCGTGACACCTGGACATGAAAAAAAGGGTTTGCTTTTATGTTTATCAGGGGCCCGATTCATGAAATATTTTGCACGGTTCAAAGTGACTTTGCACTGCTGAAAAGTGACCTTGTACTGCCGACACAAACCCTGATTCATGGAACTGTGCAGTCTATTTTTGTCATGCGGTCAGTGCAAAGTTCATTTTGCACTGCAAAAATACACTTTGCACAGTTCCATGAATCAGGATTTGTGTCGGCTGGTCAAAGTCACTTTTTACCAGTGCAAAGTCACTTTGAACCATGCAACAAAATCCATGAATCGGGCCCCAAATGTTGTTAACATCATGGACACTAACTAGCTGGAATTTTGTGACAAGCAACCTCAATACCAGGTGTCTTTTCTTTATGTGTTTTCTTTTCTAGTGGGTATCATGTTTACTATGGCGTAACATAGAAAGCATGTGCTAAATGTGTTTGTAACACTTTTAGGCACGGTTTTTACGCGGTGCCATGTTTTCATTCATGTGTGTGGAGGAGAGGGCATGGAACAGAATTGCCACTGAAGCCGCCCTCATCCTCTGAATCGTACAAAGACACAAGCATTTACCCCAACATAAAACTTTCAGGCTGGCACAAATGTGTTGGATTCTTATAGAACCTGGCTCCTTTTTTCACCAGATATAGGCAGGTGGATTCCAGAGGGACACGTTGCAAACACTCCCTGCCCTGCCTAGATGGCTGGCAACATGTGGCAGGCAACATGGGTTCCCCCCCAGTGCCAAGGCCTTTTTTGGTGATTTCGGTATTTCGCCATTCAATGCCTTCTAACGTTTTCTGTTTCACTAAAATTGAAAAAATGAAGGCTTAAAGCCAGTCATCCCTGCCCTTGCACCATTCATTTGCATTTCAAAATGCAAATTACTAAATTTGCACACAGGAGACCTGATTGCAGTTCAGTGCAAAGGTACCAGGAACCCCCATATGCAATGTAAGCTTTTAAAAAAAGAGATCCTTGTATTTCTTAAAGTGCTGAAAGAGCATTTCTGTGCAATAGAAGATTGTTCAGGCTATCGTTATTTTGTATTCTTATACATATTTGTTTATTATTTATTTATTTATTTGTGTAAAAGTTCTGCTGCATTCACAACAAAGAGTGAGTGCCACTCTTCAGCGTCACTGCGTTGTCTCCAAACCAGGAATCAGAGTCCTAAAAAGTTGCAAGTAACATTTTAATCGTGCATCATGAACAGTTTGAAATCCAAAAGCATATGGAGGTCCCACAGGCAAAAACATTTATTTATTTACTTATATGTTTCCATTTAGTTATAGAGAAAAACATCAGACGAATCATATTCTTTTGGCTTAATATATCTCTATAAGTATTTATTTACATGTTATCAGGTTACTTTACTTCCAGGTTTGTGTATTTGTAAAGTAAACACTAGGAGACAGTATCATTGTAGCCCTGAAAGCTAAAACCTAAATATTTGTACCCAGTAAATATGAAGTCAAGCGCCTAAACTGCAGCGTGGGTTAAAATCTCATGTTTACTGCTTATCAAAAGTGTGTAATCGAGGGCAAATTATTTATTCTCACTGTGACTTGCAAAAAGTAGAGAAGTGATTAATTAAATGTACTCTATTGGAAAAAGATTGCTTTGCAATGGGACCGATTTAATGATTTCAAAATGGTGTATCCTTGCAATCCCCCGCTAGTGGCCCCCCGAGTTCGTACCCTAGAATTGTGGTATTATTGCAGTGAGAATCCCTCAGTTTCCTCATCTCTTGATTTGACAGGCAGCTATGTAGTCTCGCCAGCCAGCGAGTGTACCAGAGATTAGAGCATAGCCTGCTGGCTTTCATTGCCTGCCCTGCTGCTGGCGGACCCCAAAGTTGCCCGGGAGGTTGTGAGTATTACCCCAAAAGATAATGAGTGAAACTCTTTGCAATGCCCAGTTATACTATGTTATTGAATCTTGCATAGCACACCTGCTCTCTTTTCGCGGTTCCTTGGAGTTTCAGGATCTGTAAGTGGTCAGCTAGGGAACTAACACAGTAACAGGGCATGGAGGTTTTGTTTCATTGTTGAGGTGTCCTGATCTGAGAAGACAAGGCTGTCTGTAGTGTCTAAACCTTAAGGCCCTGATTCATGGAATTATTTGCGTGTAAAACGGGGATTTCCGTGCTATTCTGCCCGAGAATCCCTTTTGAAGAATAGGGATTCGCAGGCAGAATGGCATTCAAATCCCCGTTTTACATGCAAATAATTCCATGAATCAGGGCCTAACTATTTTGTGACTCGTCTAGAGCAGGGGTTAATCTGCATTTCTGTTTGCTAACGAAAATGGTTTGGTTGGTTGTCTGTGATGTCTGTCAAAGTGGTGTTTAAGGAGTGTAGAAAAGTACATGTGGGTATCTGTGATAGGTTAGTGTGGTGTTTAGGGATATTTAGCATAGACATTTGTCTTCGGGTGGTGTATGCGCTATTGTGTCATCTGTGTGGTTTTACTGCTGGAGATGGTTCGGCTAGGGGAAGCCATTTCAGGTGACCCTACGCCGTGGCACAAATTCAGCGTGGACAGTATCTAGCTACTTTCCTGAGACCTCCCTTTTGACTGACCACTGACACCTCAAAGACACTTTAACTGAAGCACCAATCAGCCTTATGGTTCCATGTGTTAATACAAAATGCAATAATAACGAAAACCTTTCAAACGAATTTTAAATAACGAACACATTTTGAAATGTTTTTTCTTTTTTAATTTGGGGGGGTCCCCACCAACCCCCCATTTCCCTGGCTTTATTACACCCCCAATCCCCCTGCCCCACTTTTTTATCCCTTACCCCACCCCCATATATCCTTTCAACAATAAATTAGACATGTTTTCATTATTTATTTTTCGTTATTAAAGTTATTTGTTATTTGCATTTCGTTATAATCACTGTATACCAGTCTTATATGGGATTGTGAAACGTTGCAGCTAGATATGCCCTATGACCTACCAACTCACGAACACAATCACACGCACTACATCGCAACCGCAGCACTAACATGCTGGCAGGTACCATCAAAATGTGCATTTTGCATTTAAAGTTTTGATATTGTCACTGGCCCAATATACATTAAACTGCACCATTGGCTGCTAATTGGACAATAGTTCCCGCAAACATTCCTTTGCGTCAACATGCACGTATATTTGTCCCACCTGCACAAAGTCTGTGCAGGTGGTCCTTCTCTTAATATTTGACGCGCCACCGTCTATCTTCCTGAAGTGTCGGTCTGGTTGCGTCCCTGCTTCCACAAACACAGCTAGTGTTGTGAATAAGAGCACAATTTCCAAGCAAAGCTTCTTTGAATACAGGTTTCAGCACAGCCTTCACTCTAGTCATGAAACCTTTTCTGGACACGTGCAGTCTCCAGCTAGTTTTCATTCTAACCTGCACCGTCTCCTCGCCACAGACTCTGACCAAAAGCAGATGACATCCCCGCTCTTTTATTCCTTTTCTCCAGGTGTCTGGAAATAAGGAGGACATGAGGGTCGCTCCTCCGTCCTTGACGTTTACCAAATTATCTATAGTAATGAAGGATAACAGCTCCTGTGGTTTGACAAGTTGGGTTAAAACTTGTGAATCCTTGTTACAAGATATTGATCGATCGATTGAGACACGGGAGTCGCTGCCGCATAAAATAAAGAAATCTCTGTGGGAGAGAGACTAGATAAGGACTAGAGAAATTAATGGACAATATTCCTTATACCTTAAGAGAAGAATCTGTGTTTGAATGCGAGCCGTATATCAAAAATTCCCTGTGCCCACACTGGGGTAAAACATTTCTTTGATTTCGATTTAACCTGCTAGCGAACAATAAGGTTTTGGGGTCTAGGATGGGAGAGGAGCATCTCGAAAGGGCTTGTAGGTATTGTAAGAAGGAGGGTGCTATAGAAACTCTAAAACATCTTCTAGCGGTTTGTCTCCAGACCTTAACTATAAGGTATAATTATCTTAATATGTTTTTTATGTAATTCTAGGTGGCATAATGAAGACTACCTCTGGAATGAGATTTTACTTGGTAAGCATGTTTCCCCATCCTTGGCAGCTATTGGAGGCACCGAGGAAATCCTGTCTGAAGTCTAATTTATCTGGGATCTTTGTTTTATTAGGATTGATATGATGAATTATTTTTTAGTAATGTATATGTCTTTTATGTCTACTTTGTATGTGTGTTGTATTTATTATTATTATTGTTATTATTTTGAATGCGCAACCCTCCCATAGACCTCAGTGCGCACACAAAACAGAACAGCTAAAGTTGATAAAGATAGCACCAGTCAAAATCCAGGAAGATCAGGAGAAGTTCATATATTAATCCAAATTTAAAAAATGAGGTTGTATAGCCTTTTTAAAATTTGGAAGACAATAGTTTGCTCGTACAGCAGGAAGAAGGGCATTCCAGAGGCTTGGAGCACACACATCGAAGCTTGGTCCTCCAACGTTTTTTCAATTTAAAACGGGGGCGGTTTATGATTAGCATTAGATCGTAAGGACCTAATGGCGGGGGAGTCATGTAGTCGCCCCAACAAGTAAGCAAAAGCTTTACCTGCATTTGTGTGTGAGAGAGGGAATTTTGTACAAGATTCTATGTTGGACGGGCAGTCAATGGAGTGATCTTCTGGCCTGAGTGATATGATCCGTCCTGCCCAAACCATACACTGCTCTCACAGCACCATTTTGAGATGGTGCCAGCCAGTAGAATGTTGCAATAGTCAGTTTTAGAGTTCACCAAAGCACAGGACACGGCCGACAGATTGGTCACAGACATCCGGATAATCTGCCTAAGCAATTTGGTTATATAGGCACATGTTTCTTCATGGTTAAGTTTGAGTCCAAATAGACTCCCAAAGTCTTAACAGATGACACAATTGGAATAAGGCAGTCAGCAGTCGCAAACTGTCCATGTTTCTCTTTGTTGAGCTGAGCCCAAAATGAACAACTGTGTTTTCCCCTCATTGAGTGACAGAGAGTTCATGGCCATCCAGGCTTGAATGCGCACATGCATTTGATTCATGTTGGAGGCATCAAGCGCATGACTCCCTGTCAACTCAAAGATGATCGAAAATGTCATAAACATGAAAGAGTGTAAGAGATAGGCAGGAGACCAATCACCACTTGAGGCCCTTGAGGATTGAGGGCCCAAAAAGGACCCAATCCTGGCCCTAGGGGTCTCAGAACAGTTGACAATCTCGACCAGCCTCCCAAGCAATAGGGAGAGATCAACAAGGTCAATTGTTGCCGTGAGGTCGAGCAACATGAGCTCTCTCAACAATCTCTGCAGGGTTGGCACTTAAGTCAAGCACAGCCGATTCGGTTCCGTGCATGGCACGGAACTCAGACTGACGACCTCTCAGCAGATGATACAATCAATGTGCGCCTGAAGCTGAAGGCAGGCAGCCCTGTCCATGATCTTTACCAGAAAAACGATGTTCGTAACAGGGCGGTTATTACTCGTGGCCTCACAATCCAAGATCTCCTTTTGAAGCAGAGGGGTTACCCAGACGTCCTTTTATCATAATGGGACATTTGTAGTCAGAAAAGACGAGTTGATAATACTGGCGGTAAGTGGCGCAATTATGCAAGAATCCCCCTTGCAGAAAGTTGGTTTCAGTCCAGACACAATCTTTAAAATGTCTTCTTCTGTGACTTGTTGAAAATAAACTTAGGTGGTGATGGACTGACACTATTGGTGGTACTGTGCTCCAGTAACTTAAATAGAGAGTGGAAGTACCGCCTAGGCCAGCCTGGCGGGCCTTAAGGGAAGCTTGATGTTGTTCAATTTTCCTAGAGAATTCTTTTTGAATATTTAGACACCAGGTATCACTCTTTTTATCATTGGTACCGCAACACTTTTTCCCTTCAAGTCCTGTAAGAATTGAAAAAAGTTCCTACTCTTATAGTCATCCTGTTTTGCTAACAAGATCACCTTTTTATAACTTGCTGCTGCATGGCAATATGCATTTAGTGTCACCGGGCAGGGATCTTTCCTCCGGTTCTTTTCGCACTGTCGCTTATTTATTTATTTGTCATCTTTATAGCGCACACAACCCGGAGGCTTTTAGGCCCTTTTTACTCAAGAGGGTTGGTTACAGTAGCTGCTTGCAAAGGTAGTAAGTTACAGACATTACATTATTTGCTTACATGGTTGATAGGCTACAGACATTGCTTACATATGATCTTAATGTTCTTGAATGACCCTAAGCTATGAAGGCGTGGAACATTGACCCAGAGGTCATATTTTACGTGTCCTGTTAGCTGCACAAACTGTGTATGGTGGTTTCCAGCAGTAACAGCTACAGGCCCTGGCGACTCCCGGGGCTCCACCTTTGCAACCGCTGGTCACAGAAGCATTGCCAGCCTCGGGAGTTGTTGCCTGCTCTTGCACGAGTAGCCGTCGGCATCAAAGGGACAGGGTTTCTGGCTATCTGAGAGCAGTCTTTTTTTTATTTTTAACCTATATATATTTACATGAGAGGCAAAGAGACCAGTGTGGGCAGCACTCAGGTCTCATACTTGCCAACCCTACTCATTTAGGCAGTAGGCTGCTGCTTTTTAAGCAGCCCTACCACCTACAGAGTTGGGTGACAGATCCTACTGCTTTTTCCAGGGGCACGTAATTGATGTGACTCTAAGGCAATTAATCTGTCTGTGCGGTGGGCGGGTAATTGATTACTTTGAGTGATGGGCTCAGATCTATCCACTGACCTGACAGCTACGTGACTGTGCCCTGCACTCTTGCCCCTGGAGCATTCTAAAAGAAACAACCTTTCAAATAACACAACATTTGCACTCTTGCCAGGACAGACCTTCCGTGAAGACAAGTGGCAGAGAGTACCACTATAACACAGCATCTACCTATCAGACAGAGGAGGGTATAATTCTGTGGTTCAGTAATCAAATTGCACTGAAGGAATAAATATGTACTGCCTGGGCTGCTGCTACAGAGCAGTGGCAAATGTTGCCTACCAGCTGTGTGTGATTATCTTCTGTAAAGTTAGGTAATTGAATTTGGTGTTAACTTACTATTCAGAAGTATCCATTTTAAACATTTGTACGTCTTTCAATGTTGTGTTATTTGAAGGGTTGTTTCTTTTAGAATGCACCAGGGAGGAGAATAGAACGTGTTTTCTTTACTTTGGCAAAGCCCCTAGGGTTGACCGGCCTGGGGTGTGAGAGCAAAAACATTTCACGACTGACTGCAATGTCAATAACAAGGAGCACAAGACTGGGCAGAGAGTGTCAAAAAATAATAATGTTATTTGTTGTTTGTTGATTTCTGGCAATCAAGCAAGTGGGTTGCTAGATTGCCAGAAAACACTTCAGATAAATCACTTTGTTTGGACAAGTTAAGTAATGTTTGTGTATGCCGTTTTTGTATTTTGCCTGTGCAAGATGGAAGCCAGCAACCAGCACCACAGGCAACGGTGGCAAAAAACACAACCTGAATCCATGGAAAAAGGAAACGTAAGATTATCACAATGGCACCTGCCGTGAACGTGAACGCGTGTAAGGGACTTTCAGTCTGCATATGCATGTAAGCGTGACACCTGTATGCTGCGTGGTGCATTTCAGAAATTACCCTCTTTTTGTACAGTTTGTAGGAAGGACTGGCCACGTCTCAGTGAGTTAAGAGCGTGTTGCTACTATCTGGTGAATGAGACCTTTTCCACCGGTCTCATACCGAGCTTGCGGAAAGACGCGTGCATCGTGTCTATCATCAACAAGGATCCATTTGACCCAGGCAACTACCAGCCCCTTACTAATGCCACCTTCCTTTTAAAAATGTTGGACAAAGTTGCTTATCTACAAATACAGCACTTGCTCGCCACTCACAATCTACTGGGTACTTACCAAATGGGCCTTCGCGCTGTGCATAGCACAAAAACATCTACGTTGGATATTCAGTCAAGTATACTTGACATATTGGATGAAGGTAAGGTCGGTGTGCTGAGGTTTTTAGATCCCTCGACCGCCTTCGATGTTCTATATGTTATGTTATTTTATTTGTAAGGCGTCAAAGCCCGAGGGCATCCAGGCACCATGAAAGAAGGAAAAAGGACCCTATCTTATACAACCAGAAAGCTGGGTCAAATCATTATGAGAAAAGGAGAGTCTTCAGCTGTTTCCGGATGATCAGAAGATTTGTTGTATTACGTAGAGGAGACGGAAGGGCATTCCAGGCCTGTGCAGCCTGCTCATGAAAAGCGCGGCCATTACCACAAGCTCTGTTAACTCGATCTACTTGTAGGGAGCAGGTCTTAGCTGAGCGAACAGATCTACTAGGCGTGTATAGTTTCAGCCTGTTCTTAAGATAGATAGGGGCGTCACCATAGACACATTTGTGGCAAGTTTTCAGAAGCTTGAACTGTATTCTGGCTGAGACTGGCAGCCAGTGGAGACTCCTCCTGGCTGCAGATGTGGGCTCTAGACTCTTCATCTGAAAGACGATGCGCACTGAGGCGTTTTGAATCTTTTGGAGTCTTTGCAGATCTACCTTCTTCGCTCCTCCTAAAAGAGCGTTGCAGTAATCCACTCAAGGTAATATTACAGCCCGGACTTATTTCTTACGGTTTTCCTCTGAAACCAACGGGCCACTTGACGAAGCACTTTCAGATGGTAATTAGTGCTTTTTATGATTGCGTCAACATGGGCCTTGTTGTCTACACTGGCCTCCAAATAGGTGCCCAAGGTCTTAACTTTGAGTACCACTGGTATCTGACATCCATCAACTAAGAAACTGTTATTCTGGGAACCCAGCTTCTCTCTAGCATGTTTGGGGCCATATAACATTAGCTCCATCTTGGTGGCGTTAAGGCAGAGCCAAATAGTTGTCATCCAGCTTTTCACCATTTGATAGACCTGGTCTAGAGTTTGTTGGTCTTTACTGTGGTCTCCACCAACCTCCAGTGCCAACTGAAAGTCATCTGCATAATTGCAGAAAAAGAGGTCTGAATTATCAAGATCCCAACATAAAGGGATGATGTAAATGTTAAAAAGCAGGGGGGGGAAATAAGCCCCCTGAGGGACTCCACAGATGGTAATCTCAGCATCGGAGTCACTCTCACCCCAATGTACTCGGGAGCTACGCCCCTCAAGGAATGATTTGAGCCAAGTTATTGCCTCCTCTGAGAAACCTCAGACAGTAGACATTCGATCCAGGAGAATTTGGTGATCTAGCAAATGAAAGGCTGCCGATAAGTCGAGCAGCATCAGCAGCCCTGACTTGCCAGATTCCAACCCGGATAGTATATGCCTCTGCAAATCCAACAAGGCACTCTCAGTGCCATGGAAGCTGCGTAACCCTGATTGTTTTTTTTATGAAGGATGTTTCTCTCTGCCACATGTGCCTGCAATTGTAACGTGGCTACTTTATCCACAAGCTTTAAGAAAAAAAGAGTGTTAGTAATTGTCCTAAGATTAGTGGCATCGTTAGGGTCTAGGCCAGACTTTTTTACCAGTGGAGTAACTACTACATGTTTTATAGAAGAGGGAATATGACTAGCACGAAAGGAAGAATTTACAAAACGACAGAGAAAAGGGGCAAACATGTCTTTGGGCCTCATTACGACCCTGGCGCTAATGGGTTAACGGTGCCGTAAAAGGCTGAGGTGCAGTTAACCCATTAGCACCTGATTACGAGGTCCCTTTGCGGGACCCGACCTTAACGGCTGGTCTAGACCAGCTGTTAAAGTAGGGACCCGCAAAGGGACCTTGGTGCTAAGTACAGTTCCGCAATTTGCGGTACCATATTTAGCGCCTTCCCCATTCCCATTGAGCACTATGGCCCAAAAATGGAAATGGGGAAGGGCCATGGAGGAAGGGGGAATTACCGCCCCGCCAACCTTGGAATGGGGTGGTAATTCCCCCTTTCTCCATGGCGGAGTCGGTGGGCCTCATTACGACCCAGGCGGAGGACCATGGTGCTAATAGCACCATGGTCCATGCCGGTGTCCGCCATGGCAGAATGGGGAATTACCACCCCATTCCGAGGTTGATGGGGCGGTAATTCCCCATGCCGCCATGGCCCTTTCCCATTCCCATTTTTACCCCATAGGGCTCAATGGGAATGGGGAAGGTGGCAATTACGGTACCGTTATTAGCACCAAAGTCCCTTTGCGGGTCCCTACTTTAACGGCTGGAAAAACCAGCCGTTAAGGTCGGGTCCCGCAAAGGGACCTCGTAATCAGGCGTTAAGGGTTTAACGGCGCCGACACCTTTTACAGCGCCGTTAAACCCTTAACGTCAGGGTCGTAATGAGGCCCGGTAAGTTACCGGCATGGACCATCGTGCTATTAGCACCATGGTTTTCCGGCATGGTCGTAATGAGGCCCTTTGTGTTCTAATATGATTTTTGATGGTAGAAGTTCGCCTGGGCAACTTGTAGGATGCATGGCCCACATAATATTACAAATATCTGTCATAGTATGTTCTTTGAAACTAAACTTAGCTTGGGATTGTTGAGGAGATTGCCCTCCTTTAGGAGAGGATTTAGAGGTAATTTTAGGTTTAAGCTGTGCCTCCTCGCTGCTGTCATGATTGGGTTCTCTAAGCGATAAGGTTTTTATTGGCTAATTCTTGGAGGATTTTCTTTTGAGCCATTTTTAGTTTGTCGGCGAAGGCTTTTGGTACCTTTTTACAATGGTCACTTGTGGGTTTAATGATTGGGTTTATACTAGCAGGCTTTTCCCAAGACCTCAAGAGACCAGAAAGCTCTTTGGTTTGGTTCCCAGCATTGGTGATTTCACTGTTGTAGTAGCTTCTACAATTTGCGTCTTATATTCCTTAGCCTTAATTTTCCAGATTTGTCGTATTTTGGAGATGTAAGACATGTTATGAATGCAGCCTATTGCCTTCCAAATGAACATGTGTTGTGTTCCTCACTGTCCCTGCCGCCTTCACCCCCCCCCACCACCCCCCCCCCCGACCAAGGATGACTTGCGACTTCTTGGATGGCGGCTCCGCATCGCTGTACTTTAAAGGAACGGTGTCCTGCTTTTATCATTGATTTAAACAGCTGTGCAATTTGTTAGTATGCACGATGTGAACAAAATATGCAGCGCCTGCACAAAAGCGAGCTTTTTTTTGCTTGTGATTCAAGCCAACAGATTTGTACATTTTAAAAAGTGTGTAGTTGACCTGTTCTTACCCAGTGAAGAGCAGGTGACCGCCACACCTTCACTTCCGGGTGACTCAGGCATGCCCGTGTGCACTTAGACCGCCAGCCTTATTAACCTTTGCCACCATTTGAAACTATATCCCCATTCTTCCAAGACTTTGGCAGTCATTAGCGTTTGCTTCCTGGAGGGTGTGATTGACAGGCATGCCGTCAGGTAAGCGCCGCACAGCTGCAATTAGTTCAAGGTAAATGGGTTGAAGGGCCAAGTTCATCTTCAAGGACCCTGTCATGCGCAGAATGACAATTCTCCAGGAAGTGATCATCCTGGACCTGCTTGTTACTACAGCAGACTGTGTTGCCATCCCAAGCTGTGCCCGTGGCACGTGAGCATAGGACAGCCAGTCCCCCATCCCTTTCTTCTATGCTGTCACTTGCAACTGCACGTGCATACATGAAAAGCAAACATGCAGGTTAGCTCATCATGGAGGCTAGTTGGCTATTCTCACCTGGGTGCTCTGGATCAATGGCTGCATGTGGAGCCTTTCAGATCGAAACCATGAATCAGAGTGTTGCACACACCATCACATCAGTGGCACTGTGCGCTGTGCCCTGCTGGGTAAATAATGCAGGCAACTCAAGCTGTCCAATGTCGCATGTGAGTAGTACACCCAGTCCGGACTGTGTGCATATGTTGCACTTCGGTACCTTTTGTCCTGAACTCACAGGGGAAAATGCACACTGTACGGGTACAGCCATGAAAGGAACAAACCAGGCTGGGGCAGGAGGTAGGGACATCCATACATGTCCCATGTTCCTAAGCACCTTATACAGGAAGTGACTACAAGTCAGAGAATGCAGACTGCTCCTGACTGAAGATCCAAAGGCTGGGTGGGGGTGTCAACCATGCCATGGAGGTCGCGGGGGGGAGTACCTACCTATAATTAAAGCTTTTGCTGGGATGCAGTCAGTCCTCTCCCACCCTCTTGAAATACCAAGGCTGATGTGGAACACATTTATTTTGCTTTGGCGTGCGAGAGCCCGTTGATGTCTATGGAGACATGTTGTGCTTGCCAGGAGTGCCATTGCTGGTCTTGGCATGTTAAAGAGAACTCTTTTACAGATATGTTTTGTGACTGTATCTATATTGAAATATTCTGGTCGCACGATTGGAATCTTCTAAATTACTCTTTAATTTTTTATTCACTTTTTATTTGCAATTTCGTTATCGTAATTGCAAGTCGCATGACAGCCTCCAATTGGAAAGACTTAAAAAAAAATGACGATTACAGGATGGTGGAGTAACATGTACAGTGTCCATGGAATTGACAACTATATTGCAAACAGTCCTCGTTTATTTACTAAATACGAATTGAAATGGCACTCAGTCACCAATTATTCATCTCATAATTAGACCTATACACATTAATTATAAACATAGGGCCTCATTACAGCCCTGGCGCTAATGGGTTAACGGCGCTGTAAAACGCTGCGGCGCCGTTAACCCATTAGCGCCTGATTACGAGGTCCCTTTGCGGGACCCGACCTTAACGGCTGGTCTACACCAGCCATTAAAGTAGGGTCCCGCAAAGGGACCTTGGTGCTAAGTACGGTACCGCAATTTGCGGTACCGTACTTAGCGCCTTCCCCATTCTCATTGAGCCCTATGGGGCAAAAATGGGAATGGAGAAGGGCCCTGGAGGAAGGGGGAATTACCGCCCCGCCAACCTTGTAATGGGGGGGTAATTCCCCCTTTCTCCATGGCGGAGTCGGTAAGTTACCGGCATGGACCATGGTTTTCCGCCTGGGTCGTGATGAGGCCCTTTGTGTTCTAATATGATTTTTGATGGTAGAAGTTCACCTGGGCAACTTGTAGGATGCATGCCCACATAATATTACAAATATCTGTCGTAGTATATTCTTTGAAACTAAACTTAGCTTGGGATTGTTGGGAAGATTGCCCTCCTTTAGTAGAGGATTCAGAGGTAATTCTAGGTTTAAGCTGTGCCTCCTCGCTGATTGGGTTCTCTAAGCGATAAGGTTTTTATTGGCTAATTCTTGGAGGATTTTCTTTTGAGCCATTTTTAGTTTGTCGGCGAAGGATTTTTGTACCTTTTTACAATCGTCACTTGTGGGTTTAATGATTGGGTTTATACTAGCAGGCTTTTCCCAAGACCTCAAGAGACCAGAAAGCTCTTTGGTTTGGTTCCCAGCATTGGTGATTTCACTATTGTAGAAGTTATGCTTAGCTTCTACAATTTGCGACTTATATTCCTTAGCCTTAATTTTACAGATTTCTAAGTTTTCTGGGGTATTATCTTTTTGCCAGATATGTTCCTCCTGTCTTTTAGCTGTTTTCAATTTTGCCAGTGCTGGGGTAAACCATCCATGGTGGTTTGGGGCATCTCTAACCTTTCTAACTTTCAGAGGGGCAACCTGATCCAGCATTCTTGAAATTTCAGCATTATAAGTGCTAATAGCTATTTACGGGCTATCTGAGTTCTTAGTAGTATTCATTATAGTCTCCAAGCATGCTGAAAGGATAGGGGGAGTAACCGCCTTCATGTTCCTATCGAGCACTTCATGCTTAGGTTCGTGTTTCCTAGGATGAGTGGTTGGGAGTGTCAGTTGGAAATGGATGGAAAAATGATATCACAGCATCCTAATGATGCGTCTTGCCTCAGACCTTAACCTCGGTCAATTAACCTTTAATTGACTCCATTCGTTTCTGCGAGGCAGGACCGCCTCGGTAGTGATAGGCCAGCCTTCATGTAAAGCTTATCCAATCACGCGAGGAGTTCCCCAGGGTGCCAGTTTGCCACCCCTATTACTATTTAATCTTTACATTTGACCTCTCCATGATCTGCGGCATGAAAGAAAAATTATATTCCAAAACTATGCCGATGACACCCAACTGCCGTTTCACGCTGCCTAGTGATGTGGCCTTAGACACCTGCATGGTCGCTGGCACCTTTAAGGCGGTCAGCAGCTGGATGGGACTGGCTCTGTTGAAATGACCAGAAAACTGAGCTGCTATTGCAGGCCGCTCAAAACACGACCAAGAAACTGGGAAATGCCTATGACTGTGCAACTGGGTTCCTATTCATCCCATTAACGAGGAAGGCTACGTCATTCGGCCTTTTCCTGAATTCGGATACGAGCATGAACGGCCATTTCTCTGCTACGGTCAGTGCTTGCCACTATTAAGGATGCTGCCATCGCTAGAGCTATTATCGGAAGCAAGCTAGACTATGGAAATGCCCTGTTGGTGGGCGCATCAGCCTATGGAGTTGCTAGACTTCAGGTGGTGCAGAACTCGGCTGCCAGGATTGATGCCAATGTTGCCTGGCGCTCTCATATATCACTCACTCACTTAAAAAAAAAAGACTTCACTGGCTGCACATTGCAAAGCGGATAAAATGTAAGGCCTTAACCATCCCCTACAAATGCCTGTATGGGGAAGCAGCAGCCTATATTAAAGCTCGCTTACAGTGGTATAAGCCCCACCGCGCCTTGCGTTCCAGCTCGTGGCAAGCACTAACAAACGCACCATGCCTACCCGCGCAGGTGGCAGAGCGTTTAAGTTTCTTGCGCCTGCTCGACGGAATACGCTACCTTTGGGTGTTAAGTATGAGCCCATCCTCTCATCTTTCAGGAAAAGTCCGAAAGCGTTACTTCATGACATTAGACTCTACTAATGCACCCACTGGCTAGCTGATCCCCACTGGACTGAGTCTTTGGGGTACAATGTCCTTTCATCGCCGTATATTTCAAAGCCTGGCATTCAAACGTGCACATTATAATGAAAATGTCCATCGAATCTTTTAGGGGTGGGGGAGGGCAGATAAGGGTTTGGGTGGGTAGTGAATAGGTAAACATAGGTGGAGGAAAGGGGGATATAGAGGGAAGCCCCGGTCAAAGAAAATTAGTAATAATTTGATGAACATATTTGTTATAATGCCTACGTTTAAGTGCCAGGCGTTGAAATATACAGTGATGAAATGACATAGAACCAATTTTTTGTTGTTGTTTGTCTTTGTCTATTTCTATGTTTCAACACTTTGATGCCCATGGGCTTTAACGCAATACAAATAAATAAAAAATCGGTTCATCCTGCGTGACAACTATTTAAAACACACCTCTGTGTGGTCTGGTAAATTTCAGAAATGGCCACCTGTTTAAAATGCGTAGGAAGGGGTGGGCCTGTCTCAGTGAGTGAAGTACATGAAACCTAAAAACACTTGTGTACAGGCATGTTTTAAATGCCATATCATATCATATCATGATGCTGTTATCTGTTCATCCATCTTATTTGAATCCCAGGGGGGAGGGCATGGCCTCTCCCCTTTCTAATGGCAAGTTATGTAAGCTTAGTAACAAAATATTTGTTAGCAAGCTCTGTAGGGAAAGCAAATTATTAATATTCGTGTCTTGTGCCTTCAAAAATAGCTTTCTCGGATATCAGTAGAGAGGTCACCAGCCTTATGAGACAAAGATAAGGGATTAAGCACCCGAGGACTGACATCGATCCGATACTCGCACCAAAGCTCAGCGCACGGTGTTAACCGAACTGAAGCTGCCAACAGCAGTCTCACAGACGCATCACTTCTCTCACTATCATACTCACTCTTCACCTAACTAACCCAACCCACCTTCTCGTTTACAGATCCGTATGAGCGTCTTGGGACCAACTATGTTGGTGACGGTGCGCGGTACAAATACCTTGAACATTTACTAATTTCTGGCCCATTCAGATTATCTGTCCATCGGACAGCAATTGAGGCAGTTCTCATTGCCTGTACGTCAATGTGCCTCCATGTTAACTCTGGCTTGTTACACAATCCCTGTGACATGAGCAGGGCCAATACTTGGTGACAAAGCTCCTATCATATGTCCTCAGCTGTCAGCGTATTTACATAGAGGCGTAGCAAGTGACAGCTGACCCGAACTCTATGCAGTGCTCCGCTGATGAGCCCCTCTGCCCCTCCAACAGCTCTGTTCTCCCAGCATGGTTTATTAATATGTGGCCCGGCAGATGTTTTGGACTACAACTCCCATGATCCGTAGCCAGCATAGTCAACCGCGAAGGATTGTGGGAGTTGTAGTCAAACACATCTGCAGGGCCACATCATGAGTGACCGAGAAATTTCACAGATTTTCCACATTTTGCTTGATAGCAGTTCTTTGGATAATTGCACACATTTTTATAATGTTATAGTCATTACCTCTA
Organism: Ambystoma mexicanum; assembly: GCF_040938575.1. NCBI lineage: Eukaryota > Metazoa > Chordata > Amphibia > Caudata > Ambystomatidae > Ambystoma > Ambystoma mexicanum. The sequence continues at coordinate 93,277,146 of NC_090932.1, forward strand.
TTTATATGCGTTGGTATGATCCAGCTGACTTCATTTGTCAACTCCTCGAATAAATATTATGGTACATCAGTGGAGCTTGCCATTGCTTGCCTTTGTAATATTTCTTTGAAGGAAGAACTCCACACACGTATTTGTTCTGTTTTGCTCTTTCCCCTTTCCAGAGTAAATCCTACGTGTTCTACCTCCCGTTCCTATAAAGCTTGTGTCCATTGTGTCAGTTTCATTTATCATGTGATTTGCTACTTTTCAAGGTAGCATTGCCGAACACAGCCCATTTTGGGGGTTTTGCAACTTATGGCTCTCCAGATGTTTTGGACTACAGCTCCCATCGTCCCTAGCTGGCATAGGCAAATGACTCAAATGTATATTTTTCCCGAAAGTCAAACTTGCCATCACCTAGGTGTGATCAAAAAATTGAAACATGTTCCTTAAATAACAATATTATTGCATCAAATAGAAACCAAACACCACACATCCAACACTCAACACAATCAACTAGCAAACTTCCACATTCTGCCAACCTTTCTATGTTTGACTTGGGGGATCTACTGCTGCGTGAGGTGTAGGAGTGTGTTTGGAGGGGGCAAAGCTGTTCAGGACATGCCAGGCGGTCCAACGCTGCACCAGAGAAAATGAGGCTGTGGTCATACGAGTAATATCATCTATTTATGAGGCCTTATCTGGCTTGAGATGTCAGTAAATGGGCATTTGAGGCTGGACTCGGCATGCAATGGAAATGCTCGGGCCTGTATTGTATTGTATTGTATTGAGATTTATAGAGCGCCAAGACCAAGACCAAGCGGCATCAAGGAGCTAAAAGGAGAGAGTGTGGCTGCATGTCAGGAGCTAGAATAGAAACGTTTGTAACTGCTTACAGGAGAAAATAAGATCGGGAATACTGCGAGTCTGGGGAGGAAGGGCATTCCACAGCGATAGGGCAAGCACAGAGAAGGATCTTCCTCCAGCTCGAGCCCGCTGGAATCGAGGAACGACCAGCAAAGACGGATTGGCTGATCGAAGAGGCCTGTTTGGTTGGTAGCGTATGAGCCTGTGAGACTGCAACGTACATATCATGACTATAGCTGTCATTTCAAGCGTTACTTGGCATATGATAGACCACGTATGTGAATGAGTCTACAAATGACCTATAACAAATGCGCTTCGCATGTCAGGCTGTACCTTTCAAATGACAACTGTACGTGGCATGTGAGACTAAACCTGGCATAAAATGGCAGTAGTTGCACATATGTACCACTGCTCTCGTCTTATTAGGGCCGTGCCCTGGTGGGATGCTTTATTTTGCATATTACAGTCTGACTTTCCCTGACAAGTAACGCTAAAACTGGCATAGCATGGCAATACCTGGTCATAAAAGGCTTCACAGGCACATAATGGTAGCAGCCCTAATCTACAGAAGCTCTGCTGGGCGTGCCGGGGCATTTAATGTCTGTCCGCATAGCATATGGTTCCAGCACCCTAGTTAATGCATGGTTGGCTGGCAACTAAAACAGCCTTTTGTTTGCTTTAGGTTGTTTTACTTTATTAATTTTAAGCTTCTTGCAGGGTTTGTTTACATCAGTGATGCCACTTCCTATGGTAGGATCAGGGCCAAAGATCACGTGATATCCCTTCCTGAGATGTAAAGGTGTCAAAGCACATTTTTTGCCACTTCCTGGGAATTCATTCGGAGTGTGATGTCACTTTCACTATCCAGTGTTTTGTTGAATTGACATCCCCTGAAAGGCCTAGTCAATAAATGTGTGCATTGATGCTTGCATGAATGTCTTGGAGCGGTTAACTGCCAAAACCACATATAAAGCTCTAGTTGGCATAACTGTGCGCAGATGCCTGCATAAAGCCAGAATTTGAATGGTGGCTATCTTCAAGTAGTGTCATGTAATGTCATTCAATGTAATGTAAGGCAAATGTGTAAAGCGCACATTCACCAGCAAGGGAATCATGGCGCTAACAGTTCCAGGACCAACCAGAGAGAGCAGCAGTTAGACTGTAAAAAGATAGGTCTTCAGAGCACGGCAGAAAGAGAGGTGATCCTCAAGTGCCCAGAGAGACAGAGGAGCAGAGTTCCACAGAGAAGCCGCCACCACGGAAAAGGCGCAGCGGCCTACATGAGTCAGCCTGCACTGGGGAATGGCCACTCTCGGGGAAGAGACTGAGCGGAGGTTCCTCGTTGGTATATAGGGGCGAAATTTCACTTGCAAGAAGTCAGGGCCTTGCCCGTAGAAGGCACAGTGGACCACGCACAAAACCTTACATTTAAAAGCACTTTGCCCCCGGGAGCTAATGCAGTTTTCCCAGAATCGCCGTGATAGAGCAGAACCGGGAGGTACCCACTGCCAGTTGAGCTGCTGAATTTTGTAGCACTAGCAGCTGTTGAAGAAGGTACGCTGGATGAGCTAGATAAAGAGCATTACAGTAGTCTAAAGAACCAGCAGTAAGAGAGGATACAACCAAAGGACAAAGATGAAAAGGAATATTCTGAAGAATACAGAGTTTGAAGTGAACTGACAGACAGACAGCACTCATCTAGCGCTGCATAGATAGAGACTCTGAGAGCTTAACTCCCAGGCTCTTCACCACCAAGGAGGGCGTGGGCAAAGGACTGAGTTCAGATGGCCAGAATGCCGGAGACGACCCTGCAGACAACCGAGATGGACCTACGACTAGAACCTCCAACTTTTCCCCATTAAGGTGAAGTCCGTTTTGACCCATCCAAAGATGGATTGCCAGCAGGCAGGAGCAGCAACGTTCCACTGAGGCTGGGTGGGATAGGTCTAGTCTCACCAGGATCTTTGTGTCATCAGCATAAGCGAAACACCAAAACTCAAAAGAGTGAATCAGTTCGACAAGTGGTTGAATATATAAATTGAAAAGAAGAATGGAGAGAGCAGAACCATGAGGCACCCCGCAGGTGAAGGGCTTAGCCACTGCAACAAATGGAGGCAGAGAAAGGGACTGGGAATGACCAGGTAGAAAAGACATGAACCAATCCAGGACTGATCAGGAGACCCCCAACACTGCCAACCGTTCCAGCAAAATACCATGGTCGACCGTGTCGAAGGCAGCGGATAAATCCAGCAGGATCAGGCCGGTGGTACCACCCTGATCCGTGCTAGGTCATCCAGCACTGCCACCAGAACAGACCCGGTTCCACGCCCGGGGCCAAAACCCAGACTGGAAGGGATCCAGACAGCCAAACTCCTGAAGAAAGGAGCAGAGAAGGAAGGTAACTAGAATTTCCAAGAGTTTCATGGGAAAGGAGAGAATTGAAATCGGACGAAAGTTGGTCAAGAAAGAAAAATCAAAGTTCAGCTTCTTAAGAAGAGGGTGAATGAGAGCATGCTTAATAGGACCAGGAATGTAGGCAGAAGAAAAAGAATCATTAACCGCAGCGGTGAACGGTTGCGAAATGTCAGGGCAAATATGCTTCAGAATGGCAAGAGGGATAGGGATAGGATTAGCTGCAGAAGCGGATTTGAGACCAAGCACCGCTGACAAAACAGGAAAAGTGGACCAGACCCGAGGGGGAGCACAAGGAAGGCAGGGGCTCCTCTTAGCCGTCAGGCACTAGCAGAGGCTAGAATTTGCTGACGAATAGTGGCCATTTTATCGTCAAAAAGAGTAGACAGAGAAACAGGAGGCTCTGAGAAGGAGCCACACTGTGTGCATGAAGAAGGCGAGGAAAGTGAGCGAACAACCCTAAACAGGTCCTTAGAAGAATTGGTAGTGGCATTAACCTTGTTGGCAAAAAACGTGCACTTAGTTTGCGTAATCATCACCTGGCAAAGGGCGATGCGAGATTGAGCTCAGTACGACACACGACATTTGCGCTCAGCTTGTCTATGAGCCAGGCGGAGAACCGCCAGGTCAGTAGAGAACTAGGGTTCCGAAGGGTGGGTTCAAGGTCTGGAGGCTTTGAGGGGTGCCAAGTAATCAGCAACGTCAGTCACCATTGAGGCAAGAGTCTGGAAATTGCAAAGACCGTTGACTGGCTGAAGCAGAGTAATGGCCAAGGCAACATCAGCGTGTTTACCTTTCCCTTAGAGCCTACTGGGAGAACGGGGCACTACCAAAGAGCAAAGCATGGAGGGGGAGACCACCGTAAAAGGAAGAATCATGTGGTCACGAGCGGATAGCATAACAATGGTCGCAGGGGCAAAGATGAGATCAAGAGTGTTCCCCCGGCCGATGAGTAGGACCAGCCACCAGCTGAACAAGACCCAGATCCGAAAAGGCTGAGATAGGGCGAGCTGCCTGTAAGTCAGCAGGATTATTGAGATGGAAGTTCAAATCCCCTTAGACCAGCAGAACTCCAAACTGAAGGCTAAGGTCGGCCACCGGTTGGGTCATCGCATTACAATAAAGTGGGTCAGGGCCAGGTGTCCAATAAATCAGTAAACAATGGAGAGTGCCAGAAGGGGAGATTTCGACACAGAGTAGCAGAGCTTCCATGTTATCCGATGCTCCAAAGGCAGGACCTGACAATGGAAACCGGAATGATGAATCAGAGCAATCCCACCTCCAGACTTAGGGGGGGTCCTGTCCAGATTGAGGATCCGAAGTCGGAGGGCAGGGCATGAACCAAGAAGGGTGAAGATGATTCCTTGAGTCAGGTCTCAGTTATAAAAACCAGATCAGGAGAATGATCCTGTAGCAAGGTCAAACAGTCTGCAGCATGCGCAATGAGTGATCGTGCATTAAAAAGGAGGCACTTCACCATACCCTGAGACGAGTTAGTACAGATCACCTCTTAGAAGTGGCCGCACCCCACCTTCAGGGGGAACCTAGTGTTGGAAGGTGCCAAACTAGTCGATCTTGACCGTGAGTAACAATGAAAGTCATTTAAGGCAATTACCCACAACCCGTCTGCGGCGCGGACGGGCGCAGATGGGCCCGACTTTGGCCGGACTTCAACCAGGCATTGGTGCTTTCGCTGCGCCCGTCCACTGTGCTTCCGGGTGATGAGCGAGTTACATTTTCACATATCAATTGGCAGGAGCCGATCCGGCCTTTGCGAGCCAAGTGGGAGGGAGGGGAACTGCCACCCAAAGCGTGCGTGAGGAAAAGAAATGAAAGATAGACTCAACACTGGAGCGAGCCCCGGACCCAAGTACTGTTTTCTCATGGACCCAAGTACTGTTTTCTCTGAATTATCCCCTAACCGCTAGATGATAATTAGTTATATGAGTTGCAGAGGGGATTCAGGAAATATAAAGAATCACAAAGTGGTAAAACTCAAGAGATATCAAAGGGGAGCAGATATGTGGTTGGGTGCAGCCCAGGAGCAAAACCACATGTAAATACAGTGTTGATCAACCCAGGACTAAAATACATTGGTACAGAACCCAGGGGTAGGATCACAATGGGCACCACCCAGTACCAAGAACCCAGAAAGACACAACCCATGACCAAGACCTCGCTGGTGCAAGGCCAGCGAGGTCTGGATTTTGCTGACTGCAAAGGGCGCAATCCATGCGCAAGCTCACAACGCAGGCATGAGGTCATAATGGTGAGCACACAGTGACACAGCACCCAGAAGCAAGGCCAATATGCCACCGGTGGATATCAGGTATGATGTAGCCGATTCAGGTGAGGACGCCTGAACTGGAGGCTGTCCATGAAGGCCAATGCATAATACACCGATGCCAGAGATCAGAAAAGCAATGGATGCCTTTCACGTCCATAAAGACATCTCTCGCATCTCAGGGTAGGAGCGCCTTGCTGACTCACGGACATTGACAAGCCGCTGCTTGCTTACAAGCCTGGCCAGGCTCGGATTGGGACAAGAAATAGGCCCGGTAACCCAAAGCGGCCCACCCCTCTCATCAAAAAAGTGGCTCATCCCTCGCCTCACGACCCTTGACCTCTGATGACATCACCGGAAGTGACCCCACCCCAAAGTGATATCATGGGAAGCGATGCACATGACCTTTCACCCCTTGACAAAACAGGAAGTGGCATTGAATAACATTGTACCTAAGTACACTAAATTACTGTGAATCGAAGCAGACGTCCAAGGCCAAATTATAATGTTATTGTATAGCACTTACGCTTAAGCTCTTTTTTATAGAACAAATATTCATACAATATCACCCAACCTGTGTTGGTACTCATTTATCGACCTAAGAAGGATGAAAGGGGAAAAAAATGTGGAAAAACATTATATTTTTTTTCAGTTTTTTTTTCTTCCGAACCGGCCCAGGCATGGCCAGAAACCGGCCCCCACTCCCCAGGGACGATTTCGGCCCAGCCACGTGCCGAAAGGCCAAGGGGCCAATCCGACCCTGAGCCTGGCCCACCACCTTCTTTGCTGCAATGAGGTGGCAACTGGCTTTATAGAAAAAGGGAAAAAAAGAGAGAGAGAGAGAGAGAGAGAGAGAGATAGAGAGAGAAAAAGCGGGATTCACACGCAAGTGTGAAATAATACAAGGCCACTGTGTCGTATATCCATCCCTCACAGTTAGACCGCTATTCTGCCATGTTTTAGTATCTGTTTTTAGCTTAATATAGCACCATAATGGAACGGTAGCTGATAGCTGATAGTGTTTGGATACTTGTGAAAAGATATTCCCCTCTGTTGAAAGGAGCCTTTATCATCTCACAGCCCACGACAAATTCTACACGTTGCAGAAATTCCAACCTGTTCAGAGCACATTGTTGTGTACAGACAGCACCTGTGTGGAATGGAGCGCTGTGGTGCATCCAGACCTGCCAAAAAGGCACAGACCGGTTCAGGTCTCCATGTTGGCTGGTGCACGATAATGGAATAACAGAAAGTGAAATATTGGGCCTCATTATAAGTTGGGGGGTGTGTTAAAGATTTGGCGGAATGATGGTCTGGGGGGTTGCCATGACCAATGCCAGAGGTTAAGATTAATTCATCACCTCTGTTGTTTTGCTGCAGAATCTTCGGAGCCTTTATTTCTCCGCTCGGTCACGCCACGGCAGAGCTGGGATCTGCAGAGGAGGTTGCTATGATGTACCAGGATACACCGTTTAAGGCAATGGAAGATGTGGCCCCATTGAAGTTGTGATCTCTGTCCTGTACCAAAAATGAACATGTGGTATACAACAGAGCTACATAAACTCAAAATACTAACAGGGAAATGCTTTAATAAGTGGGCAAAATCCGGCACTAGTAAGGATACAGAGGCATATCAGTATCCAGGGTAAAAAGTGCCAGAGCAGGGGGCTCCAGCTTCCCGTACCACGCTGCCTTACACTGGAACACCCTTCCTACCTCCCTGCGCTCTGAACCCTCACTGACTGCTTTTCGTAAAGCCATGAAAACTACCCTATTCACCTAACCAACACCATATGTCCAAGCCCTCATGAATATCATGTATGATGTACTAGGTTGTATACCACCGATAGCTGATCACAGGTCACCGCCTCATTGTAACCCAAGGCACAACCTGTACCCATTGTAACTAAGTCTCCTTACAAGTAACAGTACCACAATGCCCCTGGGCTGCCTGTGCGCTATATAAATGTAATAAATAAATAAATAAATATTCCGTAGTGGGCAAGGACTACAAACTAGCTATCATAAAGGCTAAGACGTTTGACTATAATTCCAGGATCGGGAATGCACGGTCAGATGCTCAAGAGCTTTTCAAGAGCTTGAAAGAGTTGGAAAATTCTGGCTCAAGAGACGTCATCAACATTAAAAAGGATGCTATGATTAGCAAACTGTATGGGATTAAGGAGAACATAGAGAAGGAACAGATGAGGGTTGGAGCTGTAGACTATGTAGAACAGAGGTGGCTCAGGGGTGGGAGCCACAGAACAGGTCAGTAGTCCATCAAACTCTTTTTGAGTTTAAGCCAGTCTCTGAGACAGAAATGACCAGGATTATTTCTGATCTGAAACCTACAAATTGCAAGGGCGATAGTTGTCCTGCAATGGTGGTCAAGGATTGCCTACTGGATCTCATCTCAGTGATCACGAATGATGGTAATAGATCATATGCTGAGAGCAAGGTCCCAGACTGTGCGAAGCATGCTTGGATCCTGCCACTATTGAAGAAGCCTGGGTTAGATCCTCTGAAGCCCGCCAACTACAGACCAATACAAATGTTCTGTTCCTACTAAAGGCTAAAAGTTTTGGACTGGGTTGCCTGCCTGCAAGTGTTGGATCACTTAAATAAGACTAAGATCCTAAGCAGTAGGCACTCGGGTTCCGTCCCCTCATGGAACAGAAGCTGCCCTTTTTTATATCCGGAGGCTTATGCATAAGGGTCAGTTGGCAGTATTTATGCTTTTGGACCTCTCTGTTGCATTCAGTTTAGTAGATCATCTTATTTTGACTAAGAGACTCCAACAAGTCGCTTTTTTCTCCACCACCACAGGAGAGTGGGTCAGGTCCTTCCTGGTCAATCATCAGGCCAGGGTCTGTAGTCAAGAAGCAATGGCAGACCCAATTGAGATTCAGTTTGGTGTCCCGCAGCGGTCTTGGTTGTCCCAGTCTTTGTGTACTATTTTTACTCTTCCTTTGTTCCAGTTTCTTGAGAACAGGGGGATAGTTTTTACCAACTATGCAGATGATACTCAATGTCTGATCCCCCGGTCCGGGGAGTATGATAAAGACTTGAAGGGGATTAATCGGGTATGCTCCTTGTTTCAGGTGTGGAGGGTTGAGAATGGGTTAGCACTCGATTGATGAGAAAACGGAGCTCGAGATTGTGGGTACAGCGAGTCGATTGTGCAAGCTAGGGCATGAATTTCCATCCTTTATCTTCCATGGTTGTAAGTTCATAGTCTCTACTTAAGGTCAAGATGCAGGGTGTTCACCTGGATCATACTACCATCATGAGCGTCATCATCTTATTATATCCAATTGCTGACCCAGTTGCTCCCGTTTCTGACCAAAAAGAGTTGTGCCACATTGGCCAGAGCCATTGTGGGCACCAAATTGGATTACTGTAATATCCTTCTCTACGATATTAGAGAACGAGATTGTGCTAGGATTCTGAATAGTGCCCTTAGGGCGGTGAAAGCACTCAGTAGGCGAAATCGTGTATCCCAAGCCAGGAAGGAGCTACATTGGCTCACCACTGAAGCTAGGATTGTGCAGCGGACATTGACGATCACACATAAATGTCTTTCCGGCACAGGTCCCATATACCTGACGAAGTGCTTTAAAATCTAATGACACAAACCTGCTCTGGGTTCCTAGGACTAAGCTAGCTATGGTGAGTAAGGGAGATTTCTATGCAGCAGCGCCTATGCTGTGGAATACATTGCCACCGGACCTGAGAGGTACAAAGTCCCGGGAGATATTTAAGTGGGCATTGACAACTCCTTTTTCATTAACTGCCCCTTAAGTTATATCTTCTGGTGCTTTTTTAGCTTGCCCTTATTCTCTGTCGAATTCTGTGTGTTTGTTTAGGTTTAGTGCTAATGCCCCTATTCCTGCAGCCCTGTGCTGCCGGCCTTTTACAAATAATAAATAAATAAATAAATAAATAAATAAAAAGGGTTTCTTGTTCATAGATTGGGGACACCCTTCTTAGTTGCAGGGGAAACTCCCACAGTGCTCTGGTAACGAAATTAAAGATTTCATAAGATGACCTAGCCCGCACTGCTCTCTGTGTTTCTTTTACCCGACAGTGTGATCCTCAACCCTTTTTAATAGGCAGACTCTATATTTGTGTGGTAGATAGCTGAGGTGACCATAGATTGACTGGCAGTCAGTACCGTATACATTTCCCTACAGTGTCTCTGTGGGAAACCAGGTTCCGTTCGTTATGACTGCGAGGAATACGCAGGTCTCTTAAAGGAGGCGCTAATATCTGGCATGGGTGGGATCTGTGATAGCCTAAAAGAAAACTGATTATTTCTAATGCAGAACCCAAGGGCACACAAATGACAACAAAGCCTTTAAATAATTAAGCTAAATTCAAAAAAACATTCTTTTCATTGAATATGTTTGTTATGTAAACTGAATATTCTTCATAATGCATTTTATCCAACACAATAGTATTTATATTGTCATCGTAAGAAATCATCAAAACATCGTATCATTCCAACATTGCGTACATGTTTCAAATCGACAGACCTTTTGTGGGAAACCAAATTTTCATCCATCACCTAGTCCCCTCTTCCAACGTGTTTCGGATCTTCCCTATCCTTCATCAGGGTACAATCAAACTGTCTTCCTTTATTGCAGATCATTTACTGTTTGAAGCTCCCATGCGCCCCATGCACTGGGACTAGTTCTCTGCAGATGAGGAGCGGGTGCAAGTGGATCTAGGTCACCTGGCCTAAGCCCCGCCCACCTGGTGCCTTCCTGCCTGCCACTCTGTTTCACCACTTAGCAAGCCCCACCCACCTGGGGCCTTCCTGCCTGCCACTCTGTTTCACCACTTAGCAAGCCCCACCCACCTGGTGCCTTCCTGCCTGCCGCTCTTTTTCACCACTTAGCAAGCCCCACCCACCTGGTGCCTTCCTGCTTGCCACTCTGTTTCCCTACTTAAGGAGCCCTCCAGCCTCTTTTCCTTTGCAGATGGGGATCAGGTGCTTCTCCACTCTTTTTGACTGCTTACTCTCTCTTCTCTCCTCCTTTCCCTCCTCCCTTTTCCTATCTCCTCCCCTTACTTTCTTCTATGCACTTACTCTATCAGAATTGTCCCTGTACCTAATATGATAGCAACCTCGTCTGTTTTCTCCACCCTCCCATTACTGTTTTTTCCTCCCCACCCCCTCCAGCACTATCTGAAATGTCTTCAGGCCTAGTATGATAGTCGCTTGTTTTGTTCCTCCCCTCCCTTTCTGCACCCCTCTCCCTGCCCTCTTGTTTTTCTCCGGCTCTACCAGAAATGTCATCAGGCCTAGTACGGTAGTCGCCTGTCTTTTTCCATTTCCTTACCACTCTCCCCCTCCCTTCCTTATCTATGTCTTAGCTCTTGCACTATCTGAAATGTCGTCAGGCCGAGTACGATAGTTAATTTCACATCCTTACTGTTCATGGCCTGTAAGAATGTCATTGTAATTTCCCTTGTTCCCTCCCTTGCCTTGAAGCGCTTTGAAACACATTGTGTATAGGCGCTATATATATAAACTATCATATCAAACTATCATATCATATCATATCATCAGACGGGACTCCATAACAAAGCTAATCTCCAGCCCAATCTCTCTTCCAGGCTGTCCACCAAACCTGGTCTCCACCACTATTCTCGATTGGCAAGGCAGCAACTGGAAAATCCAACAGAATGTTCCATACAGTGTCTCACAGCAAGACGAGGTTCCATTCGTTATGACTGTGAGGAATAGGCAAGTCTCTTAACAGAGACGTTAGTATCTGGCATGGGTCTGATCTGCGGCTGGTCAAAGTTTCACGATCCGATACAGAGTACGAGATGCAGGTATTCCGAGTTCTAGGACATTCAATGAGAATCGCGGAATGCGCTACGTAATGTGACCACAATGGACCACATTTTATGCTTTTTGCAACATATCAACAACCGGGCAGTCGCAACACTTAAGTGCATGGGAACGATCAGACACTTTTTTGTCTCTGGATTGTCCTCTTCTAGGTCCTTTTCCAGTTTTAAAACATCACAAAACGACACATAACCTTTATGGCTTCTTCTCTCTGCTTCCCTACAGTGCCCACTGATAGTGGTTGTCCAACTCCAGGCCTCGAGGGCTGGGATCCTGATGGGTTTTCAGTATATCCCTCATTAATAATCAATAGGAAAAATGTGCATCCATTTAGAATGCTTGTATGAAAATGTATCTCATGAATATTAACAAGGGGTATCCTGAAAACCCGACATGGATCCGGCCCTTGAAGCCTTGAGTTAGACCACCCTCAGCAAGGGATATGCAGCCATTGGCTCTTCAGATGTTTTGGACTCAAACTCCCATCAGCCCCAGCAAGCAGAGTGAGTACTCAGGGACCATGGGAGTAGCAGTCCAACACATCTGTAATGCCACTGCTTGAAGACCCTTGACCTAGAGCGATTGCTGATCTTCTTTGCACCACGGCTCTAGTTTTTGCTGATGATGCCTTTCAAATGAGATGAGTGCCCCCTCCTCCCGCACTACTCTTGACACTGTACAGCAGGGTACACTTTTTTCCTCCCCATTAAGCCAGATCTTTGCGTGGGATAAGAAGTTGAGGACGTCCCCTTATCGCAAAACAATGTTTGGTTTCAGGACCTAAGAAAAGTCTGGTGCGGTTTATGCCTCGCAAGTAGCTAAGCAACCTTTAAAAGGCATGTGGCCAGTGTAACAGGAGTCTGTGTAGGAGTGAGACAACTGGTGCAGTGTTTTGTTTATGCCTGGCATGAAAGTGCACTCTCTTTTGATAGGTATGTTAAATATAATCTAATTGATCAGCAGTTACAAATAAAATATTGAAATCTAAAAACTAAATCCAAATGCGAGTTAATCCAGGTTCCAATCCCTCAGGTCATCTGAAGGCAATCCATGATACGTATGTAAGTATTCATTTTATGAAATGATTTTAATGACAAACACATTGCAAAAATCAATGAATGTATTCTCTATATTACATTTTGCCTTCTTCTGAGTATAACAAAACAAATAATCTATCTCTCAAATGCCTGAAACTGATGATGTGATTCTAAACATGGGGAATAGTGACCTCTAGTGGCTAAGAACAGTTTTGTCAGTCATCACCATTCCGTTAACTTCTTGCACAGGGGAATCGGACCTGGAAGCCCCAGTAGAGCCCCGGTTCAAGGGCAACGTTAGGAGCATGCCTGGCCCACTTGAAGCACTGCAGTCAGCTAAAACCTGCGTGTGCGGACCACAGACCGAGCACCGTGCACCAGCCAAACACGGTTTCCCTGAAACGTCTAGACTCTAGACAAAGCAAACTGGAGACTTCTTCATGTTTGATGTTCACCCCGTGAGTAACTGCAGACATGCATCTGCATGTACGCGTACCAAGCACATGCAATAGAGACACGCCAAACACTGGCAGCAGTCTTTGGCTGTAGAACTTGCATAGGAGATGTGTGTGCCATGGACAGGCAACGGCCTGTGATTGCCTTCTGTGTGTACCACTCAAATAACCCCAAAACATCCAGCAGCCTCAAACACAGTCTGTAGCACCAAGATGCATCAAAAGAGCAATCAACCAAGGGGACACAAAGTGCATTACTTGCTCAGGTGCACTGTGCAGATGTATACTAATTGACCTTTTCACAATTGACCTCGGGAGAACTGACCTCGGGAGAACTGACCTAGGGAGAATTGACTTAATTTAAAAGGTCAATTAGGACATATATGCAGGGGGGAAACCCCTGAAACCTCCCAACCAATCCAAAAAAAACCTGCAACCCCCCACCCAATCCCCTTATATCATTTAGAATCCAAAACCAACCCAATGCATATATAAAATAACTGAAATAATATAAAGGTTAATTGTGCAGAAGGTCAATTAGGACCACTATAATTAGGTCAATTAGGACAAAAGGTCAATTGTAAAAGGTCAATTTGGGTAATACCCACTGTGCAACCCTCAGATGAGCGCAAGAAACTTCACAGCCTTTAGATAGAGAGCAGGGTTATTGTATTATTGCATGTGCACAGTAACAGGATATGCACCATTCGGATACACTGAAGAGGGCCAGCTGCCTGCCTCGGATCATATCCACTGCTTGTGTAAGCTGTTTAATCTGCATAGCTGTGCCTCGGGCTCAGAAACACCAGGCACAGTCAGCAGTCATTGAGCTGCAGATCAGCTTTCTCACTCTATTGGCGTCACTTTAAAGCAGGCATACGTGTGGCTAAACGTGTGGATACGACGTGAGATTTTCCACAGTGACTGCGCTGAGAATCTGGCCTGCCACAGTGGTTGAAGCCGGGCAGAGTATCCGTGCAGTTCCATCAACGATTTACAGTGGGTTGTACACATAGTTATTTCATACAGTAAAACCACATGCCGGAGGGATGGGCCATGCAGAAAGGATGCCTTGCGCTGGAAACACCCTCTGAAATTAGCACCCGCTCAAATCAGCTGAAAATCAGGGGTCGGAAACCAGAATGCAGCACAAGAATAATGAAAGGAGTCAGAAATAGCCAACACCTGAAATCATGCAGAAGTCAGGGTGTGGGATCAAGGGTACAAAAACGGACACATTCACGTCCACACAGCACATGAACTTACACTGCTAAATGCTGCCACCCCGGAGGAGCAGAAGCAGGAAGCTCTGTAGGCAGCCAATCAGCCTGTCAGCAACCCCAAACAATCCCCTGCAGGCAGCCCATCATCCCACCAGCAACTCCGGTCAGGCATCCCTTCTGCTTGCCCAAAAGCTCCTCAGCAGGCGGCCCATCAACCCCTTAGCAGGCAGTCCATTAACCTGCTCAGCATCCCCAAACAATCCCCTGCAGGCAGCCCAACATCCATCAGCATCCCCCTGGCAGGCATCCCTTCTGCCTGCCCAAAAACTCCCCAGCAGGCAGCCCATCAACCCCTTACCAGGCGGTCCATCAACCTGCTCAGCAACCCCAAACAATCCCCTGCAGGCAGCCCAACATCCCATGAGCATCCCCCTGGCAGGCATCCCTTCTGCCTGCCCAAAAACTCCCCAGCAGGCAGCCCATCAACCCCTTACCAGGCGGTCCATCAACCTGCTCAGCAACCCCAAACAATCCCCTGCAAGCAGCCCAACATCCCCCCGGCAGGCATCCCTTCTGCCTGCACAAAAGCTCCCCAGCAGGCAGCCCATCAACCCCTTAGCAGGCAGTCCATCAACCTACTCAGCAACCCCAAACAATCCCCTGCAGGCAGCCCAACATCCCATGAGCATCCCCCCGGCAGGCATCCCTTCTGCCTGCACAAAAGCTCCCCAGCAGGCAGCCCATCAACCCCTTACCAGGCAGTCCATCAACCTGCTCAGCATCCTCAAACAATCCCCTGCAAGCAGCCCAACATCCCATCAGCAACCCCATGGCAGGCATCCCTCTGCCTGCCCAAAATCTCCCCAGCAGGCAGCCCATCAACCCCTTAGCAGACAGGCCATCAACCTGCTCAGCATCACCAAACAATCCCCTGCAGGCAGCCCAACATCCCATCAGCATCCCCCCGGCAGGCATCCCTTCTGTCTCCACAAAAGCTCCCCAGCAGGCAGCCCATCAACCCCTTACCAGGCAGTCCATCAACCTGCTCAGCAACCCCAAATAATCCCCTGCAGGCAGCCCAACATCCCATCAGCATCCCCCCGGCAGGCATCCCTTCTGCCTCCACAAAAGCTCCCCAGCAGGCGGCCCATCAACCCCTTACCAGGCAGTCCATCAACCTGCTCAGCATCCCCAAACAATCCCCTGCAAGCAGCCCAACATCCCATCAGCAACCCCCTGGCAGGCATCCCTTCTGCCTGCCAAAAAGCTCCCCAGCAGGCAGCCCATCAACCCCTTAGCAGGCAGTCCATAAACCTGCTCAGCATCCCCGCTAGCAGGTTTATCGTCTTTCCATTGATGGTAATGCATTGAAATGCAAATCCATCGATTGAAATGCTATCTTTTACATTTAAAAGTGCATTTCCATAGAAACCAGTCCATCGAACATATAAATGGACAAGTTTAGATGGAAATGCACTTTAAAATGTTAAAAATAGCATTTCAATGTATTTATTTGTAACTTTAAACGTTAAATGGAGCTGTCCAGTGCTGAAATTCCGGAACTGGCCAGCTCCTTGTAACGTTTTAAAGTTTATTGTATATGGGGGGGGGGGTTCCCCAGCCTCCCCAGCCGCCACGCACCCCCCAACCCTAACTATAAACCTAACTCTTAATCTAACCCTTTAACCCTAAATCTAACCCTAGCACCAGCCCAAAAGTGGGGGGACTCATTAACAAACACAATGGGATGTGACACGCCAGAAACTTGCATATCAAGGTGAAATATGCACATTTCATTAAATTATCTTTGTATAACCACCCAAATTGCACAGGACGAATGCATTTGCCTTTCATAAAATCAAAACCAAGACACGATACTTTCTTCTAATATTGTTTTTGAAAACGTTAAAAGATGTTCATGTTTGAAACTCTAAGAACCAATACAAATGTCCCTGGAACATGAAATACCGAAATGGGACATTGCACCTTTAATTGTTTGTTATTTTTCATCAGGTTATATAGGGCAGTGGTGAAGTGTCCAGCCTGCAAACCTGACGACTGTGGTTCCAGAGGGCGGCTTCAATTTATAAATTCAAAGAAGACATTCAATGTTTCTCATTTTAGCTGAAAAAAGTGAGTGGACTCCGTCCACCCACGTGTACCCTCAACTTGAGCGCTGAATCTTGTTTTAAAGATAGGCTGTGCTGCTTCCATGTACGAGGCTCGCTTTTCTGTTTGTCATATTGAGGCCACAGTATCACCTCCCAACCCCCTGTCACCTTCTATAGACAAATACCTCCTCCCAGCAGTCCATCAGAAGATGCAGGCTCTATAATTACTGCCTGTCACTTTCTTACTCCTAACAGAGCTTGTGAAGTGGAAGTGATTTACAAATGATGGCTAATTTAAGAGACCATTGTTTTGGACAAAACATTTTTAACGTTTCTGGGCGTATTTATTCTAAAAGCGCACGCAATGCACCAGTTAGCTTACCCTCCTCCAGGCCAATTAAAATATATGACACAAAAACGTTTTAATTTAACTGCATTATTTTCAGATGTTTATTTGGGCCTGTGTTAAAATGCTAAATTCCGAAAAAGCTTGAGGTTCAAAATCGCGGAGCCAACTTGCTCGCATTTTGAGCACTCGAGCTCTTTGCATTCTGCCATTTTGTCCCCCGCTTCCAGTTTAATGTATGTGAGGGACACCCCCGTAACCTCCTAAGCCCATAATGCAGAACTAGGTGAGTGGGGGACACCCCCGCAAACCCCGCTCACCTGGTTCAGCGTTTTGGTTCTCATCATGCTGTATCAAGCCGAACGCGCAAATAAAAGCGCATTCAACATTTCATTTACGTTCTTTTCGTGCAATAGCGTTTATTTGAGGGTTTACTGGCCATGGAGTGGTTTCTACTTCAACCTGAGGGTTTTGGAGTGGATAGAACCTTTCTGTTGACACGGTTAAAACTCATCCTAAATATCAATAATTTTTGCTTTAGGGATGATTTCGTTTTACAGATAACCGGGACGGCTATGGGGGACAGTAAAGCCCCATGCTATGCCAGTAGCTTTATGTACCATCTGGAGCAACACAAGATATTGACTACCGATGCATCAAGATCTCATTGGGTGTCTTACAAGTGCTATATCAATGTCATCTTTGGAGTGTCGACTGGTACCGAGCCAGAGCTTCTGATGTTCTAAATGGTCTGAATTTGATACACGATCGAATTAAGTTCACGTGGAATATTGACCGGCTGTCTATACAGAATGGAGAATTCGTAACATCCTTGTTTACTAAACCTACGGATAGGAATAGTTGCTTACACGCGAAAAGGTTTCACCTGTTGAGTACTACTAGGAGGGGTCTCCCCCACAGCCAACTGATTTGATTACAATGCATTATATCAGACCCTGTGGAGTATAACAGACCATGCGCGGTTGTGCTTGATCGGTTCCATACCAGAGGGTATGTATGATGCTACAGTCTTAGAGGCAGCTGAAGAAAAATCAGCAGCTTTAGAATGCACTACATTGCTGCAGGAGCGCCCCAAACCCCCACAGACGATTGTGGTATATCCCACCGACTATCTTGGTATATATATACACTCATTCGCGTCAGAGCAGTAGCGTGAAGAGAATCGTTTCTAAACACTGGAATATATTGCAACATGAGAGTGTTAAAGTGGATCTGTTCTCCAGTCTACCTACACTTGCATAAAGGAGCAAATCACCTCTGAGGAATAGTCTAGCATGTGCGGAATGTGATAGCACAGTAAAGTTTAAATCCCCTGAGGATGGCACATTCCTGTGCTATGCCTGTCAATGCTGTGATAATGTGCTTAAAGGCGCTACTATCAATCACCCATATTCGGGGAAGAAAATCAGCGTTATTTATTTATTTATTTGTACATTTATAGCAGGGTGCATAGCCCATGGGCATCTAGGCACTAGTTTCAGTATAATATTTGTGGTGCAGTGGTAAACAAAAAAAAAAGTGGGGGAGAATGTCAGTTGAATAGAAAAGCCTTGAGCTGCTTTCTGAAGGTGTTGTTAGAGGGTTTGTCTCTCAGGTGGGGGGTAACTTGCTCCACAGTGTTGGTGCATGGACCGGGAAGCTGGAGTCACCTGCTCTGGACTGCTTGAACCTAGGCATGATTAGGCAATGTTTGTAGGTGGATCTTGTAGGCCTTGCTGGGGCATGTTTTTTTTGTTTATCCGCTAGGTAGTGTGGTGCATTATTCGAAAGACATTGGCGGGTGAGGGACAGAATCTTAAAGGTGATCTGTCCTTGACTGGGAGCCGGTGGGCAGCTTTTCTAGCCTCCGAGATATGGTCCCGTTTACCAATGTCGAGTGCAGCCATGAGGGCACTGTTTTGGGTTGCTTATAGTTTGTGCAGATTCTTTTCGGAGGTGCCGAAAAGCAAGGAGTCACAGTAGTCTAGTTCTGACCCTACAAGTGCCCGGGTCACTTCAAGCCGGTTTGCGGTAGTGAGGATGCGTTTGCTGGCGCGTGATGAGCTTGATAGAATAGCCCAATGAGGAGGCAATGTGGTTGTCCTGGTGGGACATGGTCAGTGAAGAGTCGAGGTACACGCTGAGGGTCTTGACGGAAATAGTGACAGCAATGTTGCGGCCGACATTGATGAAAGATTCATACACCTGAGGTAGTCTGTTCAGGCGGGCAGGGGGCCCCTGAGGAAAAGTTCTGTTTTTTAGTCATTGATGGCTGTGTGAGGCCATCCAGAAGTGGATGGCTTTGTAGATCGCATTGATTCTGAGGGTGTCCTTAGGGTGGTCGCCAGTGAGGGGGATGAGTATCGTCTGTGTAGTTTGTGTTGTTTGTTGAACAACAAATTCAGCCTACAAAACATAATATGCTAAATCTAAGGGTATCCAGTCAAAATATCTAAAACATTACGGGGTGTTAAATTTCAGAGTGGACCATAACACCGAAAAACACAGCAAACATTAATTAAATCAATAAAGTGTACGGGGATAAGGGGTTTGAATGGGTCGGGATGCGGTTGGGGTTTGTCGTTTTAAGGGTTAAAAATCTGGGGGCTTGAGGAGGGGTGCCCCAAGTAAAATAAAAAATAATCTGTACTTTGTCCGCGATTAAATTTACCACTCGGTACTTGTGGTCGGTAAGATCACATATAAGCCATCTAACAAAGTCTTCGCAGCGTAAGAGCATATGTCCCTTCCCAAGAGAACAGACCAAAGTGCAAAAATGTAACCCCATCAACCTCACCTGCATCCAATCGCATCACATAACACTCCTTTCATGGCCATACATAGAAAGGTAGCTACAAACAGAAAACGTAATCAAACTCATGGGTCCAAGAAATCCCCACGTGTGCAGTTAATATTGAAAGAAAAATATCCTGCGCCATTAGTTCTGTGCCAGAAGCCTGTGCCAGTTAAACATTTTGGGACAATGTACAGGTATTGCTGGTTCAATAAAAGGATCTCCTTAATGAATCAAAAGTCCAAAATCTGATACTGTTTTCTGTCGACTCGAGTTTCGGCTCTGTACAGTCTCAAGAAAAACGGGGACCAGCTATCATCAGGACAATGCAGATGGAGTCGATAGGGTTCATGTCTCCTTTAATTAGGCATGACTTGATTGTCAAGCGTAATGCTGGGAAATTGGCACATGGCCCGCATCTGAAAATATGATGCCCAAAAGGCATGAAAAGCGCTGTCTACCATGAGGGGCATGTACACGCCTAGATTGTGCCATCCAACTGGAAAACTGGGTGCAGAGCGTTATCTGTTAACTGCTGAGCAGAACCCGGTCAAGGACCCGATGGGAAAGTCTCCCTGCGCGTCACGCAGCTTACACAGCATGCAACCCAACACTGGTTGTCATAGTAATGTGCATGTCTTTTCACGTATCCTTGGTTCCAGCGTTATTCAAACATAGCGTACAACTTTGGACATACTAGATGCTCTCTGTCTCGCGTACATGGTGGGTATGTCATAGCTGGGCGACCACCCCTACCATTAGGGACCGGTGCCCGGCACTTCTGTTGCCAACGACTGCAAGATGAGCTTGCTATTGAACTTACCTTCCAGACACGCTAAGAGTCCTTGTGATAGCGGGAGTGACGCTACTCAAATTGGCATGCTTTCTTTGTTTTTTCTCTATTTGGTTTTAGTTTTCTCATCACCCGTTGATTCCAATGGGTCTTTGTCTCAGTTTAAAGTCCCAGTCAGGTAAATTAGGGCATTAACTAGGGCACGATGGGTGTGCTTGGGGTTGTTCAGCTTTACAGTGTATCTTGCAACAGTGTTTTCCTCTCTGTGTTATCCAGATTATTGACAGTTCACTTTTCCCTCAGAGATTTGTGACTGTGCTTTCACGCTTTGTGCTTATGACACTAATTTGGAAAATGATTCGCTCGGTTGTTCAATGCAGGTTGGGACTCCTGAGAACTGCTTCCTTAATATTGTATAATGTGTAGACCTACTAGTTAATTTGTCCCACTTTGATGGTATTTTTTTTATTTGTGTTTTTACTATAGGAAAAGAATGAGGATTCATCCGAGAAGACGCGGCCTATGTCCTGGAACGCGTAGGATATCTTGATCTCAACCCTAACCTGTTATGTGGTGAACTGTTTAACCACAATACATTTCCTTGTATATAAAATTAACCTTATTTTGCTGGACTTTATTGAGGCTAAATTTAGTTTATGTGTTTTACAAATGTTCCTTGATGTACATGATTTCAGTTTTGTTGCTTGTATTCCTTTGAGGTCTGATTACCAATGGTCTGATTCAACCAATACCTGGCAACTCTCGCCCACTGCATTGCCATTCTATGCTCGAATTGTCAGTGCTACGCTGATGACACTCAACTAATTTTCTGGCTGCCCTTGGCCACCTCTTCTCCCTCCCTCCTCTCTGATTGCCCAACTGCCATATAACGGAACGAATAACCAGAAGATCCTCCACCTGTCCCTCCAGAGCGGCCAACTCCCTACAAGTACCTAGATTCAAGTAAAAAAATACTGGTGGGAATAGCTTCCCGGTAAAAGCTGATCAGTACTGGTAAGACTGGTGTGCCGCCAATGATCTTTGTCTGAATGCCAAGAGATGGAGATCCTCCTCATCGGCAACCCTTCTCCATCCTTTCCCCTCTCTCTCTGGCTGGACTCGGTTGGCCCTCCTGCTATCCCCACCTGTAAGGCTAAGAACCTCGGGGTCATCTTTGACTCCACACTTTCCTTCTCCGCCCACATCTCTGAGGTCTCTAAATAGTCAAACTTCCCACTGCATCTCCTAAGAGCTACTCTGCCCTTACTCTCCTTCCCCCAGAAGCTCACTGTCTCCCAAGCTCTGGTTCTCTCCAGGTTGGACTATTGTACCAGCCTCTTTCTAAGTCTGCCTGCCTCCACTCTCTGCCCTTTACAACTAATCCAGAACAGGACTGTAAAACTTGTCCTTGGCCTCAAGACCTAGGATCGTATCTCTCCAGCTCTGAAATCTCTCCATTGGCTCCCAGTGGATGCAAGGATTACATTTAAAACCCTCTGAATTGTCCACAAGGCTTTCTGGGGCCTGGGTCCAAAATACCTTCAGCTATCCCTCCGCAAATACCTCCCCTCTCAAGCTCTTCGCTCCTCTACCGCTAAGTCCCTCAGTGTCAGTCGTTTCTCAAAGAAACGAGCTGGGGGTAGATCTCTGTCTTTGGCTGAGGCCTCCCTCTGGAACAGCCTCCCTGCCACTCTAAAACTTGAGGAGAACCATCTTCAGTTCCAGAAGCACCTCAAGACCTTCCTCTTTGCATCTGCCTTTTCTCCCCCTCTCCCCAGCTCATCTGCTCTCTCTTGGCACTGTGCACCTGGCCACCCTCTGTCCCCTTGGCCCAGGTACCTACTCAACCTGCCACCCTTCTGCACTGGCTCCTGGCCACCCCTCGCACTGGGGACTGGACTGTATCTGTACCAATATAGTTCCCCATCCCCCATTTTCTTCCTTTGTATGCACTTATCAGACTTACCCAGTTCTGCTGGCGTAAAAACAGCACTTGCCACTTGCTGGCTGCACTACCCCTGCTTATTGCTCCAGTATCTATTTTATTTGTATTTACTATTATTTATCTGTTTCTCCTCTGTTCCGCACTTTCCACCTCTCCCCCCTTACATACACTTTCCCACTTTTCCCTTTCCCATGCACTTGCACGTTCTCAATGTCACTGAGCCTAGTAAGATCGCTGTTTTGTTCTCCCATGTTCCCCTCCCTTGCCTTTTCGCGCTCTGAAATACTTGTGTATGAGCGCGATACAAATAAAATATCATATCATATCCATCCGTTTATTAAACTGATAATGTTTTTTGAAATATGCATGATGTATTGAAACTTACATGTTAAGTTGCATAAATATTAGAACCGCGCAGTTCTTATCTGAGTGTGCAGCTGGGTTTTAGACAGTTTCTGTCTGGACCTTCGATGAGTGGTTTCTTTAGGGTTCATTGTGGGCCGAGTTCTGTGTCCCCTCGTCGATGGGTGATAGTTTAGTGGGTTTTTTTCCGAGTATTTTTTACCGAACAAACTCATCGAAATTGATTTATTTTTATTTTTGGGGGATTCCCCGCCAAACCCTGCATCCACTATTCTTTTTACCGATTCCCGAACACCCTGACCCCTTATATATACTTTTCCAACCCCCCTATATATTTCGATGAGTTTTTTTCAGTAACATGTACTCAGAAAAAAAAAACATCGAAATATCACCCATCGATGAAAGAACGCTATACCGGAGACCAACCCCCTGTGCCGGCAAGCAGATCCATCAATGTACTCGCTTATATTAGCTTACTTACTAAGCTTAGGAATGTTTATACTGTGAGTGCAGCCCCATCCCCATTTCTTCTAATGAGTATCAAATTACATCTCGTCAGAACAAATTCTTCCAGTATCTAAATAAATAGTTACAATATTGGTAAGCAATTCATTGAACTATACTTATTAAAGTTCAGCTAGAGTTTGAGGAGCAATGCTACTGCGAATCAATATGAATGGCCTGTAGGTGGATAGCACTGCATCGGGAAGCATAGACACAATACACTATACAACCATATCAAAGAACAGGGAAGGACAACAACACAAGGGACAAGAAGACAAAAGAGGGGGGGGACAGGCATATGGGAATTAATAATAATAAGAAAAGTACAGCATATCATGAGACGCATAAGACATCACTTAATGGCATAAAGACACACACATTATTTGATGTAATGTCTATTAGAGGCTATGTTTATAATTAATGTGTATAAGTCTAATTATGAGATGAATAATTGGTGAATGAGTGCCATTTCAATTCGTATTTAGTAAATACACGAGGACTGTTTGCAATATATTTTTCAATTCCATGGACACTGTACATGTTACTCCATCATCCTGTAATCGCCATTTTTTTAAAGTCTTTCCAATTGGAGGCTGTCATGCGACTTGCAATTACGATAAACAAATTGCAAATAAAAAGTGAATAATAAATTAGAGAGTATCAGGTGAAATGTTAGCAAAGAGGAACATTGACATTAAATATATAATTTAAAAGATTCCATATTTGCGACCAGAATATTTTAATATAGATGCAGTCACAAAACATATCTGTAAAAGAGTTCTCTTTAAAATGCCAATACCAGCAATGGCACTCCTGGCAAGCACAACATGTCTCCATAGACATCAACGGGCTCTCACTCGCCAAAGCAAAATAAATGTGTTTCATCAGCCTTGGTATTTCAAGAGGGTGGGAGGGGACTGACTGCATCCCAGCAAAAGCTTTAATTATAAGTAGGTATTCCCCCCCCCCCCCCCCGACCTCCATGGCATGGTTGACACCCCCACCCAGCCTTTGGATCTTCAGTCAGGAGCAGTCTGCATTCTCTGACTTGTAGTCACTTCCTGTATAAGGTGCTTAGGAACATGGGACATGTATGGATGTCCCTACCTCCTGCCCCAGCCTGGTTTGTTGCTTTCATGGCTGTACCCGTACAGTGTGCATTTTCCCCTGTGAGTTCAGGACAAAAGGTACCGAAGTGCACACAGTCCGGACTGGGTGTACTACTCACATGCGACATTGGACAGCTTGAGTTGCCTGCATTATTTACCCAGCAGGGCACAGCGCACAGTGCCACTGATGTGATGGTGTGTGCAACACTCTGATTCATGGTTTTGATCTGAAAGGCTCCACATGCAGCCATTGATCCAGAGCACCCAGCGACCAGGTGAGAATAGCCAACTAGCCTCCATGATGAGTGTGAGCGGTGCACCCCATGCTGTGTGCTAACCTGCATGTTTGCTTTTCATGTATGCACGTGCAGTTGCAAGTGACAGCATATAAGAAAGGGAGGGAGGACTGGATGTCCTATGCGCACGTGCCACGGGCACAGCTTGGGATGGCAACACAGTCTGCTGTAGTAACAAGCAGGCCCAGGATGATCACTTCCTGGAGAATTGCCATTCTGCGCATGACAGGGTCCTTGAACATGAACTTGGCCCTTCAACCCATTTACCTTGAACTAATTGCAGCTGTGCAGCGCTTACCTGACGGCATGCTCGTCAATCACAGCCTCCAGGAAGCAAACGCTAATGACTGCCAAAGTCTTGGAAGAATGGGGATATAGTTTCAAATGGTGGCAAAGGTTAATAAGGCTGACGGTCTAAGTGCACGCGGGCATGCCTGAGTCACCCGGAAGTGAAGGTGTGGCTTCACCTGCTCTTCACTGGAAAAGAACGGGTCAATTAAACACTTTTTAAAATGTACAAAACTGTTGGCTTGAATCACAAGCAAAGAAAGTTTACTTTTTTGCCGGTGCTGCATATTTTGTTCACATCATGCATACTGACAATTTGCACAGCTGTTTAAATCAATGATAAAAGCAAGTCACTGGGCCTCATTACGAGTATGGAGGTAGCCATGGTGCTATTAGCGCCATGGCTGCCTCCAAACCGGGCTCCAAAACCGGGTTCCTTCAATGGGGAATAACCGGGTCATTCCAACATTGGAGGACCCAGTAATTCCTCCTTCAAGGAACCATTCCCCATTCCCATTTGAGCCCCCATTGGGGTCAATGGGAATGGTAAGGGAGGTAATAACGGGCACATTACAAATGGCCTGTTATTAGCTCCCTCTTCCCCTCGCAGGACCCGGAAAGGACATCTGGTTTTACCAGACGTCTGTTCCGGGTCCCGCAAAGGGAACCTCGTAATAGGCGCTCCCGTAATGAAGGGTGCCGGTCCCGTACCGGCACCCTTCATTACGGGAGCGCCAGTGTCGTAATGAGGCCTACTGTTCCTTGAAAATACAGCCATGCAGAGCCATCCAAGACATCACAAGTCATCCTTGGGGAACGCAGGCGGCAGGGACAGTGAGGGACACAACACATGTTCATTTGGAAGGCAATAGGCTACATTTATTACATGTCTTACATCCCCAAAATGCGACAAAGGCCATACATGAATAACGTCATCCAATGGTTACTTCATTGTGACGTCATAACAGCCTCATCATTACATCCTCTAGCGTGGGGGGAGTGGCCAAGTGCCATGCTCCCCACACACCGAGCCGGGCCTGAGGGAAATATGTGACCCCCCAAACCACCAACCAGATCCGCACACACCATGTACGGACTGGTTTGGACTGCTCGAAGAGCCCCTGGCCTGCCACCTCACGGTTCCGCGCCGAACCTAGGACCCTTACGTAAATCATCAATCAATCTCCCGTCCAGTGACCAAAAAAGGTTAAGCACCTTACTCAATACAATGCAATGTGCTCCAACCTACCGCCACAGTGACCCTGGTCTACGGGCCAGGAGCCCTCCCCACCACTGCCTGCCACAGGTCCCCTGGTCTACCGGCCAGCGGCACTCCCCACCACTGCCTGCCACAGGTCCCCTGGTCTACCGGCCAGGGGCACTCCCCACCACTGCCTGCCACAGGTCCCCTGGTCTATCGACCAGGGGCCCTCCCCACCACTGCCTGCCACAGGTCCCCTGGTCTACCGGCCAGGGGCCCTCCCCACCACTGCCTGCCACAGGTCCCCATGTCTACCGGCCAGCGGCACTCCCCACCACTGCCTGCCACAGGTCCCCTGGTCTACCGGCCAGGGCCACTCCCCACCACTGCCTGCCACTGGTCCCCTGCACTCCCCACCACTGCCTGCCACAGGTCCCCTGATCTACCGGCCAGGGCCACTCCCACCACTGCCTGCCACATGTCCTCTGATGTACCGGCCAGGAGCCCTCCCCACCACTGCCTGCCACAGGTCCCCTGGTGTACCGGCCAGGGGCACTTCCCACCACTGCCTGCCACTGGTCCCCTGATCTACCGGCCAGGGGCAATCCCCACCACTGCCTGCCACAGGTCCCCTGATCTACCGGCCAGGGGCACTCCCACCACTGCCTGCCACAGGTCCCCTGATGTACCGGCCAGGGGCACTCCCCACCACTGCCTGCCATTACTTAGGCCGCCACATAGGACCGGATATGGCCAGACATCATCTCCTCGGACTCCACTGGACCCCGGTCACCCCCAGAAAAAAACACCTCATTTAAATGCTGTTGCGCCCGCCCCATCACTGCACGCCCCCTGCAAATGATACCTCACTTTGACATGCAACCCTTCAATCATACATATATGTAGAAAAACATTTGTCGGGGGCGTGGCTAGGCAGCACACGATGAGGACGTGTCTGCTGTGAGCTCCGCTAACGGGCCCCCTAAGTAAGGCAATCTTAGCACTTTTGCATCCACGTTATAAGTACAAATGTACAAGAACGCAGGCTGAACCTGGACCAATCCTTCGGCTCGCAGTCCCGACGGAAATCGGTGCACAGTTGATGCAGAAATCGCCGGGTCAAGCTGGAGCCCTCCGGGACCGTTGCGACCAACATGATGGTGCACGCCATTTTGCCTGGCGGTCATCGGGGATCTCATCAGCCTGTGTGGTAGTCCCTGGCTCCAGCCTGAGGGGAAGCAGATCTGAGAGCGGAGGATTCCCCCTGCCCCTTGGAGAAGAGAACGGCTAAGGTGTGCCTGCGCTGATAAAGGTGAGCGCTGCTGGAACGAAGGAGCTGGCGCTCCGAGAGCTTGAGGGAGCGCCACCCGCCCGCCTGTGTGTCTCTGTGGGTGGAGGACCCTCCCTGCCCTGCGGCCATCGTGGAGAGGGAGTCGGAGGCGGTTCTGCAGTGGACTGGGGGCGTGCGGCCGGTGCGGAGAGGCTGGCGGCTTGGAGGACCAGGAGTGAGTCGCCTGTCTACACGGAGGGGGGACGGGCCGCGTCTGCTGCTTCAGGTGCAGCCGCCTGGAGGCTCGTGACCGGGCTGCTGGTGTCCGACTGGGAGCCGCTTGTTGGGGCCTGGAGGCGGGGGTGGCCCCACACGAACGCGGGGCCTGCTGTGCCCATCCCGTAGCAGAGGATCGGGATGGCTCGGTCCTGCCCCCCCCGCTTGCCTACGCTCCGGCGAATGCTGGGGTTGGATCCTTCTCTGTGTGGGCTTGGGGCCATCGCTGTCCACATCTTCCCCACAAGCTTGCTCTGAACCTGGACAGGCAACGTCAATAGGAGCCAGTGGCCCTCATAGGATCCCCGGGGCACCCACCCGCACCTAGTGGATGACTCTAGTGATCTCCTGCACTGCGCACCCTACAAGCTTTGTGTCACTAATGGGATATTATAGCCTGGAGTCTTCCTTCCCCCGGCGATGCCCAAAGTAGGAGCAAAAAAGAAAGAAAAGGCACAGAATATAAAGGCTTTCCTGGTGCCCCAGGCGACACCTGCTCCCCAGAGCCATATAGTGTCAGTGGACATCCATCCGACCCCTGCTACAGACCCCATTTCGGACATGGCATTTTCTAGGTCTTTGAGGATCTGCTGAAAGCTTTCAAACAAGAGATCACTCATGAGATCAAGGCGGAGATAAACACCTCTAAAGGCTCATTGGCCAGATCTCTGGCAGAGCTAACCTCCCACCTGGGTGGTCTCGAAGCTAGAGTGAACGATCCAGAGAATGTAACTTGTGAGCAAACGCATGATACTGAGGTGCTCACAGAACGGGTGCGGATGATCGAAGACCATCTAGAAGAGATCTGGACTAAACGGGCAGACCTTGAAAACAGGTCTAGGCGCAACAATGTGCGCCTTCGGGGTATTCCTCAGCAAGTCTCGGACCAAGAACTAGCCAGTTATGTCAGCGAACTGTTCTGAAGTCTTCTGAGCCTCCCTCTGAAACCTTGACTCTGGATAGGACGCACTGTGTATACTCCTCTGCTCAGCAGAGGAGAAATCTTCTCCCAGATGTTCTTACCAGAGTCCACTATTTTTATCAGAAAGGGAAATCATGACAGCTGCCAGGAAATCAGAAGCTGTACAATTTCGTGGAGCGTCTATTCGCCTATTTCAAGATCTCTCCCCGTACACCTTAGCATGCCGACGCCGTCTACAGAAGGTGTCTGCATGGCTGCAAACCCGGAAGATTCGCTATCGTTGGGGGTTCCCCTGCAAATTGATTTTTGATTTTCACAATCAACATTATGTGATCTCTTCAGAGGCAGAAGCGAGAGAACTAATGGCTGAGGGAACTGCTATCCCCGCGCCAGACCGAGACTCCCAACTAGAGGTGGACTATTCCGATGGACAGAAGAAGAAAACCAGAGGTTGGTGGCGAGTGGGCGGCCCTGCTCACCGAGAGGAGCAAGCTACGGTGGAGGTCACGCTCACCTCTTGCTGGACAGCCCAAATGGCCACTGTCAGCTGGTACCCCACGGTCCGGTGACGCGCCTGCCTAACATAAAGAGAAGAGAGTGGGAAAAGAAGGCACAAGGAGCAAACCCTGAAATTTCTAATGCGGGGAGTGCATGCGCAAGACTTTTCATACGAATGGAATTTTGTCAAATGTTTTAAAAGCCTGGCATGGAAAGAAGCACTAGATGGCCCACCTTTCGGTGAACGAGACACGCCCCTGCCGGGAACTCCATGTCGTCGGCTACACAGACTCAAGCAAGCCTGTTGGTCGGTCCTGTGGCTCTATGTGGTCATGGTATAGATCCCCTGGGTCAGAACTATATGGATTGCAAAAATGACACAAGATTTCAAAGTGGGGTGCCCAAGTCGGATTGCGCCCGTTTCTGTTGAAGGTTTGTTGATGTTAGCTTGGAAGTTGAAGCTCACGAAAGCTTTTCACAACTTGTTTCTTATCATTCTGCAAGTTATTATATCTCATTGTTCAACAGTGCACATTTTTGTTTTTCTGTTTTGTATTGCTTTTATTATTTTCCCCCCTCTAGGGAATTCTAGTATTGGGTCTGACTCGAAAGGAAACTGGCGACAGCAAAACAACTCGCATAATGCTTATGTCATTGCTGAAATAGTATCAATTTACTCCATGGTTTGGGTCATCTGGAATGAGTTAAGTGCTTTATTGAAGGTTAAATTCCGAGCCCTTAATGCCTGGGGTGGGATTGTGATGGCTGGTGATTGTAACGTAGTATACCATGTGATTTGCCAACTATGTCAAGTGGGTGTAGAACCTAAGCGAATACTGAAATGACAAACCCAAATGTAATTTGTCTCACCCTCAATGTTCAGGGTCTGAATTCCCCACTAAAACGGAGAGCTTTATTTCAGCGATTGGCGACATACAACCCCACAATATTATTTTTACAGGAAACTCACCTTTTGTCAACTGATCAATTTCGTTTGAATGATAAGCTTTATCCAATCAAATTTTGTGCATCCTCGGGGACGAAACGATGTGGTGTGGCTATTCTGGTCCGGTTCATAGGACCCTACTAGATACGGGAGGGAGATATGCTCTAGTGGTGGCCACGCTATATGGGAAGAAGGTGACCCTGTTTTTGATATATGCACCCAATGTCAATCAGGACTTGTTTTTTGCCTCTAGATCCAGAATATTAAGCAAGCAGGCTGAGGGAGACCTCGTAATTGGAGGGGACTTTAATGCTGCAATTAATCCGCTGGAGGATAAATCCCTCCCCCCGACCCCATCTGATAAGAAACATTTTGTAGCACTCACTTCTCTTCTCCGGGAACACTCGCTGATAGAGGGGTGGCGTTTTTTTCACCAAGGGGAACGGGATTATACTTTTTACTCTGCTGTGCACAGGGGGTTTTCTAGGGTGGATATGTTCCTTCTCTCGGACACTCTTATCCCCCACACCACAGATATAGAGATTCTCCCGAAGGCCTTATCTGACCATGCTCCGGTGCTAGTGTCCATGTCTCCATTTAGTGAATCCCCAGAGCCCCCTCGGGTCTGGCGCCTGAACGAGCTCATTCTGCTGGACCCTCAGGCCCGCTCCTGTATCTCAAACTGCATTAACCAATATTTTATAGATAATGATACCGAGGAGTTGGAATACGCAGTGGTGTGGGATGCGGCGAAGGCTGTCATCAGGGGTCAGGTCATAACTCAAACAACAGAGCGAAGAAAAGTCCACAGGCAGGCTCAGGCTCAACTGGAAATGAGACTTCATGAGGCAGAAGAGGCACATAGGAAGAAAGCTTCTAGGCGCGCCCTTAGGGAGGTTCGTATAGCACAAAAAGCGCTTGAAGCTTACCACATGGGCCAGGCAGCCTACGGAATAATGTGCACTAAACAGTACTATTACTCTAAGGGGAACAAGGCGAATCGGTTTCTGGCAGCTAAACTTAAGCAACAGGCAAATCGTAATCGCATAGATTCTCTAAAAGAAGTAGATGGGAGGCACATTTTCACTGAATCTGGGAAGCTCCAGATTGTGGAAAGGTTTTTTAGAAGCCATTCATCCCCTCACATATCAGACCCACAGTTGGCCAGAGACTTTATTCAGAGGGCAGACAGATATCTCCTGAATTTCGTGAGTGTTTAGAGGTCCCGATAACTGCGGAGGAGACAGAAACTGCAATTCACTCCCTCCCGCTGGGTAAGGCTCTGGGGCCAGATGGCTTTACTAACAAATTTTATAAGACTTTCTGGGCAGAACTAACCCCTCATCTAACGAACCTTTTCAATTTGGTGTGGAAGGCGGGAGTAGTGACGAAATCAATGGCGGAATCAGCCACAACATTGGTGTTGAAACCTGGGAAGGATCCCACGGATTGCGCCTCTTATAGGCCAATTGCATTACTAAATACAGATACTAAATTGCTGGGGAAAATAATAGCAAGTCGCCTGAGCACAACCCTTCCGTCCCTGATAAATAACGATCAAACAGGGTTCATATACAACCGGTCTACTGACTATGTGCGCTGCGCCGTGCTATTAACCTAATTGCTCTTTCCCCGAAGATCCCAGGTAGATGATCCGTGCTTTCCCTAGATGCCCATAGGGCATTTTATTGTATGTCTTGGGGATACCTAGAAATGGTACTGGAGTGGTTTGGATTCTGCCCGGAGTTCTCTAGATTGATACTCTCAAATTTTCAAATTCCCTCGACCAAAGTCAAGGTAAATAAAAATTGGACTCCTCTAATCAGGTTAGCCAAAGGCACTAGACAAGGCTGTCATTTGTTGCCTTTAATTTTTGCTGTGCTTTCTTCACTTGGAAAACACAAATTGAATGAAATTTCCATATTTAACTTTAGGATATGTAACTTGCTGTGATGTCACTTCCTATTACGTGCATCAGAGTTCCCTACTTTTTGGTTTTGGCAAATTTTTGTGGCACATGGGCCAAAAATTGCTGAAACCATTGTTGCAGAAAAGAGAGGGAATGGGGGTTCTTAACTGAAAATATCTGGTTGGCATAGCAACTGGCAATGCCATGGCATGAAAATGTCAAATCTCTAAACTGTTTTTTTTCCAAACTCCTCCAACATACCACCCAATGAGAAGTTCCCTAACAATATTTGCTCCAATCAGCACCTTTGTAAGAAGCAAGTCGGGTACCAGGCTTTCCATTTCCCAGCTATGCAGTGATTTCCTAATGGACTATTGTGGGCTATTTTTGCAAACAATTGGGCAGCTTCTGGGCTACTTTTGACAGCAGATCTGTGTTTTGTCCTCCTGCGGCTGCCTTTCTACACCTACCCACTCACCCAACACCAACACTCTTTAGCCCCCACCCCACTCTCTCTACTCCCACCCACCCTACCCCCATTAAGTGTGCTGCTGGGCTTTCTTTGGGCTATTGTGGGCTACATCTGACAAGTCCTCTTGAGGATGCTTTGTTCTTCATGTTTTCTGCCCCTAACCAATTACCAACACTCATCCACCCCACCCCTACTCTTTCTAACCCCGTCCACTCACCCACCCCTACCCTCTTACCCCTCCACTTACTTTCTACCCCCACACACCCAATCCCCACCCTCTCTACCCTCACCCACTCAATCCCCACTCTCTACCCTCACACACCAATCCCTGCTCTATCTACCTCCACCCACCCTAATCACACCTTGTCTACCACCAATCACCCACCCACCCTACCCCTACCCTCTCTACCCTCACCCTCTCTAACCCACCCAGCCAACCTACCCCCACCCTATCCCAACACTCTCTGTACACCACCCATCCATCTTACCTGCACTGTCTATCCCCACCCATCCACACTACCCCAACTCTCACTACCACCACCCCCACCCTCTCTCTCTATCCCCACCCACCCTACCCTCACTCTCCCTACACCCACCCACCCATTTTACCTCCAATACTACCCCCAATCTCTCCACCCCAACCACCCACCCTACCTTTGCTCTCCATACCCCCATCCACCCACCCTACCACCAATCCCTCTACCCCATCCACCCGTCCCCCATGCTCTCTACCCCCACCCACTCTACCTCCACAGTCTCTACCTCCACCCACCAAACCTCGCCACTCTCTCTACCCTCACACACCAACCCTACTCCCACTTCTCTCTGCCCCACCCACCTCTCTCTACTTCCATTTAACTACCTTACACCCACTTTCTACCCGCACCCACCCAACTCTCTTCAACACACCCTGCCCCCACGCTCTACCCCCTCCCTTCCTCTGACTCTTGTGCTTTATTTCTTACCCTCTCACAACCTTTCTCGCTCATATTTCCTCTTGCTCATAATCGATGGCACCCTCTCTCCATTATTTCCTCCCTTGCTCCATTCGCCTTCCTTCTCATTCTCTTGCACACCGGCACTCCTTATCGCATCCTCCTTTGAAACTTTGCACTGTCCTCTTCCTAGCGCCTATAATGTAAAGAACAGCAGTAAACACCAAAACTACTGGCTTTGCCAATGATTTTTTTAGGACTTGAGCCCTTATCCTTGCCACCGTTTCCTTTTAGTAGTGTAACAAAAGATTTGGGGGCCCCCTTGCAAGCCATGCCGAGGGCCCCCCCACTCGGCAACAAATCACCGGTTGCACCACACCTCTGGCACAGCCTAGATGATCACGCTTGCGCAATACGCATGAACGTGCTGCTGAATGGGTACGCTGCACACTGCACTAGGAGAAAGATGTAACTATGGGGTCGATTCATGGAAATAATGTGCGCCAAAAATTCCCGCGCAGAGGTGCCAAAACGTGCGATTTGCAGTAAAAGTGCGAAAATCGCAGTGCAAGTGCGAAAATCGCAGGGAAACCAGCGCACATTGATTCATGGAAGTCCGTGCGCGAGAAAAACATCGGATGTGCGCTGAAAATGTGCGCCGCGCACGCCGGCGCACAGGTCATCCAACAGCGTGCACCACGGCCACTGCGAAATCGCACATAGCGCGGCGCACATCACAAAAGTAGGCGGAACACGGGGCGTAACACTCGGAATGGGGAACAACGTGTGAAAATATGGGCATCACGGGGGAAGTACAGGAGGCAAGTGCGCGGAACGCCCACACGCTCGCCTACAACACGTATTCATGGAATCGAATGGGGCAAACCAGCGCACGGTGAAAGACGCGCACAGGGCCAAACAAGTACGCCACAAGAAAGCAGGCGGTAGCGTCCCTGCGCCTGAAAAAAATGTGCGTCAAAATGTGCAATAACAAAAAGCACCCATATACAGCCAAGATGAATGGTCCATACAGTGGCCCTCTAGGACAAATGAGGTGCAAAGGGGTACCGACAAACACGGACACACGCTGTGTGAAAAATAGCGTGTGCGGGAGTTCCTGGGTGCGCGGGAAGTTCCACACGCGACTGGCCTGGGTACGTGTACTACGGGGTGCACGGGAAGTTCCACACGCGATTAGCCTGGGTACGTGTGTTTCGGGGTGCGCGGGAAGTTCCACACGCGATTGGCCTGGGTACGTGTGTTTCGGGGTGCGCGGGAGGTTCCACACGCGATTGGCCTGGGTACGTGTGCTTCGGGATGCGCGGGAAGTACCACACGCGATTGGCCTGGGTACGTGTACTTCGGGTGCGCAGGAAGTTCCACACACGATTGGCCTGGGTACATGTATTCTGAGGTGCGCTGGAAGATTCACACGCGATTTCAGCAGGGTACATGTATTTCGGTGGTGCCAGGGAATGCTACACGTGATCTGGCCGTGTGGGTCCTCCCAGGTGTTCCCTCTACACCCTCCACGGCCCCTGCAGGCAGCCCACACCACAGGGGACTACCCTGCACCCCTGCTCATGTCCCACAGGCAACCCATCCACCATGGCCAAGCCCCCCAGCCAACCCACATGTCACCTTGCAATACTGATCACAAACACATGTCTCCCAGCACCCCCACCCCCCAGCATCTAGGGGCACCCTCCACCAGGCCCCCACTCATGTCTCCCACCACCCCCACCCCCCAGCATCCAGGGGCACCCTCCACCAGGCCCCCACTCATGTCTCCCAGCACCCCCACCCCCCAGCATCCAGGGGCACCCTCCACCAGGCCCCCACTCATGTCTCCCACCACCCCCACCCCCCAGCCACCAGGGGCACCCTCCACCAGGCCCCCACTCATGTCTCCCACCACCCCCACCCCCCAGCCACCAGGGGCAGCCTCCACCAGGCCCCCACACATGTCCCCCTGCACCCACAGCCACCAGGTGCACCCTCCACCAGGCCCACACTCATGTCCCCCTGCACCCCCACCCCCCAGCAGTGCAGGGGCAGCCTCCACCAGGCCCCCATCCATGTCTCCCACCACCCCCAGCCCCCAGTCACCAGGGGCAGCCTCCACCAGGCCCCCACACATGTCCCCCTGCACCCACACCCCCCAGCCACCAGGGGCACCCTCCACCAGGCCCACACTCATGTCTCCCACCAGCCCCACCCCCGAGCAGTGCAGGGGCACCCTCCACCAGGCCCCCACTCATGTCTCCCACCACTCCCACCCCCCAGCAGTGCAGGGGCAGCCTCCACCAGGCCCCCACACATGTCCCCCTGCACCCCCACCCCCCAGCCACCAGGGGCAGCCTCCACCAGGCCCCCACTCATGTCTCCCATCACCCCCACCCCCCAGCAGTGCAGGGGCAGCCTCCACCAGGCCCCCACCCATGTCTCCCACCACCCCCACCCCCCAGCCACCAGGGCTGCCTCCACCAGGCCCCCACACATTTCCCCCTGCACCCACACCCCCTAGCCACCAGGGGCACCCTCCACCAGGCCCACACTCATGTCTCCCACCACCCCCACACCCCAGCAGTGCAGGGGCACCCTCCACCAGGCCCCCACTCATGCCTCCCACCACCCCCACCCCCCAGCAGTGCAGGGGCAGCCTCCACCAGGCCCCACACATGTCCCCCGGCACCCCCACCCCCCAGCCACCAGGGGCAGCCTCCACCAGGCCCCCACTCATGTCTCCCATCACCCCCACCACCCAGCAGTGCAGGGGCAGCCTCCACCAGGCCCCCACTCATGTCTCCCACCACCCCCACCCCCAGCCACCAGGGGCAGCCTCCACCAGGCCCCCACTCATGTCTCCCACCACCCCCACCCCCCAGCAGTGCAGGGGCAGCCTCCACCAGGCCCCACACATGTCCCCCGGCACCCCCACCCCCCAGCCACCAGGGGCAGCCTCCACCAGGCCCCCACTCATGTCTCCCATCACCCCCACCACCCAGCAGTGCAGGGGCAGCCTCCACCAGGCCCCCACTCATGTCTCCCACCACCCCCACCCCCAGCCACCAGGGGCAGCCTCCACCAGGCCCCCACACATGTCCCCCTGCACCCCCACCCCCCAGCCACTAGGGGCAGCCTCCACCAGGCCCCCACTCATGTCTCCCATCACCCCCACCCCCCAGCAGTGCAGGGGCAGCCTCCACCAGGCCCCCACTCATGGCCAACTCATGTCTCCCACCACCCCCACCCCCAGCCACCAGGGGCAGCCTCCACCAGGCCCCTACCCATGTCTCCCATCACCCCCACCCCCCAGCAGTGCAGGGGCATCCTCTACCAGGCCCCCACTCATGTCTCCCACCACCCCCACCCCCCAGCATCCAGGGGCACCCTCCACCAGGACCCCACTCATGTCTCCCACCACCCCAACCCCCCAGCCACCAGGGGCACCCTCCACCAGGCCCCCACTCATGTCTACCATCACCCCACCCCCCAGCAGTGCAGGGGCAGCCTCCACCAGGCCCCCACTCGTGTCCAACTCATGTCTCCCTGCACCCCCACCCCCCAGCCACCAGGGGCAGCCTCCACCAGGCCCACACTCATGTCTCCCACCACCCTCACCCCCCAGCCACCAGGGGCAGCCTCCACCAGGCCCCCACACATGTCCCCCTGCACCCCCAGCCACCAGGGGCACCCTCCACCAGGCCCACACTCATGTCCCCCTGCACCCCCACCCCCCAGCAGTGCAGGGGCAGCCTCCACCAGGCCCCCACCCATGTCTCCCACCACCCCCACCCCCAGCCACCAGGGGCAGCCTCCACCAGGCCCCCACACATGTCCCCCTGCATCCCCACCCCCCAGCCACCAGGGGCACCCTCCACCAGGCCCACACTCATGTCTCCTACCACCCCCCCCCCAGCAGTGCAGGGGCACCCTCCACCAGGCTCCCACTCATGTCTCCCACCACCCCCCAGCAGTGCAGGGGCAGCCTCCACCAGGCCCCCACTCATGTCCCCCTGCACCCCCACCCCCCAGCCACCAGGGGCACCCTCCACCAGGCCCGCACTCATGTCTCCTACCACCCCCCCCCAGCAGTGCAGGGGCACCCTCCACCAGACTCCCACTCATGTGTCCCACCACCCCCACCCCCCAGCAGTGCAGGGGCAGCCTCCACCAGGCCCCCACTCATGTCCAACTCATGTCTCCCACCACCCCCACCCCCCAGCCACCAGGGGCAGCCTCCACCAGGCCCCCACCCATGTCTCCCATCACCCCCACCCCCCAGCAGTGCAGGGGCAGCCTCCACCAGGCCCCACTCATGTCTCCCACCACCCCCACCCCCCAGCCACCAGGGGCAGCCTCCACCAGGCCCCCACTCATGTCTCCCACCACCCCCACGCCCCAGCATCCAGGGGCAACCTCCACCAGGCCCCCACTCATGTCTCCCGCCACCCCCAGCCCCAGCATCCAGGGGCACCCTCCACCAGGCCCACACTCATGTCTCCCACCCCCCCACCCCCCAGCATCCAGGGGCACCCTCCACCAGGCCCCCACTCATGTCTCCCACCACCCCCACCCCCCAGCAGTGCAGGGGCACCCTCCACCAGGTCCCCACTCATGTCTCCCACCACCCCACCCCCCAGCAGTGCAGGGGAACCCTCCACCAGGCCCCCACTCATGTCTACTACCACCCCCACCCCCCAGCAGTGCAGGGGCAGCCTCCACCAGGCCCCCACTCATGTCCCCTGCACCACCACCCCCCAGCATCCAGGGGAACCCTCCACCAGGCCCCCACTCATGTCTCCCACCACCACCACCCCCCAGCAGTGTAGGGGCAGCCTCCACCAGGCCCCCACTCATGTCTACCACCACCCCCACCCCCCAGCAGTGCAGGGGCAGCCTCCACCAGGCCCCCACTCATGTCCCTCTGCACCCCCACCCCCCAGCATCCAGGGGAACACTCCAACAGGCCCCCACCCATGTCTCCCATCACCCCCACCCCCATCAGTGCAGGGGCAGCCTCCACCAGGCCCCCACTCATGTCCTCCTGCACCCCCACCCCCCAGCATCCAGGGGAACCCTCCACCAGGCCCCCACCCATGTCTCCCATCACCCCCACCCCCCAGCAGTGCAGGGGCAGCCTCCACCAGGCACCCACACATGTCTACCATTACCCCCACCCCCCAGCAGTGCGATTTGCCTGGGTACG
Organism: Ambystoma mexicanum; assembly: GCF_040938575.1. Classification (NCBI taxonomy): domain Eukaryota; kingdom Metazoa; phylum Chordata; class Amphibia; order Caudata; family Ambystomatidae; genus Ambystoma; species Ambystoma mexicanum. The sequence goes on from NC_090932.1 coordinate 93,315,456, forward strand.
TGTATTCCTGGGGTGCGCGGGTAGTCTCCCATGCGATACCATCAGGGTACGTGTATTATGGGTCCGCGTGAACTTCCACACGCGATACCAGCAGGCTACGTGTTTTACGGTGTCCGTGTGAACTTCCACACGCGATACCAGCAGGCTACGTGTTTTACGGGGTTCGCGGGAAGTTCCACACGCGATTGGCCTGGGTACGTGTACCTCGGGTTTGCGAGAAGTTCCACACGCGATTGCCCTGGGTATGTGTATTTCGGGGTGCGCATGAACTTCCACACGCGACTGGGCCTGTGAGAGTGGGGTACGTGTATTACAGGGGTGGGCGGGAATATTTACTCGCGAATGGGCCTGGGAGAGCGTGTTACATGTATTCCTGGGGTGGGCGGGAAGATTCACACGTTCGCCTACGACGCGCCGAAAAATAAATGGTCCAATCCTGAAACAAGTACGCCAGCATGAAGCAGGCGTACGTCGACCCGCGCAGCATATAAGTGCGCGCAAACAACAAACAAGCTCAGACGCCAGGATGAATATACCGTTCCTAGCAGCAGTGGCCGTGGGTTACCAAAGGAGGAGGAGGAGGATAGTGAGGGCCCAAATTTTCAGTCCCAGAACCAGCCTTTTTGGGATGCCTGATGACCATGTGTATGGGAGGTACAGGTTTCCACCACACATAATAATGGACCTGGCCAGTGAGTGGGAAGATGACCTCACATCACCCACCCTGTGCTCCCAAGCACTCAGCCCCCTGGAGAAGGTCCTCAATGTACTGCACTTCTTGGCCGCAGGATCATTTCAGCGGACAAGTGCCATAGTGGGCGGGGTGTCACAGGCCACGCAGTCACGCTGCCTACACCAGGTCTTGAACATCATCACTGCACGCCCAACAGTCCGTAGGCACATATACCTGCCCAGGACACCTGCAGAAAGGCAGGCTGCCGCCCTCGATTTCTACGGTGTGGCACAATTCCCCAAAGTGCTAGGTGCCATTGACTGCACCCATGTGGCACTACGTCCCCCCAGGGCATCTGAGCACATCTGTAGGAACCGCAAGCACTGGCATTCCATCAACGTGCAGGTAGTATGTAATGCCACGGGAATCATCACCTCAGTATATGCCAACTATCCAGGGTCCACCCACGACAGCTTCATTTACCGAATGTCTACCCTAAGCTGGGACCTAGAAGCTGGGCGGCATGGCGATACATGGCTTCTTGGTGAGTATGAATGCCACTGCACATGCATGCATGTCAGATGCAGAGTTATGTCACTACCCCACTAATGATACCCATCACCTCCTCACCAGGGGACAGTGCCTACCCTCTGAGCACCCACATGATGACGCCAATTCGGAACCCCATCACGCCTCCAGAGGTAAGATACAACACAGCCCATATTGCAACCCGGGGCATAGTGGAGCGCACATTCGGAGTGCTCAAGTCACGCTTTCGCTCCCTTGACCGTTCTGGCGGTCAGCTGTTATATGCGCCCCCAGTAGTGTGCAGGATCATAGTGGCAGCATGTGTCCTGCACAATGTTGCAACACGCCGGGGCCTGGCTGTGGACATGGTGGTGTCCCCACATCCCCAACCACATGCACGCCCGCTGCGCATGGGAGGGGAGAGGGCACGGGGTGAGGCAGCCCGTACGCAGCTGGTGACTAATTACTTCACATAGAAATCACACCCCTCTGGAGTGCACACAGCCCTGGCACATACCATCTGATAAGCAATGATGACTCGACCTGACAATTATGACGAACAAAGGGACAGTCAACTGTCAGAACCATAGCAGCCTGAGATTGTTCATGTGGAAGTGTCACAATGTGTGCATCCCTACCTACACAAACACCACCAATACAGTGTCATCAAAAGACACACTTCCATGCTGCAGAAATGAATACCCACTTGCAAAATACTACATGAAAACAGTGCCATGTCACCCAAAACCCCCCGGCACGGCCACACAACACACCATGGCATGTCATGCAATGTGAGAGCAAACAAATGAATCCCCACAACATGCCCTAAGTGTCACCAGCTACAGTGTCCCTAATGGAAACATGGCCACACATGAAATGCCCACAGTAATGCAGGACCTACAACACACATTACCAAATACTTACCAAGAATACCAATCACCTACACAACCTCCAACCTACCTTACACATGACATTACAGACTTAGAAATTTGCTAGCCTCACTACCTGATGATGCCAGCACTTCAAACACTTGCAAGTATACAGTGTTAGCGCCACGCAAGAGTGTAGGTGCACTGCTTACAACAGGGACTCCAGTTCCAAGGTGGACTGCCTTGTGAAGACATGAGAAATGGACCTGCAAATTAGGAGAATGAGATGGATGCAGAGGTACATATCAATACACCATGCAGTGTACAGTACAACAACAATATGCACTATGAATGTATACACAGTATTGACTACAGACTGCCCACACATCGAATGGGGGTCCAATGTCACCATGTACGTCAATGTCACTTGGGCACACCCTTTGCAAGCCCATGGAAACGGGAAGCAGGAGGGGTGTGTGTCACAAAAACCCAAGCATCTGAACCAAATGCATGACAAGCCTGCATGTGCCCAGCCACAATGCAGCGTATGCCCACGGGAGCCACACAAGGCAACACACTGTCCCAAAAAAAAAATAATAATAAAAAATATATATATATCTAAAATGGCCATTAATGGGCCCAGGGGGGTGGGGGAGGCCACCCAGGAGGTCCGAGGACAGGGTGCACACCAAAACCCACCTGTGTGGATCTTGCGAAAAAAAAACACCTCCATGGGCTCATGACCTACACGGCTACCCTATTGTGGGAGAATCACTGCTGTCGCTCTCCTCACCCTCTGCAGCTGCATCAGGAGGTGGTGGCACTATGGGAGGCAGCCCACGCAAAGCCATAGTCTGTTCCTCCATGGCTGCAAGCATGCGGGTGTGGTAGGTCTCGTTCTGGAGGATAATTGTGCGGAGGTCCCCATGCAACAACTCACGGGATGCCCGGACCTCCGCCCTAGTTGCCTGCATCTCAGCTGAGAGCGTACGTGTGAGATGCTCCAAGTGCTGTTCTGTCCTTCTGTTTGTTGAAGCCTCAAGCTCAACAAGAGTCGTCCGGAGGTGAAGGAGTTCCACCCTCAGGGCTTCCCTGTGGCCCTGGGACTCTATGGAAATGGCTTGCTGCAGAATCGCCAGTGCCGCCCGCCTGTCCCTGTCGGACGCCAACATGTCCTCCCTGTGTGACTGGCAGATGGAGTCTGTTGCCTGTTGTAGTCGCTCCATCAGCCTTTCGAGGGGGACAATGGAAGTGGCCACCCTATCCATGGCCTGAGCCATCATCTCTGATGATGCTGCCTGTTGGGTTGCCATACCGTATATGGATTGCTCCCATGCGGTATTGCCAGGTGGCTGACGGCCACCACGTCGGCTGGCACCACACCTGTCTGGGGCAAGGCGAACTGCGCCTTGCTGTGCCGGCACTGCCTGAGGCTTCAGGACTGCATTCCCCCTCTGATCTGCTGGCCCAGGAACAGGATCAGATGTCGCGGAGTGTGACCCTGCATCCGTAACCACCAAAGGCGTACCTGCCAACACTGACATCCCCATTGAGGGTTCTAACCCTGGTGAAGGTGGGTCGGACAGAACAGAATCCCTCCCAGGAACACTCACCTGCGACGGCACATAGGTCTCATCATCCGAATCGACAACTGAATACAGCTCGGGGGAGGTGCAGCCAGAGACACCCCTTGAGAGCACGACCTGCAACAGTTGTGGGTTCTCACCCACCACCACACCACGTCCCTCACTGGTGGTCGGTCGGCCCTCGGACCCCTCCTGGGTCTGCACCATCTCCACAACCCCAGCAGTATCAAGTGTGTCATCCCCTGCAAAGACATAAAAGAAAACAAATGGAAACAGGCATTAGCACTATGGCACACAATTAGGGCTGAGAGGCTACAGAAACAGTACTTGATTGACACATGTCCCACATGACTAAAACCCTCCCATGCATGCACCGTCACTGCGTGTGAAGGGTAGGCAGATGGCACACATTGATGACACCAAGATGGAAGATGAACACATTTGATGCATGCTGCCTAGCAGTGGCATCACACATTGGCCAGTGATTGGCAGGTCAAATACACATGCCATCACACAGATGGCATGTACCCTAGCCATGAAGTGAAGAGGAGGTCACCAATTGTTCATTCAGTCCAGTTTGCTAATGAAATTGATTTTTTCATTGAAATGGTTCAAATGTTTAACCTGGAGCTGGCAGTCCAAAATGGTCCTATAGCACAGGGACATGTCTAAACAAATCATGTCCAGGAAACAAAGCCAGTCCACTGTACCATAGCCATGTCAGACATGTGACAATAGGACTGAGAAATCCTGAGTAAAAGTGGTGGTATGCAAACAATCTGCCTGAATAAACAAAGGTAAATAAGCAACAATATTGTGGCAAGATGACACTCCAAGGGCAACTGGCGTGGTGTTGGGCTGGATGTCTAATGTTGGCAGAAGGGATGCTGCTATACCCGAATGCTGGTGCGCAGAATGTATAGGAAGAGGCACATGGGTGACCCAAACCACTCAGGCACACACCCCCCCCCCTGGCACCCAAACAGTAGCCCTCCCACACACACCATGCACATGGTTGACACACACATGCATGTGCACTCACCAGACAATGCCTCGTAATCTGCTAGTTCTCCCACGCCTTGGATCTGTTCCTCCGTGAAGTAGGTCCCAGCAACCTGCTCATGTGGAGTGAGTTCTATGTCGTCTGCTGGAGACCCACCTCCAGTCACTAGAGTTGCGGCATGACTTGAGGCCAGCTTATTCTTTGCCCTGCGCTTCAGGTCATTCCAGCGCTTGTAGCATTCAGTAGCTGTGTGCCTCACGATTCCAAGGGCACTTATGATGTCTGCAATGGTCTGCCAGTGTGCCTGACGTTGTGCAGGTGTGGTTTTGGATCCTGCAACAATCACCATTTCGCGGTCATGTGCGGACACATACTCTACAAGTGCATTCAGTTCGGCCTCATTGAAGCTGGGCTTCCTTGAGGGGCCGGACTGTGTAGCCGTGTCTGGGGCATCAGCCTCTACTGGACGAGCACTCTTCCTCTTCCGCTTGGAAGGTGGTGGGGATCATGTGTGTCCTACGCCGCTCTGGACACTAGGGGCAGGAGCCCCGGTGGACTCAGTACTAGGAGTGTGGGATTGCACACTCAGCATGGGAGTTGGTGCAGGCATTAGCTCAAGTGTGATGGTATCAGGGGGAATGTCAGCATGATGGACTTGGACCGACACTGTCCTGGCTGGGTGTGTGAGAGGTGGGGTGGATTGAGCCGCAGCTGCCCCTGCAGCCTCCCCAGCCTGCCTACGCGGGGCAGCAGATGACCTAGTTGCCCTTGATCCACGTGGCCTGATGACACCAACGTTCACCGGCGCATGTGGCCTTGACCTGCTGACCTGGAAGTCAGCCATGGAGTCACCCTGTGCCAAGTCTGGTTCCACAGTGGGCTGGTCCAACAAGGGCTGAGCATGGATGGTGTCAGCCAGCCACGTTAACCTCAACGAGGGGGGGGCATGGGTGTCCCTGACTGCTCTTCCACGCATGGGGGGCTAGGGGCACCCTGCAAGTCACGGCCAAGTCCCCTATCGGATCCACCACGGCCACCACTTGGGGCTCGGCCACCTTTGCCACCCTTAGGGCTTGTTCGCCTCCCAGCCATGGCACTGATGTTATTGTGCGTATGGGAGTCGATGTGAACTATTGTCCTGGGCAATTGGGGGTCAAAGGGGTTGGGTACCAGATGGTAATCGTACCCTAGTGCTCTAGCAAGGCTGTATGTCACCCCTGGGGAACGATGACGGGTCACGCAACGCACAGGCACCCCAAAAAAGGGAAGTATGGTGCACGCAACCCCTCCTAGACCACGTGCGTGGAAAAATAAACCTGCACTACGCTGTGGCACCCAGAAACACAAGAATGAACGTATGCATGTCACACGCAGCCTAGAATGACCTCTGAAGGGGTACGCGACACACGGGGCAAGCACAGATGTTAAATACGTGCGCGACTCACCGTCTGCCAGGAACAAAAGCGTGAAAAATATGCGCGTGTGCGCGTTGGCAACACCCCCGCCAAAAGAAGAATTGTACGCTGTCTGAGGAGACAGGACAACAGTAGAAGGGAACGCTGTTTGAGGAAACAGGCCCAGGAAAAAGAGGAAAAGAGAAAAAGCTGTCAGAGGTAACAGGGAGTACGAACTGGAAACGCTGTGAAGTAAATTGCGTGTGAACCGACAAGAAGTATAGATTTCACCCACTCGCTCTCCACGAAAAGCACGTACAAGGAAATGGCGTTCTACACGTACCTTTTCTACACACGTCACAGACGCGCATACGCGATGAGGCCATTTCCACCAATTACACGCTTTGACACTCGGACGTGTATCTCTTTTTTTTACATGTGCCATTCTCAACGGCCATGCGCGTGATGTCACAGCTGCGCGCATGGGGGCCTTTGGCCCAATGAAATTGCGTATGCATGCAGATGCGCTTACGCGCTAAGGGCCTTTCCTCGAATTACACGCAGACGTGCAGGATTTTCACATGCCAAATCACTCCGTATCAAGCTGGCTACGCGTAAGCACAGGGAAGACCACGCTCCTGCCCAGAAAGCCGATTTACTGCCCCCCAGATCCCTGAGCACGCTCCCACCTGCCATCTGCTGCTGCCTGACTGCCTGCTGTCCATGTGCCCTGCCATTTGCTGCCTGCACATCAGCCAGGGGTGCTGTTGCTGTGACCACCCCTGCTGGAACCGAAGACTCCCGACTGGGATTCCATCACTCCACAGCCCAGCCCCAGGATCCAGTTGCCCACCCACTCCTGCCTCTGGGGTTGTCATGTCGGGCACTGCAACATCTGGCACCACTGACAACCCCCGGCTAGAGAGGCAGAGGGGCACCAGCTTCAGTGCCAGGGAAGTTGGTGTCCTGGTGGAGCAAGTCCTGGGGCAGTATGATGCCCTCTACGGAAGTGTGCGCGCCGACAAGGAAGGACGGACTCGGATCTGGACGGACATCGTGACTGCCATCAACGCGGAGGGGGTGGCAGTCCACGACTTCCAACATGTCACGAAGCGATGGGAGGACTTCAGGTCCAGGACCCTAAACAAGGCCCGGCGCCTCTTGAAGGCAGTGGATGCTAAGGGGTGCCGGGGCCACTTGTCGGAAGATCAGATGAGGGTCCTGGAACGCATATCCCCAGCGCTCCACGTCCAGGTCCTTGAGTGGCAGACCCGTCTGGAGTCGAGCGGTAAATGTACATGCATCATAATTGTAAGCTGTGCGTGTGGTGATGTGCCAGTAGTGTGCCGTTTGCACATCTGTTTGTATGGGGCCGAGTATGGGTGGGAGTGTACAGGACCGTGAGGCTGACACATGCGAGCGCTGTCATGTGTGAGACATGGATGGTGCTTGTGTGTGTAGGCTTGCATGCCAAATGCAGTTGTGTGGGCACACATGTTTGTATGAATGTGTATGTAAGTAGGCATTTTCGTGATGTCACGCATGTATGTTGTTTTCAGCTGCATGTATCAGCACTGTGTACATGTGCATGTGTGTGTATTTGACAAGGGTGCAACAGTGATGCAACGTGGATGCATGTGACAGCGGGATGTGGAAGCCTGATTGGCAAATGTGACATGGATGCCCATCGGAACACTGCGCCAGTTGGCTGAGGTGTACACATGCATGCAAGTGTGGTGGTGTGCGTGCATGTGTAGTGCACTCCCTGTGTTGCATGTGATGTCTGGCTCAACTTTGCCTGCTCATGCTGTTGTATGTGTATGGATGGTGCTGGCAGTTGCGATGTGGCTGTGGTATGGCTCATGTGTGCATTTAGAAATGACATGTGTGTTGCCAATTGTGATGCCATATCTGAGGTTTGCCAATGCCACTCATGTGCAACTGTCATGTGTGTATGTGTCCATTGTACAGTGCCCTGATGCCTGTGTTTTATTTCTCCCTGTCTGCAGCGTCAACTGATGAAGAGGGCGGAGAAGGTGCTGTGGAGCACAGCGTCTGGGATCGCACCGCCAGCCGGAGACGCAAGGCCCGGCTCCCCTCCCAGGTTGTGATCTCGTCGGGGAGTGCGGAGTCCAGTGCCGCATCCCAGGCCCCAGCTGCCGGGGGGAGGTCCAAGAGGCGGAGGTCAGAGTTGGACTCCTCGGCAGCAGAAGGGGCAGCTGGGACCCCACAGGGCCCAACGGGGGAAGATGGCACGGAGTCATCCAGGTTGGTGGGGGGTTTGGTGGAGGAGGAGGCCGTGCAAGCAACAGAGACGGGGTCTGGAGGTGGGGATTCCACTGTTGCTAGTGGTGCAGTGCAGGACCACGGACAGGAGGCAGCACAGGTCTCCGAGGAGGTGCCTGTGTGCAATCCTGTCCCTGATCCTGTCACTGCATCATCTTGCACCAGCAGGGATGAATACGTCCAGACCCGTTTTCAGGCAGGGGATGAGCTCACGACAACTGGCCTTCCTCTGCCTGTGGACGTGGCTATCCGGGTCCGGGTTGAGCCTGTCCTGACAGGTGTGGCGTTGCGTCAATGGGCCATGCGAGGTGACCTGCAGTCTTTTCATGAGGAGACTGCACGTCATCTCGAATGGCTCGTTGACCGCGTCGGCCTACTGGGACAGGTCACCCAGGCCGGATTCCTCCGTTTGATGGGGCTTGCTCAGACCCCCTCCTCAACTGAACCCCCTATGTGCCAGTCGTCCTCCGTGCCATCTTCCCACCCATCAGTCACCTGGGTGCCCTGTGGAGCTGCCTCTGACGGTGCGGCCAGGCTGGTGGAGGAGGCATCCCTGCCACAGTCGGGAGTCGGACGTCCAGCAGGGGTGGCCACATCAACGACTGCACCCGAGCCAGCGGAGGATGTGCAGGCAGCAGGAGGCAGTGCACGGGCAGAAGCGCAGCAGCAACGTGGTGGGAGCCATGATGGCTCGGGGCCTTCGACATCGGAGGGGCAGGCATCGGCCGGAGGGCAGGAGGACCCAGAACGGGAAGTGTCTTCCGTGTGGCAGCGGTTGGGCCACGCCATAGATGCGGAGCGGCAGCGGGCGGAAGAGGCACGGCTCACGATGGTCAGGGCGGAGAACTCCATGCGGAGGGCCCTGAGGCGGGCCGAGTGCCTCGAGGCAATCCGCAGGGAGTTTGGGGGGGAACATGTAGACGGCCCTGCGGACCCTCGGGGCCATGGAGGAGGAACGCCTCCGGGACATTGAGCGGGAGTTCGATGATGCCCTGGCCCGGAACATCCCGAGGTGAGCCGTCGGACTAGCCCGCTGCCCTTGTAAATAGTTCTGTAGTTAGTGTTAGGTTTCCTTTGGTTTAGCATTTTTTTTGGACCTTTTGGACAATGGGCCAGATTTTTGTATACAGTTCTTTTTTTTTAGGTAGTGTTATTCGATAGGTTTCATTTCTTCGTTTGGGATCATGGACCCTGGATTGTTTATTTGTATATAGTTGACTTTTGGATTTTCATTTATTTTGATGATTTCACCATGGAGCAATGGTTTTCGATTTTAATTTTCCATTGGATTTACTTTTGTGGACTGTGACTTTGGACACCTTTCATTTGCATTATGATTTGTGGTTTTGCATTATTTCACGTACCTGCTGTTTTTTTAAAAAAAAATTCCATTATTGTTTGTTTATTTTTTATTCAATTTATGTTGCGTTTAATACATACTTTTTCTTCAAACTTCAATGTGTAGTATCATCTCATTGGTTTCATGCATATCATGATATGAGTTTTGACATTCACTGACACCCATGGTGTATGTGAGGGACATGTGTTAATTTCCAAACTTGCAATTGGGGTTCTATCATGTTTTTGCCATTTCTAAGTGGGTGGATGCAATACAAAGGTGGGTGTTTGGCATTTGGAGGCTGCCCATAAGGGCCAGGGATCTAGATTGTGGTGCCATGTTGGCTGGGGGACATGAGTGGGGGCCTGGTGGAGGCTGCCCCTGCAAAGCTGGGGGGTGGGGGTGCAGGGGGACATGAGTGGGGGCCTGGTGGAGGCTGCCCCTGGTGGCAGTGGGGTGGGGGTGATGGGAGACATGTGTGGGGGCCTGGTGGAGGCTGCCCCTGCAATGCCGGGGGGTGGGGGTGATGGGAGACATGAGTGGGGGCCTGGTGGAGGGTGCCCCTGGTGGCAGTGGGGTGGGGGTGATGGGAGACATGGGTGGGGGCCTGGTGGGGGCTGCCCCTGCACTGCTGGGGGGTGGGGGTGATAGGGGGCATGAGTGGGGGCCTGGTGGAGGCTGCCCCTGCACTGCTGGGGGGTGGGGGTGCAGGGGGACATGTGTGGGGTCCTGGTGGAGGGTGCCCCTGCACTGCTGGGGGGTGGGGGTGATGGGAGACATGAGTGGGGGCCTGGTGGAGGCTGCCCCTGGTGGCAGTGGGGTGGGGGTGATGGGAGACATAAGTGGGGGCCTGGTGGAGGCTGCCCCTGGTGGCAGTGGGGTGGGGGTGGTGGGAGACATGAGTGGGGGCCTGGTGGAGGCTGCCCCTGCACTGCTGGGGGGTGGGGGTGATAGGAGACATGGGTGGGGGCCTGGTGGAGGCTGCCCCTGCACTGCTGGGGGGTGGGGGTGGTGGGAGACATGAGTGGGGGCCTGGTGGAGGCTGCCCCTGGTGGCTGGGGGGTGGGGGTGGTGGGAGACATGAGTGGGGGCCTGGTGGAGGCTGCCCCTGCACTGCTGGGCGGTGGGGGTGGTGGGAGACATGAGTGGGGGCCTGGTGGAGGCTGCCCCTGCACTGCTGGGGGGTGGGGTTGATAGGGGACCTGAGTGGGGGCCTGGTGGAGGCTGCCCCTGGTGGCTGGGGGGTGGGGGTAGTGGGAGACATGAGTGAGGGCCTGGTGGAGGCTTCCCCTGCACTGCTGGGGGGTGGGGGTGGTGGGAGACATGAGTGGGGGCCTGGTGGAGGCTGCCCCTGGTGGCAGTGGGGTGGGGGTGGTGGGAGACATGAGTGGGGGCCTGGTGGAGGCTGCCCCTGCACTGCTGGGGGTGGGGGTGATAGGGGACATGAGTGGGGGCCTGGTGGAGGCTGCCCCTGCAATGCTGGGGGTGGGGGTGATGGGAGACATGAGTGGGGGCCTGATGGAGGCTGCCCCTGGTGGCAGTGGGGTGGGGGTGATAGGGGACATGAGTGGGGGCCTGGTGGAGGCTGCCCCTGCACTGCTGGGGGGTGGGGGTGATGGGAGACATGAGTGGGGGCCTGGTGGAGGCTGCCCCTGCACTGCTGGGGGGTGGGGTTGATAGGGGACATGAGTGGGGGCCTGGTGGAGGGTGCCCCTGCAATGCTGGGGGGTGGGGGTGATGCGAGACATGAGTGGGGGCCTGGTGGAGACTGCCCCTGGTGGCTGGGGGGTGGGGGTGGTGGGAGACATGAGTGGGGGCCTGGTGGAGGCTGCCCCTGCACTGCTGGGGGGTGGGGGTGATATGGGACATGAGTGGGGGCCTGGTGGAGGCTGCCCCTGCAGTGCTGGGAGGTGGGGGTGATGGGAGACATGAGTGGGGGCCTGGTGGAGGCTGCCCCTGCACTGCTGGGGTGTGGGGGTGATAGGGGACATGAGTGGGGGCCTGGTGGAGGCTGCCCCTGGTGGCTGGTGGGTGGGGGTGGTGGGAGACATGAGTGGGGGCCTGGTGGAGGCTGCCCCTGCACTGCTGCGGGGTGGGGGTGGTGGGAGACATGGATGGGGGCCTGGTGGAGGCTGCCCCTGGTGGCAATGGGGTGGGGGTGGTGGGAGACATGAGTGGGGGCCTGGTGGAGGCTGCCCCTGCACTGCTGGGGGGTGGGGGTGATGGGGGACATGAGTGGGGGCCTGGTGGATGCTGCCCCTGCAATGCTGGGGGGTGGGGGTGATGGGAGACATGAGTGGGGGCCTGGTGGAGGCTGCCCCTGGTGGCTGGGGGGTGGGGGTTGTGGGAGACATGAGTGGGGGCCTGGTGGAGGCTGCCCCTGCACTGCTGGGGGGTGGGGGTGGTGGGAGACATGAGTGGGGGCCTGGTGGAGGCTGCCCCTGCACTGCTGGGGGGTGGGGGCGATAGGGGACATGAGTGGGGGCCTGGTGGAGGCTGCCCCTGGTGGCTGGGGGTGCAGGGGGACATGCGTTGGTGGGCAGTAGTGCAAGTTGACATGTGGGTTGGCTGCGGGGCATGGCCATGGTGGATGGGGTGCCTGCAGGACATGTGCAGGGTAGGCCCCTGTGGTGTGGGCCACCTGCAGGGGCCGTGGAGGGTGTAGAGGGAACACCTGGGAGGACCCACACGCACCCCTGTAATACACGTACCCTGATGGAATCGCGTGTGATATTTCCTGCGCACCCCTGAAATACACGTACCCTGCTGTTTTTGCATGTGATACTTCCCGCGCACCCCTGGAATATACGTACCCTGATGGAATCGCGTGTGATACTTCCCGCGCACACCTGAAATACACGTACCCTGCTGTTTTTGCGTGTGTTACTTCCCACGCACCCCTGATGTACATGTACACAGGACAATTGCGTGTGGAACTTCCCGCGAACCACTGAAATACACGTTCCCCGCTTGGCGTTTGCTGTTTGCCAGCCCTGTGAACTGGTCCAGGGTTAGCGCAGCCGTTTGCGATGATTTGGGGATTTTGAAGGCTTTTCCTTGCGGGAGGGCGTTCTTGGGGGCGTAACTGGCGCTGCTGCAGGGTCGCTGCGCCACTCTGCGCCACAGCTGGTTTCGGAGGGTAAAATCCATGAATACGCTGTACGATGAAAAGGATTTTTTCGCACGCGGCTGGCGCAGTGTATCGCACGGGGACACTGTGCGCCAGCATTTTTGTGCAAATTTCTATGAATTACCCTGTATGTGTTTTAATGCATTATACAGCACACTTTCTGAGAAGAAATTGGCTAAAACACCAGAGAGTTTGTCATTGTTTTGTGGGGCAACACCAATCTAGTAAGCCAGTGCATGCAAGTCACCAACAGTGCACAGGAACATTAATGTTTTAATTAATATAATGCTCTGCTATTAAAAATGCCTTCCACAATGAAAACATGTCCAACTGACTCCACAATGTAGACCAGTCTAGACACGTAATAACATATTAGAGTAAAGCATGCCAGGCCACATTTAGACATACTTCAACTGGTTACACCAAAATGCCAGTTGAAGCAATAAGTCTTATCATGGTTATTTTACCATAGATGCCCAGAAAAATATACAATGATGCAGTAAGAAATGGCTAGACTGGCAGCACCCAAATGCCAGTCTAGCCAGGTAATAACACTTAGCAAGACTGCTTTATCAGAGATGCCCAGTTTTAAAAAAGTCAAACCAAACTAAGAAATAACTAGAGTGACTGCACCAAAATGCCTCTCTGGCCACTAATACCACATATCATGCCTGCTTAGCCTGGACATGGATGACCATTATGATTTATCGCACAATCCCTGTTACCACACCACCCTCTCACTCCTGCACCAACACAAAAAATCAGCTTCTCATCCCAGAATAACCTCCACATCCGTTTTCCTTGTCCCGGTGCTTACGTATGAGACTCCTTGCCTCATAGGTAAGTACTGGGTTGAGGAAGAATGGGATTAGGAGTAATAAAGATTACAGGTAACTAAGCCAGGCATTACCTCCATGTCCCTCTACCTCATTCCAGTACTTGTGTATGAGTCAAAGTGCCTCATACATAAGTACTGGGACGAGGAAGAATTGGGCAATGAGTAATGAAGATTACCAATAAGTAACCAAGGGATTAAACACACGTAGTGACTCAACACCATTAAGCTGACTGGGCTTCAGCCCTCCCCACAACCTCCCCCTTGAAATGTAGGGCTATGTTGACTCGACCTGGCTGATTTACAGAGCAGTTGCCGGACAGAACAGGACACTTATGTTAAACGGCACCTGGGTTTCGCTGATAACAAAGTCCCAGCAATTACTGACATAAAGCATTTCACTGTTAGTACCTGCATTCAAATGCATAATTCTTTAGGCAATTGAAATCTTGATGTGGGTTTAGTACTTGCATGCCAGGGAAATGATTGGAAGAGTAGAGATAAGACAGGAGATCGTGTATTCTCACAGCAGACCATATATGGGTGCTTTCAGACTTAAAGGAGAGAGTTAACTACTTTAACATTGAATCTGGACTAGAATAGTCTCATTAGAATGCATAAAGAAGTTAGATGTACCACACAAATAAGTTTGCCCTTCCCCCACTGCCTGTGAAGTTAGCACTTGTCCCAACATTTGAAGGGTTAGCGCCCCCTCCTCCTGAAATGTAGGTTTTGTTGCGTCCCTGAACACAAGCACACATACCATTCACCATACACACACATGCACACAAAGCCACCCATACATTTAAGTGTGCACTCTTTCACCATTCACTCAACACACACACCCAGCCACCTATACATTTAATTATGCACCCTTTCACCATACAGACACACCCAGGCAGCTACCCATACATTTAAATGTGCACCCTTTCACCATACACTCGAAACACACACCCAGCCACCCATACATTTAATTGTGCACCCTTTCATTATACACTCACACATGCACAAGTCATGGCTTTGAGGGGAGCCCTATTACTTCAAAAATAAATGGTTTCCTTTTGAAGTCACTCCAACTTCATAAAGAAATTATTTCCGTTAAGGACCGAATGATAATGGAAATAATTTCAGTCATAGACCTCCCCCACCCCACGAAATGGAGGCCTCCATGCTAGAGGTATCCATGTCATGGGGTTGGGGGAGCCCTTGGATTTCAAAAATAAATAGTTTCTTTTTGTAGTCACTCTGCCATCAACAGAAATAATGTCTTTATGAAGGCAGAGGGACTAAAAAAAGAAAGAAAAAATTTTTTTGTTTGTTTTTTAGTCCAAGGGCTCCTCAGGACATGTGGTGGCAGGGCCCGCACCACAGGGAGTGTGGGGGCCCGCGTTATGCCAGTGTGGAGAGACATCTAAATATTGCCATTCTAGGCAAACATTCCTGTTGCAAAGCATTCATCCCCACCCACACTTTTTTCGTTCGACACCCAAGACCGTGCCATCCATCACTCGCACGAAATTACTGAAAACAAAGCACCATCCCATAGAAAAAAACACATGTTTTGTGCACCTGCCTGAAGCAATTGCTCACAGAGCAGGTGTATAAATGCGCATGCTAAGAGCGTGTACCCCCAGAAACAACTTGCCTTCGAGCCAACACATGACCAATAATTATTACTGTGCACATAGAGATATCATTAGTTCTTACGAATATAAATGACTGCAAACAAACCACACAGCAAATGCTTGCCCGGTAGTTGTAGGATCCATGCAAAATTCATACAATGACTTTCAATGTTTTATTACCCCACGTGTAACCAGAGGCGTAGCCAGGATTGTTCAACAAGTGGGGCCTGAAGCCTATGTAGCTGGGCACACCCCAAGGAAAGCTCCTCACAGATGGAAAGGGATTTGTCCCTCCCCCGGCCCAGAGATCTTGTAGGAACAATTATGCATTTTAGTGCAAATTGTAGCTAGAACAAGAATTGTAAGTAGACAATTTCTTTAAATCATCGGACTGTGATTCTGTTTTTCCTGGGCAACTCAAATTGTTACGTCCATATGCCCTGACAAGAGCAGCATTTACATTTAAAGGGATGGTCTAGTAAAAAATGTTATTTAAAAAATAGATAGGCAACATAAAAAAAAAATACTAGCATTCTCCGTTTTAAAACTTCCTATGTAAAATTATGAGCTATTCAAGCTCAAAATTCACAAAAGCAAGCACATGGGCGCATCCATTTTGTAAATGGAGGCCCTCCTGTGCTGGCTTTTGCTTTTGCGGCACTAATGAAGGAAAAGCCAGCCAGCTGTAGTAAACAAAGGCTACCGCTGGGTGGCTTTCCCTTCATTAGTGCTGTAGGCGGAGGACGGGGACCGGAGACCAGAGCAGGAAAGCTGCAGCTGAATCTCGGTAAGTGCTATTTTTTTTTTTTAAAATAAGCACTAGCTGCGTTTTTTTTTCTAAGTTTTCCGGGCTGGAGGAGCCCGAAAAACTTAGAAATAAAACCGCAGCTTTAAAAACGTTGTATTTATGTTTGCAGGCGCTTTTGAAGAGACCGCAAACATAAATACAACGTTATGGTGTTGGAAAACGCTGCGGTTTTTCTTTCCATGTTTCTTAGGCTCCTCTGCCTCGGAGGAGCCTGAGAAACTTGGAAAGAAAAACCGCAGCGTTTTCCAACACAACCGCGTTGTTTCTGCCTGAATCTGCTTTACCATTTGGGGCTCTCGGGCTCCCCACGGGGAGCCTGAGAGCCCCAAATGGTAAAGCAGATTCAGGCAGAAACAATGCGGCATTGCGGAAAACAACCGCGTTGTTTCTGCCTGAATCTGCTTTCCCATTTGGGGCTCTCGGGCTCCCCGTGGGGAGCCCGAGAGCCCCAAATGGTAAAGCAGATTCAGGCAGAAACAACGCGGCATTGCGGAAAACAACCGCGTTGTTTCTGCCTGAATCTGCTTTGCCATTTGGTGCTCTCGGGCTCCCCAGGGGGAGCCCGAGAGCCCCAAATGGGAAGGCAGATTTAGGCAGACAACGCAGCATTTAGTATTTCCCATTTGGGTCTCTCGGGCTCCCCACGGGGAGCCCAAGAGCCCCAAATGGGAAATCGGCTGCAGGTAGAAACACTACGCGGCATGTAAACATAACATAACATAAACAAAGTGATAGCCACAGTAGGCAGAAACACACGCGGTTGTGTTGGAAAACGCTGCGGTTTTTCTTTCCAAGTTTCTCAGGCTCCTCTGAGCCAGAGGAGCCTAGAAACTTGGAAAGAAAAACTGCAGCGTTTTCCAACACAATAACGTTGTATTTATGTTTGCGGTCGCTTCAAAAGCGACCGCAAACATAAATACAACGTTTTTAAAGCTGCAGTTTTATTTCTAAGTTTTCCGGGCTCCTCCAGCCTGGAAAACTTAGAAAAAAACCGCAGCTTTAAAAACGTTGTATTTATGTTTGCAGGCGCTTTTGAAGCGACCGCAAACATAAATACAACGTTATGGTGTTGGAAAACGCTGCGGTTTTTCTTTCCATGTTTCTTAGGCTCCTCTGCCTCGGAGGAGCCTGAGAAACTTGGAAAGAAAAACCGCAGCGTTTTCCAACACAACCGCGTTGTTTCTGCCTGAATCTGCTTTACCATTTGGGGCTCTCGGGCTCCCCACGGGGAGCCTGAGAGCCCCAAATGGTAAAGCAGATTCAGGCAGAAACAATGCGGCATTGCGGAAAACAACCGCGTTGTTTCTGCCTGAATCTGCTTTCCCATTTGGGGCTCTCGGGCTCCCCGTGGGGAGCCCGAGAGCCCCAAATGGTAAAGCAGATTCAGGCAGAAACAACGCGGCATTGCGGAAAACAACCGCGTTGTTTCTGCCTGAATCTGCTTTGCCATTTGGTGCTCTCGGGCTCCCCAGGGGGAGCCCGAGAGCCCCAAATGGGAAGGCAGATTTAGGCAGACAACGCAGCATTTAGTATTTCCCATTTGGGTCTCTCGGGCTCCCCACGGGGAGCCCGAGAGCCCCAAATGGGAAATCGGCTGCAGGTAGAAACACTACGCGGCATGTAAACATAACATAACATAAACAAAGTGATAGCCACAGTAGGCAGAAACACACGCGGTTGTGTTGGAAAACGCTGCGGTTTTTCTTTCCAAGTTTCTCAGGCTCCTCTGAGCCAGAGGAGCCTAGAAACTTGGAAAGAAAAACCGCAGCGTTTTCCAACACAATAACGTTGTATTTATGTTTGCGGTCGCTTCAAAAGCGACCGCAAACATAAATACAACGTTTTTAAAGCTGCAGTTTTATTTCTAAGTTTTCCGGGCTCCTCCAGCCTGGAAAACTTAGAAAAAAACCACAGCTAGTGCTTATTTTAAAAAAAAAAAAAAAATAGCACTTACCGAGATTCAGCTGCAGCTTTCCTGCTCTGGTCTCCGGTCCCCGTCCTCCGCCTACAGCACTAATGAAGGGGAAGCCACCCAGCGGTAGCTGTTGTTTACTACAGCTGGCTGGCTTTTCCTTCATTAGTGCCGCAAAAGCAAAAGCCAGCAGAGGAGGGCCTCCATTTCACAAAATGGATGCGCCCATGTGCTTGCTTTTGCGAATTTTGAGCTTGAATAGCTCAAAATTTTACATAGGAAGTTTTAAAACGGAGAATGCTACTATTTTTTTTTATGTTGCCTATCTATTTTTTAAATAAAAATTTTTACTAGACCATCCCTTTAACACACACAACTGCCAGAAGGATCTGCGGCCCTTTACTGTATTTTGGAAATATATCTTGCATTGGGCACTGCAATGTAAGTGTCTACGTAAATGATAGGCTAGTTATATTAAGATGTTGCTTTCATAAGGAAAACACGGATGATATGTGCATTTGGACACAGGTATTTATTACATACAGTTCTGTATTATAGCTGTATCAGGATACTGCCTTTTGTGAAGGTTGCAAACGTGTAATAGAAAACATGTACATTATTTTTAGCTAAATTTTTTTATTGTCTTAAAAAAGTCACAAACATGGTCTATTCTACATTTTTCACTTGAATAGCTTTCCATCCAAATGTTCATTTTCCATTTATCATGTTAATTTCTTTCGTTCTATGACAGTACCCGAATTTATAACAATTCCTGTCATTTTCCCACTACCTCAAACTCTATTATAGCATTCTGGGCCTCATTACGAATATGGAGGCAGCCATGCCCTTAATAAGGGCATGGCTGCCTCCATACCGGGTTCCAGTACTGGGTTCTGTGAATGAGGAATTACCGGGTCATTCCAACCTTGGAAGACCTGGTAATTCCTCATGCACAAAACCAATCCCCATTCCCATTGGAGCCCCCATAGGGCTCAATGGGAATGGGGATGGAGCTAATAACGGGCCAGTTAATAACGGGCCCGTTATTAGCTTCTTGGCCCCTCGCGGGACCCGGAAAGGACATCTGGTTTTACCAGACGTCTCTTCCGGGTCCCGCTAGGTGACCTCGTAATCAGGCATCCCGTAATGAACGGTGCCGGTCCCGTACCGGCACCCTTCATTACGGGAGCGCAGGCCTCGTAATGAGGCCCTCTGTATTTAATGTACAACTTGAAAAACATCTGTGCAATGACTCTATTCATCCTTCAATTCTCTGTATACATTATGTTTTCTTCCCACACTACATCCTCCAACCACATTTTAATATTCTCTGTCTTGCTTTGCTACATACTGTAACCCCCATTTCACATTTCTTCCTTCACTGTATCCTGAAATCCTCTCCAGGTCCTTACTTCACTATATCCTCTAACCCTTTGAAAGCATTTTCCATCCTTCAACCCACTAAACACACTCTTTCCCTCACTGCATCCTTCAACCCTCTGTCCACATTCTGTCCTTCCTTCACTCGACCTTCAGCCCCCTTTTCACATTGCCTTTCCTTCCTTCACTACATCCTCCAAACCCCTTTTTCCATTGCCTTTCATTCCTTCACTACATCCTCAAACTCCCTTTTCATTCCCTTTTCTTCCTTCACTACATTCTGCAACCCTCTTTTGACAGTCTTCTTTCTTCCTTCACTACATCCCCCAACTCTCTGCTCAGTCACATTCTCTTTTCTTCTTTCACTACACCCCACAACCAACCCTCTCACACTCTGTGCTTCCTTCACTATTCCCCAGCCCTCAGAAACCTTTGCTGTTCTTCATTCACTCTATTCAACCCTTTACAAATCGATGTTTCTCTTTTCTGCTTTGAAGGTGTCAACAATTGAATCAACGTTAATTAGTGAAGACAATTTCCTCTGAACAGACAGGATGCATAATGAGGACAGTCTGTTTTCTTTCATCCTTGTTCTTGACCTTGGTTTTACTTATTTCAATATACTCAAAGTACGTTCGCATGATACCAATGTAACTGAAAATGGGCGGGCCACTCTAAGCATTTTACATACATTTAGAAATGCTGCTTCTAGACCATGCAACATTTCTAGAGAAACCGAAACATCTAGGGTACTTCTAGGTTCCTTTTGCAAATTCTGCAAAATCACCTGCTAAGCCTGTGTCAGTTCCACCTCACTTGGCAGAAATCCTAACACAGACTTGTATGTGTTGAGTGAAGACCTAAGTCTAATGACATCAAGAAATGTGAGACTGGCAGTGGAACATGCTTCCACAGCCCCAAACAATTCACAATTTAAACAAGGAAATCTCCTTTCTTGCTCATCAAGAATAATTTGGCAAGTTCAAGAGACAAGAGATTCTACTAATGCCCAAAGGCTTACATTCTGTTTCACAACTCTTGAACTTCCCAAAGTAGATGTAAAAAGTAAGTCTTGAAGCTTTTTTGGAACAGTGCCATAACTGCGTGGTTGTGCATCTACCTGTAGCTCTGACATGTTTATAGATGCCGCCATGTCCTTGGCTGCAGTAATGATACCAACCCTATTAGATTTACAGTTCCACAGATCCGATTTGACTTCATCAGAAAGAGCAACACAGCGAGACAGGTCAAGAGCTTTTGCCTGTAGCTGATCAGATAGACATCTCGTTATACAACACATCTTTCTGCATACTACTAATGCACTACCAAAATGTAAGCGGGTTACTTGAAATAACAACCCTCTAGCAATGACAGCCTGTATCTTATTTTTGCCCTCAGCAATGTAATGCAGAGTAGATATAACAGGTGTCAGCTTGTCATGAACAGCAATTATTTGCTTTGTTGGGTATACTCTCCTTTGGTTCTCAAGGAAAAGGACATGAACAGGTGTTTGTAACATGACAACATACAAACTCTGGAGAACAGCAATGAAATCATGTAATGTGGTAATTGTTTTGCAGCATTCTACAAATGCCAAATTAAGACGGTATGCACAGCAGTGAATATAAAGGTCAATAGGGTACTTTTTGTGTAGTTATGCCTGTACCCCAGAGCATTTGCCACTCATTACACTTGCTCCGTCATAACATTGGCAGATACACTTATTTAGACCCACCTTATTTACAATTATGTTTTCAATGCAAGTCCCCAAATTGTTGGCATCCTGATTGGTAGCTTGGGTGAACCTTACAAATCCATCACAAAGTCCACCACATGTATACAATGAACAACGTATTCTGAACATATGGCGATTTGTATTTAGCATGTTTTGGCTGCTGTGGCACAATTGATCTAAAGTCAGAATTTAAATCTTGTGCAAAAGAATGCCATGGCAAAACAGACTAATATCAACATTAGATGCATTACTGTTCCCTTCAAGACCATCGCTGCCTTCGTTAGGTTTACTTACACTATCAGTTTATGGTGAAAGGGTCGGATGCAATTGTTTCGGATGCAATAGATTTGAAACAAAAGGACCGGAAAAAAAAAATCGAATGCCTGTTTTTATTATTATATTTTTTTTTGGGGGGGTCCTCCCCCAAACTCCTGTTATTGGGGTAAAAAACAGGTTTTTTATCGAATACGAAAGCCACAAAAATAAATACATTTAAAAAAAGGCATTCAACTTTTTTTCCAGTCCTTTTGTTTTAAAACTATTGAATTTCGAAACAATGTATTCGACCCTTTGACTGGACACCAAACTTTCCAGGCAGGTACCTTCTGAGATGAAGATCCTGCTGTGCACAGAGCAAAAGGATTTTGAAGGCCACCTTCACTAAGTGCAATTCTTTTGCTTGACTTGTGCAGACACCTGACAAAAAATCTAAAAAGAAAAATCCATCACTTCTGAGGCTATCTGCCAAAGATACATACACTGGTTTGGTGCAGTACAGAAACACAAATGTCTTGAAGATCAGGATTTAGATGCTTAATTCCTTTCGTATAAATGACTATTGTAGGTTCCATAGCGTAATTTTTCTGGGCTGGTACACTGGGGACAATTACAAAATATACAGTATAACTGAATTTTTATTTTTTACTCAGGCAGAAATGAATTGTTTTTACTGAAAGAATGCAGGAAACTGCTAATACACAGGGTAGTACAAGTCCTGGGTAAAGAATTCACCAAGACATTATTATTAAGCACCACAACTGTGGATGCTAGTTTAGAAATGTCCACTGCATCTGTATATAGGAACTGCTTCTAGGCGCTTATCTACCCATCTCAGTGTTGAAAGCAAGAGACATAGATTTCTATGATTTGAAGAGCAAGTTTTGAGGAATTTTCTGAAGGGCCTCTGCGTGCATTGTGTGTGTAGTGAGTTTCAGAGCATGATTCCCACATGGACGAGGGGAACAGCTTCCCACTGGGATGAAGAATTTTCTATTCTGGGGTGGGGTGGGAGTTGGGCTGTCACAGCTGTTAGATACAATTACCGCTTATACCATTTCCCCTTATGTACCTCTGGCTTTGCATAGGGGCATAACTCAAGAGAGTTCCGATATCAATTGTTACAGCCATTTGAATGCTACATTCTGGTTTCAGCGAAGTACATTTCTTCTCATGGTTGTTGATGTACAGATTAAAGAATAAAACAAGTAAACAAAAAAGTCCCTACTTTTTCTATGAGGTCATCAATCCCAGTCCTCTATGTGTGGCTGCCGCGGTAGTCTTTCCACCGGGTCATTGAAAGTATGTGTGCTGAACTGTTGGCATGTCTGTGAAATCCACCACTGGGACCACTTGCGTGTTTCCAGGCACACTGGCAGCGGTTGGAATATGAAAAGATACCAAAAGACATGATTCCCTTCTATCCACCCCATCCGGGCTTCTATTGTCAGTGCACTGCATGGAGCCGCAGTCTAAGATCTGTAGATCTTGCACGACAATTCAACACGCCTCACAGCATTATTCCTGGACCATAAGTAAAGCAATGATAATGATAAAGAGCAAATAGGATTCACTATTTATTCTTTACGTTGATCTCACTCTTTAATTTTAATATTATTTACAGCACAGCAATTAACTGCAAGTGATCCATATATTCAGTTACCTCTGCATGACTGCTGACTTAATTGTAAAAATTCAGCGTGTAAAGTAATTGAATGCACTTTACTAGAAATCTAAAAATTCTCAACTTTCCCCTTTAAAAGCTCCTTGTAGACCAGACACCGACGGGCTATCTCAGACAGTATGAGGTTATTTTCTCCATGAATTTTAGTAACATTCGCCCATCCAACAAAGGTTGTCATAACTCACAAAGCAGGTATAGTTTCTTATTACAGTAACTATTCCAATGTGTTACTGTTCATAAGATATAAACAAACTCACCAGCATGAATGAAAAGTTGTATGTTGCATCAGCAAAAATATTATTGCCAAAATGACGGCAGGAAAAGCAATAAGCAGAGTCCGTTTTCTTAGAGTAATCCAACCATTTACTATTGCACCATGCTTCTTGGAAGGACCTGGACTTTCCACCTATCACCGTAATTGGAAACATTGTCCGTGGTTGAAATGGTTGCTCAAATATGGATCCCAAATCATCAGGAAACTCTCTAACTGCTTCTGCGCTTCCTATCACACATGAACTTCTAATAACTTCACAGTCTGCATCTGATGGAACTAGTGAACATTCAGCCAGTTCTGTGCTGCAGCTAGGTCTATCAGGTTGATTAGTACTGTGGTGATCGTCACTAGAAACAGACGACTGCAGATCTCCAGCATCTTTGATGGAAACTGAACTACAGCTTGGTCTAGTAAAGAAATCAGGGAGCTGCCTCTGTCATTTCATGTCTGAAACCTAATCACTAACGGAGTAACACAAATAAATAATTAATGACATAATTAGAATGTATATAAAAATGGACCGATAGTAATAGTAGAAAGTCACTTTACAAGCCCATTTCATTCCAGTGTAAACACAAATATTATATTGCACTATGGTATTATATAACACATAAATATGGTGTGAAACATTCTCTTAAGTTGTGCCAGGAAATATATTTTCAGTGCCAGTGTTTTGCCCACAATTAGGACAGTCCTAGAGAGCTAACATACAGGATTTCAAATCTGTGCATTTTTATGATCCCAACCAAAATGTTGTTTGATTGTATGCAAAGTAGCAATTAGCTTACATTGGTGCTAATTGTTCCCTGCTTTCTTGCAGGTCCTCTCATGAGTAATTTCAGGGCATGGTGGACACCCATTCCCCCATATCTTCTCCCCAGGGCAACTGTTCGGTTTATAGTTAATAGTGGAGATGCTTCCTAATGCAAACTGCAATGGGGGATTTCTCTGGGATTATCATTGAGGGTGCGTAACATGCGGCTCACCTCTTTATCCCCAAGCCTACTCTCTACCCCACACTAATAATAATAATAATAATAATAATAATAATAATAATAACACTAAAGAATAGTGTAAAACATGTTGTGGATAAGTGAACATCCTGAGGTCCATCGTTGTCCAGCAAAATCACATTTAAAGTGACACAGCCTTTACAGTGTCTTTACTGAGATCAGCATCTTATTTTTATTTATTTATTTATTTTGACATTTGTAAAGCGCGCCAAAGCCCCGGGGGCACTGCTTCTGCCAATGACAGAGCTTTGACCTCCTGTGAGCTCCTAATGTTTGCAGATTTCACAGACCAGAGGTGTGTGTATATATAGCCTTGTCAGATCTCTGGAGAAAAATAAACTGAAAAAACAAAGTCAGGGCTCTGGAGGGGCTCTGATGCACGCATTGGGGCATGACATCACACCAACTGGACAAATCCTAAAATTTAATTAAATATGTTAATTATATTCAAATTCTTTTTCATAATTGAAGAAATTGCATAGACCAAATATTATATAGTGACCTCTCACGTCCCAGGATATATGGTGACTATTTAAACAGGACAAGCTGATTTGTCGCTTCGTTCATTGAATAATAGATGTTCTTGTACCCTAGCTTATTGGCAAGCCTTGTAATGTCCGCTGAAAGGTGGAATGGTGTGCCGGGGCTGCTAGGGTTCTTCTGGTCTGTGAGGTGTATGTTTGATACTCATTTCTTCGGCATGTAAATCCATTCTTTGACATAACTATGGAAATCTGAACTATTAATGCTATAATAGTAATAATACTATTCAAGACAGTAGCACAATAACAAACCCCTGCTAAGTCATAACATCTATGTGTCAGCCGTGCATTATCATTGTGTAGGCTCCCGCTGCTGGGCATCGGTGCTATAGAGTACCATGGGGAACAGATCCAAAGTGATCTATACCAGGACAGCTGCCCAACTTTGACAGCCATCTATAGTCAAGTCCAGAGAGGGAGTCCTTGGGACCCGCAAGGGGCAGTCATATGTAGCCTCAGTTGCGAACGCTGAAAGTGGCCTCCAAAGGCCACAACGTACAATAGATCTGAGGGAATGTTTCACTTTGGGACACAACATTATGTACATTAATATTACATTTTGGCCCTTTAGTCCTTCGTGTAGGGTGCCCAATGAGTCAGTGCTTTAGAATTTTGTTACATAAACTGAGGCCACAACAAATAAGCGACCCCACCTGCACCCTAACCCTCACATTTTGTATGCACAGCAAAGATTTCACCTCTGTAGCCATTTTGGCAAGTTCGACCCATGCACATAGGCGGTGCTGTATGGAGCAGAGGAAGCAGGGGGGTAAACTGTCTCCCCTCATGGCTCTTGTAAGAGCCAGACTGGGCTATTGTCAGTGGGACACCTCTCTGGTTTGGCTCCTCAGTGAGGGTGCCCAACGGGAAAGGTGTCCCGCTGGCAGGACAGTGTGTGCTGAGCAATTCCTGCAGGTCATTGTCCTGGCAGCAGGACACCTTACCCTTTCCAAACGGGAGAGGTATCCCGCTACCCGGACAATGTCCCAAGGAGCTCCAGGCAGCAGAGGGGCTCTCCCGTTGCTTTGTGTCAACAGAGCATTACAATATGAGCCATCAGGCATTGAGAGGAGGAAGGGGGGAGGAAGGGGGGACTATTAGCAGGGACTTTTGTACCTTTAGAAATGGGAATGGGAGGGAGTGATCAGAAGTGAGAAGGGTGCATAAGGTTGCATGCTTTATGAAGTAATCACTATGGCTTAAAAGCCCATGGGGTGGTTGTTAGGCTCACATTAATAGTATTATTTAAGCACATGAAATGCAAAGCAAAACCTTGATCAATAACCATATCAACTAAACCCGGAAAGATGTGCTCAGTTGTGTAAATTGTCCACATCCCAGTTTCACCATTTAACCAAGGTGTGTGACCCTGGGCAAATCATTTAATTGCACTGTTTCTTACCTGTGGCTGCATAAGTGATTCTGATTAACTTAATAGCTTATGTTAATATATCATGCTATTATAGGGAAAAAAACAAACTACAATAGAGTTTCTGCACATATAATAAAAGCGAAATTTAGGTATGTTGCACCACAAAGTAATTTGGCACTTGGCTTATTTATGACAATTTATTCTAAAGTCACTTCCATGGTGCCTCCTAGTATCAAGGACTGATGGTGTCCTTTTCTGTGAACTCACTTCTGTTGGCACAATCTATATGCAAATTAGGAGGTTTGCATATATTTAGCCTCACAGCACCTGGACAGAGCTCTGATAGATGAGTTTCCTGCATCTGTAATGATTCTGCAGTTTTATTTTTTGTTATGTGTTAAAATGCCATCTGCCACTAATGTTACCACAGAAGTAGATTGGGGCAGGGGTGGGCAGTTTAGGGGCACAAATGAGACTGTATGGAATTGTGTGCGCTGCATTTGTGGGGACATGTAGCAGCAGAACCTTTTTATGGATCTCCCCCAGCAATGCTGGATGCTCCCCATTTTACAGGTTTGTGTTGCAGACATAGCAGCTTTTAGATATTGGATAAGGCTGGCCATATGGCCCAGTGGAAGTAATCAATACCAGTTCTGTTTATCTACACCCGCATCATCAGCAAAGCCAATGATACTGATACCAGAATGCCCCTTTCTCTGATCACTGTGTTACTTTGGTTGGTGTTGCCAGACCTTAAGGTGCTGTGAAGCAGGACTCTTTTTATCCTGGAGCTATCATAACAGTTTTGGCTGCTGAGGGGCTGTGCGGGCCAGGGTCTTCTTGTGTTTGGCCAGCAGCATTTGGTGCTGAAGGACCCTCGGAGGATAGGGTCTTCTTTTTCGGCTTGAAAGGTTTTGGCTGGTGGTGTTGGTCACCCAGAGACTGTGCAGGCCCGGGTTTTCCCGTTTCCTCAATGATCGCTTTGGAATGCCGGTTTTGGCTACTGGGGTGCTGTTGGCATTTGTGGGTGCTGCACATGCCAAGGTCATTCTGCCTCCATTCTGCTGTCAGCTTCCAAGAAGGCAATGGACAGGAATGGAGCTCGCGCTGAATGCTGAGCAGGGCGAGGCAGGAGGCGAGGCCTCTTAGCCTCCGCCTCCCGCCCGAAATGCTTGGCTAATTACTGCACACCTGGTTGGCCTCTATGCAGTTTCTATCCTTACTGCAGTAGTAACGATTGACATTGCATAGAGGCCTACTTTATTCAATGAGTCACCCCCTACAGACACGCTTGCACACACACTACATTAACTCTCTGCCAACAACATACAGTCTCACACACGCAAACCGCAGCAGCTACAGTCCCTTAGTCACTCACTCAACGTTTACATAGATATATCAGACACTCCACACAGGCTCGCAACGTCATTGAGCTGACCGGCCTGAAGACCCCTGTCCCCCGAAATGTGAGCTAAGGGGCGGGGCTTCCGCTTGCAGCCTTTAACAGTTCAAAGGACCAGGAACATGCTCCTGTTGGTGCATTTTGTTTCTTCCGATGCAAATCTACAATCTGCTCGGGCACTGCCCGTTTCCCAGAGTCACAGCCTCCCTCCCCCCCACCCCCCCGAGACACGCAGACTGCGTCCCTGGCTCTGCAGCCAGTGCCCTAATGAACTCGACAACATGTTTCTTTTGTTATCAGCAGCAGATCCTTTCTTATGCATGGTGGTGAATTTCCAACTGAAAGACCACCAGTCACCTTGCAAATCTGTGACAGCTAAAGCGAGCAACACAATAAAGCACCCTCTGAAAATGTGTTCATTCCCATAACGTCTAATAGCTTGATATGCTAAAAACTAACGTTTGCTTTGATGTCCTTAGTTGAAGGTTCTTAAAACCATACATAACAACACGCTGGAGGTTTGTGACTAATCTCCCAACCTAAGTGTCTTTATTGCATAACCTATTTTATTGTGTGTCTTAAAGCACTGAAAATAAAGTGGGTAAATAGATACTTTGCCTTTTGCATCTTATAGTGTTTCATTCAGGATGTGGAAAATAAAGGAACACTGATATCATTTTGGCTCATCACGCTGCTGTAAGGATTTACATGTCGTCATGATGCTTTACTGTGCAATTTGTGTATTTTGCAAGTAAACTCTATAGGACAGTGTTAATGTAGGCCTTGACACCACTTAAATATTTGTTCCAAGTAAAGCGTGGAAGAAGGCTGTGCCACAATTGCAGAGTGGGTTAAAATCCCTGCTCCGCTGTATAGTGTAAGTGTGTGATCCCGGGCAAATAAGGTAATCTTACCCTGACTTCAACTGCAAAAATTGGAGTGCTTATAAGTGATTATGTTTAAACACTTTTAAAATAGGACGGTTTTAATAAGTGTAGGGACACATTGGTGTACCCTTTGCTCCTCTGCTAGTGGCTCCAATACTGTCACATAGAATTGCATTACTGCTGCACTGGCCCTCCCCTAGTCTCGTATCACTTGATTTGACAGATAGACATAGCCTCACCAGCCAGTCCGTGCACCAGAGATTCTAGTAGAGCGGACTAACTGTGGCAGAACCAACATTACATTTTCTCCCCTGTTGCTCCCAGCCACTGAAGTTGCTTGGGTCGTCCAGAGTACTGCCCCGCACTCTGCTATGTCCTGTTATGCTATGATATTGAATCTTTCATTGCACAACATCTGCCATTTTCACACTTTCTAGGACCTTCAGGATCTGCAAGAAGTGGGTGTTTTCAGACTTAAAGGAGAGAGTTAACTGGTTGTAACATTTAGGCTGCACTAGAATAGTCTCATTACAATGAGTAATGAAGTTAGATGCTGCCCCTACACAAGTAAGTTTGCCACTCCTCCACCGTCTCCGAAGTCAGCTCCTCTCACAGAATTTGAAGGGTTAGCCCCTGCCTAGATTTTAGCCTAGGTGCACGCCTGGATGTGTGCACTTGCATTTTGTTAGGCAGAGGGTTAGGGAAGTATTTCCCCGAAAATGTGGGTGTTAATGTCTTACTGTGTTTGTTCTGAAAAATGGCCTTGAACACAGTAAAACTTTGAAGCTGCTACTTTCAAGAAAGGCTTCCATCGCCTCTGCATATTGCACTTTAAAATACACCAGACCATGGGGCGGGGCTAGAATAGTGGGGGCGGAGCCACCAAGTTTGCCCCACCTATTTTCTGAAGTGGCCCCTCCCATCGCCTCTGCATATTGCACTTTAAAATACACTATTTGATAGTTGGTCCGCACACCAGACCATGGGGCGGGGCTAGAATAGCGGGGGCGGAGCCACCAAGTTTGCCCCACCTATTTTCTGAAGTGGCCCCTCCCATCGCCTCTTAGCCCCCCCACAAATGTAGGCTTTGTTGCGCCCCTAAATCCACACATAACATAACCTACAAACATGCATGCACCAGCATTCCTGACACGCAGGGATATACTCATGTTGGAATGTATGTATAAAACTGATATATACATGGCACTAATGCTTGGCTCGCTGTGCTGCAGCACTTACCTTCAGAAGAAGAGTTTTCTTCTTCGGTAGGTCGGCACAGTGGTGCAGCAGCAGCCTGGACTGCAGCTGTGAGCACAGAGAGAGTAGCTGCAGGGCCAGAAGCTGAAGCAGACAGGCACGTGCGGCCACAATCTGGAGACTCGTTCTCTTCCGAGGGAAAGCTAGGTCCCTGTGCACCCCGAAAGGGGTGGGCTGGCGCGTCTGTACAGCTATGGTTGGCTGGCCGTGGCGGGATAATGTGTCCCGCCGTGGTGCGGTGGGATCGGGGGGTCCCCGGCAGGGCCCCCTCTCAGTTCCAATTTTTGGAGACTGAATGGGCACGGCCCAAGCTGGCCCTGGCCCACTTAAAGCAATGGCTCTGGGAGACTTCAAACTGTACTTCTCTCAGTCAGGCATTTATACCAGTCTTCCTCACTATCCTTTGTTGATACACAACCTGGGATAGTCTGTACAGTAGTGCTGGGACATAGCCAGCCATAAGTCAGGTCCACACTATATGTGACTGACACTGCGCCAGCCCTCCAATTCCCTATGCAGCACCAACATCTTATGGAATATAGCGCCTTTGATTAATGAAAGCACCCATGCAGAGCTCTAGGTTTAGCTCGAGACCGCAGGCATCATCTGGAAATGTGTGCTAACATACCATCCTTTTCTCAGCAGGGGGTCCTGCATTAGGTTGCAGAGCACAGTGACTTTCTGCAGCACTGCTTTAATGTGATTGTTAATACTTCTTTGTTCGCTTAAAATGACACACCAGTAACTTCATAGCATTGTAAATCACTTCTCAGAAGAGTGATTGAATGGCTACATTTAGACAGTGTGCTCAATACGCAATGCAACATGCAGTGCTTAAAGTGGGCCGGGTCTGCCGGGGCCGGGCACCTTCAGTCTCCAAAAAGTGGGACTGAGCCGGGGCCCTGCCGGGGCCCCCGTCCTACCACAACATTGGCGGGATGCATTATCCTGTCGCAGCCGCAGCTGCGACGGGAGATGCGCCTACAATGAAGTCAGGCAAGCTGACAAAAGTGGCAGCCAGCCACAGCGACGCTGTGACTGGCTGCCACTTCCGTCAGTCATAGTAACTGCATCTGGTGACCCCTCGAGCGAGAGGTCACCAGAGGCAGTTACTGACTGTCCCTTTGTTTCTGCAGGTCGCCGAGGCGTCTTTAACCCTCGGCGAACCTGGGGATTCCTCAACATATTTCGAGGTTTATAAAAGATGGCTTTGAAAGTACACATTTCAAGCCATCTTTTATAAAGCTTTGCCGACGGACAATTTTGTCCGTAGTCAAAGCTTTATAAAAGACGGCTTGAATTGTGTACTTACAAAGCCATCTTTTATAAACCTGAAATGTTTAAAAAAGATGGCCTGAAAACTAGGCAAACCGCAGGGTATACACACACATATATAAATGTTATATATTTGTGTGCGTACCTTACTATGGTTTGTGTACTTTGCAAGCCATCTTTTATAAACGTAGAAATATGTTACATAGTACACAAACCATAGTAAGGTACGCACACAAATATATAACATTTATATATATTTGTGTGAATACCCTACGATTTGCGTACTTTTTAGGCCACGCCCCTCCCACAAGCCACGCCCCCAAATGAGGGCCCCCCCCCTCGATTTCTTACCCCACTTAAAGCCCTGGCAACATGTAAAGTGTCCAGGCCTCATCCTACACATGAGACAAGTGGCCATGACAGCACAGAGGGCAACTATGAAAGGGTAACAGGAGAAATCCGAAATTAAGCCCTGGACATGTGATGTTGAAGGCTTTTTATAAAAAGCAAATGGCTGATCCCAGCTCAACAGCAGGTTATTCCATCGTGAAGGGCTGTTTACCAAGTCTTTCTCTGACCAATGAAACAATAGAAACCAAAGGGGAGGCGGGGCGCATTACTAGCTGGGTAATGCCGCTTGGACGATAGTTAGCAGCTCGAGCAAGGCAAGGGCTTTAACATAGCCCTGGGGCATTACCTGACCCGTAACGCATCCCCCGCTCTGAGGGTTCTACTGCTATTAGTACCATGACACGTTGTACTGGGGTACTATAGCAATTTTTCTGGAGTTTTTTAGAAACAGAGTTGCAACCGTTTCTCAATTTGAGAAAAAAAAAGAAAAATAATGCCCATCAGGAAGAAGGGACTACGTGTAGTCCCTTTTCCCTTTCCATGGCGGACATTAAAAAGATATGGACATTAAAAAGATATGGGAAATAAATCAAACAAACAAAATGGCCACCATGGAACAGGGAGAAGGGACTACACGTATTCCCTTCTCCCTTACCATGGCAGCCAGGGAAGAAAGGGAAGGAACTCAGGGACTCGATGCTCTGAACGGAGTGCTTCAGGTAAGTCTTATCCGGCCAGGTAACGACCCGGCGGGGGCTAATCAGATCGTTTGTAACAGTGATTGTCCCTCGCCGGGTACTGATATCGGGATAGTACATTATTCCTAGTATGTAAGAAGCTCTCAGGTGGCAGTTTTCATTCGATCCAGTCAGACCCATCATGCTATCCTGGACCAAGGAGACTGGAATCCAAGATGGAATGTCCATAGTGTACCTGGTATGAGGGAACCAAGCCAGCAAAGGGCCAAGCAGCTACTGAACACTGGCACTTACAACAGTCAGGAGAGACAGATGCTACGTCTGCCACATATAAAGCCTCTGAGCGGTGAAGGCGTGGCAGCAGGTAGTCACCCCCGAGATGGCAGGCCTCAGGGCACTGTCCCATGGATCCTGCCAAAGTCTCTGCATACTCTCCCCAAGTCTGAAAGCGGGATGAAGCAGATTTTTTATGTTTTTATTTATTTGAATTTATAGAGCGCACTGGCAGCCCAGCGGCTTCGATGAAGCCCAGGTGAAGGGTCGCTGGGTGGAATTAGAGCTTCTTAGCTATGAGGCTCGCTGGCACCCCGGATTTTCAGGGCTAAGATCGTGGTTAGCCTAAAGTGGGCCGAAATGGCCAGGTTCAGTAATGTATTTCTCAACAGTCCTTCTGCACTGTTTATGGGGCAGTACCTGTACTTCTCACAACTGCTCTATTTGGGTGGAAAAAGTGCCAACACTTCTTACCCTTAAAGCACTTAATGAATGGGCATAATGTCTCCTCTGCCATCTTAAACCCTGGAGAAGGAAGGATGTGCACTGGTGAGAGGGTGCATTGTGGCGTGGTATTTAAAGCCGCAGTGCTCTTAACATGGCATCTTTAATGAGCTCCCCTTTCTCGCGCCTGACAGGTGACCGATGCTGGCGTTTCTGTGTTACTTAGCGGTTTATAAACCCTATTTCCACATAGCACAATATATTTAGATGCAGTAGAAAAGCATGTCCTAAATCGAGTACGCCTTCCATGTGCCTGTCACTATTCTTGCCATATGAATTTCTGAGAGGCACTGGCATATTAAGAAATATAGCTCAGCTGGTAGAAACACCTGCTGCATTGATTCGTTTGTACCCAGCATGCACCTGATTTCGATATCATTGCTATCGCTTGCTTCGTCATTGTGCTGGCTGGAGGTGTGGGCGCGCGGGCGCGCGCGCCTGTATGTGTGTGTGTGTTAACCTTTCACTTCTCATGCAAGATAAAGTTGTCTTATTTGGGAATATAGTCCAGTTTGTATACTATAGTCTGAAAGTCTCTTTAGAGTGCTGAAAAGGCCATAGTTGTATTGGAGCAACAGTAGCTCTTGCTAGTCAAGCTAATATGCTTATAGCATGACTGCATAGAACTTCTCAGGATAGCTGCTATACTGAGCAGGGCTCTTATACTTTAATGGGGCAGTACAGCCTCATAACAGCAATGCTGATAGACCTTTAGTGGAACTGTACGCCACTTATCAGCATGGCAACTATGCTGTCAATGAGACAATGGTGACATCTCTGTGCGACTGCACAGAGTCTGAACTCCCTCCTGTGGCTCCTAAGAAGGTACTGCACACAGCGGTAAGGGGTACGGGTACACATGGCACATTTCAAAATCTCTCCTTCTGCCATGTCTGACATTTTACAGTTTAAGGCAGCCATTTTCTTTTTCTTGTGATGGATCTGTGCACAGAAGGAGAGATGTATGGTTTCTCCTCTATGATGGATGAACATTCTAGCCACTGGCGGAGCTAGTGGAGGGGGGGGGACAGGGGAGGCAGCCTCCGCCCCCCCCCCTCACTCTCGGTTCTTCCCTGGTGCCCGTCCCCAGTGAGCCCTCCTTCCTCCCTGTGGCGCCCCCGACGCCCCCGCCCTCTCCCCATCAGCACCAAAAGCTGCCTCCGCCACTGATTCCAGCCTGATGTTCCTTCTGGAACCGCATCTCAATATTCCTAAAACACAGAGCAAGGACTACACTTTTATGTTTCCAAGATGGCCACCCACAGACTTCCGTACCACCGACCGGCATTAATTAAGGGCAGCAAACACCTTACACGGCATTGACATTTTCTTCTACCACGATCTACAGTCTGTACTGCCTGGCACGAGCAGACTTCTGAGCCGACGCATGTCGGTGTTGCCATGAGCACAACCCTCTGAGCTTTTCTGGATGTGACAGGCAACATGGAAGCATTACTGTGACCCACGAGGCAATCAGCAGATCATTATGAATATGGCTTTCCTCTGCTGCACAACGTCCTGGCACCATGTTCTGTGGGCATGGGTCTGGTCCAGTGTTCAGATATGCACGGTTCGGGATGGGAAGCTAACAATTCCATCGCTGGATTTTCCCCATCGTGGGAGTATTCATGGAATGTTGTCCCTCGCATTTTGGCGCAAATGTATGTGGGGAGGGGGGGTCAGGGTAATAATAAAGGTAGGGGTGATTTGGGGGACCTGCGTGGGGGGAGGGCAGGGGGACCGCCCGCATACATTTGCGGAAAAATGTCCTATTAGGAAAAAAACATTTCTCCCACAGTGTAAAATTCCCGATGGAATCACATTGAAGCCGTTGCTCTGCGGCTCAGTTTTCAGGGCCGTTTTTGCACTACTTTCACAGCCCTACTCTGGGAATGTGAGGCAGCGTGAAGTCTCGAACCTTTGCACAGTGCAGCCAGTTACTGGGACCCTCGTGCACCCTGCCACGAACCGTACGCAATAGTCGCAATGAGTGGACCCACTTGTTTCCCTTGGCATCCCCTAGAAAATGACTTGTAATAATGTGCCGCTACTCTTCGTTCATGTGGCAGAGAATGGCACATTTATTGTAGGTCTTGTATTGTCCCCATTTCTATTTGAGATCATTTTTGAAAGAAGGATCCATTTGGCATTGTGACCTGGCGTGAAGACCGTTTGACCTCACTTCTTACGGCTCATTGGCTGAGGCCCGTGCCCTGCAGTTCCCACTATTGGGGGTCATGGTCATCCACTATGTCCATTGGCACTCACTCCTTAACTCCATTTAGGTTTATGACCTGCCATTGTGTCCATTTCAATCTCTGACCTACAGTCCCATCCGTTGGCGGTCATGTGACCTAGGCCTATACATCTGGGCTTAGGATTTGCTGCTATTTCCATTTGAGATCAAGTGCTACAGAGAAACCCATCCTAATCCTGAAGTCCCATCCTTTGGGGTTCATGACCTAAAGTCCAACTTAACCGTCCCCGGGTAATATGCTTCACACCTTTTATTCCTGATCTGTTCATTGGCGTTCACGGCCTTCCTCCTCATCTCTTGGCGTTGAGGACCTCCCCTCCGTTCTCTGAGTGGCATAACCGATGCCCTGTTTATTGGGGGGCGTGAACTGCCCTCCACTTCATTGAGGTTCAGGGCGTGATGTCTTATTTATTGGGATTCTTGACTTTCTGCCCTGCCCATTAGGCCTCTCGTTCCATTGACAATGGTGACCACCTCAATGGACCATGCTCTTCCTCCCTACCCACCGGCCTCTGTGACCTGACATCCTTTTCATTGGGGTCCCTGACCCAAAACCCTTTGCACTGAGCTTCACAAAGTTACTAACTCATCCGTTGTTTGTGACACTTAGACATTCTTACCATTATTTTACATGTTAGTTACCAGATTGTGTGTGTGTGGGTGTGCGCGTGTGTGCATGTGTGTGGGTGTGTGGGTGTGCACGTGTGTGCGTGTGTGTTCGTGTTTGTTTGCGTGCTTGTGTACGTGTTTGTGGGTGTGTGTGATCCTTTTTTTGCTGTGGGCCCTTAACCCAGTATCTCAAGGTTGATCTGATTCCTATCTAACATCAGATTTTTAAATGTAGCGCTTAATGTCAAATTTCTATTGCATCTAGATGCTGGACCAATAAGTGTTATTTTTACATAACTAAGTGGTGCTCAATTCAGTTACCTTTAGAAGGACCTGCTGGGATTCAGCGCTATGCATGCAGGTCATACAGAAGTGCCAGAAGCAACTATTTCTCCCGCTAAACTACTCCACCAGAATCAGCTCTCCGCCCTGATGGAGGTGCCTGGGTACCCACCCTCTCTTCACAAGGCGTGGGATGAGTGATTGCATCTACATGTCTGATCTCTGAATACGTGTGCAATTGTAATGTAATACTTTACACAACTAATACTTCAGGTCATGACACACCAAGCCTAAAAATGGGCGTGCCATTGCATGCTTTTGGAAATGGAAATGCGTCCATGCTTTGGGAGCCCATGGAATCCAGGACAGTCCATTAATGTTTGGCTAGAACAAAGACACGGGGAATTCTCGTACGTTCTGTGATCCAGGTCTCAGGAGTCAGACATAAGTCCACGAAGCAATTGTATTTTAAAAAGGCCCACATGTTGGACACAGTGACTGCAGGCTGGGGCTGTGCGAGGCGAAAGGATACTATAGATGCCATCAGTGTTTAAGAACCCCTCAAAGGTCTGTAAAGCGCTCCGATGCTTCTGGAAGACAGGTCCGCGCTCAATAAATACCCGAGTAATAATAATAATAGCAATAAAAATCCTCCACAGCTGGAAGTCACATTTTAAACAGGGTGCAACCTCTCACTTTGTGATTTATTGGGAAGCTTGGGGATTTTTCTAGCAAGAGTTTTAAAACATTCCTTAAAATAAGATGTGTCCTTGTTAGTCAGTATTAGGTCGTTATATTGCTTCCTAGTTTCCTACTAGTTTTTCACAAGTTATAACAAGCTGCACGTTTGTAACACCCTGCGGCATTAAACGACCAGAACCGGTCTAACCCCTTTGTCCCTGCACGTCAGTACCAGTCCCCGCCCCGCCCCCACACGACCTCGGCTCACCTATCCTGTACTGTATTGTGTAATATTATGAGGGCCACCAAGATGCAAGGACAGAGGGCGCTGCGGTCGTTGCGACACGTCAGATTTGCCACGCCTTTTCCCCACCCTTTCACAATACATTCCATCATTTTGAAGTTTATAATTACTACCCTGTCTGAAATGATCCTCTACACGCTGGTAAGGCTTGTGACTTATTTATTGTGATAAGGCTGGATCACATGAACGCCCCACCAGCACAGACGTCATTTCACCAAAAGGCCAGGGGTAGCGGAAGTGACCTCACCTGCCCCTTGACCTCTGATGACATCACAGGAAGTGATGTCATTTGATCCACCCCGAAGTGATATCACTGGAAGCGAAGGAACACAACCTTTCACCCCTTGACAAAACAGGAAATGGCTTCACATAGCATTGCTCTGACGTACACTATGAACAATAAGGTTATGATATCACTGTAATGTGATAGACTTTTCATTCAAGAATGGGTCGCCATATGTATCGTTAATATCAGTGTGTATACGCCAATATTATCAAATTACTGTGAATGCAAGCAGACTTCTAAGGCCAAATGATAATGATGGGTTATTATATAGCACTTACGCTTAAGCGCTTTATAGAGAACAAATATACATACAATATCACAAAATGTGTGTTGGTACTCATTTGTGGACCTCAGAAGGATGAAAGGCTGAGTTGACCTTGCCAGAATTCGAGGGTGACACACATTGCAGCAGCGAGTGCTCAGAACACACTGTGCTAGCTTACCGGCTACAGCTATTGTACCGGCTATAGTAAAATGAGCAATTGCATGTCAGAATGTCCTCAAAGTCAGAAAGCAAATAACACTCTGTAGTGGATACCATTAAACTGGTAACTGAGATTTAACAGAAGGCCAGTTCATCTGCAGGTCTGGTGCAAAGTTGGCCACATGTCAAGTCTATGTGGATCTACTTTTCAGGTTTCAGAGGTTGGCAAAATACATACCATTGGGAGGGTTCATAACTGTCTATTAAAGAATTTAGAGTAGCGCTGGGAAAGCAGCGCACTCACACGGCATCCTGTACTCTGGGCACTCCTTACTTCATACATGCAAACAAACATCCTGAACAGCATGCCAGGGAGGAAAGATAGACACATTACAACAAAGCATTCATTGTGGCACAATGAAATCAAGGCCCACTTTATGTGCTATAGTCAAACATTTCTACACTGTACACAAGTTTAAAGGCACAAGGATTTTGTCAAGTGACTGAGGACACAGAGATGGAATGTCTTGTGATGATCGTAACAGAGACAATGGCAGAAAAAAACATGCTATAACTGCAACTTGCGAAAAGCCAAATACATAGTCCGAAATGGATGCTTATTCTACTTTAAATGCTTTTTGGAAATTGTCTGCATTG
Organism: Ambystoma mexicanum; assembly: GCF_040938575.1. Classification (NCBI taxonomy): domain Eukaryota; kingdom Metazoa; phylum Chordata; class Amphibia; order Caudata; family Ambystomatidae; genus Ambystoma; species Ambystoma mexicanum. The sequence goes on from NC_090932.1 coordinate 93,353,867, forward strand.
TAAATTTGAGGTGTTTAAGAACAGACTAAATCAGTGACTCACACCCCTGAAGTGTGCCTGAAACTAACCTCTAATGAGTCTAGCAATTATTGTGTAGAATTACAGACACATTATTTGTTATCCCTATCCTTTCTTATTTAGCGCCACTGCTCAATGTGTTACACTTGTGGAAGAGGCCTGAACAAGAAAGCCAGGCACTCCAGAAACAAAGAGCCACACGGTGCTGGCCACAGCCTAGGATCTTCCATTACAAAAAATAACTTTTTCTTTTTACATTACATTTTTTAGGGGAATCAAGGGAGACCACAGGGGTAGCAGGCGACCCCTGGGAACCCCCAAATGATGTCCCATCCCCTGGTTTTGTCCAAAGCTCCTTTTAAATGACCTGGAGCCCTAATCACATTCTCATTCCAAATTGTACACTCTATATTCCACACATGCATTCTAAATAAGCAGAATGCTACACATCTCCCTTTTCTCCATAAAGCAACACAATTATATAGGGCACAAGATCCGGGTGAGCAGATGGGTCCCTATATAACAGGTAACACAAAACATCTTAGAAGTAAACATGCTCTAATTAACTTATAGTAACAATTGAAGTAACTGTAACAATATTCATAACACCAGAGGATGAATGTAACACAAACTGGAAGATATATCACAGTATTATTACACCAAACATGAAATCTGAAAATAAGACATGAACATGTAAGCATGAAATTTGGATGTAGAGTAAAGCTACACCATTTTACAGAAAGATTATTCAACATAATCGTTTAAATAGTATGGTCTCCCATAGTGCCTAATTAAAAGTTCCCTTGTAATGGGAAGTTCCCTTTTATGAATCTTACATGTTTTCTTGCTCATAACTCGATCATTCACTACTCCTCTCTTCTGCAATTCTCGAGACTTCTTTAGGAATCTCCATACTCTATTAACGTTACACACTCATGCATCTGACACTTTCACAGCACTATGTAATCTCTTAATGACCCTCATAGGTTCCGACCACTTCAAACCCCCTTCTACCCTATCAATGGGAAATGTTATATGCACCCAATCTCCTTTTTTAACTATTCATTGTTTGGTCGCCTTATGTTAAAATTTGATTTGTTGCTCATTTGTCTGTTTCTTATTCTCTCTTTGATGGTATCAATATCAGTAGTTTTCTGACATGTTCTACCCAACCACCCTGGGCAAACTCTTGTGTTGGGTTTCCTTTCCCTTAACATTTCGAATGGAAATATATCCGTTGTCACATGAGGGGTGAATCTGTACGGTACTACAGCATCCTCTGCAGTCTGTTTCCAATCACCTCCTACTGAAATATCAACTCTTATACTGTCCTTGATTACTCTATTAAATCTTTCAACTAATCCATTGGTTTGTGGGTGATAAATGGCACTGACCTTATGTTCAATCCCATTAATCTTCAGATATTCCTTCATTTCATCTGCCACAAATTGTAAGCCATTATCAGTTGTGATGAAGGTGGGATATCCCTCACTCTTAAAAACTCTATCAAGAAATGTGATTACATCCTTGGCACACACATGTTGAACCCATAACAATTCCACCCAATGAGAAAGCATTTGAACCAAAACTATACCATATCTACTTATCCTTTGAAACCTGACTGGTCCTACTATGTCCAAACCTACTCTTCACCAATTGGACAGATGGAATAGAAATAAGTGTCATGGGCTCTACTCTGGTGATGCAACCTTTGGCAGCACCCTCCATGTGGCACATTCCCTGATAATTCTTTCTATCTACAAGTCTATTCCTGGTCACCAATAATCTTGACTAACCAATTGTTTTGTTTTGGTCATTCCCTGGGGACCTTCATGTGCAACTTCGGGAATCTTTCTCCGTACACCTGTTGGAGGAAGTATTTTATCACCCCTTAAAATCATGTCATCTTTCACCAAATGTTCATCAAAGACATTCTTAATGGGATCAAATATAATCCCTTTACTAATTTCAGAGCTGTTCATACCACACTCCAATCTTTCTTTGACATCAATGAGAACAGAGTATACCAACATGGCTTCACACCATTTATTCTGTGTCACTACTGCTTGATCTATACTGAGGATTTGTTCATCTTTGTCCTCATCATTGATTTCATCCTCCACTACATTGGTTAGTCTGGATAAACAGTCCGCTGCCTTATTCTTAACCCCTGGTAGATATTCAATTTCCCAGTTGTAATCTTGTAAACTGACTACCCACTTGCGGATTCTGGATGACACTTTATCTAGTCCCTTTTTTGTGAGAATCTCTCTCAAAGGTTTATGATCGGATCTAATGGTAAGCTTTACACCCCAAAGAAAAGGGTGACATTTCTCTATTGCCCATTTGATAGCTAGTTGTTCTTTCTCTATCGTGGAGTAATCCTTCTCTGCGGTTCTCAAAACTTTAGCGGCAAATGCAATCATGTATTCCTCTCTCTCACCCTTCTGTGATAAAACCGCACCCAACAGATGGTTGCTGGCATCAGTGGTAATTATTGTGCTTCTTCTAGGGTCAAAATGTGTTAATGTGGGAGCCTTTGTCAGAGCTAATTTAATCTCTTGGAATTCCCCTTCACACTGCTCACTCCAATGGATTCTCATGCCTTTCTTGACCAGGTTTCTCATGTGAACGGATTTACTTGCTAAACTTGGCACAAATTTGGAATAGTATTCCGCCATGCCTAGAAAAGATACTATTTTCTCTTTGTCAGAGGGACTGGGAAAACTCACAATATTGTCAACTAAATCAGCTTTTGGTTCAATATCCCGTTCAGATATAGTGTGTCCCAAATATTGGATGGAGGTTTTACTGAATTTACATTTGTCTTTGCTCAATGTTAAGCCTGATTCCATAAAGACGTTCAATACTTCCCTCAATCTCTTATCATGTTCTTCGTGATATTTCCCATATACTAACACATCATCTTGGAAGCACAGAGCACCCTCCATGTCATGAAAAAGCTGATACATAATACATTTGAAAACCGCAGCAGCTCATGTTAGACCAAATGGCATGCGTTTGCATTGGAACAAACCTTCTGGCGTAATAAACGCTGTTATATTCCTCGAAGACGGGTGAAGTACAGTCTGGTGAGAAGCAGATTTTAAATCGAAAATGCTCATAACTTTAGCTTCATTAATGGTACCTAACATTTCGGTAATATTGGGTAAGGGGTGTCTGTCCTGTATTACACATCAATTTACAGACCATAAGTCAATACAACGCGTGGGTTTCCCATTGGGCTTATGTAACACAACTAAAGGAGAGACCCATTCAGCTTCTACTATTCTTTCAATAACATCATGCTTTTCCATGGCTAACAGTTCTTCTTTTACTGCATCCCTGATGGCTAATGGCACACTATTAGGTTGTTGTACAACTGGAATAGAATCTGGTTTTATTCTAATTTTGTGCATAAAGTCTTTGAGACTGCTGAATTCATCTCGAAATACCGCATGGTGTGATAATGCATTAGTACCATCTATAGCATATACAGTTTATTCAATATTGGGATCTAGTGTTATCTTAACCCTTTTTTGATGTGACCAACTTAGTAGTGGATTGCTCCCTTTCTTAGAAACATTTACTTTGCCTTTAGCTGACCTGTCCTTGAATTTCAAAACAGCCCAGAACCATCCGTCTAAATCAATTCTCTTTCCTCCATAGGTAACTGGTTGGATGTCGATTGCATTAAGAGGATCAGACCCTTGCAATTTTTCCTCGAAAATATGTTTGGGCAACAAAGTGTATTTTGCCCCTGAGTCTATCATCGAGTTTCATTCCTACAAGCTCGATGGTGGACATGGGTTTCTCAGTGTCAGCATCATCATCCTGAACAGTGGCAACTTCATCAGAGGTAAAGTCAATGAGACAAGTTCAGTCTTCCATGTCCTCACATAGTTCATCTAAACAGGCTATGTATTCACTTTTGGTACTGCAACATGAGGTGAAATGCCCACGTCTGTTGCATCTTTTGCACAGAGCTTTGATTGCCGGGCATTTGTCACTGCTTGCAAAATGAGAAGGACTGTCACAACGAAAACATCTTTTCTTATCGGATTCATCCCTTGTACCTCTGTTTTTATGTACTTCTTCCCATTTTACTCCCTAAAATTCTCTATCTTGTTGTCATATTTCTTTATCTGTACAGTAGCTATCTCCATAACTTGTTCTTCTTCTGGTGTCTTCTCATCTTGTTTCATCCTTTTCTCCAATTCCTTGACACATTTGGGTGTATGTTCTACTTCCTTTGCTACCCTTATAATTTTGTCAATGGTGGATTGCTTTTGGCCCATAGTGCTTCTCTTACTTTTTCATTGCAACACTCAAGCATAAATTGATCTCGTAGCCTCTCATTTAACGTACAGCCAAATTCGCATGAAGCTGCTAGTCCTCTCAATGCAGTGATATACTGTTCCACAGAGTCATCCTTTGCCTGTTTTCTTTTTCCAAAGTGAAATCTTTCCAAGATGATGCTTATGCACGGTTCGTAGTGTTTATCTAGCATCTTGATGCATTTCTCATACTCTGATAGGCCACCAGATTCCTCTTCAGATAGTGGAGGTAGATTTTCAAATTGTTCTTGGCCGTAATTCACAAGACAGTGCATAAGAAGACATTTCTTCCTCTCTCCAGAAATGTGTACACCATGCATAGCCAATACATAATGATCAAACCGCTTCTTCCACCTCTTCCAGGCTATGCTTTATGATATGATATGAGAGGTTATTTATAACGCACTTAATACCCAGAGGTTTCTAAGCGCGGACCCGGGGATCGAACCTGTGGTGCTCCGTGTCGTCTTGCTTCCAAAGCGAGCATGTTGCTGCTGAGCTGTCCTCCCTGCTTGGTTCCCCTTGTACTTCCAAAAAGTAATTCAATGGTGGTACACCTCATATGGCCATTTGTGATTGCAGGGATCATTTTATTCTAGTGTTTGTTCAAAAACCAATAAAAATGGTTGCAGGTGGTATATTCAGTACAATAATTTGTATTTGGAGATGAGAGTTTATTAGAGGCTTCAGTGTGTCTTTGTTGACATTTCTTCTTGCTTAAGTCACAGTATTTCTTTAATGTACACTTGTAATGTTTTGCACTGTCTTGATGTAAATCTGCAGTGCACTGTACAGTTATGGGTGATAAGCATAGAGTACTCTGATTGTTGCATAAGGTTTTCTGCTTAATACTGGTGTTCACACTGTTACACATTCATTCGGGTATCTGGCTGAAGACCCTTGCTTGGATACATTAATTCTGTGCAATGCAGTGTTACGTGTATTGGATTGCAATAACTGTTACACATACATTCAGGTATCTGGCTGAAAAGCCTTGCTTTGATGTTTTGATTCTACGAGGTGCAGCGTTGAAATGCAATAAAATGCTCTCCTTCCATATTCTGTTCTTGTAAGGGGGCTGGCTTAAAGAGAACTGGTGCCGTTGCAGTTTGTTATGTGGGTTGCCTTAGCAACCAAGATGGCGTCACGTAGTCTGATTTTGCTATGTGCTTTCCTCTAGCAGGTCGGGTAACTGAAGAAGCTGCCTAGAGCGTCACATGTCGTGATCTTTGTTCTTTCCTTTAAACACGCATGATGTCTTTCTTTGAGACAGTTGCCAGGGTAAGCATGCAATGCGCTCGTGCAGGGCCTTCTCGATGACCTAACAGCAGCACTCGCGCTTAGTTTTAGGCGCAGGGAATCTCTGCTTCCTGTAAACAGCACAAAGGAGGATACTAATCTAAAATTTAGACTGCAGCAGCAGGAAAGGCGCTCTGACCTGTTTGACTGTTTGCTTGCTGGGCCGTCTGACAGCGCTTGGTCCGACGCCACAGTTACTCGGTGGGGCCACTGCGGTGTGAAATCCTCGTCGCCAGTGAAATGATCCTCTACACACTGGTAAGGTGTGTGACTTATTTATTGTGATAAGGCTGGATCACATGTACGCCCCACCGGTCTTGTCCAAAGCTCGTTCTAACTGACCTGGGGCACTACTCACATTCTCATTCTAAATTGTACACCCTACATTGCACATATGCATTCTAAATAAGCAGAATGCTACACTGTCCTCTCCCTGGGAGACTTTGCACACCTGTGCCTAAGGCAGGAGCATCGGTACTCCCCAGCGGTAGGGGGTGTCAGGGCTTAAAGGGCACATGCCCTCACCTTGGCAAACTTGAAAGGTTCCCTATATGGTTATCTGATTCAAAGAAGTGTGTGCCCTTTTTTTAATACAAAACATAAATAACGCATGTCCTGAGCCTCTATGGTGTGCTGCTGAGGGTCTGAGTCTGTGTGTTCCGATCTGAATAATGACTCCAACAATATGTTCTGGTTTTACTGAAGCACAAAATACAACAAATAAAATAAAAACAAAAGTAGACCTTATGTATTCTATACAAAGATTATTTTTATTTAATAGACTCAAAAGTGTAAAATTCTGAATCACTTTGTTTTGACGTTTCTAAAGAGATGCTTTCTATGTTCATTACCAATGTCCAAAAACCCCACAATTGGAACCCATTACATTAAAATGTCTGCCAAAAATCAGTGCTCTCTCTCACCACACTCACATCCTTCCTTCTCGCCTAAAGTGCAACCTACTATAATACAAACAATACTATATTGATTTTTTATAAAACATTTTTTTCATAATTTCAGAAAAGACAACACCCTTTATTAACTTATTGCAGGGGTTCAATATCGGAACTTTGTTACACGCTTGCCCTACATGTTGCGTTAGACGACAAGAAAATCATCATAGAGATGTAATGCACATATATATACACTTATTGTTCTATAGAACAGGGAAAGCTACACATCTACCTCAAACAAATAACAAGGAGATAGAGATCCAAACAAAAGGTCCGATATATTATACAAACAGGTAAAAAATCACTTTTAATAATTCATATTTCAAATAAGACAACCTATTAAATCACAAAGACAACAAATGTACACAAAACCCTAAATACAGAACTGAATTACATAATTATAACAAAACACAAATAGTCATATATTGATTGGTGCATATCAATACATTTTAACATTCAGATAAAGCCAGTCACAATGGACATGACACAGTAAGGGTAGAAATACACCTATTTTTCATATATGTCAAAATTGGCCGGACTTATATAAGTTTGTGTCCCGTAAAGCTGACACTAGCTGGACATTCCTCAGGAGCAACGAGTGAAACCACAAATTGTGTCTTGTAGGTTGCGGATGAAACTCCTTCTAGTCATTCCTTATCTCATAACTCAACACAACCCTGCTAATATCTGGATCTAATTGATCAGACACTCAAACCATTTAGATCCAGATATTAGCAGGGAATGTCCAGCTAGTGTCAGCTTTACACTATTTGTGTTTTGTTATAATTATGTGATTCAGTTCTGTATTTAGGGTTTTTTGTACATTTGTTGTCCTAGTGATTTAATAGGTCTTATTTGAAATATGAATTATTAAATGTGATTTTTTACCTGCTTGTATAATATATCAGACCTTTTGATTGGATCTCTATCTCCTTGTTATATGTTTTGAGGTAGATGTGTAGCTTTCCCTGTTCTATAGAACAATATGTGGATACATATGTGCATTACATCTCTATGATGATTTTCTTTTTGTTTAACGACATTTATCATATTCCCACTTAGCAGGAAAATCGTTCACCCTGCAGTGGGACATACCCGATTAGAATATTGTTCGTTCGACGTGAAACCACTATAACAATTGTTATGTCCTTCTTCTGGGGGTATCCAGAAAATAACATTTCAGAGATTATCCTGCGATAAGAAATGCCATATATTTTTTTAAAATGCACTTATTTCACATATATATGTGGGGATGGGTAATGCTAAGTATTTATATTATGAGGATTGTTGGTGGGGTGCAGGGGTCTCCCCCTGCATTTATATGGGAGTCCTATACTTTCACAATCCATAAGTCACACTGTTGAACCCAAACCTCTCTGGTAATTGCTTATGTGACCCCCAACCTCCCGTTATCAAGGATTGTCTGGTGTTGTACTCATTCTCACTACAGACTGATTAGACATTCTATTCTATGGGCCTCATTGCGAGTTGGGTGGTAAGGGGTTAACGGCGCCGGTAAAGGTGCCAGAGCCATTAACCCCTTACAACCCTATTACGAGGGCCGCTCGCGGGACCCGCTCTGGACGTCTGGTTTTACCAGACGTCCTTAGTGGGTCCTGCGAGCGGCCCAGCATGCTAACAACGGGCCTGCCATTAACAGGCCCATTGTTAGTATGTTCCCCATTCCCATTTGAGCCCTATAGTGGCTCAAATGGGAATGGGGATGGTCCGAGTCCGGGTTCCCTGAATGGGAAAATACCGGGCCCTCCAAGGTCAGAATGGGCCGGTATTTCCCCATTAAGGGACCACGGACCCAGACCCGAGTTTGGAGGCAGCCATGCCCCCCTGCTTGGTTGACTCACCGGTCGGAGCTCACACTGTCTTCCCAAGACCTCCTGCCACCACAAACCTTTTCTTGTGTGGCGCCTCATTCAGCCATCAAGTGGCTCTGTGGCTTCGCTCACTAAGCAATGCTTCTCCTGCAGCCTGGCCTTATGCGACCGCTTTTCATGGTCACGCCAGTGCTCCTCTGGTGTTCAGCCACCAGCCCCCAGCGTCTTTCAGCTTTGCTTCCCACTGCATACACTCTGCATTCTTCAAAGGGTCTTGAGCACTCCAATTGCCATGCCGCGATCCCGGAGGGGTCTGCTTTTGCCAAACAGTCCGCAGCCCTCCTTCCACAGCTGACTGCATTTGCACAATACTTTGGGCTTTTAAAGTTCCCGCCATTATAATTGATCCAAAAAGGACTAGACTGCTGACTGTTGAAACGAGAGTCCTTCATTACTCTTGTTAGCCTCCTCCTCATCCCAGTACACGACTGATGTCTCTATGTGTGTGTTAATAAAGTGGGTAACACCCAATTAGATTGAAAAAACAGACCATATGGCTGTTTTGATCTAATTGGGTGTTGACGTTTTGGTCTAATACAAAAATACTAAACACGAGGAGCGGGGGCTGTAGGAGTGTCTCTCACTCCCCATGTTCGGTATTTGGTGGGTTCGGGGCTCCTTACAATTTGTGGCGGGGGATAGAAACTGCTCCGGCCCCAATTTTAATGAACGCTCAAAACAGGGGCCCAAGCAGTTTCACTGCGGGCAGTCCATCCACGAACAAAACGTTAGCCGGCAGACAACCGTATTCCATAAAGTGAGGATGTCTTTCTCTAGTGGGTCTTTGCCTTGCAATCACCTCTAGAACATGGGTACATAATATTAGATTTTCAGCATTAATAGTTTCTGCGCAATTAGTCCTTTTTCATAACTTCAGTTACTTACGCAGTAAGAAATCCTACCTAGTCTTCATAAGTCTATCATAAATTCAAATTTCGATGTATGTATTTTTCATTCCTTTACTTATGTTTGCTGCCAAGTTAAATGTCATGAAGTTCTGTGGAAAAATAAGCAATTTAATCCCAAAATCACAGGTCCATTTTTTTTTCTTACTTCCCAAGTGTGAGCAAATGGCCAGTCCTTTGAAGTTCAATGAGAAGCCTCTACCATCATCCTGCCCCTCCTCTGGATGGATAAGTGTCCAAGCCTTCTATTGCCTTTGCTTGAGGCAAAGACGAATGTCTAATGAAGCGCATTGTCATGAGTATGCAAGGCCTCCCAGCAGCAATTAGGCCTTCCTGCCAGCAATGAAGTGTCAACCTGCAGTGTCAACCTTTTCCAGGCTGAGGACTGTCAAGCAGAATTGTTTTTTTTAAATAGTGAATTAACTCCAAGCTGGGTTACTTTAAGCTTCACCTACATCTTTCATTAAAACATATCAAATGAACAAAGTTTATAGGTGGATATTTACATTAGCAATCCTTTGACATTTCTTAAAGAATTAAGCCTTTCAACAAAAACATGCTTTTAAAACAGGCGATTTTGCACTTTCTTCATGGAAAAACACATTAAACTGAGTTCTTTTAAATCCGATTTTCCTATGCAGCATATACACATTGGATTCAGCATTAGGTCTTCCCTTGAATGTTGGGATTGTTTGCAGTCTGGATAAATGTACCATGCCTTTGTTTAAAGTTTCTGTCTGCACAGATGATTCTGATACATGTTGCAATTTTAGCCGCGTTCCCCCCCCCCGCCCCCGTGGAATTAAAAAGAAATGTTTCTGGACTGCCTTTTCCTTAGGTACATTTTATAAATGCTGTCAGTCAATGAAGCCTGGTTCCTCTGAGCCACACTGGATGAGCCTGACATTTCAATACCCTTTTAATCTCAATGATTCACTGGAAATGAATTGATCTAGCACCAAAAACAGCACTTTTTCAGGTTGCAAAGCTAACATTTTAAAAGGTATTTTCGGTTTTCAGTACAATTCTGCTGCTTTGCTCCATGTTGAATGTAACAGAGCCCACTGGCATGCTCCTGCAGTGATAACTCTGCTTTCACCCCCCCTTGACTGTGTGTGGCAGGGTGTGCAGGCTTTTCTTGGTTGTGACCCAAACGCAGTTTTGCAGATTTTGGCGCGCACAGGAGTTAGCGCATCCATTTTGGGCTGTTTCTTTCACCATTTGTAAAGTAATGCAGTGGGGCACATTGGAATGGGTCAAAATATCCCACAGAAGCCCCCCCCCCCGACTTCAGCTTGACTTCCAGTCGTGGGGAAGTCAGGCACGTGGGATTTTTCTTTCTTCTCATGAAGAACACACGTTTCTTCCGGTGTAGGTTCTTCTTCCCTCAGCGAATGGTGCGACATGCTCTCCTCGCCGGCTCTGGTTGTATTAGAAACGATACCACTGTCTTCTCTCATGCTTTCTTTTCCGGTGTGGGACGACACTGTGGATTTCTTTGGTTTTTCCTCCCGGGTCCCCGAGATGGTCCTCCTTGGTTGTTAGGTATGATTTGTGCAAGTATAAAACGGAACAGGGATGACAGCCATGGGATATACATATGCATTCAGTGAAAAGTTACAATATTCCCGGCATGTATACACTGACGATGAAAAATTTTCCTAGGTTTCATCATTCTCTCCCTCTGGGTTTTCTGTAGGCTCTTCTATTTGCCGCAAAGTATGCCTGGGGTGGCAACTCTTTAGCTGATTGATATGGACCCACTTGTTCTCTTCTGTCAAGTCGCCCTTGGGGATGTGGATTCTGTAGGCGACTGGTGAGATTTTGTCCACAATTTCAAAAGGTCCCCGCCAGCTGGGCAAAAATGTGCGCTCCTTGGCTTGGTTCCTTTGGAAATTGTACAAATAGACCCTGTCTCCTACTTGATATTCCTTTTTGGTTGTCTTAAGGTCATAGTGGGTCTTCATACTGTCTGCAGATCTTTCTAGATTCCGCTGAGAATACGCAAAAGCATGTTGAAGGTGTTTTCTCAGATTCTCAACATACTCATGAGTTGTGGAGGCATTTATCAATGTGTGCTCTTGGGTTCTATAGAGCAGATGCTGGGGTAGCACCATCCTTTGTCCAGTCATCAGCTCAAAGGGAGACATTTTAGTTGCAGAAGAAGGGGTAGATCTGATGGCCATCAGGAAAAGGGGTAATCGAATATCCCAACTTGGCCCAGAGTCTGCCACACATTTTTTTAATATGCTCACAATGGTTTTATTGTACCTCTCAACTTCACCACTAGAGGACTGCGGTATGCAATGTGTAGTTTCCTTTTTACCCCAAGTATCTCCTACATCTTTGTCATCACTTCGCTGGTGAAGTGACTACCTTGGTCTGACTCAATCCTTTGGGGTAGTCCAAAACTCGAGAAGATGCGATTCAACACCAGGACAGCTGCTGTTTCTGCCTTGCAATTTGGGGCCGGGAGACATTCCACCCATTTAGTAAACAAGCATGTTACGGTTAAAATGTACTTGTTCCCCCTAGAGGAGCGAATCACACGCCCGATGAAATATACTTGTAAATCTGACCAAGCCAGTGTCATCCCCCTCTTTTGGAGGGGAGCATGGTGTGTGAGTGATGTTGGCTGAAATTGTGCACACACAAGACCCCCTTCAAGTATTGGTCAACGTCTTTCCCCATGTGTGGCCAGTATGCAACCTCTCACAAGATTTCTAATGTAGTATGAAACACCCAATGACCGGCTGTGGCCGCATCATGGGCGTGACTTAGCATCAGGCTTTGGAATGAGGTAGGGACCACCCACTGGTCACAGACAGATATGGATCTCCTCACCAACAAACCGTCTTGGATTCTGAACATTTTTGGACATTTCATCAACACTCTGAGGTCCTCTTTCCCTATGCAATCAGTATCCGTCAGGGGAAAGTTCTCAGGGTCCTCAATGTGTTGATAAAACTTACCAATGATTATATCCCCTTTTTGAGCCATGATTAAATCAGCATCTGGGGTCTCCTTACTCCACTGGGCAGTTGAGAGTTCATTGTGAGCATTTGTCTGGGACCTAGTGATAGCAGTGACCTGGATTTCCCCCAACAGGGACTCAATCTCAAGGAGATCCCCTTGGATGGCTCTGGTTTTGGCCAGTTGATCAGCTAGGTCATTTCCAGTTTTGTCTGGTCCCTCTACTTTGGAATAACCCTTGATCTTTTTCCAGTAGATGGTCATCCCACTAGAGGTGACCAGATCATCAATATTTTGTATTAGCTTGCCATGTTTGAGTGGTTTGTTGTTAGCACAGAGCATGCCTCTGGTTTTCCTCTTAACGAGGTGTTCCAAGAACCTGTTCCGGACATAATCTGAATAATTGATTATGACTGGTTTGTGGAGTTGGTGTTGGACAGAAGTGAGGATGGCTTGATGAACTGTCATCAGCTCTGCCACCTGACTACTACGGGGACCGATTTTGTACCCAGCAGAGAGTTCCAGGGCATTGTTCACCCAGGCATTCCCCATGCCGGCCAGTAGTTCCTTTTCCCCGTTGTTGTCAACATGGTAGGAGCACCCATCCACATAGACAGTGGGCATTCCCTCACACTTGTCTTCTTCATAGACCTTGTGCGGGGAATTCAGGTACGCCTCCATGTTGTCCTGGATTTTAAGACTTTCGTCCTCAAGACTGTTTTCTCTGGCACAATCATGCAATTCAGCCAGACCATGCGCAAGGGGACACTTCTTGTTTTGGCCATATCTGACCTCCAAAAGAAAGCCTTGCATTGACAGAATCCAGGAAGTAATTATGGAATTACTCACATTTCCGGCCCAGATTCTGTCACTTTGAAGATATTGCAGAGGCTGGTGTGGAGTCTCCACTATGATGTGTTCCCCCTGGATGAACAGGTGGTAATTCTTAAATTCCCACACCATTGCCAGGATTGCCTTCTCACAATCGTTGAATTTCTCCTCCACAGAGGATAAGGTCTTGCTTGCATAGGAGATGATGTTATTGACCTTGTCATGCTTTTGGTATAATACTGCAGTCAAGCATGTATTTGAGAACCCTGTCTCCAAGAAGAACTCCTTGTTTTTGAAAGGGTAAGCTAGACAAGGCACTTGTGAGAGGCATCTTTTGAGTTGCTTTACTGCCTCTGCTTGTTCTGGACTCCACTCCCACTTGACCCCCCCTTCAACAGATGGATCAGGGGTCTTGTGATCTCTGTGTAATCCTCAATGAAATTTCTACTGTAATTAGTCAGTCCAAGGAGGCTCTTTAGCTCACGCAGAGTTGTGGGGTCTTTTAGTTTCAGGAGTGCTTCCACCTTCTTTTCCTGGGTACAGAGACCCTCAGGAGTTATCTCATGTCCCAAGAAATTGACACGGTACCTGCACCACTGTGCCTTTTAGAAAGATCGTTTTGACCCGGCGACCCTCAACTTTGTCAGAACATAACGGATCTCCGCTATGTGTTCGTCCACAGTTGAGCTTTTGATCAAAACATCATCTACATAGGCCAGGTTACCCCTTTCACCCAAGTCGGGCATGGCCTTGTGTAAAAAGATATTAAATTAATTGCCGGAGTTGATGTATCCGAAGGGACTCCGGGTCCATGTGTACTGCTGCCCCCCAAAGGTAAAGACCAGCTTGTATTGGTCCTCCCTGCTGACAGGTACAGTTCAGTACCCATTGGTTAGGTCAATGGCAGTGTATACCTTTGATCCCTGGATCTGGGCCAGCCCTTGGTCAATGTAGGGAAGAGGCCTTTGAGACGTGTGGACCCGTTTGTTTCGCTCCCTTAGATCAGCAGAGAGTCTCCACTGGCCGTTCGGTTTTAAAATCCCCAGCACCAGATTATTAAAGGTGCTGTGGACTAGACAAATTATCCCAATGGACTCAAGTTTTTGAATTATTTCTGTGAGGGACTCCATGGATGTGAGAGGCAAGCAATATTGCTTCACAAACACTGGAGTCATGCCAGGGTCTGTGGGAATTGTTGTTGTATGGATTTCGATGCAACCACAGTCATATGAGTCCACATCAAAGAGATCCTGAAAATCTAAGAAAACCTGTTTCAACTTTTGCTTTTGCTCCAGTCTCACAGGCATCAGCTATGTTGACTCTCTCTTCAACCATTTGCCTGAAACCCGGAAAGACTTCTGGTTTGGCTTTCTCAGCGGCCTCCTCCAGCTGGGTGGAGAAGTCCCTGGTTAAAGTATTGACCTGGACAGAGGGTTTCAGGCAGGGAAGGCAGTCCTTGTGGACTTGGAAGATCACCTCATCCCTCCTGAAGTCACAGGTCACCTCTTCCTTACCATAAGGGCAGGAAGAGTACACCAGGAAATTCCCGCCATGCCAGGTGAAGATCCTGTCTGGTGTTGTGCCATTGTCGCTATCAATGTCAAAACAGTCATTGGGGATGGGTCCGATCAGTTCATTACCTAAATCTATGGAAAAATGTCAGTCATCAACCACCATTCCAATAATGGTGCCTGCGCCCAGAGTGATACTCCTAAGGTCGCTGTTATCCAGCAATATTGGAATGGTGTGTGTTCTTTATTGACTAATGACGTTGGGTTTAACCCCAACCCTTGCTGTTAGAGATGGGCATTTAGGTGAACATATGCATCATGATTTTGCAGTTTCTGTCCTCTTTGAATTTTTACCTCAAGTGGGACTAGTCGTGTCCGTCCTGGGATGGAGACTTCCTCTCCAATTTGAACTTCAACTGCATAAGGCAGCAATTGAGCTGACCAAAATGCTTTTTCTGAATCATCAAAGTCCATGGGATTACCCCCTAATCGGGACCAGGCTTTCAAGTTTATCAGGTCCAAACTAATAGCAAAGCGATTGAGAATGTCACTGCCTAAATAAAATGCAGCAGGGACGTCTCGCACGAACCAACAATTATGTACTATGCTTCTGTTACCTATAGAAATTTTGAGCATACACCTGCTAGGCAGGAGATGTTTGGAATTGGGAGTTTCCAGATCAATTTCCCATTTGTATATCAATTTAAATGTGGGAATGGCTGGATCTTTTGGATGTTTTCGGAACATGGCTTCACTGATGAAGCTCTTACCGTTGTTCACGCACACTTGGCCGAGAACAGAGTCCTTCTTCTCATTTAACTGAATTGGGATGTACAACTGTTCTTTAATCTTCTGAATGTCAGCTAAGCTTTGAGCTGGTTTCTCATCATTTTGGACTATGGAAGCAGGATTTTCTGATTGTGAATTAGTATAGAATTTCAGAGTATTTCCTTCCAGTGTGGAATGCCACTTGAAACTGGAAGGAAGGTTGATTTTCAGAAATAGAGAGAAATTTCCATCACCAGTTTGTTGTCCTACTGCAATTACTGTCACGTCAGGGATTTGGTTGTTTTGAAAATGAAACTCAATATGATCCTGTTTTTCTTCAACCATGTGGCATGTGCCATTTAAACTAACATGGTTGGCACTGTGTTTTAATTTTATTGGTCGGTTAGTCTGGGTCCAGAGGACCTTGTTTACACAGTCTATTAGGGGAGACAATCTGCGCAGGATGTCATTCCCCAGTAAACATGGTGTGCCCTCCGGAGTCACGACTACGACCGGGTGTTTCACCTTGTGTCGCCCAATTTAATTTCCAAATCCGCAGTCCCCTTGACAGGAATTTCATTCCCATTGAACCCAACTTCAGAAGTTCAATGGGAATGAAATTCTGAAGTTGTCCAGGAAGAGGGGTGAGAGGGATCTGGCACCCCTCCCCCCTTCCTGAATTCAGCTGATCAAAGGCTCTCTTTGACAGAAGAGTGGCTTGGGTTCCAGTGTCCACCAGTGCCAAAAATGAACATTGCCCTTGTACTCGGGAGGATAGCTCAGCGGCAATGTGCTCACCTTGGAAGCATGATGACACGGAGCAACACAGGTTCGATCCCCGGGTCCGCGCTTAGAAACCTCTGGGTATTAAGCGTGTTATAAATAACCTATCATATCATATCATATCATACTTGGACCAGGGCATAAAATCTTCCCTCCTTCTCCTCAGGGCGGCAAAGATAATGTGCATTTTGGGCCAGTTGGTGGGTTAGTGTCTTGATTCTTCATTCCGACACAGGGGTAATTTGTGCAGGATTCTGCCCTCATAGGATTCCTGATCTGAGACGTTAGCCCTAACATTTGGGGATCTGTACAGAGATGGCCATCCCTCCATTTCTGGGAGGCGCTGATCTGTCAGTCTCATTTTACCAATTCTGTTGAAGTCTACCTTCCCCATGACCCCTGGTTCATATGCGCCAGTGGACATGAAGGTGGCAGAGTTCATGGTACTGAAGGGGTCAGAATCTCTGATTTCAGGGTCCTGATGTTATGCTCAAGGGTTTCTCTGTCCCTCCCTACCTCTTTTCTTTCAGCCCCTATTCCCTGTGATATGCCAAAATCGGACACTTTTGTTCCTCTATAAGGGCCTTACTGGACTCAATAATTCGCTCTTGCATTGCTATCTGTTTGTGCAGCACATCATTGTTTTCACAGAGAGCCTCATTGTCTATCTGCGCTTCCTGCCTGGTCTGAAGATACTGGGCCAATTTATGCTGTAGGAGACTCACCTCCTGAGTTTTAGCATCATTGGTCTGGATGATCTTTTCCGGAGCATCCTCCACCTACCTTGTGTGCTCTAGTAGCTTCTCATATTCAGTTTTTACTTCATTGAGCTCCTGGAGGGCCAGCTTTCTTTCCTCTAGCTTGGTTTTTAATTGGCTTACTTCCTGGCCTAAGGCGTCCCTCTCCTGACTTAGAGTGCCCCTCTGTTCAGCCAAGTCATCCCTTTGTTTTTAAATGTACTGGATTTCTGGCGCTCCTCATCAAACTCCTCTTGAGATTGGAGGTCTTTAATCATTAATTTATTGTTTCCCTCTTTTAATTTGTGTATCTGGTCTTGTAGGACAAGCATCTGTACTGTGCAGACTCTATTAAAATGTAATTGTTGCGCCAGTTTCTGTTGACTCTGTTGTAAAGAGTCAACCCTTTCCTGACACTCCTCTTTCAGTGCCTGTAATTGGGTGTTTGCTCTGCATTCTCTTGCTGTGGAAGGGCCAGATCTTCTTTTAGTTTTGTGACATACTGCCTAGCTTCTGTCTCTAATTCTTTGCTCTTCAGTAGCCTTTGCTCTGTAGAGTCTAGATCAGCCTGGATTCTTTCTAGTGTTTCCACTTGATTCTTTGCTAGAATTATGGTCTCAGCATGCTTTTCCTGCATTACTCCTATGTGGAGGTATAGGTGGGCCGCTATTTTGGCCATTTTACTCTGCTCCGCTTTCGCTTTTAGGGCCATGTACAGTTCACTAAGAGCTTGGTTTAATGGGCCCTTGTCCTGCCATGTATCCATGTCCATGGCAGTGACCTGTTCTTTGATTTCCTGCAGCCTGACCTGTTCATTCTGTTCTGGCCACTTGCCCCTGACAAACAGTTTGTGGATGAGGTATTCCCTAACCATATTGATTTCTACTGTGATGGCCATTTTGGAAATATCAATTTCTTTATGAATTAATTTAGGGTTAATTTACTTTTGCTTTTACAAACAGGACTGATTTTGGAGTTTTTATTTTGAGAGGTGCTTGTACAGTGTAGCACAGTACACCAACCACACAAAGTGTCTGTACACTGCAGGTTAGTCTGCTGTGTTAGACTGTCATGGGTGGTAACTCAAACTCAAAATCACGGCACAAGCCCCCAAATCTGTTAAGGATTTCAATCAGGCAATACACCCGGGTCTCAGCCTAGCATGAAATGCACACATGACATACTTATTTATTATGTCTATAGGTTCAATATTCTGAGTGATATACCACTCATATCACACCTCTTCTCAAAACACCCCCAGGTCACAACGTACCAGGAATCAGGCTGGTTGGTAAAGGTAATATTTATTTATTTATTTAAAATTCAAATCAAACATATGTTTTAATATATATGGGGCAGCAATCACCAATGTGGTGACAATACAAATCAGAAAGCAGGTAAGGCAGTTGAATTCACTTATAGCAACACAGAATATAAAACACAGGGAAAAGACAGTTTTGGCTTGTTGAAAAGATAGCGCTTAGGTTAAGTTCCCCCTGCAAATTTCTCTACTCACAAAGAAGCAATTTGACACAAATGTAAGAAACCAGCTGGCATTTAGGAATAAGAATAGTGTACAGGGTTTGAATACAATCTTCCCTCCCCAAAAAAGAGAGAAAAACGTTTGGAAATTTTACACTTTTAAAATAACATTAGAAAATGGCTGCGTGAAACAATGAAAAGTGTGCAACATCCTTAAATTGATATAAATCTCTATGGGAGCAACACTGAAAAGATCCTAACAAACACAAGCTATAATATGAGCAACGGTGCACACTTTGAATCAGAATGGAAGTTTGGAAATACTTTGAATGGGAAAACACACATGTAAAACATTTGCAAAATTTCAATATTGGTTTTTAGGTGTGGGTGTATCTAAAGGTCTTAGGTTTAAGTCAGATATTTATTTATTTATTTAAAATTCAAATCAAACATATGTTTTAATATATATGGGGCAGCAATCACCAATGTGGTGACAATACAAATCAGAAAGCAGGTAAGGCAGTTGAATTCACTTATAGCAACACAGAATATAAAACACAGGGAAAAGACAGTTTTGGCTTGTTGAAAAGATAGCGCTTAGGTTAAGTTTCCCCCTGCAAATTTCTCTACTCACAAAGAAGCAATTTGACACAAATGTAAGAAACCAGCTGGCATTTAGGAATAAGAATAGTGTACAGGGTTTGAATACAATCTTCCCTCCCCAAAAAAGAGAGAAAAACATTTGGAAATTTTACACTTTTAAAATAACATTAGAAAATGGCTGTGTGAAACAATGAAAAGTGTGCAACATCCTTAAATTGATATAAATCTCTATGGGAGCAACACTGAAAAGATCCTAACAAACACAAGCTATAATATGAGCAACAGTGCACACTTTGAATCAGAATGGAAGTTTGGAAATACTTTGAATGGGAAAACACACATGTAAAACATTTGCAAAATTTCAATATTGGTTTTTAGGTGTGGGTGTATCTAAAGGTCTTAGGTTTAAGTCAGATATTTATTTATTTATTTAAAATTCAAATCAAACATATGTTTTAATATATATGGGGCAGCAATCACCAATGTGGTGACAATACAAATCAGAAAGCAGGTAAGGCAGTTGAATTCACTTATAGCAACACAGAATATAAAACACAGGGAAAAGACAGTTTTGGCTTGTTGAAAAGATAGTGCTTAGGTTAAGTTTCCCCCTGCAAATTTCTCTACTCACAAAGAAGCAATTCGACACAAATGTAAGAAATCAGCAGGCATTTAGGAATAAGAATAGTGTACAGGGTTTGAATACAATCTTCCCTCCCCAAAAAAGAGAGAAAAACGTTTGGAAATTTTACACTTTTAAAATAACATTAGAAAATGGCTGTGTGAAACAATGAAAAGTGTGCAAAATCCATAAATTGATATAAATCTCTATGGGAGCAACACTGAAAAGATCCTAACAAACATAAGCTATAATATGAGCAACAGTGCACACTTTGAATCAGAATGGAAGTTTGGAAATACTTTGAATGGGAAAACACACATGTAAAACATTTGCAAAATTTCAATATTGGTTTTTAGGTGTGGGTGTATCTAAAGGTCTTAGGTTTAAGTCAGAGTTGAAATGAAGTCTCTAGCTATTAAATCGAGGAAGTTATGCAAGTTTGAATGAGAGGCATTTTTAGAAAAATAGAACAGAGAAAAAAAGAAAATCAGGTTTTAAAATGACAGATTGATTTTACTTATAGTATATTAATGCTAAGAAAAAGAGAATATTGCCTGTGAATCTCCACAGCTACGCACGGCCGCTTGTAACCCTTCACGTGTTGGATACCCCATTTTTTATGGGAATTCATTTAGTTACTCAAAATCACTAATGGCTTGTGGTCTGGTAAAACAAAATGAGATAAGGTTGGTGCTAACGCTAAGAATTACAGACAGAGTTGCA
Organism: Ambystoma mexicanum; assembly: GCF_040938575.1. Lineage (NCBI taxonomy): Eukaryota > Metazoa > Chordata > Amphibia > Caudata > Ambystomatidae > Ambystoma > Ambystoma mexicanum. The sequence goes on from NC_090932.1 coordinate 93,374,304, forward strand.
AGAATGGTTCTGACAATATCACAGGTTCTTAAGTTAAAGATGGGCTAGGTTATAGATAGGGATAGGGCAAGGCAATATAGGCCATAGTTTACTATGATTCCTATTGATACTTAGAGGCCACTTTATTTTAAGGTTTTGGACCGTCAGATTCTGGTCATCACGGATTGGGTCTACAGACAGCAGGGCACTTCTGGCAGGATAGGTTAGCTGGGTGGTTCTGGTCAATTAGACTGGCACCTCAGACTGGATTGGATTGGCCCTTCTGGTTACTGGACACTGTAAATCAGCGGGATGGCACGTTTCAGCAGGCAAGCATGAATGGTAGCAAGCCAGACTGGATCAGAATTATTTCCCTTAAGTTTTGGGATGGTTTCAGTATTTGGGCCTAGCTGAAGAAGAGTTCAGCAATGCTGAGGCCTTGGCTTGGTAAAGAAATCTGGAATCAGGAACAAGATGAAGAATTCAGAAACAGGGCGCCACGCGGATATCAGGATGGAGTCAGGAATCAGTGTCTGTTTGTGTGTTCTGAGGTTCCCTTATTTATCCTGCCAAATGACATCACTAACGTTATGGTAGGGGCAGACTTACAACCCAACCCACAAGGTTATGATTGGTCCAAGGCACAGTTTCCGCCTTGCTTTTTGCTGGTTTGATGACAGAAAGGGTTGTCATATTTTATGATGTGACTTGGGAACCTCCCATAGTTATTAGGACCAACATTTAGCTTTCTCAACAATACATATTTATATAATTATGCCATCTAATAAAACTGGACACATACATTACATATTTTGTGGGTTACATTTACATCCAACTCCCAAGTCGGTGGGACCTGGCTCTGTCTTTCTGTGGAACTTTGTCAATTTTAATTATAAAGGTTTGGCGAAAAATTTCCTAATTCGGTACATATGTGTGCAATCAGTTCTAGAATATGGGTACACAATATTAGATTTGCAGCATTAATAGTTTCTGCGCAATTACTCCTTTTACATAACTTCAGTTCCTTACGCAGTAAGAAATCCTAGCAAGTCTTCATATGTCTATCATAAATTAAGATGTCAATGTATATACTTTTCATTCCTTTACTTATTTCCGCTGCCAAGTTAAATGTCATGAAGTTCTGTGGCAAAATAAGCAATTTAATCCCAAAATCACAGGTCAGTTTTTTTTTCTTACTTCCCAAGTGTGAGCAAATGGCCAGTCCTTTGAAGTTCAATGAGAAGCCTCTCTCAGCATCCTGCCCCTTCTCAGGAAGGATAAGTGTCCAAGCCTTCTATTGTCTTTGCCTAAGGCAAAGACAAATGTCTAATGATGCGCGTTGTCATGAGTATGCAAGCCCTGCCAACAGCAATTAGGCCTTCCTGCCAGCAGTGAAGTGCCAATCTGAAGAGTCAACCTTTCCCAGGCTGAGGATTGTCAAGCAGAATTGTTTTTTTAAAATAGTGATTTAACTCCAAGCTGGGTTACTTTAAGCTTCACCCACATTTTTCATTGAAACATATAAAATGAACACAGTTTATAGGTGGATCTTTACATTAGCAATTCTTTGACATTTCTTAAAGAATTAAGCCTTTCAACAAAAACATGCTTGTAAAACAGGTGATTTTGCACTTTCTTCATGGAAAAACAAATTAAACTGAGTTCTTTTAAATCCAATTTTCCTATACAGTAAATACACATTATATTCAGCATTAGGTCTTCCCTTGAGTGTTGGGATTGTTTTCAGTCTGGATACATGTATCCTGCCTTTGTTTAAAGTTTCTGTCTGCACAGATGATTCTGTTACATGTTGCAATTTTAGCCACATTTTCCTGTGGAACTGAAAACAAATGTTCCTGGGCTGCCTTTTCCTTAGATACATTTCATAACTGCTGTCAGTCAATGAGGCCCGGTTCCACTGAGCCACACTGAATCATCCTGACATTTCAGTAACCTTTAATCTCAATGAATCACTATAAATGAATGGATCTAGCGCCAAAAACAGCACTTTTTCAGGTTGCAAAGCTAACATTTTAAAAGGTTTAAAAGGTGATTTTTCAGCACAATTCTGCTGCTTTGCTCCATGTTGAATGTAACAGAGCCCACTGGCATGCTCCTGCAGTGATAACTGTGTATTCACCCCCCCTTGACTGTGTGTGGCAGGGTGTGCAGCCTTTTCTTGGTTGTGACCCAAATGCAGTTTTGCAGATTTTGGCACACACAGGAGTCAGCACATCCATTTAGGGCTGTTTCTTTCACCATTTGTAAAGTGATGCAGTGGAGCACATTGGAATGGGTCAAAATATCCCACAAGCCTCAGCCTGGCTTGCAGGGGGAAGATACATCCCCCAGAAGCTTGGCTAGCAGCTGCTCATTCTGTCTAGACAGTTGCACCCATTATGGGAAAGTATGTGAGTTTCCATATCAGTTTGCTTAGGGTTGAGACCTCCCTGGCCCCCTAGCCATTCATCTTAAATGTGAGCATCCTTTCCTAATACCAATAGACGCAAAGTGGAGAGTATGCATGTGTTATTTCGATGGAAAGCAATGCACTTCTGTGTTACCTGCCCAGTCACACATAGTGATTGAAAATTACCTCTTGTACCTTTAAAACCAACATACTTCCAATTATAGACCTATATTCAGGTACTTAATCCATACGTATTTGCAGGCTAACCCTCGCAGCAACTACAAAGGTCTCCTTGTCTCCTGTTGTGCCCATCGTTATCTCCCGACTTTGCCCAGGTGGAGGCACGCTCATCTACATGCACTCCACTTCAAGGGACATAGGAAACTAGGACATTCCCTACAAGTTGGGCGTATTCCCTAGCGGAGTACCACGTGCAGGAGTAACCCATGTGGAATAGGGTATTCTGAGCAGTGGGTATGAGTTATGAGTTTACTAACACTTGAGTAGAAAAGTCATGCCACACATACAACATTTCTACAACACTACAAGTTTTAATGTATGTATTATATGAGCATTTCAAATGCATTTCCATTCCTGTTTCGGAGATGGAGAAACATGTAGAATCCATTGCTTTCCAGTGAAGAGAAATGTACAGACGGGTCAATAATGACCTTTGCATTGTATCACACACTGAGGGGGTGAGAATGTTGCCATTTTATCATAGTTAATTATATGGACATGTGTAGAGAGAGAGACAGGCAAAACAGTGACATATTACCAGGTTTCCCAAAACGTTTCACTAGATAAAACACGAAGAAATGTCTGGTAAATGTCCACCAACATGTTTCAACTCCATCTGAAATATGAGATGCTGCTATTTGATCATGATATTGATCTTTGAGTCAAGTAGCTGCAAACCTATCTTGGGCTTCATCAATTTCAAATTATTGAATTCCGTCCAGTTTTGTTTAAAACTGAAATTGAAGGTTATTTACATTGGCAGCTGTTGCAGTGGTCAGGAAAGGTCTCCATGATTGCGAGGGGTTCATGAAGAGTGCACTGCATGACTAACTGGGGCTGGCGGGGAGCTGGCCGTCATGTTGCAATTTCATAGGTATCAAAGTGTTGCTAATTATAGATGGGATATATTTCTTTAGTGGTCCTGTTGGTCTAGAAATTGATACATATTAGGGGGAATTCATGAATCTCACAAATGAATCAGGAACACAGTAGTTCAGACCCCTTTTGCAAAATGTGCTTTGACTTTTAAACTAACCTTACCAGGTTTTCAGAACGCAGGTGAATGAGTAACTTCAACCTTTGCATTCGGTACAGCTGTAGAAAAAAGCCATGAGTTTTAATGGTCTGATAAGTATCGTAGAAAGCAGTTGTGATCTCCTGATGCCTGAGAGGATGACAGAAATGTTGTGTTATTTATTTTGGTCAGTAGTAAAATGTGAGGGAAGCCAGTGCCTAAAGCTATCCAGGGGTTTCAATTGTGTGACGAAGTGGGAGTTTTTGCAAATTGGACATTTCAATGGAACAGTGACCTAGGGAACGAGATAGCATCACTAACAAAGAGAAATCATTCACCTAGCCTATCTCAAATCACGGGGAATATTCATGCGAACCATGTGCAAATCAAGAGTTACAGTTTAAAAGGCTTAGGCCAGTTATTGCTATTAATTAATTATGTTTCAGTACCAATGTTTAACCATGTGGTGACGTCATGACCTACTATGGATGAATACTAAGAAGAGGTGTGTTATGAAAATGATGACTATTACCATAAAACGGGTCAATGAAAATGTAGGAATTGCGAAAAGATGACATTTCTTTAAAGAGGGTTTTGTCCAATCATGTTTGTTGGGTGGCTTGCAAAAAATAAAATTGGGAGTGTTTTAACTGTTGAAAAACTGTATCAAAGATGTGAACGGATGTGGTTTGTAGAGACTTGGCTTAGTATGCTCCTGCAAAACCATCCATCTGCTCCCCGAAGAATTGTACAATAAACTTGCTTTATGTACAACCGTGTACTGTGAAGAATCCTACGGATCCCTCACTGAAACCTTGACTAGAGTCTCCTCTCAGGTGGCACGGGAAAGGCAGATGCTTCCTGATCCTGACCCTTGGGAGTGGTGTACTGCGGGAGGATCAGCTGGGAGGAGACAGGGCCCAGGGTGGTGAGGAGATCCCGGGCATGAGACACAACATTTGTCCTCTGGGGGTGCTGTTATGGGTTGCCAAAACATGTGAAGGCATATTGAACATTTAATATCCCTAATCCACGAGGAAGATATGTGACCCGGGGTACAAGTTATGTTAAATCTGAGCAAGCCATGTAATAGAGAGATATTTCAAAGTACCTCAAGACAAACACCCTCCTTACTCCCAAAGGTATAATGTAAATCTAAAGGAAATGCAGTAAAATCAATGTCTTCCTCTATAACAACTAATTCTAATAGTCCATCTTTTAATAAGTTAACTCAATTGTTGAAAGAAACATCTTTGTTGAAGAGGACTACAAGTCCCAGCATCCCAACAGTACTGGGATATGTAGTACAAGGAAGAGGGCTGAAGAGGCAAAAGTGCAATTTAGGTATGTTGCACCACAAAGTAATTTGGCACTTGGCTTATTTATGACAATTTAATCTAAAGTCACTTCCATGGTGCCTCCTACTATCAAGGACTGATGGTGTCCTTTTCTGTGAACTCACTTCTGTTGGCACAATCTATATGCAAATTAGGAGGTTTGCATATATTTAGCCTCACAGCACCTGGACAGAGCTCTGATAGATGAGTTCCCTGCATCTGTAATGATTCTGCAGTTTTATTTTTTGTTATGTGTTAAAATGCCATCTGCCACTAATGTTACCACAGAAGTAGATTGGGGCAGGGGTGGGCAGTTTAGGGGCACAAACGAGACCGTATGGAATTGTGTGCGCTGCATTTGTGGGGACATGTAGCAGCAGAACCTTTTTATGGATCTCCCCCAGCACTCTTGCAATGCTGGATGCTCCCCATTTTACAGGTTTGTGTTGCAGACATAGCAGCTTTTAGATATTGGATAAGGCTGGCCATATGGCCCAGTGGAAGTAATCAATACCAGTTCTGTTTATCTACACCCGCATCATCAGCAATGCCAATGATACTGATACCAGAATGCCCCTTTCTCTGATCACAGTGTTACTTTGGTTGGTTTTGCCAGACCTTAAGGTGCTGTGAAGCAGGACTCTTTTTATCCTGGAGCTATCATAACAATTTTGGCAGCTGAGGGGCCAGGGTCTTCCTGTGTTTGGCCAGCAGCATTTGGTGCTGAAGGACCCTCGGAGGATAGGGTCTTCTTTTTCGGCTTGAAAGGTTTTGGCTGGTGGTGTTGGTCACCCAGAGACTGTGCAGGCCCGGGTTTTCCCGTTTCCTCAATGATCGCTTTGGAATGCCAGTTTTGGCTACTGGGGTGCTGTTGGCATTTGTGGGTGCTGCACATGCCAAGGTCATTCTGCCTCCATTCTGCTGTCAGCTTCCAAGAAGGCAATGGACAGGAATGGAGCTCGCGCTGAATGCTGAGCAGGGCGAGGCAGGAGGCGAGGCCTCTTAGCCTCCGCCTCCCGCCCGAAATGCTTGGCTAATTACTGCACACCTGGTTGGCCTCTATGCAGTATCTATCCTTACTGCAGTAGTAACGATTGACATTGCATAGAGGCCTACTTTATTCAATGAGTCACCCCCTACAGACACGCTTGCACACACTACATTAACTCTCTGCTAACAACATACAGTCTCACACACGCAAACCGCAGCAGCTACAGTCCCTTAGTCACTCACTCAACGTTTACATAGACATATCAGACACTCCACACAGGCTCGCAAAGTCATTGAGCTGACCGGCCTGAAGACCCCCGTCCCCCGAAATGTGAGCTAAGGGGCGGGGCTTCCGCTCGCAGCCTTTAACAGTTCAAAGGACCAGGAACATGCTCCTGTTGGTGCATTTTGTTTCTTCCGATGCAAATCTACAATCTGCTCGGCCACTGCCCGTTTCCCAGAGTCACAGCCCCCCCCCCTGAGACACGCAGACTGCGTCCCTGGCTCTGCAGCCAGTGCCCTAATGAACTCAACAACATGTTTCTTTTGTTATCAGCAGCAGATCCTTTCTTATGCATGGTGGTGAATTTCCAACTGAAAGACCACCAGTCACCTTGCAAATCTGTGACAGCTAAAGCGAGCAACACAATAAAGCACCCTCTGAAAATGTGTTCATTCCCATAACGTCTAATAGCTTGATATGCTAAAAACTAATGTTTGCTTTGATGTCCTTAGTTGAATGTTCTTAAAACCATACATAACAACACGCTGGAGGTTTGTGACGAATCTCCCAACCTAAGTGAGTTTATTGCATAACCTATTTTATTGTGTGTCTTAAAGCACTGAAAATAAAGCGGGTAAATAGATAGTTTGCCTTTTGCATCTTATAGTGTTTTATTCAGGATGTGGAAAATAAAGGGACACTGATATTATTTTGGCCCATCACGCTGCTGTAAGGATTTACATGTTGTCATGATGCTTTACTGTGCAATTTGTGTATTTTTCAAGTAAACTCTATAGGACAGTGTTAATGTAGGCCTTGACACCACTTAAATATTTGTTCCAAGTAAAGCGTGGAAGAAGGTGGCTGTGCCACAATTGCAGAGTGGGTTAAAATCCCTGCTCCTCTGTATAGTGTAAGTGTGTGATCCCGGGCAAATAAGGTAATCTTACCCTGACTTCAACTGCAAAAATTGGAGTGCTTATAAGTGATTATGTTTAAACACTTTTAAAATAGGACGGTTTTAATAAGTGTAGGGACACATTGGTGTACCCTTTTGCTCCTCTGCTAGTGGCTCCAATACTGTCACATAGAATTGCATTACTGCTGCACTGGCCCTCCCCTAATCTCGTATCACTTGACTTGACATGCAGACATAGCCTCACCAGCCAGTCAGTGCACCAGAGATTCCCCTGTTGCTCCCAGCCACTGAAGTTGCTTGGGTCGTCCAGAGTACTGCCCCACACTCTGCTATGTCCTGTTATGTTATGATATTGAATCTTTCATTGCACAACTTCTGCCATTTTCACACTTTCTAGGACCTTCAGGATCTGCAAGAAGTGGGTGTTTTCAGACTTAAAGGAGAGAATTAACTGGTTGTAACATTTAAGCTGCACTAGAATAGTCTCATTACAATGAGTAATGAAGTTAGATGCTGCCCCTACACAAGTAAGTTTGCCACTCCTCCACCGTCTCCGAAGTCAGCTCCTCTCACAGAATTTGAAGGGTTAGCCCCTGCCTAGATTTTAGCCTAGGTGTACGCCTGGATGTGTGCACTTGCATTTTGTTAGGCAGAGAGTTAGGGAAGTATTTCCCCGAAAATGTGGGTGTTAATGTCTTACTGTGTTTGTTCTGAAAAATGGCCTTGAACACAGTAAAACTTTGAAGCGGCTACTTTCAAGAAAGGCTTCCATCGCCTCTGCATGTTGCGCTTTAAAATACACCAGACCATGGGGCGGGGCTAGAATAGTGGGGGCGGAGCCACCAAGTTTGCCCCACCTATTTTCTGAAGTGGCCCCTCCCATCGCCTCTGCATATTGCTCTTTAAAATACACTATTTGATAGTTGGTCCGCACACCAGACCATGGGGCGGGGCTAGAATAGTGGGGGCGGAGCCACCAAGTTTGCCCCACCTATTTTCTGAAGTGGCCCCTCCCATCGCCTCTTAGCCCCCCCACAAATGTAGGCTTTGTTGCGCCCCTAAATCCACACATAACATAACCTACAAACATGCATGCACCAGCATTCCTGACACGCAGGGATATACTCATGTTGGAATGTATGTATAAAACTGATATATACATGGCACTAATGCTCGGCTCGCTGTGCTGCAGCACTTACCTTCAGAAGAAGAGTTTTCTTCTTCGGTAGGTCGGCACAGTGGTGCAGCAGCAGCCTGGACTGCAGCTGTGAGCACAGAGAGAGTAGCTGCAAGGCCAGAAGCTGAAGCAGACAGGCACGTGCGGCCACAATCTGGAGACTCGTTCTCTTCCGAGGGAAAGCTAGGTCCCTGTGCACCCCGAAAGGGGTGGGCTGGCGCGTCTGTACAGCTATGGTTGGCTGGTCGTGGCGGGATATTGTGTCCCGCCGTTGTGCGGTGGGATCGGGGGGTCCCCGGCAGGGCCCCCTCTCAGTTCCAATTTTTGGAGACTGAATGGGCACGGCCCAAGCTGGCCCTGGCCCACTTAAAGCAATGGCTCTGGGAGACTTCAAACTGTACTTCTCTCAGTCGGGCATTTATACCAGTCTTCCTCACTATCCTTTGTTGATACACAACCTGGGATAGTCTATACAGTAGTGCTGGGACATAGCCAGCCATAAGTCAGGTCCACACTATATGTGACTGACACTGCGCCAGCTCTCCAATTCCCTATGCAGCACCAACATCTTATGGAATATAGCGCCTTTGATTAATGAAAGCACCCATGCAGAGCTCTAGGTTTAGCTCGAGACCGCAGGCATCATCTGGAAATGTGTGCTAACATAGCCATCCTTTTCTCAGCACGTTGTCCTGCATTAGGTTGCAGAGCCCAGTGACTTTCTGCAGGACTGCTTTAATGTGATTGTTAATACTTCTTTGTTCGCTTAAAATGACACACCAGTAACTTCATAGCATTGTAAATCACTTCTCAGAAGACTGATTGAATGGCTACATTTAGACAGTGTGCTCAATACGCAATGCAACATGCAGTGCTTAAAGTGGGCCGGGGTCTGCCGGGGCCGGGCACCGGCAGTCTCCAAAAAGTGGGACTGAGCCGGGGCCCTGCCGGGGCCCCCGTCCTACCACAACATTGGCGGGATGCATTATCCCGTCGCAGCCGCAGCTGCGACGGGAGATGCGCCTGCAATGAAGTCAGGCAAGCTGACAAAAGTGGCAGCCAGCCACAGCGACGATGTGACTAGCTGCCACTTCCGTCAGTCATAGTAACTGCATCTGGTGACCCCTCGCGCGAGAGGTCACCAGAGGCAGTTACTGACTGTCCCTTTGTTTCCCCAGGTCGCCGAGGCGTCTGTAACCCTCGGCGAACCTGGGGATTCCTCGACATATTTCGAGGTTTATAAAAGATGGCTTTGAAAGTACACATTTCAAGCCATCCGTAGTCAAAGCTTTATAAAAGACGACTTGAATTGTGTACTTTCAAAGCCATCTTTTATAAACCTGAAATGTTAGAAAAGATGGCCTGAAAACTAGGCAAACCGTAGGGTATGCACACAAATGTATATAAATGTTATATATTTGTGTGCGTACCTTACTATGGTTTGTGTACTTTGCAAGCCATGTTTTATAAACGTAGAAATATGTTACATAGTACACAAACCATAGTAAGGTACGCACACAAATAAATAACATTTATATATATTTGTGTGAATACCCTACGATTTGCGTACTTTTTAGGCCACGCCCCTCCCACAAGCCACGCCCCCAAATGAGCCCCCCCTCCCCTCGATTTCTTACCCCACTTAAAGCCCTGGCAACATGTAAAGTGTCCAGGCCTCATCCTACACATGAGACAAGTGGCCATGACAGCACAAAGGGCAACTATGAAAGGGTAACAGGAGAAATCCGAAATTAAGCCCTGGACATGTGATGTTGAAGGCTTTTTATAAAAAGCAAATGGCTGATCCCAGCTCAACAGCAGGTTATTCCATCGTGAAGGGCTGTTTACCAAGTCTTTCTCTGACCAATGAAACAATAGAAACCAAAGGGGGGGCGCATTACTAGGTGGGTATCGCCCTTGGACGATAGCAGCGCGAGCAAGGCAAGGGCTTTAACATAGCCCTGGGGCATTACCTGACCCGTAACGCATCCCCCGCTCTGAGGGTTCTACTGCTATTAGTACCATGACACGTTGTACTGGGGTACTATAGCAATTTTTCTGGAGTTTTTTAGAAACAGAGTTGCAACCGTTTCTCAACTTGAGAAAAAAAAAGAAAAATAATGCCCACCAGGAAGAAGGGACTACGTGTAGTCCCTTTTCCCTTTCCATGGCGGACATTAAAAAGATATGGACATTAAAAAGATATGGGAAATAAATCAAACAAACAAAATGGCCACCATGGAACAGGGAGAAGGGACTACACGTATTCCCTTCTCCCTTACCATGGCAGCCAGGGAAGAAAGGGAAGGAACTCAGGGACTCGATGCTCTGAACGGAGTGCTTCAGGTAAGTCTTATCCGGCCAGGTAACGACCCGGCGGGGGCTAATCAGATCGTTTGTAACAGTGATTGTCCCTCGCCGGGTACTGATATCGGGATAGTACATTATTCCTAGTATGTAAGAAGCTCTCAGGTGGCAGTTTTCATTCGATCCAGTCAGACCCATCATGCTATCCTGGACCAAGGAGACTGGAATCCAAGATGGAATGTCCATAGAGTACCTGGTATGAGGGAACCAAGCCAGCAAAGGGCCAAGCAGCTACTGAACACCTGCACTTACAACAGTCAGGAGAGACAGATGCTACGTCTGCCACATATAAAGCCTCTGAGCGGTGAAGGCGTGGCAGCAGGTAGTCACCCCCGAGATGGCAGGCCTCAGGGCACTGTCCCATGGATCCTGCCAAAGTCTCTGCATACTCTCCCCAAGTCTGAAAGCGGGATGAAGCAGATTTTTTATGTTTTTATTTATTTGAATTTATAGAGCGCACTGGCAGCCCAGCGGCATCAATGAAGCCCAGGTGAAGGGTCGCTGGGTGGAATTAGAGCTTCTTAGCTATGAGGCTCGCTGGCACCCTGGATTTTCAGGGCTAAGATCGTGGTTAGCCTAAAGTGGGCCGAAATGGCCAGGTTCAGTAATGTATTTCTCAATAGTCCTTCTGTACTGTTTATGGGGCAGTACCTGTACTTCTCACAACTGCTCTATTTGGGTGGCAAAAGTGCCAACACTTCTTACCCTTAAAGCACTTAATGAATGGGCATAATGTCTCCTCTGCCATCTTTAAACCTGGAGAAGGAAGGATGTGCACTGGTGAGAGGGTGCATTGTGGCGGGGTATTTAAAGCCGCAGTGCTCTTAACATGGCATCTTTCATGAACTCCCCTTTCTCGCGCCTGACAAGTGACCGATGCTGGCGTTTCTGTGTTACGTAGCGGTTTATAAACCCTATTTCCACATAGCACAATATATTTAGATGCAGTAGAAAAGCATGTCCTAAATCGAGTACGCCTTCCATGTGCCTGTCACTATTCTTGCCATATGAATTTCTGAGAGGCACTGGCATATTAAGAAATATAGCTCAGCTGGTAGAAACACCTGCTGCATTGATTCATTTGTACCCAGCATGCACCTGATTTCGATATCATTGCTATCGCTTGCTTCGTCATTGTGCTGGCTGGAGGTGTGGGCGCGCGGGCGCGCGCGCCTGTATGTGTGTGTGTTAACCTTTCACTTCTCATGCAAGATAAAGTTGTCTTATTTGGGAATATAGTCCAGTTTGTATAATATAGTCTGAAAGTCTCTTTAGAGTGCTGAAAAGGCCATAGTTGTATTGGAGCAACAGTAGCTCTTGCTAGTCAAGCTAATATGCTTATAGCATGACTGCATAGAACTTCTCAGGATAGCTGCTATACTGAGCAGGGCTCTTATACTTTAATGGGGCAGTACAGCCTCATAACAGCAATGCTGATAGACCTTTAGTGGAACTGTACGCCACTTATCAGCATGGCACCTATGCTGTCAATGAGACAATGGTGACATCTCTGTGCGACTGCACAGAGTCTGAACTCCCTCCTGCGGCTCCTAAGAAGGTACTGCACACAGCGGTAAGGGGTACGGGTACACATGGCACATTTCAAAATCTCTCCTTCTGCCATGTCTGACATTTTACAGTTTAAGGCAGCCATTTTCTTTTTCTTGTGATGGATCTGTGCACAGAAGGAGAGATGTATGGTTTCTCCTCTATGATGGATGAACATTCTAGCCACTGGCGGAGCTAGTGGGGGGGGGGGCAGGGGAGGCAGCCGCCGCCCCCCCTCACTCTCGGTTCTTCCCTGGTGCCCGTCCCCAGTGAGCCCTCCTTCCTCCCTGTGGCGCCCCCGACGCCCCCGCCCTCTCCCCATCAGCACCAAAAGCTGCCTCCGCCACTGATTCCAGCCTGATGTTCCTTCTGGAACCGCATCTCAATATTCCTAAAACACAGAGCAAGGACTACACGTTTATGTTTCCAAGATGGCCACCCACAGACTTCCGTACCACCGACCGGCATTAATTAAGGGCAGCAAACACCTTACACGGCATTGACATTTTCTTCTACCACGATCTACAGTCTGTACTGCCTGGCCCGAGCAGACTTCTGAGCCGACGCATGTCGGTGTTGGCATGAGCCCAACCCTCTGAGCTTTTCTGGATGTTACAGGCAACATGGAAGCATTACTGTGACCCACGAGGCAATCAGCAGATCATTATGAATATGGCTTTCCTCTGCTGCACAATGCCCTGGCACCATGTTCTGTGGGCATGGGTGTGGTCCAGTGTTCAGATATGCACGGTTCGGGATGGGAAGCTAACAATTCCATCGCTGGATATTCCCCATCGTGGGAGTATTCATGGAATGTTGTCCCTCGCATTTTGGCGCAAATGTATGTGCGGAGGGGGGGTCAGGGTAATAATAAAGGTAGGGGTGATTTGGGGGACCTGCGTGGGGGGAGGGCAGGGGGACCGCCCGCATACATTTGCGGAAACATGTCCTATTAGGAAAAAAACATTTCTCCCACAGTGTAAAATTCCCGATGGAATCACATTGAAGCCGTTGCTCTGCGGCTCAGTTTTCAGGGCCGTTTTTGCACTACTTTCACAGCCCTACTCTGGGAATGTGAGGCAGCGTGAAGTCTCGAACCTTTGCACAGTGCAGCCAGTTACTGGGACCCTCGTGCACCCTGCCACGAACCGTACGCAATAGTCGCAATGAGTGGACCCACTTGTTTCCCTTGGCATCCCCTAGAAAATGACTTGTAATAATGTGCCGCTACTCTTCGTTCATGTGGCAGAGAATGGCACATTTATTGTAGGTCTTGTATTGTCCCCATTTCTATTTGAGATCATTTTTGAAAGAAGGATCCATTTGGCATTGTGGCCTGGCGTGAAGACCATTTGACCTCACTACTTACGGCTCATTGGCTGAGGCCCGTGCCCTGCAGTTCCCTCTATTGGGGGTCATGGTCATCCACTATGTCCATTGGCACTCACTCCTTAACTCCATTTAGGTTTATGACCTGCCGTTGTGTCCATTTCAATCTCTGACCTACAGTCCCATCCGTTGGCGGTCATGTGACCTAGGCCTATACACCTGGGCTTAGGATTTGCTGCTATTTCCATTTGAGATCAAGTGCTACAGAGAAACCCATCCTAATCCTGAAGTCCCATCCTTTGGGGTTCATGACCTAAAGTCCAACTTAACCGTCCCCGGGTAATATCCTTCACACCTTTTATTCCTGATCTGTCCATTGGCGTTCACGGCCTTCCTCCTCATCTCTTGGCGTTGAGGACCTCCCCTCCGTTCTCTGAGTGGCATAACCGACGCCCTGTTTATTGGGGTGCGTGAACTGCCCTCCACTTCATTGAGGTTCAGGGCGTGATGTCTTATTTATTGGGATTCTTGACTTTCTGCCCTGCCCATTAGGCCTCTCATTCCATTGACAATGGTGACCACCTCAATGGACCATACTCTTCCTCCCTACCCACCGGCCTCTGTGACCTGACATCCTTTTCATTGGGGTCCCTGACCCAAAACACTTTGCACTGAGCTTCACAAAGTTACTAACTCATCCGTTGTTTGTGACACTTAGACATTCTTACCATTATTTTACATGTTAGTTACCAGATTGTGTGTGTGTGGGTGTGCGCGTGTGTGCATGTGTGTGGGTGTGCGCGTGTTTGTTTGCGTGCTTGTGTACGTGTTTGTGGGTGTGTGTGATCCTTTTTTTGCTGTGGACCCTTAACCCAGTATCTCAAGGTTGATCTGATTCCTGTCTAACATCAGATTTTTAAATGTAGCGCTTAATGTCAAATTTCTATTGCATCTAGGTGCTGGACCAATAAGTGTTATTTTTACATAACTAAGTGGTGCTCAATTCAGTTACCTTTAGAAGGACCTGCTGGGATTCAGCGCTATGCATGCAGGTCATACAGAAGTGCCAGAAGCAAGTATTTCTCCCGCTAAACTACTCCACCAGAATCAGCTCTCCGGGGTGGGTCTCAGCCCTGATGGAGGTGCCTGGGTACCCACCCTCTCTTCACAAGGCGTGGGATGAGTGATTGCATCTACATGTCTGATCTCTGAATACGTGTGCAATTGTAATGTAATACTTTACACAACTAATACTTCAGGTCATGACACACCAAGCCTAAAAATGGGCGTGCCATTGCATGCTTTTGGAAATGGAAATGCGTCCATGCTTTGGGAGCCCATGGAATCCAGGACAGTCCATTAATGTTTGGCTAAAACAAAGACACGGGGAATTCTCGTACGTTCTGTGATCCAGGTCTCAGGAGTCAGACATAAGTCCACGAAGCAATTGTATTTTAAAAAGGCCCACATGTTGGACACAGTGACTGCAGGCTGGGGCTGTGCGAGGCGAAAGGATACTATAGATGCCATCAGTGTTTAAGAACCCCTCAAAGGTCTGTAAAGCGCTCCGCTGCTTCTGGAAGACAGGTCCGCGCTCAATAAATACCCGAGTAATAATAATAATAGCAATAAAAATCCTCCACAGCTGGAAGTCACATTTTAAACAGGGTGCAACCTCTCACTTTGTGATTTATTGGGAAGCTTGGGGATTTTTCTAGCAAGAGTTTTAAAACATTCCTTAAAATAAGATGTGTCCTTGTTAGTCAGTATTAGGTCGTTATATTGCTTCCTAGTTTCCTACTAGTTTTTCACAAGTTATAACAAGCTGCACGTTTGTAACACCCTGCGGCATTAAACGACCAGAACCGGTTTAACCCCTTTGTCCCTGCACGTCAGTACCAGCCCCCGCCCCGCCCCCACACGACCTCGGCTCACCTATCCTGTACTGTATTGTGTAATATTATGAGGGCCACCAAGATGCAAGGACAGAGGGCGCTGCGGTCGTTGCGACACGTCAGATTTGCCACGCCTTTTCCCCACTCTTTCACAATATATTCCATCATTTTGAAGTTTATAATTACTACCCTGTCTGAAATTATCCTGTACACGCTGGTAAGGCTTGTGACTTATTTATTGTGATAAGGCTGGATCACATGAACGCCCCACCAGCACAGAGGTCATTTCACCAAAAGGCCAGGGGTAGCGGAAGTGACCTCACATGCCCCTTGACCTCTGATGACATCACAGGAAGTGATGTCATTTGATCCACCCCGAAGTGATATCACTGGAAGCGAAGGAACACAACCTTTCACCCCTTGACAAAACAGGAAATGGCTTCACATAGCATTGCTCTGAAGTACACTATGAAAAATAAGGTTATGAAATCACTGTAATGTGATAGACTTTTCTTTCAAGAATGGGTCGCCATATGTATCGTTAATATCAGTGTGTATACGCCGATATTATCAAATTACTGTGAATGCAAGCAGACTTCTAAGGCCAAATGATAATGATGGGTTATTATATAGCACTTACGCTTAAGCGCTTTATACAGAACAAATATACATATAATATCACAAAATGTGTGTTGGTACTCATTTGTGGACCTCAGAAGGATGAAAGGCTGGGTTGACCTTGCCAGGATTCGAGGGTGACACACATTGCAGCAGCGAGTGCTCAGAACACACTGTGCTAGCTTACCGGCTACAGCTATTGTACCAGCTATAGTAAAATGAGCAATTGCATGTCAGAATGTCCTCAAAGTCAGAAAGCAAATAACACTCTGTAGTGGATACCATTAAACTGGTAACTGAGATTTAACAGGAGGCCAGTTCATCTGCAGGTCTGGTGCAAAGTTGGCCACATGTCAAGTCTATGTGGATCTACTTTTCAGGTTTCAGAGGTTGGCAAAATACATACCATTGGGAGGGTTCATAACTGTCTATTAAAGAATTTAGAGTTGCGCTGGGAAAGCAGCGCACTCACACGGCATCCTGTACTCTGGGCACTCCTTACTTCATACATGCAAACAAACATCCTGAACAGCATGCCAGGGAGGAAAGATAGACACATTACAACAAAGCATTCATTGTGGCACAATGAAATCAAGGCCCACTTTATGTGCTATAGTCAAACATTTCTACACTGTACACAAGTTTAAAGGCACAAGGATTTTGTCAAGTGACTGAGGACACCGAGATGGAATGTCTTGTGATGATCGTAACAGAGACAATGGCAGAAAAAAACATGCTATAGCTGCAACTTGCAAAAAGCCAAATACATAGTCCGAAATGGATGCTTATTCTACTTTAAATGCTTTTTGGAAATTGTCTGCATTGTAAATTTGAGGTGTTTAAGAACAGACTAAATCAGTGACTCACACCCCTGAAATGTGCCTGAAACTAACCTCTAATGAGTCTAGCAATTATTGTGTAGAATTACAGACACATTATTTGTTATCCCTATCCTTTCTTATTTAGCGCCACTGCTCAATGTGTTACACTTGTGGAAGAGGCCTGAACAAGAAAGCCAGGCACTCCAGAAACAAAGAGCCACACGGTGCTGGCCACAGCCTAGGATCTTCCATTACAAAAAATAACTTTTTCTTTTTACATTAAATTTTTTAGGGGAATCAAGGGAGACCACAGGGGTAGCAGGCGACCCCTGGCAACCCCCAAATGATGTCCCATCCCGAGGTTTTGTCCAAAGCTCCTTTTAAATGACCTGGAGCCCTAATCACATTCTCATTCCAAATTGTACACTCTATATTCCACACATGCATTCTAAATAAGCAGAATGCTACACATCTCCCTTTTCTCCATAAAGCAACACAATTATATAGGGCACAAGATCCGGGTGACCAGATGGGTCCCTATATAACAGGTAGCACAAAACATCTTAGAAGTAAACATGCTCTAATTAACTTATAGTAACAATTGAAGTAACTGTAACAATATTCATAACACCAGAGGATGAATGTAACACAAACTGGAAGATATATCACAGTATTATTACACCAAACATGAAATCTGAAAATAAGACATGAACATGTAAGCATGAAATTTGGATGTAGAGTACAGCTACACCATTTTACAGAAAGATTATTCAACATAATCGTTTAAATAGTATGGTCTCCCATAGTTCCTAATTAAAGGTTCCCTTGTAATGGGAAGTTCCCTTTTATGAATCTTACATGTTTTCTTGCTCATAACTCGATCATTCACTACTCCTCTCTTCTGCAATTCTCGAGACTTCTTTAGGAATCTCCATACTCTATTAACGTTACACACTCATGCATCTGACACTTTCACAGCACTATGTAATCTCTTAATGACCCTCATAGGTTCCGACCACTTCAAACCTCCTTCTACCCTATCATTGGGAAACGTTATATGCACCCAATCTCCTTTTTTAACTATTCATTGTTTGGTCGCCTTATGTTAAAATTTGATTTGTTGCTCATTTGTCTGTTTCTTATTCTCTCTTTGATGGTATCAATATCAGTAGTTTTCTGACATGTTCTACCCAACCACCCTGGGCAAACTCTTGTGTTGGGTTTCCTTTCCCTTAACATTTCGAATGGAAATATATCCGTTGTCACATGAGGGGTGAATCTGTACGCTCCTACAGTATCCTCTGCAGTCTGTTTCCAATCACCTCCTACTGAAATATCAACTCTTATACTGTCCTTGATTACTCTATTAAATCTTTCAACTATTCCATTGGTTTGTGGGTGATAAATGGCACTGACCTTTGTGGGTGATAAATGGCACTGACCTTATGTTCAATCCTATTCATCTTCAGATATTCCTTCATTTCATCTGCCACAAATTGTAAGCCATTATCAGTTGTGATGAAGGTGGGATATCCCTCACTCTTAAAAACTCTATCAAGAAATGTGATTACATCCTTGGCACACACATGTTGAACCCATAACAATTCCTCCCAATGAGAAAGCATTTGAACTAAAACTATACCATATCTACTTATCCTTTGAAACCTCACTGGTCCTACTATGTCCAAACCTACTCTTCCCCAATTGGACAGATGGAATAGAAATAAGTGTCATGGGCTCTACTCTGGTGATGCAACCTTTGGCAGCACCCTCCATGTGGCACATTCCCTGATAATTCTTTCTATCTACAAGTCTATTCCTGGTCACCAATAATCTTGACTAACCAATTGTTTTGTTTTGGTCATTCCCTGGGGACCTTCATGTGCAACTTCGGGAATCTTTCTCCGTACACCTGTTGGAGGAAGTATTTTATCACCCCTTAAAATCATGTCATCTTTCACCAAATGTTCATCAAAGACATTCTTAATGGGATCAAATATAATCCCATTCCTAATTTCAGAGCTTTTCATACCACACTCCAATCTTTCTTTGACATCAATGAGAACAGAGTATACCAACATGGCTTCACACCATTTATTCTGTGTCACTACTGCTTGATCTATACTGAGGATTTGTTCATCTTTGTCCTCATCATTGATTTCATCCTCCACTACATTGGTTAGTCTGGATAAACAGTCCGCTGCCTTATTCTTAACCCCTGGTAGATATTCAATTTCCCAGTTGTAATCTTGTAAACTGACTACCCACTTGCGGATTCCGGATGACACTTTTTCTAGTCCCTTTTTTGTGAGAATCTCTCTCAAATGTTTATGATCGGATCTAATGGTAAGCTTTACACCCCAAAGAAAAGGGTGACATTTCTCTATTGCCCATTTGATAGCTAGTTGTTCTTTCTCTATCGTGGAGTAATCCTTCTCTGCGGTTCTCAAACTTTAGAGGCAAATGCAATGGTGTATTCCTCTCTCTCACCCTTCTGTGATAAAACCGCACCCAACAGATGGTTGCTGGCATCAGTGGTAATTATTGTGCTTCTTCTAGGGTCAAAATTTGTTAATGTGGGAGCCTTTGTCAGAGCTAATTTAATCTCTTGGAATTCCCCTTCACACTGCTCACTCCAATGGATTCTCACGCCTTTCTTGACCAGGTTTCTCATGTGAACGGATTTACTTGCTAAACTTGGCACAAATTTGGAATAGTATTCCGCCATACCTAGAAAAGATACTATTTTCTCTTTGTCAGAGGGACTGGGAAAACTCACAATATTGTCAACTAAATCAGCTTTTGGTTCAATATCCCGTTCAGATATAGTGTGTCCCAAATATTGGATGGAGGTTTTACTGAATTTACATTTGTCTTTGTTCAATGTTAAGCCTGATTCCATAAAGACGTTCAATACTTCCCTCAATCTCTTATCATGTTCTTCGTGATATTTCCCATATACTAACACATCATCTTGGAAGCACAGAGCACCCTCCATGTCATGAAAAAGCTGATACACAATACATTTGAAAACCGCAGCAGCTCATGTTAGACCAAATGGCATGCGTTTGCATTGGAACAAACCTTCTGGCGTAATAAACGCTGTTATATTCCTCGAAGACGGGTGAAGTACAGTCTGGTGAGAAGCAGATTTTAAATCGAAAATGCTCATAACTTTAGCTTCATTAATGGTACCTAACATTTCGGTAATATTGGGTAAGGGGTGTCTGTCCTGTATTACACATCAATTTACAGACCATAAATCAATACAACGCGTGGGTTTCCCACTGGGCTTATGTAACACAACTAAAGGAGAGACCCATTCAGCTTCTACTGTTCTTTCAATAACATCATGCTTTTCCATGGCTAACAGTTCTTCTTTTACTGCATCCCTGATGGCTAATGGCACACTATTAGGTTGTTGTACAACTTGAATAGAATCTGGTTTTATTCTAATTTTGTGCATAAGGTCTTTGATACTGCTGAATTCATCTCGAAATACTGCATGGTGTGATAATGCATTAGTACCATCTCTAGCATATACAGTTTATTCAATTTTGGGATCTAGTGTTATCATAACTCTTTTTTGATGTGACCAACTTAGTAGTGGATTGCTCCCTTTCTTAGAAACATTTATTTTGCCTTTAGCTGACCTGTCCTTGAATTTCAAAACAGCCCAGAACCATCCGTCTAAATCAATTCTCTTTCCTCCATAGGTAACTGGTTTGATGTCGATTGCATTAAGAGAAACAGACCCTTGCAATTTTTCCTCGAAAATATGTTTGGGCAACAAAGTGTATTTTGCCCCTGAGTCGATCATCGAGTTTCATTCCTACAAGCTCGATGGTGGACATGGGTTTCTCAGTATAAGCATCATCATCCTGAACAGTGGCAACTTCATCAGAGGTAAAGTCAATGAGACAAGTTCAGTCTTCCATGTCCTCACATAGTTCATCTAAACAGGCTATGTATTCACTTTTGGTACTGCAACATGAAGTGAAATGCCCACGTCTGTTGCATCTTTTGCACAGAGCTTTGATTGCCGGGCATTTGTCACTGCTTGCAAAGTGAGAAGGACTGTCACAACGAAAACATCTTTTCTTATCGGATTCATCCCTTGTACCTCTGTTTTTATGTACTTCTTCCCATTTTACTCCCTAAAATTCTGTATCTTGTTGTCATATTTCTTTGTCTGTACAGTAGCTATCTCCATAACTTGTTCTTCTTCTGGTGTCTTCTCATCTTGTTTCATCCTTTTCTCCAATTCCTTGACACATTTGGGTGTATGTTGTACTTCCTTTGCTACCCTTATAACTTTGTCAATGGTGGATTGCTTTTGGCCCATAGTGCTTCTCTTACTTTTTCATTGCAACACTCAAGCATAAATTGATCTCGTAGCCTCTCATTTAAGGTACAGCCAAATTCGCATGAAGCTGCTAGTCCTCTCAATGCAGTGACATACTGTTCCACAGAGTCATCCTTTGCCTGTTTTCTTTTTCCAAAGTGAAATCTTTCCAAGATGATGCTTATGCACGGTTCGTAGTGTTTATCTAGCATCTTGATGCATTTCTCATACTCTGATAGGCCACCAGATTCCTCTTCAGATAGTGGAGGTAGATTTTCAAATTGTTCTTGGCCGTAATTCACAAGACAGTGCATAAGAAGACATTTCTTCCTCTCTCCAGAAATGTGTACACCATGCATAGCCAATACATAATGATCGAACCTCTTCTTCCACCCCTTCCAGGCTATGCTTTATGATATGATATGAGAGGTTATTTATAACGCGCTTAATACCCAGAGGTTTCTAAGCGCGGACCCGGGGATCGAACCTGTGGTGCTCCGTGTCGTCTTGCTTCCAAGGCGAGCATGTTGCTGCTGAGCTGTCCTCCCTGCTTGGTTCCCCTTGTACTTCCAAAAAGTAATTCAACGGTGGTACACCTCATATGGCCATTTGTGATTGCAGGGATAATTTTATTCTAGTGTTTGTTCAAAAACCAATAGAAATGGTTGCAGGTGGTATATTCAGTACAATAATTTGTATTTGGAGATGAGAGTTTATTAGAGGCTTCAGTGTGTCTTTGTTGACATTTCTTCTTGCTTAAGTCACAGTATTTCTTTAATGTACACTTGTAATGTTTTGCACTGTCTTGATGTAAATCTGCAGTGCACTGTACAGTTATGGGTGATAAGCATAGAGTACTCTGATTGTTGCATAAGGTTTTCTGCTTAATACTGGTGTTCACACTGTTACACATTCATTCGGGTATCTGGCTGAAGACCCTTGCTTGGATACATTAATTATGTGCAATGCAGTGTTACGTGTATTGGATTGCAATAACTGTTACACATACATTCAGGTATCTGGCTGAAAAGCCTTGCTTTGATGTTTTGATTCTACGAGGTGCAGCGTTGAAATGCAATAAAATGCTCTCCTTCCATATTCTGTTCTTGTAAGGGGGCTGGCTTAAAGAGAACTGGTGCCGTTGCAGTTTGTTATGTGGGTTGCCTTAGCAGCCAAGATGGCGTCACGTAGTCTGATTTTGCTATGTGCTTTCCTCTAGCAGGTCGGGTAACTGAAGAAGCTGCCTAGAGCGTCACATGTCGTGATCTTTGTTCTTTCCTTTAAACACGCATGATGTCTTTCTTTGAGACAGTTGCCAGGGTAAGCATGCAATGCGCTCGTGCAGGGCCTTCTCGATGGCCTAACAGCAGCACTCGCGCTTAGTTTTAGGCGCAGGGAATCTCTGCTTCCTGTAAACAGCACAAAGGAGGATACTAATCTAAAATTTAGACTGCAGCAGCAGGAAAGGCGCTCTGACCTGTTTGGCTGTTTGCTTGCTGGGCCGTATGACAGAGCTTGGTCCGACGCCACAGTAACTCGGTGGGGCCACTGCGGTGTGAAATCCTCGTCGCCAGTGAAATGATCCTCTACACACTGGTAAGGTGTGTGACTTATTTATTGTGATAAGGCTGGATCACATGTACGCCCCACCGGTCTTGTCCAAAGCTCGTTCTAACTGACCTGGGGCACTACTCACATTCTCATTCAAAATTGTACACCCTACATTGCACATATGCATTCTAAATAAGCAGAATGCTACACTGTCCTCTCCCTGGGAGACTTTGCACACCTGTGCCTAAGGCAGGAGCACATCGGTACTCCCCAGCGGTAGGGGGTGTCAGGGCTTAAAGGGCACATGCCCTCACCTTGGCAAACTTGAAAGGTTCCCTATATGGTTATCTGAATCAAAGAAGTGGGTGCCCTTTTTTTAATACAAAACATAAATAACGCATGTCCTGAGCCTCTATGGTGTGCTGCTGAGGGTCTGAGTCTGTGTGTTCCGATCTGAATAATGACTCCAACAATATGTTCTGGTTTTACTGAAGCACAAAATACAACAAATAAAATAAAAACAAAAGTAGACCTTATGTAATCTATACAAAGATTATTTTTATTTAATAGACTCAAAAGTGTAAAATTCTGAATCACTTTGTTTTGACGTTTCTAAAGAGATGCTTTCTATGTTCATTACCAATGTCCAAAAAACCCACAATTGGAACCCATTACATTAAAATGTCTGCCAAAAATCAGTGCTCTCTCTCACCACACTCACATCCTCCCTTCTCGCCTAAAGTGCAACCTACTATAATACAAACAATACTATATTGATTTTTTATAAAACATTTTTTTCATAATTTCAGAAAAGACAACACCCTTTAATAACTTATTGCAGGGGTTCAATATCGGAACTTTGTTACACGCTTGCCCTACATGTTGCGTTAGACGACAAGAAAATCATCATAGAGATGTAATGCACATATATATCCACATATTGTTCTATAGAACAGGGAAAGCTACACATCTACCTCAAACAAATAACAAGGAGATAGAGATCCAAACAAAATGTCCGATATACTATACAAAGAGGTAAAAAATCACTTTTAATAATTCATATTTCAAATAAGACCACCTATTAAATCACAAAGACAACAAATGTACACAAAACCCTAAATACAGAACTGAATTACATAATTATAACAAAACACAAATAGTCATATATTGATTGGTGCATATCAATACATTTTAACATTCAGATAAAGCCAGTCACAATGGACATGACACAGTAAGGGTAGAAATACACCTATTTTTCATATATGTCAAAATTGGCCGGACTTATATAAGTTTGTGTCCCGTAAAGCTGACACTAGCTGGACATTCCTCAGGAGCAACGAGTGAAACCACAAATTGTGTCTTGTAGGTTGCGGATGAAACTCCTTCTAGTCATTCCTTATCTCAGAACTCAACACAACCCTGCTAATATCTGGATCTAATTGATCAGACACTCAAACCATTTAGGTCCAGATATTAGCAGGGAATGTCCAGCTAGTGTCAGCTTTACACTATTTGTGTTTTGTTATAATTATGTAATTCATTTCTGTATTTAGGGTTTTTTGTACATTTGTTGTCCTAGTGATTTAATAGGTGGTCTTATTTGAAATATGAATTATTAAATGTGATTTTTTACCTGTTTGTATAATATATCGGACCTTTTGATTGGATCTCTATCTCCTTGTTATATGTTTTGAGGTAGATGTGTAGCTTTCCCTGTTCTATAGAACAATATGTGGATACTTATGTGCATTACATCTCTATGATGATTTTCTTTTTGTTTAACGACATTTATCATATTCCCACTTAGCAGGAAAATCGTTCACCCTGCAGTGGGACATACCCGATTAGAATATTGTTCGTTCGACGTGAAACCACTATAACAATTCTTATGTCCTTCTTCTGGGGGTATCCAGAAAATAACATTGCAGAGATTATCCTGCGATAAGAAATGCCATATTTTTTTTAAAAATGCACTTATTTCACATATATATGTGGGGATGGGTAATGCTAAGTATTTATATTATGAGGATTGTTGGTGGGGTGCGGGGGTCTCCCCCTGCATTTATATGGGAGTCCTATACTTTCACAATCCATAAGTCACACTGTTGAACCCAAACCTCTCTGGTAATTGCTTATGTGACCCCCAACCTCCCGTTATCAAGGATTGTCTGGTGTTGTACTCATTCTCACTACAGACTGATTAGACATTCTATTCTATGGGCCTCATTGCGAGTTGGGTGGTAAGGGGTTAACGGCGCCGGTAAAGGTGCCAGAGCCATTAACCCCTTACAACCCTATTACGAGGGCCGCTCGCGGGACCCGCTCTGGACGTCTGGTTTTACCAGACGTCCTTAGTGGGTCCTGCGAGCGGCCCAGCATGCTAACAACGGGCCTGCCATTAACAGGCCCATTGTTAGTATGTTCCCCATTCCTATTTGAGCCCTATAGTGGCTCAAATGGGAATGGGGATTGTCCGAGTCCGGGTTCCCTGAATGGGGAAATACCGGGCCCTCCAAGGTCAGAATGGGCCGGTATTTCCCCATTAAGGGACCACGGACCCAGACCCGAGTTTGGAGGCAGCCATGCCCCCCTGCTTGGTTGACTCACCGGTCGGAGCTCACACTGTCTTCCCAAGACCTCCTGCCACCACAAACCTTTTCTTGTGTGGCGCCTCATTCAGCCATCAAGTGGCTCTGTGGCTTCGCTCACTAAGCGATGCTTCTCCTGCAGCCTGGCCTTATGCGACCGCTTTTCATGGTCACGCCAGTGCTCCTCTGGTGTTCAGCCACCAGCCTCCAGCGTCTTTCATCTTTGCTTCCCACTGCATACACTCTGCATTCTTCAAAGGGTCTTGAGCACTCCACTTGCCATCCCGCGATCCCGGAGGGGTCTGCTTTTGCCGAACAGTCCGCAGCCCTCCTTCCACAGCTGACTGCATTTGCACAATACTTTGGGCTTTTAAAGTTCCCGCCATTATAATTGATCCAAAAAGGACTAGACTGCTGACTGTTGAAACGAGAGTCCTTCATTACTCTTGTTAGCCTCCTCCTCATCCCAGTACACGACTGATGTCTCTATGTGTGTGTTAATAAAGTGGGTAACACCCAATTAGATTGAAAAAACAGACCATATGGCTGTTTTGATCTAATTGGGTGTTGACGTTTTGGTCTAATACAAAAATACTAAACACGAGGAGCGGGGGCTGTAGGAGTGTCTCTCACTCCCCATGTTCGGTATTTGGTGGGTTCGGGGCTCCTTACAATTTGTGGCGGGGGATAGAAACTGCTCCGGCCCCAATTTTAATGAACGCTCAAAACAGGGGCCCAAGCAGTTTCACTGCGGGCAGTCCATCCACGAACAAAACGTTAGCCGGCAGACAACCGTATTCCATAAAGTGAGGATGTCTTTCTCTAGTGGGTCTTTGCCTTGCAATCACCTCTAGAACATGGGTACATAATATTAGATTTTCAGCATTAATAGTTTCTGCGCAATTAGTCCTTTTTCATAACTTCAGTTACTTACGCAGTAAGAAATCCTACCTAGTCTTCATAAGTCTATCATAAATTCAAATTTCGATGTATTTACTTTTCATTCCTTTACTTATGTTTGCTGCCAAGTTAAATGTCATGAAGTTCTGTGGAAAAATAAGCAATTTAATCCCAAAATCACAGGTCCATTTTTTTTTCTTACTTCCCAAGTGTGAGCAAATGGCCAGTCCTTTGAAGTTCAATGAGAAGCCTCTACCATCATCCTGCCCCTCCTCTGGATGGATAAGTGTCCAAGCCTTCTATTGCCTTTGCTTGAGGCAAAGACGAATGTCTAGTGAAGCGCATTGTCATGAGTATGCAAGGCCTCCCAGCAGCAATTAGGCCTTTCTGCCAGCAATGAAGTGTCAACCTGCAGTGTCAACCTTTTCCAGGCTGAGGACTGTCAAGCAGAATTGTTTTTTTTAAATAGTGAATTAACTCCAAGCTGGGTGTCTTTAAGCTTCACCTACATCTTTCATTAAAACATATCAAATGAACAAAGTTTATAGGTGGATATTTACATTAGCAATCCTTTGACATTTCTTAAAGAATTAAGCCTTTCAACAAAAACATGCTTTTAAAACAGGCGCTTTTGCACTTTCTTCATGGAAAAACACATTAAACTGAGTTCTTTTAAATCCGATTTTCCTATGCAGCATATACACATTGGATTCAGCATTAGGTCTTCCCTTGAATGTTGGGATTGTTTGCAGTCTGGATAAATGTACCATGCCTTTGTTTAAAGTTTCTGTCTGCACAGATGATTCTGATACATGTTGCAATTTTAGCCGCGTTTTCCCCCCGTGGAATTAAAAAGAAATGTTTCTGGACTGCCTTTTCCTTAGATACATTTTATAACTGCTGTCAGTCAATGAAGCCTGGTTCCTCTGAGCCACACTGGATGAGCCTGACATTTCAATACCCTTTTAATCTCAATGATTCACTGGAAATGAATTGATCTAGCACCAAAAACAGCACTTTTTCAGGTTGCAAAGCTAACATTTTAAAAGGTATTTTCGGTTTTCAGTACAATTCTGCTGCTTTGCTCCATGTTGAATGTAACAGAGCCCACTGGCATGCTCCTGCAGTGATAACTCTGCTTTCACCCCCCCTTGACTGTGTGTGGCAGGGTGTGCAGGCTTTTCTTGGTTGTGACCCAAACGCAGTTTTGCAGATTTTGGCGCGCACAGGAGTTAGCGCATCCATTTTGGGCTGTTTCTTTCACCATTTGTAAAGTAATGCAGTGGGGCACATTGGAATGGGTCAAAATATCCCACAGAAGCCCCCCCCCCGACTTCAGCTTGACTTCCAGTCGTGGGGAAGTCAGGCACGTGGGATTTTTCTTTCTTCTCATGGAGAACACACGTTTCTTCCGGTGTAGGTTCTTCTTCCCTCAGCGAATGGTGCGACATGCTCTCCTCGCCGGCTCTGGTTGTATTAGAAACGATACCACTGTCTTCTCTCATGCTTTCTTTTCCGGTGTGGGACGACACTGTGGATTTCTTTGGTTTTTCCTCCCGGGTCCCCGAGATGGTCCTCCTTGGTTGTTAGGTATGATTTGTGCAAGTATAAAACGGAACACAACCAAGTTATGAACATTTTCCCACTTCTGCCTCCAATAGGGATGACAGCCATGGGATATACATATGCATTCAGTGAAAAGTTACAATATTCCCGGCATGTATTCACTGACGATGAAAAATGTTCCTAGGTTTCATCATTCTCTCCCTCTGGGTTTTCTGTAGGCTCTTCTATTTGCCGCAAAGTATGCCTGGGGTGGCAACTCTTTAGCTGATTGATATGGACCCACTTGTTCTCTTCTGTCAAGTCGCCCTTGGGGATGTGGATTCTGTAGGCGACTGGTGAGGTTTTGTCCACAATTTCAAAAGGTCCCCGCCAGCTGGGCAAAAATGTGCGCTCCTTGGCTTGGTTCCTTTCGAAATTGTACAAATAGACCCTGTCCCCTATTGATATTCCTTTTTGGTTGTCTTAAGGTCATAGTGGGTCTTCATACTGTCTGCAGATCTTTCTAGATTCCGCTGAGAATACGCAAAAGCATGTTGAAGGTGTTTTCTCAGATTCTCAACATACACATGAGTTGTGGAGGCATTTATCAATGTGTGCTCTTGGGTTCTATAGAGCAGATGCTGGGGTAGCACCATCCTTTGTCCAGTCATCAGCTCAAAGGGAGACATTTTAGTTGCAGAAGAAGGGGTAGATCTGATGGCCATCAGGAAAAGGGGTAATCGAATATCCCAACTTGGCCCAGAGTCTGCCACACATTTTTTTAATATGCTCACAATGGTTTTATTGTACCTCTCAACTTCACCACTAGAGGACAGCGGTATGCAATGTGTAGTTTCCTTTTTACCCCAAGTATCTCCTACATCTTTGTCATCACTTCGCTGGTGAAGTGACTACCTTGGTCTGACTCAATCCTTTGGGGTAGTCCAAAACTCGAGAAGATGCGATTGATCACCAGGGCAGCTGCTGTTTCTGCCTTGCAATTTGGGGCCGGGAGACATTCCACCCATTTAGTAAACAAGTATGTTACGGTTAAAATGTACTTGTTCCCCCTAGAGGAGCGAATCACACGCCCGATGAAATATACTTGTAAATCTGACCAAGCCAGTGTCATCCCCCTCTTTTGGAGGGGAGCATGGTGTGTGAGTGATGTTGGCTGAAATTGTGCACACACAAGACCCCCTTCAAGTATTGGTCAACGTCTTTCCCCATGTGTGGCCAGTATGCAACCTCTCACAAGATTTCTAATGTAGTATGAAACACCCAATGACCGGCTGTGGCCGCATCATGGGCGTGACTTAGCATCAGGCTTTGGAATGAGGTAGGGACCACCCACTGGTCACAGACAGATATGGATCTCCTCACCAACAAACCGTCTTGGATTCGGAACATTTTTGGACATTTCATCAACACTCTGAGGTCCTCTTTCCCTATGCAATCAGTATCCGTCAGGGGAAAGTTCTCAGGGTCCTCAATGTGTTGATAAAACTTACCAATGATTGTATCCCCTTTTTGAGCCGTGATTAAATCAGCATCTGGGGTCTCCTTACTCCACTGGGCAGTTGAGAGTTCATTGTGAGCATTTGTCTGGAACTTAGTGATAGCAGTGACCTGGATTTCCCCCAACAGGGACTCGATCTCAAGGAGATCCCCTTGGATGGCTCTGGTTTTGGCCAGTTGATCAGCTAGGTCATTTCCAGTTTTGTCTGGTCCCTCTACTTTGGAATAACCCTTGATCTTTTTCCAGTAGATGGTCATCCCACTAGAGGTGACCAGATCATCAATATTTTGTATTAGCTTGCCATGTTTGAGTGGTTTGTTATTAGCACAGAGCATGCCTCTGGTTTTCCTCTTAACGAGGTGTTCCAAGAACCTGTTCCGGACATAATCTGAATAATTGATTATGACTGGTTCGTGGAGTTGGTGTTGGACAGAAGTGAGAATGGCTTGATGAACTGTCATCAGCTCTGCCACCTGACTACTACGGGGACCGATTTTGTACCCAGCCGAGAGTTCCAGGGCATTGTTCACCCAGGCATTCCCCATGCTGGCCAGTAGTTCCTTTTCCCCGTTGTTGTCAACATGGTAGGAGCACCCATCCACATAGACAGTGGGCATTCCCTCACACTTGTCTTCTTCATAGACTTTGTGCGGGGAATTCAGGTACGCCTCCATGTTTTCCTGGATTTTAAGACTTTCGTCCTCAAGACTGTTTTCTCTGGCACAATCATGCAATTCAGCCAGACCTTGCGCGAGGGGACTCTTCTTGTTTTGGCCATATCTGACCTCCACAGGAAAGCCTTGCATTGACAGAATCCAGGAAGTAATTATGGAATTACTCACATTTCCGGCCCAGATTCTGTCACTTTGAAGATATTGCAGAGGCTGGTGTGGAGTCTCCACTATGATGTGTTCCCCCTGGATGAACAGGTGGTAATTCTTAAATTCCCACACCATTGCCAGGATTGCCTTCTCACAATCGTTGAATTTCTCAACCACAGAGGATAAGGTCTTGCTTGCATAGGAGATGACGTTATTGACCTTGTCATGCTTTTGGTATAATACTGCGGTCAAGCATGTATTTGAGAACCCTGTCTCCAAGAAGAACTCCTTGTTTTTGAAAGGGTAAGCTAGACAAGGCACTTGTGAGAGGCATCTTTTGAGTTGCTTTACTGCCTCTGCTTGTTCTGGACTCCACTCCCACTTGACCCCCCCTTCAACAGATGGATCAGGGGTCTTGTGATCTCTGTGTAATCCTCAATGAACTTTCTACTGTAATTAGTCAGTCCAAGGAGGCTCTTTAGCTCACGCAGAGTTGTGGGGTCTTTTAGTTTCAGGAGTGCTTCCACCTTCTTTTCCTGGGGACAGAGACCCTCAGGAGTTATCTCATGTCCCAAGAAATTGACACGGGACCTGCACCCCTGTGCCTTTTAGAAAGATAGTTTTGACCCGGCGACCCTCAAATGTGTCAGAACATAACGGATCTCCGCTATGTGTTCGTCCACAGTTGAGCTTTTGATCAAGACATCATCTACATAGGCCAGGTTACCCCTTTCACCCAAGTCGGACATGGCCTTGTGTAAAAAGATATTAAATTAATTGCCGGAGTTGATGTATCCGAAGGGACTCCGGGTCCATGTGTACTGCTGCCCCCCAAAGGTAAAGACCAGCTTGTATTGGTCCTCCCTGCTGACAGGTACAGTTCAGTACCCATTGGTTAGGTCAATGGCAGTGTATACCTTTGATCCCTGGATCTGGGCCAGCCCTTGGTCAATGTAGGGAAGAGGCCTTCGGGACGTGTGGACCCGTTTGTTTAGCTCCCTTAGATCAGCACAGAGT
The DNA here is from genome assembly GCF_040938575.1 of Ambystoma mexicanum. Lineage (NCBI taxonomy): Eukaryota > Metazoa > Chordata > Amphibia > Caudata > Ambystomatidae > Ambystoma > Ambystoma mexicanum. The sequence goes on from NC_090932.1 coordinate 93,405,458, forward strand.
CTCCACTGGCCGTTCGGTTTTAAAATCCCCAGCACCAGATTATTAAAGGTGCTGTGGACTGGACAAATTATCCCAATGGACTCAAGTTTTTGAATTATTTCTGTGAGGGACTCCATGGATGTGAGAGGCAAGCAATATTGCTTCACAAACACTGGAGTCATGCCAGGGTCTGTGGGAATTGTTGTTGTATGGATTTCGATGCAACCACAGTCATATGAGTCCACATCAAAGAGATCCTGAAAATCTAAGAAAACCTGTTTCAACTTTTGCTTTTGCTCCAGTCTCACAGGCATCAGCTATGTTGACTCTCTCTTCAACCATTTGCCTGAAACCCGGAAAGACTTCTGGTTTGGCTTACTCAGCGGCCTCCTCCAGCTGGGTGGAGAAGTCCCTGGTTAAAGTATTGACCTGGACAGAGGGTTTCAGGCAGGGAAGGCAGTCCCTGTGGACTTGGAAGATTACCTCATCCCTCCTGAAGTCTCAGGTCACCTCTTCCTTACCATAAGGGCAGGAAGAGTACACCAGGAAATTCCCGCCATGCCAGGTGAAGATCCTGTCTGGTGTTGTGTCATTGTCGCTATCAATGTCAAAACAGTCATTGGGGATGGGTCCGATCAGTTCATTACCTAAATCTATGGAAAAATGTCAGTCATCAACCACCATTCCAATAATGGTGCCTGCACCCAGAGTGATACTCCTAAGGTCGCTGTTATCCAGCAATATTGGAATGGTGTGTGTTCTTTATTGACTAATGACGTTGGGTTTAACCCCAACCCTTGCTGTTAGAGATGGGCATTTAGGTGAACATATGCATCAGGATTTTGCAGTTTCTGTCCTCTTTGAATTTTTACCTCAAGTGGGACTAGTCGTGTCCGTCCTGGGATGGAGACTTCCTCTCCAATTTGAACTTCAACTGCATAAGGCAGCAATTGAGCTGACCAAAATGCTTTTTCTGAATCATCAAAGTCCATGGGATTACCCCCTAATCGGGACCAGGCTTTCAAGTTTATCAGGTCCAAACTAATAGCAAAGCGATTGAGAATGTCACTGCCTAAATAAAATGCAGCAGGGACGTCTCGCACGAACCAACAATTATGTACTATGCTTTTGTTACCTATAGAAATTTTGAGCATACACCTGCTAGGCAGGAGATGTTTGGAATTGGGAGTTCCAGATCAATTTCCCATTTGTATATCAATTTAAATGTGGGAATGGCTGGATCTTTTGGATGTTTTCGGAACATGGCTTCACTGATGAAGCTCTTACCGTTGTTCACGCACACTTGGCCGAGAACAGAGTCCTTCCTCTCATTTAACTGAATTGGGATGTACAACTGTTCTTTAATCTTCTGAATGTCAGCTAAGCTTTGAGCTGGTTTCTCATCATTTTGGACTATGGAAGCAGGATTTTCTGATTGTGAATTAGTATAGAATTTCAGAGTATTTCCTTCCAGTGTGGAATGCCACTTGAAACTGGAAGGAAGGTTGATTTTCAGAAATAGAGAGAAATTTCCATCACCAGTTTGTTGTCCTACTACAATTACTGTCACGTCAGGGATTTGGTTGTTTTGAAAATGAAACTCAATATGATCCTGTTTTTCTTCAACCATGTGGCATGTGCCATTTAAACTAACATGGTTGGCACTGTGTTTTAATTTTATTGGTCGGTTAGTCTGGGTCCAGAGGACCTTGTTTACACAGTCTATTAGGGGAGGCAATCTGCGCAGGATGTCATTCCCCAGTAAACATGGTGTGCCCTCCGGAGTCACGACTACGACCGGGTGTTTCACCTTGTGTCGCCCAATTTAATTTCCAAATCCGCAGTCCCCTTGACAGGAATTTCATTCCCATTGAACCCAACTTCAGAAGTTCAATGGGAATGAAATTCTGAAGTTGTCCAGGAAGAGGGGTGAGAGGGATCTGGCACCCCTCCCCCCTTCCTGAATTCAGCTGATCAAAGGCTCTCTTTGACAGAAGAGTGGCTTGGGTTCCAGTGTCCACCAGTGCCAAAAATGAACATTGCCCTTGTACTCGGGAGGATAGCTCAGCGGCAATGTGCTCGCCTTGGAAGCATGATGACACGGAGCAACGCAGGTTCGATCCCCGGGTCCGCGCTTAGAAACCTCTGTGTATTAAGCGTGTTATAAATAACCTATCATATCGTATCATATCATACTTGGACCAGGGCATAAAATCTTCCCTCCTTCTCCTCAGGGCGGCAAAGATAATGTGCATTTTGGGCCAGTTGGTGGGTTAGTGTCTTGATTCTTCATTCCGACACAGGGGTAATTTGTGCAGGATTCTGCCCTCATAGGATTCCTGATCTGAGACGTTAGCCCTAACATTTGGGGATCTGTACAGAGATGGCCATCCCTCCATTTCTGGGAGGCGCTGATCTGTCAGTCTCATTTTACCAATTCTGTTGAAGTCTACCATCCCCATGACCTCTGGTTCATATGCGCCAGTGGACATGAAGGTGGCAGAGTTCATGGTACTGAAGGGGTCAGAATCTCTGATTTCAGGGTCCTGATGTTATGCTCAAGGGTTTCTCTGTCCCTCCCTACCTCTTTTCTTTCGGCCTCTATTCCCTGTGATATGCCAAAATAGGACACTTTTGTTCCTCTATAAGGGCCTTACTGGACTCAATAATTCGCTCTTGCATTGCTATCTGTTTGTGCAGCACATCATTGTTTTCACAGAGAGCCTCATTGTCTCTCTGCGCTTCCTGCCTGGTCTGAAGATACTGGGCCAATTTATGCTGTAGGAGACTCACCTCCTGAGTTTTAGCATCATTGGTCTGGATGATCTTTTCCAGAGCATCCTCCACCTACCTTGTGTGCTCTAGTAGCTTCTCATATTCAGTTTTTACTTCATTGAGCTCCTGGAGGGCCAGCTTTCTTTCCTCTAGCTTGGTTTTTAATTGGCTTACTTCCTGGCCTAAGGCGTCCCTCTCCTGACTTAGAGTGCCCCTCTGTTCAGCCAAGTCATCCCTTTGTTTTTAAATGTACTGGATTTCTGGCGCTCCTCATCAAACTCCTCTTGAGATTGGAGGTCTTTAATCATTAATTTATTGTTTCCCTCTTTTAATTTGTGTATCTGGTCTTGTAGGACAAGCATCTGTACTGTGCAGACTCTATTAAAATGTAATTGTTGCGCCAGTTTCTGTTGACTCTGTTGTAAAGAGTCAACCCTTTCCTGACACTCCTCTTTCAGTGCCTGTAATTGGGTGTTTGCTCTGCATTCTCTTGCTGTGGAAGGGCCAGATCTTCTTTTAGTTTTGTGACATACTGCCTAGCTTCTGTCTCTAATTCTTTGCTCTTCAGTAGCCTTTGCTCTGTAGAGTCTAGATCAGCCTTGATTCTTTCTAGTGTTTCCACTTGATTCTTTGCTAGAATTATGGTCTCAGCATGCTTTTCCTGCATTACTCCTATGTGGAGGTATAGGTGGGCCGCTATTTTGGCAATTTTACTCTGCTCCGCTTTCGCTTTTAGGGCCATGTACAGTTCACTAAGAGCTTGGTGTAATGGGCCCTTGTCCTGCCATGTATCCAGGTCCATGGCAGTGACCTGTTCTTTGATTTCCTGCAGCCTGACCTGTTCATTCTGTTCTGGCCACTTGCCCCTGACAAACAGTTTGTGCATGAGGTATTCCCTAACCATATTGATTTCTACTGTGATGGCCATTTTGGAAATATCAATTTCTTTATGAATTAATTTAGGGTTAATTTACTTTTGCTTTTACAAACAGGACTGATTTTGGAGTTTTTATTTTGAGAGGTGCTTGTACAGTGTAGCACAGTACACCAACCACACAAAGTGTCTGTACACTGCAGGTTAGTCTGCTGTGTTAGACTGTCATGGGTGGTAACTCAAACTCAAAATCACGGCACAAGCCCCCAAATCTGTTAAGGATTTCAATCAGGCAATACACCCGGGTCTCAGCCTAGCATGAAATGCACACATGACATACTTATTTATTATGTCTATAGGTTCAATATTCTGAGTGATATACCACTCATATCACACCTCTTCTCAAAACACCCCCAGGTCACAACGTACCAGGAATCAGGCTGGTTGGTAAAGGTAATATTTATTTATTTATTTAAAATTCAAATCAAACATATGTTTTAATATATATGGGGCAGCAATCACCAATGTGGTGACAATACAAATCAGAAAGCAGGTAAGGCAGTTGAATTCACTTATAGCAACACAGAATATAAAACACAGGGAAAAGACAGTTTTGGCTTGTTGAAAAGATAGCGCTTAGGTTAAGTTTCCCCCTGCAAATTTCTCTACTCACAAAGAAGCAATTCGACACAAATGTAGGAAAGCAGCTGGCATTTAGGAATAAGAATAGTGTACAGGGTTTGAATACAATCTTCCCTCCCCAAAAAAGAGAGAAAAACGTTTGGAAATTTTACACTTTTAAAATAACATTAGAAAATGGCTGTGTGAAACAATGAAAAGTGTGCAAAATCCTTAAATTGATATAAAACTCCATGGGAGCAACACTGAAAAGATCCTAACAAACATAAGCTATAATATGAGCAACAGTGCACACTTTGAATCAGAATGGAAGTTTGGAAATACTTTGAATGGGAAAACACACATGTAAAACATTTGCAAAATTTCAATATTGGTTTTTAGGTGTGGGTGTATCTAAAGGTCTTAGGTTTAAGTCAGATATTTATTTATTTATTTAAAATTCAAATCAAACTATGTTTTAATATATATGGGGCAGCAATCACCAATGTGGTGACAATACAAATCAGAAAGCAGGTAAGGCAGTTGAATTCACTTATAGCAACACAGAATATAAAACACAGGGAAAAGACAGTTTTGGCTTGTTGAAAAGATAGCGCTTAGGTTAAGTTTCCCCCTGCAAATTTCTCTACTCACAAAGAAGCAATTCGACACAAATGTAAGAAAGCAGCTGGCATTTAGGAATAAGAATAGTGTACAGGGTTTGAATACAATCTTCCCTCCCCAAAAAAGAGAGAAAAACGTTTGGAAATTTTACACTTTTAAAATAACATTAGAAAATGGCTGTGTGAAACAATGAAAAGTGTGCAAAATCCATAAATTGATATAAATCTCTATGGGAGCAACACTGAAAAGATCCTAACAAACATAAGCTATAATATGAGCAACAGTGCACACTTTGAATCAGAATGGAAGTTTGGAAATACTTTGAATGGGAAAACACACATGTAAAACATTTGCAAAATTTCAATATTGGTTTTTAGGTGTGGGTGTATCTAAAGGTCTTAGGTTTAAGTCAGAGTTGAAATGAAGTCTCTAGCTATTAAATCGAGGAAGTTATGCAAGTTTGAATGAGAGGCATTTTTAGAAAAATAGAACAGAGAAAAACAGAAAATCAGGTTTTAAAATGACAGATTGATTTTACTTAGAGTATATTAATGCTAAGAAAAAGAGAATATTGCCTGTGAATCTCCACAGCTACGCACGGCCGCTTGTAACCCTTCACGTGTTGGATACCCCATTTTTTATGGGAATTCATTTAGTTACTCAAAATCACTAATGGCTTGTGGTCTGGTAAAACAAAATGAGATAAGGTCGGTGCTAACGCTAAGAATTACAGACAGAGTTGCAAGAATGGTTCTGACAATATCACAGGTTCTTAAGTTAAAGATGGGCTAGGTTATAGATAGGGATAGGGCAAGGCAATATAGGCTATAGTTTACTATGATTCCTATTGATACTTAGAGGCCACTTTATTTTAAGGTTTGGACCGTCAGATTCTGGTCATCACGGATCGGGTCTACAGACAGCAGGGCACTTCTAGCAGGATAGGTCAGCTGGGTGGTTCTGGTCAATTAGACTGGCACCTCAGACTGGATTGGATTGGCCCTTCTGGTTACTGGACACTGTAAATCAGCGGGATGGCAAGTTTCAGCAGGCAAGCATGAATGGTAGCAAGCCAGACTGGATCAGAATTATTTCCCTTAAGTTTTGGGATGGTTTCAGTATTTGGGCCTAGCTGAAGAAGAGTTCAGCAATGCTGAGGCCTTGGCTTGGTAAAGAAATCTGGAATCAGGAACAAGATGAAGAATTCAGAAACAGGGCGCCACGCGGATATCAGGATGGAGTCAGGAATCAGTGTCTGTTTGTGTGTTCTGAGGTTCCCTTATTTATCCTGCCAAATGACATCACTAACTTTATGGTAGGGGCAGACTTACAACCCAACCCACAAGGCTATGATTGGTCCAAGGCACAGTTTCCGCCTTGCTTTTTGCTGGTTGGATGACAGAAAGGGTTGTCATATTTTATGATGTGACTTGGGAACCTCCCATAGTTATTAGGACCAACATTTAGCTTTCTCAACAATACATATTTATATAATTATGCCATCTAATAAAACTGGACACATACATTACATATTTTGTGGGTTACATTTACATCCAACTCCCAAGTCGGTGGGACCTGGCTCTGTCTTTCTGTGGAACTTTGTCAATTTTAATTATAAAGGTTTGGCCTAAAATTTCCTAATTCGGTACATATGTGTGCAATCAGTTCTAGAATATGGGTACACAATATTAGATTTGCAGCATTAATAGTTTCTGCGCAATTAGTCCTTTTACATAACTTCAGTTCCTTACGCAGTAAGAAATCCTAGCAAGTCTTCATATGTCTATCATAAATTAAGATTTCAATGTATATACTTTTCATTCCTTTACTTATTTCCGCTGCCAAGTTAAATGTCATGAAGTTCTGTGGCAAAATAAGCAATTTAATCCCAAAATCACAGGTCAGTTTTTTTTTCTTACTTCCCAAGTGTGAGCAAATGGCCAGTCCTTTGAAGTTCAATGAGAAGCCTCTCTCAGCATCCTGCCCCTTCTCAGGAAGGATAAGTGTCCAAGCCTTCTATTGTCTTTGCCTGAGGCAAAGACAAATGTCTAATGATGCGCATTGTCATGAGTATGCAAGCCCTGCCAACAGCAATTAGGCCTTCCTGCCAGCAGTGAAGTGCCAATCTGAAGAGTCAACCTTTCCCAGGCTGAGGATTGTCAAGCAGAATTGTTTTTTTAAAATAGTGATTTAACTCCAAGCTGGGTTACTTTAAGCTTCACCCACAGTTTTCATTGAAACATATAAAATGAACACAGTTTATAGGTGGATCTTTACATTAGCAATTCTTTGACATTTCTTAAAAAATTAAGCCTTTGAACAAAAACACGCTTGTAAAACAGGTGATTTTGCACTTTCTTCATGGAAAAACAAATTAAACTGAGTTCTTTTAAATCCAATTTTCCTATACAGTACATACACATTTTATTCAGCATTAGGTCTTCCCTTGAGTGTTGGGATTGTTTTCAGTCTGGATACATGTATCCTGCCTTTGTTTAAAGTTTCTGTCTGCACAGATGATTCTGTTACATGTTGCAATTTTAGCCACATTTTCCTGTGGAACTGAAAACAAATGTTCCTGGGCTGCCTTTTCCTTAGATACATTTCATAACTGCTGTCAGTCAATGAGGCCCGGTTCCACTGAGCCACACTGAATCATCCTGACATTTCAGTAACCTTTAATCTCAATGAATCACTATAAATGAATGGATCTAGCGCCAAAAACAGCACTTTTTCAGGTTGCAAAGCTAACATTTTAAAAGGTTTAAAAGGTGATTTTTCAGCACAATTCTGCTGCTTTGCTCCATGTTGAATGTAACAGAGCCCACTGGCATGCTCCTGCAGTGATAACTGTGTATTCACCCCCCCTTGACTGTGTGTGGCAGGGTGTGCAGCCTTTTCTTGGTTGTGACCCAAATGCAGTTTTGCAGATTTTGGCACACACAGGAGTCAGCACATCCATTTGGGGCTGTTTCTTTCACCATTTGTAAAGTGATGCAGTGGAGCACATTGGAATGGGTCAAAATATTCCACAAGCTTCAGCCTGGCTTGCAGGGGGAAGATACATCCCCCAGAAGCTTGGCTAGCAGCTGCTCATTCTGTCTAGACAGTTGCACCCATTATGGGAAAGTATGTGAGTTTCCATATCAGTTCGCTTAGGGTCGAGACCTCCCTGGCCCCCTAGCCATTCATCTTAAATGTGAGCATCCTTTCCTAATACCAATAGACGCAAAGTGGAGAGTATGCATGTGTTATTTCGATGGAAAGCAATGCACTTCTGTGTTACCTGCCCAGTCACACATAGTGATTGAAAATTACCTCTTGTACCTTTAAAACCAACATACTTCCAATTATAGACCTATATTCAGGTACTTAATCCATACGTATTTGTAGGCTAACCCTCGCAGCAACTACAAAGGTCTCCTTGTCTCCTGTTGTGCCCATCGTTATCTCCCGACTTTGCCCAGGTGGAGGCACGCTCATCTACATGCACTCCACTTCAAGGGACATAGGAAACTAGGACATTCCCTACAAGTTGGGCGTATTCCCTAGCGGAGTACCACGTGCAGGAGTAACCCATGTGGAATAGGGTATTCTGAGCAGTGGGTATGAGTTATGAGTTTACTAACACTTGAGTAGAAAAGTCATGCCACACATACAACATTTCTACAACACTACAAGTTTTAATGTATGTATTATATGAGCATTTCAAATGCATTTCCATTCCTGTTTCGGAGATGGAGAAACATGTAGAATCCATTGCTTTCCAGTGAAGAGAAATGTACAGACGGGTCAATAATGACCTTTGCATTGTATCACACACTGAGGGGGTGAGAATGTTGCCATTTTATCATAGTTAATTATATGGACATGTGTAGAGAGAGAGACAGGCAAAACAGTGACATATTACCAGGTTTCCCAAAACGTTTCACTAGATAAAACACGAAGAAATGTCTGGTAAATGTCCACCAACATGTTTCAACTCCATCTGAAATATGGGATGCTGCTATTTTATCATGATATTGTAATGATACATCTTCTTTGAGTCAAGTAGCTGCAAACCTATCTTGGGCTTCATCAATTTCAAATTATTGAGTTCCGTCCAGTTTTGTTTAAAACTGAAATTGAAGGTTATTTACATTGGCAGCTGTTGCAGTGGTCAGGAAAGGTCTCCATGATTGCGAGGGGTTCATGTTGAGTGCACTGCATGACTGGGCTGGCGGGGAGCTGGCCGTCATGTTGCAATTTCATAGGTATCAAAGTGTTGCTAATTATAGATGGGATATGTTTCTTTAGTGGTCCTGTTGGTCTAGAAATTGATACATATTAGGGGGAATTCATGAATCTCACAAATGAATCAGGAACACAGTAGTTCAGACCCCTTTTGCAAAATGTGCTTTGACTTTTAAACTAACCTTACCAGGTTTTCAGAACGCAGGTGAATGAGTAACTTCAACCTTTGCATTCGGTACAGCTGTAGAAAAAAGCCATGAGTTTTAATGGTCTGATAAGTATCGTAGAAAGCAGTTGTGATCTCCTGATGCCTGAGAGCATGACAGAAATGTTGTGTTATTTATTTTGGTCAGTAGTAAAATGTGAGGGAAGCCAGTGCCTAAAGCTATCCAGGGATTTCAATTGTGTGATTAAGTGGGAGTTTTTGCAGATTGGACATTTCAATGGAACAGTGACCTAGGGAACGAGATAGCATCACTGACAAAGAGAAATCATTCACCTAGCCTATCTCAAATCACGGGGAATATTCATGCGAACCATGTGCAAATCAAGAGTTACAGTTTAAAAGGCTTAGGCCAGTTATTGCTATTAATTAATTATGTTTCAGTACCAATGTTTAACCATGTGGTGACGTCATGACCTACTATGGATGAATACTAAGAAGAGGTGTGTTATGAAAATGATGACTATTACCATAAAACTGGTCAATGAAAATGTAGGAATTGCGAAAAGATGACATTTCTTTAAAGAGGGTTTTGTCCAATCATGTTTGTTGGGTGGGTTGCAAAAAATAAAATTGGGAGTGTTTTAACTGTTGAAAAACTGTATCAAAGATGTGAACGGATGTGGTTTGTAGAGACTTGGCTTAGTATGCTCCTGCAAAACCATCCATCTGCTCCCCGAAGAATTGTACAATAAACTTGCTTTATGTACAACCGTGTACTGTGAAGAATCCTACGGATCCCTCACTGAAACCTTGACTAGAGTCTCCTCTCAGGTGGCACGGGAATGGCAGATGCTTCCTGATCCTGACCCTTGGGAGTGGTGTACTGCGGGAGGATCAGCTGGGAGGAGACAGGGCCCAGGGTGGTGAGTAGATCCCGGGCATGAGACACAACATTTGTCCTCTGGGGGTGCTGTTATGGGTTGCCAAAACATGTGAAGGCATATTGAAAATTTAATATCCCTAATCCATGAGGAAGATATGTGAGCCGGGGTACAAGTTATGTTAAATCTGAGCAAGCCATGTAATGGAGAGATATTTCAAAGTACCTCAAGACAAACACCCTCCTTACTCCCAAAGGTATAATGTAAATCTAAAGGAAATGCAGTAAAATCAATGTCTTCCTCTATAACAACTAATTCTAATAGTCCATCTTTTAATAAGTTAACTCAATTGTTGAAAGAAACATCTTTGTTGAAGAGGACTACAAGTCCCAGCATCCCAACAGTACTGGGATATGTAGTACAAGGAAGAGGGCTGAAGAGGCAAAAGTGCAATTTAGGTATGTTGCACCACAAAGTAATTTGGCACTTGGCTTATTTATGACAATTTAATCTAAAGTCACTTCCATGGTGCCTCCTAGTATCAAGGACTGATGGTGTCCTTTTCTGTGAACTCACTTCTGTTGGCACAATCTATATGCAAATTAGGAGGTTTGCATATATTTAGCCTCACAGCACCTGGACAGAGCTCTGATAGATGAGTTTCCTGCATCTGTAATGATTCTGCAGTTTTATTTTTTGTTATGTGTTAAAATGCCATCTGCCACTAATGTTACCACAGAAGTAGATTGGGGCAGGGGTGGGCAGTTTAGGGGCACAAACGAGACCGTATGGAATTGTGTGCGCTGCATTTGTGGGGACATGTAGCAGCAGAACCTTTTTATGGATCTCCCCCAGCACTCTTGCAATGCTGGATGCTCCCCATTTTACAGGTTTGTGTTGCAGACATAGCAGCTTTTAGATATTGGATAAGGCTGGCCATATGGCCCAGTGGAAGTAATCAATACCAGTTCTGTTTATCTACACCCGCATCATCAGCAATGCCAATGATATTGATACCAGAATGCCCCTTTCTCTGATCACTGTGTTACTTTGGTTGGTGTTGCCAGACCTTAAGGTGCTGTGAAGCAGGACTCTTTTTATCCTGGAGCTATCATAACAGTTTTGGCTGCTGAGGGGCTGTGCGGGCCAGGGTCTTCCTGTGTTTGGCCAGCAGCATTTGGTGCTGAAGGACCCTCGGAGGATAGGGTCTTCTTTTTCGGCTTGAAAGGTTTTGGCTGGTGGTGTTGGTCACCCAGAGACTGTGCAGGCCCGGGTTTTCCCGTTTCCTCAATGATCGCTTTGGAATGCCGGTTTTGGCTACTGGGGTGCTGTTGGCATTTGTGGGTGCTGCACATGCCAAGGTCATTCTGCCTCCATTCTGCTGTCAGCTTCCAAGAAGGCAATGGACAGGAATGGAGCTCGCGCTGAATGCTGAGCAGGGCGAGGCAGGAGGCGAGGCCTCTTAGCCTCCGCCTCCCGCCCGAAATGCTTGGCTAATTACTGCACACCTGGTTGGCCTCTATGCAGTATCTATCCTTACTGCAGAAGTAACGATTGACATTGCATAGAGGCCTACTTTATTCAATGAGTCACCCCCTACAGACACGCTTGCACACACACTACATTGACTCTCTGCTAACAACATACAGTCTCACACACGCAAACCGCAGCAGCTACAGTCCCTTAGTCACTCACTCAACGTTTACATAGACATATCATACACTCCACACAGGCTCGCAAAGTCATTGAGCTGACCGGCCTGAAGACCCCCGTCCCCCGAAATGTGAGCTAAGGGGCGGGGCTTCCGCTCGCAGCCTTTAACAGTTCAAAGGACCAGGAACATGCTCCTGTTGGTGCATTTTGTTTCTTCCGATGCAAATCTACAATCTGCTCGGCCACTGCCCGTTTCCCAGAGTCACAGCCCCCCCCCCTGAGACACGCAGACTGCGTCCCTGGCTCTGCAGCCAGTGCCCTAATGAACTCGACAACATGTTTCTTTTGTTATCAGCAGCAGATCCTTTCTTATGCATGGTGGTGAATTTCCAACTGAAAGACCACCAGTCACCTTGCAAATCTGTGACAGCTAAAGCGAGCAACACAATAAAGCACCCTCTGAAAATGTGTTCATTCCCATAACGTCTAATAGCTTGATATGCTAAAAACTAACATTTGCTTTGATGTCCTTAGTTGAATATTCTTAAAACCATACATAACAACACGCTGGAGGTTTGTGACGAATCTCCCAACCTAAGTGAGTTTATTGCATAACCTATTTTATTGTGTGTCTTAAAGCACTGAAAATAAAGTGGGTAAATAGATACTTTGCCTTTTGCATCTTATAGTGTTTCATTCAGGATGTGGAAAATAAAGGAACACTGATATCATTTTGGCCCATCACGCTGCTGTAAGGATTTACATGTTGTCATGATGCTTTACTGTGCAATTTGTGTATTTTGCAAGTAAACTCTATAGGACAGTGTTAATGTAGGCCTTGACACCACTTAAATATTTGTTCCAAGTAAAGCGTGGAAGAAGGCTGTGCCACAATTGCAGAGTGGGTTAAAATCCCTGCTCCGCTGTATAGTGTAAGTGTGTGATCCCGGGCAAATAAGGTAATCTTACCCTGACTTCAACTGCAAAAATTGGAGTGATTATGTTTAAACACTTTTAAAATAGGACGGTTTTAATAACTGTAGGGACACATTGGTGTACCCTTTTGCTCCTCTGCTAGCGGCTCCAATACTGTCACATAGAATTGCATTACTGCTGCACTGGCCCTCCCCTAATCTCGCATCACCTGATTTGACAGGCAGACATAGCCTCACCAGCCAGTCAGTGCACCAGAGATTCTAGTAGAGCGGACTAACTGTGGCAGAACCAACATTACATTTTCTCCCCTGTTGCTCCCAGCCACTGAAGTTGCTTTGGCTGTCCAGAGTACTGCCCCGCACTCTGCTATGTCCTGTTATGCTATGATATTGAATCTTTCATTGCACAACATCTGCCATTTTCACACTTTCTAGGACCTTCAGGATCTGCAAGAAGTGGGTGTTTTCAGACTTAAAGGCGAGAGTTAACTGGTTGTAACATTTAGGCTGCACTAGAATAGTCTCATTACAATGAGTAATGAAGTTAGATGCTGCCCCTACAGAAGTAAGTTTGCCACTCCTCCACCGTCTCCGAAGTCAGCTCCTCTCACAGAATTTGAAGGGTTAGCCCCTGCCTAGATTTTAGCCTAGGTGTACGCCTGGATGTGTGCACTTGCATTTTGTTAGGCAGAGGGTTAGGGAAGTATTTCCCCGAAAATGTGGGTGTTAATGTCTTACTGTGTTTGTTCTGGAAAATGGCCTTGAACGCAGTAAAACTTTGAAGCTGCTACTTTCAAGAAAGGCTTCCATCGCCTCTGCATGTTGCGCTTTAAAATACACCAGACCATGGGGCGGGGCTAGAATAGTGGGGGCGGAGCCACCAAGTTTGCCCCACCTATTTTCTGAAGTGGCCCCTCCCATCGCCTCTTAGCCCCCCCACAAATGTAGGCTTTGTTGCGCCCCTAAATCCACACATAACATAACCTACAAACATGCATGCACCAGCATTCCTGACACGCAGGGATATACTCATGTTGGAATGTATGTATAAAACTGATATATACATGACACTAATGCTCGGCTCGCTGTGCTGCAGCACTTACCTTCAGAAGAAGAGTTTTCTTCTTCGGTAGGTCGGCACAGTGGTGCAGCAGCAGCCTGGACTGCAGCTGTGAGCACAGAGAGAGTAGCTGCAGGGCCAGAAGCTGAAGCAGACAGGCACGTGCGGCCACAATCTGGAGACTCGTTCTCTTCCGAGGGAAAGCTAGGTCCCTGTGCACCCCGAAAGGGGTGGGCTGGCGCGTCTGTACAGCTATGGTTGGCTGGCCGTGGCGGGATAATGTGTCCCGCCGTGGTGCGGTGGGATCGGGGGGTCCCCGGCAGGGCCCCCTCTCAGTTCCAATTTTTGGAGACTGAATGGGCACGGCCCAAGCTGGCCCTGGCCCACTTAAAGCAATGGCTCTGGGAGACTTCAAACTGTACTTCTCTCAGTTAGGCTTTTATACCAGTCTTCCTCACTATCCTTTGTTGATACACAACCTGGGATAGTCTGTACAGTAGTGCTGGGACATAGCTAGCCATAAGTCAGGTCCACACTATATGTGACTGACACTGCGCCAGCCCTCCAATTCCCTATGCAGCACCAACATCTTATGGAATATAGCGCCTTTGATTAATGAAAGCACCCATGCAGAGCTCTAGGTTTAGCTCGAGACCGCAGGCATCATCTGGAAATGTGTGCTAACATAGCCATCCTTTTCTCAGCAGGGGGTCCTGCATTAGGTTGCAGAGCATAGTGACTTTCTGCAGGACTGCTTTAATGTGATTGTTAATACTTCTTTGTTCGCTTAAAATGACACACCAGTAACTTCATAGCATTGTAAATCACTTCTCAGAAGAGTGGTTGAATGGCTACATTTATACAGTGTGCTCAATACGCAATGCAACATGCAGTGCTTAAAGTGGGCCGGGGTCTGCCGGGGCCGGGCACCGGCAGTCTCCAAAAAGTGGGACTGAGCCGGGGCCCTGCCGGGGCCCCCGTCCTACCACAACATTGGCGGGATGCATTATCCCGTCGCAGCCGCAGCTGCGACGGGAGATGCGCCTGCAATGAAGTCAGGCAAGCTGACAAAAGTGGCAGCCAGCCACAGCGACGCTGTGACTTGCTGCCACTTCCGTCAGTCATAGTAACTGCATCTGGTGACCCCTCGCGCGAGAGGTCACCAGAGGCAGTTACTGACTGTCCCTTTGTTTCCCCAGGTCGAGGCGTCTATAACCCTCGGCGAACCTGGGGATTCCTCGACATATTTCGAGGTTTATAAAAGATGGCTTTGAAAGTACACATTTCAAGCCATCTTTTATAAAGCTTTGCTGACGGACAATTTTGTCCGTAGTCAAAGCTTTATAAAAGACGACTTGAATTGTGTACTTTCAAAGCCATCTTTTATAAACCTGAAATGTTAGAAAAGATGGCCTGAAAACTAGGCAAACCGTAACTTTGCAAGCCATCTTTTATAAACGTAGAAATATGTTACACAAACCATAGTAAGGTACGCACACAAATATATAACATTTATATATATTTGTGTGAATACCCTACGATTTGCGTACTTTTTAGGCCACGCCCCTCCCACGAGCCACGCCCCCAAATGAGGGCCCCCCCTCGATTTCTTACCCCACTTAAAGCCCTGGCAACATGTAAAGTGTCCAGGCCTCATCCTACACATGAGACAAGTGGCCATGACAGCACAGAGGGCAACTATGAAAGGGTAACAGGAGAAATCCGAAATTAAGCCTTGGACATGTGATGTTGAAGGCTTTTTATAAAAAGCAAATGGCTGATCCCAGCTCAACAGCAGGTTATTCCATCGTGAAGGGCTGTTTACCAAGTCTTTCTCTGACCAATGAAACAATAGAAACCAAAGGGGGGGGGCGCATTACTAGCTGGGTAATGCCGCTTGGACGATAGTTAGCAGCTCGAGCAAGGCAAGGGCTTTAACATAGCCCTGGGGCATTACCTGACCCGTAACGCATCCCCCGCTCTGAGGGTTCTACTGCTATTAGTACCATGACACGTTGTACTGGGGTACTATAGCAATTTTTCTGGAGTTTTTTAGAAACAGAGTTGCAACCGTTTCTCAACTTGAGAAACAAAAAGAAAAATAATGCCCACCAGGAAGAAGGGACTACGTGTAGTCCCTTTTCCCTTTCAATGGCGGACATTAAAAAGATATGGACATTAAAAAGATATGGGAAATAAATCAAACAAACAAAATGGCCACCATGGAACAGGGAGAAGGGACTACACGTATTCCCTTCTCCCTTACCATGGCAGCCAGGGAAGAAAGGGAAGGAACTCAGGGACTCGATGCTCTGAACGGAGTGCTTCAGGTAAGTCTTATTCGGCCAGGTAACGACCCGGCGGGGGCTAATCAGATCGTTTGTAACAGTGATTGTCCCTCGCCGGGTACTGATATTGGGATAGTACATTATTCCTAGTATGTAAGAAGCTCTCAGGTGGCAGTTTTCATTCGATCCAGTCAGACCCATCATGCTATCCTGGACCAAGGAGACTGGAATCCAAGATGGAATGTCCATAGTGTACCTGGTATGAGGGAACCAAGCCAGCAAAGGGCCAAGCAGCTACTGAACACTGGCACTTACAACAGTCAGGAGAGACAGATGCTAAGTCTGCCACATATATGGCAGCAGGTAGTCACCCCCGAGATGGCAGGCCTCAGGGCACTGTCCCATGGATCCTGCCAAAGTCTCTGCATCCTCTCCCCAAGTCTGAAAGCGGGATGAAGCAGATTTTTTATGTTTTTATTTATTTGAATTTATAGAGCGCACTGGCAGCCCAGCGGCATCGATGAAGCCCAGGTGAAGGGTCGCTGGGTGGAATTAGAGCTTCTTAGCTATGAGGCTCGCTGGCACCCTGGATTTTCAGGGCTAAGATCGTGGTTAGCCTAAAGTGGGCCGAAATGGCCAGGTTCAGTAATGTATTTCTCAATAGTCCTTCTGTACTGTTTATGGGGCAGTACCTGTACTTCTCACAACTGCTCTATTTGGGTGGCAAAAGTGCCAACACTTCTTAGCCTTAAAGCACTTAATGAATGGGCATAATGTCTCCTCTGCCATCTTAAACCCTGGAGAAGGAAGGATGTGCACTGGTGAGAGGGTGCATTGTGGCGGGGTATTTAAAGCCGCAGTGCTCTTAACATGGCATCTTTCATGAACTCCCCTTTCTCGTGCCTGACAGGTGACCGATGCTGGCGTTTCTGTGTTACGTAGCGGTTTATAAACCCTATTTCCACATAGCACAATATATTTAGATGCAGTAGAAAAGCATGTCCTAAATCGAGTACGCCTTGCCTTCCATGTGCCTGTCACTATTCTTGCCATATGAATTTCTGAGAGGCACTGGCATATTAAGAAATATAGCTCAGCTGGTAGAAACACCTGCTGCATTGATTCATTTGTACCCAGCATGCACCTGATTTCGATATCATTGCTATCGCTTGCTTCGTCATTGTGCTGGCTGGAGGTGTGGGCGCGCGGGCGCGCGCGCCTGTATGTGTGTGTGTGTGTGTGTGTGTTAACCTTTCACTTCTCATGCAAGATAAAGTTGTCTTATTTGGGAATATAGTCCAGTTTGTATAATATAGTCTGAAAGTCTCTTTAGAGTGCTGAAAAGGCCATAGTTGTATTGGAGCAACAGTAGCTCTTGCTAGTCAAGCTAATATGCTTATAGCATGACTGCATAGAACTTCTCAGGATAGCTGCTATACTGAGCAGGGCTCTTATACTTTAATGGGGCAGTACAGCCTCATAACAGCAATGCTGATAGACCTTTAGTGGAACTGTACGCCACTTATCAGCATGGCAACTATGCTGTCAATGAGACAATGGTGACATCTCTGTGCGACTGCACAGAGTCTGAACTCCCTCCTGCGGCTCCTAAGAAGGTACTGCACACAGCGGTAAGGGGTACGGGTACACATGGCACATTTCAAAATCTCTCCTTCTGCCATGTCTGACATTTTACAGTTTAAGGCAGCCATTTTCTTTTTCTTGTGATGGATCTGTACACAGAAGGAGAGATGTATGGTTTCTCCTTTATGATGGATGAACATTCTAGCCACTGGCGGAGCTAGTGGGGGGGGGCAGGGGAGGCAGCCGCCGCCCCCCCCCTCACTCTCGGTTCTTCCCTGGTGCCCGTCCCCAGTGAGCCCTCCTTCCTCCCTGTGGCGCCCCCGACGCCCCCGCCCTCTCCCCATCAGCACCAAAAGCTGCCTCCGCCACTGATTCCAGCCTGATGTTCCTTCTGGAACCGCATCTCAATATTCCTAAAACACAGAGCAAGGACTACACTTTTATATTTCCAAGATGGCCACCCACAGACTTCCGTACCACCGACCGGCATTAATTAAGGGCAGCAAACACCTTACACAGCATTGACATTTTCTTCTACCACGATCTACAGTCTGTACTGCCTGGCCCGAGCAGACTTCTGAGCCGACGCATGTCGGTGTTGCCATGAGCCCCAACCCTCTGAGCTTTTCTGTATGTTACAGGCAACATGGAAGCATTACTGTGACCCACGAGGCAATCAGCAGATCATTATGAATATGGCTTTCCTCTGCTGCACAACGTCCTGGCACCATGTTCTGTGGTCATGGGTCTGGTCCAGTGTTCAGATATGCACGGTTCGGGATGGGAAGCTAACAATTCCATCGCTGGATTTTCCCCATCGTGGGAGTATTCATGGAATGTTGTCCCTCGCATTTTGGCGCAAATGTATGTGGGGAAGGGGGGTCAGGGTAATAATAAAGGTAGGGGTGATTTGGGGGACCTGCGTGGGGGGAGGGCAGGGGGACCGCCCGTATACATTTGCGGAAAAATGTCCTATTAGGAAAAAAAAATTTCTCCCACAGTGTAAAATTCCCGATGGAATCACATTGAAGCCGTTGCTCCGCGGCTCAGTTTTCAGGGCCGTTTTTGCACTGCTTTCACAGCCCTACTCTGGGAATGTGAGGCAGCGTGAAGTCTCGAACCTTTGCACAGTGCAGCCAGTTACTGGGACCCTCGTGCACCCTGTCACGAACCGTACGCAATACTCGCAATGAGTGGACCCACTTGTTTCCCTTGGCATCCCCTAGAAAATGACTTGTAATAATGTGCCGCTACTCTTCGTTCATGTGGCAGAGAATGGCACATTTATTGTAGGTCTTGTATTGTCCCCATTTCTATTTGAGATCATTTTTAAAAGAAGGATCCATTTGGCATTGTGACCTGGCGTGAAACCATTTGACCTCACTTCTTACGGCTCATTGGTTGAGGCCCGTGCCCTGCAGTTCCCTCTATTGGGGGTCATGGTCATCCACTATGTCCATTGGCACTCACTCCTTAACTCCATTTAGGTTTATGACCTGCCGTTATGTCCATTTCATTCTCTGACCTACAGTCCCATCCGTTGGCGGTCATGTGACCTAGGCCTATACACCTGGGCTTAGGATTTGCTGCTATTTCCATTTGAGATCAAGTGCTACAGAGAAACCCATCCTAATCCTGAAGTCCCATCCTTTGGGGTTCATGACCTAAAGTCCAACTTAACCGTCCCCGGGTAATATCCTTCACACCTTTTATTCCTGATCTGTCCATTGGCGTTCACGGCCTTCCTCCTCATCTCTTGGCGTTGAGGACCTCCCCTCCGTTCTCTGAGTGGCATAACCGATGCCCTGTTTATTGGGGTGCGTGAACTGCCCTCCACTTCATTGAGGTTCAGGGCGTGATGCCTTATTTATTGGGATTCTTGACTTTCTGCCCTGCCCATTAGGCCTCTCGTTCCATTGACAATGGTGACCAGCTCAATGGACCATGCTCTTCCTCCCTACCCACCGGCCTCTGTGACCTGACATCCTTTTCATTGGGGTCCCTGACCCAAAACCCTTTGCACTGAGCTTCACAAAGTTACTAACTCATCCGTTGTTTGTGACACTTAGACATTCTTACCATTATTTTACATGTTAGTTACCAGATTGTGTGTGTGTGGGTGTGCGCGTGTGTGCATGTGTGTGGGTGTGTGGGTGTGCACGTGTGTGCGTGTGTGTTCGTGTTTGTTTGCGTGCTTGTGTACGTGTTTGTGGGTGTGTGTGATCCTTTTTTTGCTGTGGGCCCTTAACCCAGTATCTCAAGGTTGATCTGATTCCTATCTAACATCAGATTTTTAAATGTAGCGCTTAATGTCAAATTTCTATTGCATCTAGGTGCTGGACCAATAAGTGTTATTTTTACATAACTAAGTGGTGCTCAATTCAGTTACCTTTAGAAGGACCTGCTGGGATTCAGCGCTATGCATGCAGGTCATACAGAAGTGCCAGAAGCAACTATTTCTCCCGCTAAACTACTCCACCAGAATCAGCTCTCCGGGGTGGGTCTCAGCGCTGATGGAGGTGCCTGGGTACCCACCCTCTCTTCACAAGGCGTGGGATGAGTGATTGCATCTACATGTCTGATCTCTGAATACGTGTGCAATTGTAATGTAATACTTTACACAACTAATACTTCAGGTCATGACACACCAAGCCTAAAAATGGGCGTGCCATTGCATGCTTTTGGAAATGGAAATGCGTCCATGCTTTGGGAGCCCATGGAATCCAGGACAGTCCATTAATGTTTGGCTAAAACAAAGACACGGGGAATTCTCGTACGTTCTGTGATCCAGGTCTCAGGAGTCAGACATAAGTCCACGAAGCAATTGTATTTTAAAAAGGCCCACATGTTGGACACAGTGACTGCAGGCTGGGGCTGTGCGAGGCGAAAGGATACTATAGATGCCATCAGTGTTTAAGAACCCCTCAAAGGTCTGTAAAGCGCTCCGCTGCTTCTGGAAGACAGGTCCGCGCTCAATAAATACCCGAGTAATAATAATAATAGCAATAAAAATCCTCCACAGCTGGAAGTCACATTTTAAACAGGGTGCAACCTCTCACTTTGTGATTTATTGGGAAGCTTGGGGATTTTTCTAGCAAGAGTTTTAAAACATTCCTTAAAATAAGATGTGTCCTTGTTAGTCAGTATTAGGTCGTTATATTGCTTCCTAGTTTCCTACTAGTTTTTCACAAGTTATAACAAGCTGCACGTTTGTAACACCCTGCGGCATTAAAAGACCAGAACCGGTTTAACCCCTTTGTCCCTGCACGTCAGTACCAGCCCCCGCCCCGCCCCCACACGACCTCGGCTCACCTATCCTGTACTGTATTGTGTAATATTATGAGGGCCACCAAGATGCGAGGACAGAGGGCGCTGCGGTCGTTGCGACACGTCAGATTTGCCACGCCTTTTCCCCACTCTTTCACAATACATTCCATCATTTTGAAGTTTATAACTACTACCCTGTCAGAAATGATCCTCTACACGCTGGTAAGGCTTGTGACTTATTTATTGTGATAAGGCTGGATCACATGAACGCCCCACCAGCACAGACGTCATTTCACCAAAAGGCCAGGGGTAGCGGAAGTGACCTCACATGCCCCTTGACCTCTGATGACATCACAGGAAGTGATGTCATTTGATCCACCCCGAAGTGATATCACTGGAAGCGAAGGAACACAACCTTTCACCCCTTGACAAAACAGGAAATGGCTTCACATAGCATTGCTCTGACGTACACTATGAACAATAAGGTTATGATATCACTGTAATGTGATAGACTTTTCATTCAAGAATGGGTCGCCATATGTATCGTTAATATCAGTGTGTATACGCCGATATTATCAAATTACTGTGAATGCAAGCAGACTTCTAAGGCCAAATGATAATGATGGGTTATTATATAGCACTTACGCTTAAGCGCTTTATAGAGAACAAATATACATACAATATCACAAAATGTGTGTTGGTACTCATTTGTGGACCTCAGAAGGATGAAAGGCTGAGTTGACCTTGCCAGGATTCGAGGTGACACACATTGCAGCAGCGAGTGCTCAGAACACACTGTGCTAGCTTACCGGCTACAGCTATTGTACCCGCTATAGTAAAATGAGCAATTGCATGTCAGAATGTCCTCAAAGTCAGAAAGCAAATAACACTCTGTAGTGGATACCATTAAACTGGTAACTGAGATTTAACAGAAGGCCAGTTCATCTGCAGGTCTGGTGCAAAGTTGGCCACATGTCAAGTCTATGTGGATCTACTTTTCAGGTTTCAGAGGTTGGCAAAATACATACCATTGGGAGGGTTCATAACTGTCTATTAAAGAATTTAGAGTAGCGCTGGGAAAGCAGCGCACTCACACGGCATCCTGTACTCTGGGCACTCCTTACTTCATACATGCAAACAAACATCCTGAACAGCATGCCAGGGAGGAAAGATAGACACATTACAACAAAGCATTCATTGTGGCACAATGAAATCAAGGCCCACTTTATGTGCTATAGTCAAACATTTCTACACTGTACACAAGTTTAAAGGCACAAGGATTTTGTCACGTGACTGAGGACACAGAGATGGAATGTCTTGTGATGATCGTAACAGAGACAATGGCAGAAAAAAACATGCTATAACTGCAACTTGCGAAAAGCCAAATACATAGTCCGAAATGGATGCTTATTCTACTTTAAATGCTTTTTGGAAATTGTCTGCATTGTAAATTTGAGGTGTTTAAGAACAGACTAAATCAGTGACTCACACCCCTGAAGTGTGCCTGAAACTAACCTCTAATGAGTCTAGCAATTATTGTGTAGAATTACAGACACATTATTTGTTATCCCTATCCTTTCTTATTTAGCGCCACTGCTCAATGTGTTACACTTGTGGAAGAGGCCTGAACAAGAAAGCCAGGCACTCCAGAAACAAAGAGCCACACGGTGCTGGCCACAGCCTAGGATCTTCCATTACAAAAAATAACTTTTTCTTTTTACATTAAATTTTTTAGGGGAATCAAGGGAGACCACAGGGGTAGCAGGCGACCCCTGGCAACCCCCAAATGATGTCCCATCCCCTGGTTTTGTCCAAAGCTCCTTTTAAATGACCTGGAGCCCTAATCACATTCTCATTCCAAATTGTACACTCTATATTCCACACATGCATTCTAAATAAGCAGAATGCTACACATCTCCCTTTTCTCCATAAAGCAACACAATTATATAGGGCACAAGATCCGGGTGACCAGATGGGTCCCTATATAACAGGTAACACAAAACATCTTAGAAGTAAACATGTTCTAATTAACTTATAGTAACAATTGAAGTAACTGTAACAATATTCATAACACCAGAGGATGAATGTAACACAAACTGGAAGATATATCACAGTATTATTACACCAAACATGAAATCTGAAAATAAGACATGAACATGTAAGCATGAAATTTGGATGTAGAGTAAAGCTACACCATTTTACAGAAAGATTATTCAACATAATCGTTTAAATAGTATGGTCCCTCATAGTTCCTAATTAAAAGTTCCCTTGTAATGGGAAGTTCCCTTTTATGAATCTTACATGTTTTTTTGCTCATAACTCGATCATTCACTACTCCTCTCTTCTGCAATTCTCGAGACTTCTTTAGGAATCTCCATACTCTATTAACGTTACACACTCATGCATCTGACACTTTCACAGCACTATGTAATCTCTTAATGACCCTCATAGGTTCCGATCACTTCAAACCTCCTTCTACCCTATCATTGGGAAACGTTATATGCACCCAATCTCCTTTTTTAACTATTCATTGTTTGGTCGCCTTATGTTAAAATTTGATTTGTTGCTCATTTGTCTGTTTCTTATTCTCTCTTTGATGGTATCAATATCAGTAGTTTTCTGACATGTTCTACCCAACCACCCTGGGCAAACTCTTGTGTTGGGTTTCCTTTCCCTTAACATTTCGAATGGAAATATATCAGTATCCTCTGCAGTCTGTTTCCAATCACCTCCTACTGAAATATCAACTCTTATACTGTCCTTGATTACTCTATTAAATCTTTCAACTATTCCATTGGTTTGTGGGTGATAAATGGCACTGACCTTATGTTCAATCTCATTCATCTTCAGATATTCCTTCATTTCATCTGCCACAAATTGTAAGCCATTATCAGTTGTGATGAAGGTGGGATATCCCTCACTCTTAAAAACTCTATCAAGAAATGTGATTACATCCTTGGTAAACACAAGTTGAACCCATGACAATTCCACCCAATGAGAAAGCATTTGAACCAAAACTATACCATATCTACTTATCCTTTGAAACCTCACTGGTCCTATTATGTCCAAACCTACTCTTCCCCAATTGGACAGATTGAATAGAAATAAGTGTCATGGGCTCTACTCTGGTGATGCAACCTTTGGCAGCACCCTCCATGTGGCACATTCCCTGATAATTCTTTCTATCTACAAGTCTATTCCTGGTCACCAATAATCTTGACTAACCAATTGTTTTGTTTTGGTCATTCCCTGGGGACCTTTATGTGCAACTTCGGGAATCTTTCTCCGTACACCTGTTGGAGGAAGTATTTTATCACCCCTTAAAATCATGTCATCTTTCACCAAATGTTCATCAAAGACATTCTTAATTGGATCAAATATAATCCCATTCCTAATTTCAGAGCTTTTCATACCACACTCCAATCTTTCTTTGACATCAATGAGAACAGAGTATACCAACATGGCTTCACACCATTTATTCTGTGTCACTACTGCTTGATCTATACTGAGGATTTGTTCATCTTTGTCCTCATCATTGATTTCATCCTCCACTACATTGGTTAGTCTGGATAAACAGTCCGCTGCCTTATTCTTAACCCCTGGTAGATATTCAATTTCCCAGTTGTAATCTTGTAAACTGACTACCCACTTGCGGATTCCGGATGACACTTTATCTAGTCCCTTTTTTGTGAGAATCTCTCTCAAAGGTTTATGATCGGATCTAATGGTAAGCTTTACACCCCAAAGAAAGGGTGACATTTCTCTATTGCCCATTTGATAGCTAGTTGTTCTTTCTCTATCGTGGAGTAATCCTTCTCTGCGGTTCTCAAAACTTTAGAGGCAAATGCAATCGTGTATTCCTCTCTCTCACCCTTCTGTGATAAAACCGCACCCAACAGATGGTTGCTGGCATCAGTGGTAATTATTGTGCTTCTTCTAGGGTCAAAATTTGTTAATCTGGGAGACTTTGTCAGAGCTAATTTAATCTCTTGGAATTCCCCTTCACACTGCTCACTCCAAAGGATTCTCACACCTTTCTTGACCAGGTTTCTCATGTGAATGGATTTACTTGCTAAACTTGGCACAAATTTGGAATAGTATTCCGCCATGCCTAGAAAAGATACTATTTTCTCTTTGTCAGAGGGACTGGGAAAACTCACAATATTGTCAACTAAATCAGCTTTTGGTTCAATATCCCGTTCAGATATAGTGTGTCCCAAATATTGGATGGAGGTTTTACTGAATTTACATTTGTCTTTGCTCAATGTTAAGCCTGATTCCATAAAGACGTTCAATCTCTTATCATGTTCTTCGTGATATTTCCCATATACTAACACATCATCTTGGAAGCACAGAGCACCATTCATGTCATGAAAAAGCTGATACATAATACATTTGAAAACCGCAGCAGCTCATGTTAGACCAAATGGCATGCGTTTGCATTGGAACAAACCTTCTGGCGTAATAAACGCTGTTATATTCCTCGAAGACGGGTGAAGTACAGTCTGGTGAGAAGCAGATTTTAAATCGAAAATGCTCATAACTTTAGCTTCATTAATGGTACCTAACATTTCGGTAATATTGGGTAAGGGGTGTCTGTCCTGTATTACACATCAATTTACAGACCATAAGTCAATACAACGCATGGGTTTCCCATTGGGCTTATGTAACACAACTAAAGGAGAGACCCATTCAGCTTCTACTATTCTTTCAATAACATCATGCTTTTCCATGGCTAACAATTCTTCTTTTACTGCATCCCTGATGGCTAATGGCCCACTATTAGGTTGTTGTACAACTGGAATAGAATCTGGTTTTATTCTAATTTTGTGCATAAAGTCTTTGAGACTGCTGAATTCATCTCGAAATACCGCATGGTGTGATAATGCATTAGTACCATCTATAGCATATACAGTTTATTCAATATTGGGATCTAGTGTTATCTTAACCCTTTTTTGATGTGACCAACTTAGTAGTGGATTGCTCCCTTTCTTAGAAACATTTACTTTGCCTTTAGCTGACCTGTCCTTGAATTTCAAAACAGCCCAGAACCATCCGTCTAAATCAATTCTCTTTCCTCCATAGGTAACTGGTTGGATGTCGATTGCATTAAGAGAAACAGACCCTTGCAATTTTTCCTCGAAAATATGTTTGGGCAACAAAGTGTATTTTGCCCCTGAGTCTATCATCGAGTTTCATTCCTACAAGCTCGATGGTGGACATGGGTTTCTCAGTGTCAGCATCATCATCCTGAACAGTGGCAACTTCATCAGAGGTAAAGTCAATGAGACAAGTTCAGTCTTCCATGTCCTCACATAGTTCATCTAAACAGGCTATGTATTCACTTTTGGTACTGCAACATGAGGTGAAATGCCCACGTCTGTTGCATCTTTTGCACAGAGCTTTGATTGCCGGGCATTTGTCACTGCTTGCAAAGTGAGAAGGACTGTCACAACGAAAACATCTTTTCTTATCGGATTCATCCCTTGTATCTCTGTTTTTATGTACTTCTTCCCATTTTACTCCCTAAAATTCTGTATCTTGTTGTCATATTTCTTTGTCTGTACAGTAGCTATCTCCATAACTTGTTCTTCTTCTGGTGTCTTCTCATCTTGTTTCATCCTTTTCTCCAATTCCTTGACACATTTAAGTGTATGTTCTACTTCCTTTGCTACCCTTATAACTTTGTCAATGGTGGATTGCTTTTGGCCCATAGTGCTTCTCTTACTTTTTCATTGCAACACTCAAGCATAAATTGATCTCGTAGCCTCTCATTTAACGTACAGCCAAATTCGCATGAAGCTGCTAGTCCTCTCAATGCAGTGACATACTGTTCCACAGAGTCATCCTTTGCCTGTTTTCTTTTTCCAAAGTGAAATCTTTCCAAGATGATGCTTATGCACGGTTCGTAGTGTTTATCTAGCATCTTGATGCATTTCTCATACTCTGATAGGCCACCAGATTCCTCTTCAGATAGTGGAGGTAGATTTTCAAATTGTTCTTGGCCGTAATTCACAAGACAGTGCATAAGAAGACATTTCTTCCTCTCTCCAGAAATGTGTACACCATGCATAGCCAATACATAATGATCAAACCTCTTCTTCCACCTCTTCCAGGCTATGCTTTATGATATGATATGAGAGGTTATTTATAACGCGCTTAATACCCAGAGGTTTCTAAGCGCAGACCCGGGGATCGAACCTGTGGTGCTCCGTGTCGTCTTGCTTCCAAGGCGAGCATGTTGCTGCTGAGCTGTCCTCCCTGCTTGGTTCCCCTTGTACTTCCAAAAAGTAATTCAACGGTGGTACACCTCATATGGCCATTTGTGATTGCAGGGATAATTTTATTCTAGTGTTTGTTCAAAAACCAATAGAAATGGTTGCAGGTGGTATATTCAGTACAATAATTTGTATTTGGAGATGAGAGTTTATTAGAGGCTTCAGTGTGTCTTTGTTGACATTTCTTCTTGCTTAAGTCACAGTATTTCTTTAATGTACACTTGTAATGTTTTGCACTGTCTTGATGTAAATCTGCAGTGCACTGTACAGTTATGGGTGATAAGCATAGAGTACTCTGATTGTTGCATAAGGTTTTCTGCTTAATACTGGTGTTCACACTGTTACACATTCATTCGGGTATCTGGCTGAAGACCCTTGCTTGGATACATTAATTATGTGCAATGCAGTGTTACGTGTATTGGATTGCAATAACTGTTACACATACATTCAGGTATCTGGCTGAAAAGCCTTGCTTTGATGTTTTGATTCTACGAGGTGCAGCGTTGAAATGCAATAAAATGCTCTCCTTCCATATTCTGTTCTTGTAAGGGGGCTGGCTTAAAGAGAACTGGTGCCGTTGCAGTTTGTTATGTGGGTTGCCTTAGCAGCCAAGATGGCGTCACGTAGTCTGATTTTGCTATGTGCTTTCCTCTAGCAGGTCGGGTAACTGAAGAAGCTGCCTAGAGCGTCACATGTCGTGATCTTTGTTCTTTCCTTTAAACACGCATGATGTCTTTCTTTGAGACAGTTGCCAGGGTAAGCATGCAATGCGCTCGTGCAGGGCCTTCTCGATGGCCTAACAGCAGCACTCGCGCTTAGTTTTAGGCGCAGGGAATCTCTGCTTCCTGTAAACAGCACAAAGGAGGATACTAATCTAAAATTTAGACTGCAGCAGCAGGAAAGGCGCTCTGACCTGTTTGGCTGTTTGCTCGCTGGGCCGTATGACAGAGCTTGGTCCGACGCCACAGTAACTCGGTGGGGCCACTGCGGTGTGAAATCCTCGTCGCCAGTGAAATGATCCTCTACACACTGGTAAGGTGTGTGACTTATTTATTGTGATAAGGCTGGATCACATGTACGCCCCACCGGTCTTGTCCAAAGCTCGTTCTAACTGACCTGGGGCACTACTCACATTCTCATTCAAAATTGTACACCCTACATTGCACATATGCATTCTAAATAAGCAGAATGCTACACTGTCCTCTCCCTGGGAGACTTTGCACACCTGTGCCTAAGGCAGGAGCACATCGGTACTCCCCAGCGGTAGGGGGTGTCAGGGCTTAAAGGGCACATGCCCTCACCTTGGCAAACTTGAAAGGTTCCCTATATGGTTATCTGAATCAAAGAAGTGGGTGCCCTTTTTTTAATACAAAACATAAATAACGCATGTCCTGAGCCTCTATGGTGTGCTGCTGAGGGTCTGAGTCTGTGTGTTCTGATCTGAATAATGACTCCAACAATATGTTCTGGTTTTACTGAAGCACAAAATACAAAAAATAAAATAAAAACAAAAGTAGACCTTATGTATTCTATACAAAGATTATTTTTATTTAATAGACTCAAAAGTGTAAAATTCTGAATCACTTTGTTTTGACGTTTCTAAAGAGATGCTTTCTATGTTCATTACCAATGTCCAAAAAACCCACAATTGGAACCCATTACATTAAAATGTCTGCCAAAAATCAGTGCTCTCTCTCACCACACTCACATCCTCCCTTCTCGCCTAAAGTGCAACCTACTATAATACAAGCAATACTATATTGATTTTTTATAAAACATTTTTTTCATAATTTCAGAAAAGACAACACCCTTTAATAACTTATTGCAGGGGTTCAATATCGGAACTTTGTTACACGCTTGCCCTACATGTTGCGTTAGACGACAAGAAAATCATCATAGAGATGTAATGCACATATATATCCACATATTGTTCTATAGAACAGGGAAAGCTACACATCTACCTCAAACAAATAACAAGGAGATAGAGATCCAAACAAAATGTCCGATATACTATACAAAGAGGTAAAAAATCACTTTTAATAATTCATATTTCAAATAAGACCACCTATTAAATCACAAAGACAACAAATGTACACAAAACCCTAAATACAGAACTGAATTACATAATTATAACAAAACACAAATAGTCATATATTGATTGGTGCATATCAATACATTTTAACATTCAGATAAAGCCAGTCACAATGGACATGACACAGTAAGGGTAGAAATACACCTATTTTTCATATATGTCAAAATTGGCCGGACTTATATAAGTTTGTGTCCCGTAAAGCTGACACTAGCTGGACATTCCTCAGGAGCAACGAGTGAAACCACAAATTGTGTCTTGTAGGTTGCGGATGAAACTCCTTCTAGTCATTCCTTATCTCATAACTCAACAGAACCCTGCTAATATCTGGATCTAATTGATCAGACACTCAAACCATTTAGATCCAGATATTAGCAGGGAATGTCCAGCTAGTGTCAGCTTTACACTATTTGTGTTTTGTTATAATTATGTGATTCAGTTCTGTATTTAGGGTTTTTTGTACATTTGTTGTCCTAGTGATTTAATAGGTCTTATTTGAAATATGAATTATTAAATGTGATTTTTTACCTGCTTGTATAATATATCAGACCTTTTGATTGGATCTCTATCTCCTTGTTATATGTTTTGAGGTAGATGTGTAGCTTTCCCTGTTCTATAGAACAATATGTGGATACATATGTGCATTACATCTCTATGATGATTTTCTTTTTGTTTAACGACATTTATCATATTCCCACTTAGCAGGAAAATCGTTCACCCTGCAGTGGGACATACCCGATTAGAATATTGTTCGTTCGACGTGAAACCACTATAACAATTCTTATGTCCTTCTTCTGGGGGTATCCAGAAAATAACATTGCAGAGATTATCCTGCGATAAGAAATGCCATATTTTTTTTTTAAAATGCACTTATTTCACATATATATGTGGGGATGGGTAATGCTAAGTATTTATATTATGAGGATTGTTGGTGGGGTGCGGGGGTCTCCCCCTGCATTTATATGGGAGTCCTATACTTTCACAATCCATAAGTCACACTGTTGAACCCAAACCT
The DNA here is from genome assembly GCF_040938575.1 of Ambystoma mexicanum. Classification (NCBI taxonomy): domain Eukaryota; kingdom Metazoa; phylum Chordata; class Amphibia; order Caudata; family Ambystomatidae; genus Ambystoma; species Ambystoma mexicanum. Next base: position 93,435,777 of record NC_090932.1, read on the forward strand.
CTCTGGTAATTGCTTATGTGACCCCCAACCTCCCGTTATCAAGGATTGTCTGGTGTTGTACTCATTCTCACTACAGACTGATTAGACATTCTATTCTATGGGCCTCATTGCGAGTTGGGTGGTAAGGGGTTAACGGCGCCGGTAAAGGTGCCAGAGCCATTAACCCCTTACAACCCTATTACGAGGGCCGCTCGCGGGACCCGCTCTGGACGTCTGGTTTTACCAGACGTCCTTAGTGGGTCCTGCGAGCGGCCCAGCATGCTAACAACGGGCCTGCCATTAACAGGCCCATTGTTAGTATGTTCCCCATTCCTATTTGAGCCCTATAGTGGCTCAAATGGGAATGGGGATGGTCCGAGTCCGGGTTCCCTGAATGGGGAAATACCGGGCCCTCCAAGGTCAGAATGGGCCGGTATTTCCCCATTAAGGGACCACGGACCCAGACCCGAGTTTGGAGGCAGCCATGCCCCCCTGCTTGGTTGACTCACCGGTCGGAGCTCACACTGTCTTCCCAAGACCTCCTGCCACCACAAACCTTTTCTTGTGTGGCGCCTCATTCAGCCATCAAGTGGCTCTGTGGCTTTGCTCACTAAGCGATGCTTCTCCTGCAGCCTGGCCTTATGCGACCGCTTTTCATGGTCACGCCAGTGCTCCTCTGGTGTTCAGCCACCAGCCTCCAGCGTCTTTCAGCTTTGCTTCCCACTGCATACACTCTGCATTCTTCAAAGGGTCTTGAGCACTCCACTTGCCATGCCGCGATCCCGGAGGGGTCTGCTTTTGCCGAACAGTCCGCAGCCCTCCTTCCACAGCTGACTGCATTTGCACAATACTTTGGGCTTTTAAAGTTCCCGCCATTATAATTGATCCAAAAAGGACTAGACTGCTGACTGTTGAAACGAGAGTCCTTCATTACTCTTGTTAGCCTCCTCCTCATCCCAGTACACGACTGATGTCTCTATGTGTGTGTTAATAAAGTGGGTAACACCCAATTAGATTGAAAAAACAGACCATATGGCTGTTTTGATCTAATTGGGTGTTGACGTTTTGGTCTAATACAAAAATACTAAACACGAGGAGCGGGGGCTGTAGGAGTGTCTCTCACTCCCCATGTTCGGTATTTGGTGGGTTCGGGGCTCCTTACAATTTGTGGCGGGGGATAGAAACTGCTCCGGCCCCAATTTTAATGAACGCTCAAAACAGGGGCCCAAGCAGTTTCACTGCGGGCAGTCCATCCACGAACAAAACGTTAGCCGGCAGACAACCGTATTCCATAAAGTGAGGATGTCTTTCTCTAGTGGGTCTTTGCCTTGCAATCACCTCTAGAACATGGGTACATAATATTAGATTTTCAGCATTAATAGTTTCTGCGCAATTAGTCCTTTTTCATAACTTCAGTTACTTACGCAGTAAGAAATCCTACCTAGTCTTCATAAGTCTATCATAAATTCAAATTTCGATGTATGTACTTTTCATTCCTTTACTTATGTTTGCTGCCAAGTTAAATGTCACCAAATTAAGGCGTGACATCCATGAGAATCCTAACTATGCCCATCGCTCAATATCCCATTTCACTGCCGACCAAAGAGGGAGGAAATTACTGGCGAAGAGGTCCCCAGGGTTCTGTGTGACCTGAATCCAGAGGTAGCAAAACATGTCTTTTCATATTCTAAAGGGGAGCCTCTCCACATATTTCCCTTCGGTATCCAACAGGTTTCCTGCCATGAACGCCACTGACTTCCCAAGGTTAACCTTAAAACCCGACAGGTTTCCATACTGCTCCAAACTTCGCAACATCTGTGGTACCAACTGGGATGGTTTGGTAACATAAAGCAATGCGTTGTCCGCGAACATGCTAATCTTACAATGTGAGTCCCCCACCCTTACCCCACTAATCTCCCCATCCTTCCAGATAGACACGACCCAAGTTGCCATCACCAATGCATATATGAGTGGGGATAGAGGGCAGCGCTGTCGTGTGCCCCTCCCCAAAGGAAACAACCCCGATTCATTTCCATTCACAAAGACCCTTGCTGAGGGGCTGGAATACAAGGCTGAGATCCAACCCAGCTATCTCGCGCCCATCCCCAGGGATGCAAAGACTTTCCTCATGAAGGCCCAGCTCACCCTATTGAAGGCCTTTTCGGTGTCCAAAGATAACAGAAGAGCCCCCTCCTCCCGGCCCGCACTCGAGTTTAGCATTTGGAAGGTCTTTCGCATGCTGTCTGCTCCCTGCCTGTTCAGCACAAATCCCAGATCCGGGTGGATCAGTGAGGGAAGGTATCTCTCCAGACGCGTTCCCAGGATCCTGGCAAAGATCTTTGCATCCACATTTAGGAGGGAGATGGGCCTGTATGAACTGCATTCCACCGGGACTTTCCCTGGTTTTGGTATCAGGGCGATCAGGGCCTGTAGGAATGTCGGTGGTATTGTGTCCTGTCCCCTAATACGATTATACACTTTGGCCATTGGTTTCACCAGGATGGATTGGTATTGTTTAAAGAAGTCGGCCGTATAGACACCCCCTTCCCTGTCTTCAACCTTTTAATATAGCTCCCTTCACCTTCCCCTCTGATATCTCCCCCTCCAGGGCCTCTTATTCTGAGTCTGTAAATTTGGGAAGGGAGTGCCCAGCCAGATTACTTTGGATGTCCTCTACCGATTCCCCCTGCCGTTTAGTGTACAGCTCTTTTTAGAAATCCGCAAAGCATTCCGTCATCTTCTCCCCCTCTTTGCACATCCTCCCCCCTTTATCTCGGATACCTCCTACCCTTCTCTCCATCCTACAGCCTCTTCTATGTTCTATGTGCCAGTAGGGTCCCCACCTTGTCACCCCTTTCTTAATATCTCTGCCGCTTATACCTCATCTTCTTGACCACTTCCCCAATGAGAACCGTATGCAGCGTGTGCCTTTTATCCCTCATTTCTCCCAAGAGAGCCTCTCGATTCTCATCTTTACGAGTGAGTCGGGACCTCATAGCCCTCATTTCCTCACAAAGCCTACCCTCAATCAGTGTCCTTTCACGCTTCCTTCGTGACCCCTCTGCAATGAGGAGGCATTGGAAGGTGGCCTTCGCTGCTTCCCACACCATCATCATCTCAGTCTTCCCATTATCGTTAATTTCAAAGTAGGCCTCCATTTCTTTCCTCAGGTATTCTTTAAATACTTGGTCCCTCAATAGGGTATCATTACAACGCCACCTATAATTTCTCGTGGCCCTTGGCAGTTGCCAGTCCACCACCAGCAGCTCATGGTTCGACCAAGTGATGGCCTCCACACTCTGCACCCCCGATATCAGTAAAAGGTCAATTCTTGTGTATGTCTGATGTGGGGGGGAGAAGAAAGTATAACCCCCTGGGCCCGGCCACGATTTACGCCACACGTCTACCCAGTAATATTCCTGCAAGAGATCCCTCATGGCCAAGTTGTCCTTCGTAACCTCTTTTACCCCCATCCCCTTCGCCGACCACCAGTCTGGTCAAGGGTCAGCTATAAGGCTGAAGTCCCCCCCAGGACTGTGGCTCCTTCTGCCCACCCATCCATTACCTTCAACACCTGGCACAGGAACCTTATCTCGCCCACATTGGGCACGTAGAGGGTGGCCAATGTGATCTGCATATCATCGCACATACTCTTAATCGCCAAGAACCTCCCCCTGAAACCCCTCTTGGTCTCGACATCTGTGATGTGTAATGATTTGCCCAAGAGAATGCCCACCCCTTCCTTTTTACAGGATTTATGGGAAGCCCAAAAGTTCCTCCCAATTTCCCTCCCCTTTATTGTCGATTCTGCCCCTTGTCTATAATGTGTTTCCTGCAGAAAAAGGACTACTAATTTCTGTTTGCGGAACATATTGCTAGTAAGGGACCATTTATTTTTCAAATTCAGGCCCGTTACATTCAGTGCACCCATCTTTGCTTCAACCATTATCATTGTTTACCCTGTCCCCAAAAGCATCCATGTGTCCTTCTCGGCTCAGGGCCTTTCATAAACTGAAGATCCATGGCTTTACCCATCTAACCACCCCCTTTTCCCTCCCACCCCGCACCCCTCTTCCCCAAAACCCCTCCTCTCCCCTCTCCCTTCCTAGTACAGCGTCAGAAAACATTTTGGCTCATCCCACCAACAACAATAGGCACACACTTACAAGCTGTGCATCATCAACCCCAGCGGTGTCAGCACAAACACAGAAAAAGAGAACAAGCCAACTGTGGCAATTTGCCTGGGCTATGCATTCCCCCTCCACCCTCAGGGCCTCTCTGGGGAATATCAGAGAGCACGTAATGTGTAGATCACTTGTGAAGCAGTTTCATTTAATTTCAAGTGCCCCCCCAAAAGCGGAGGGGGGGGTTTCATTTTTTGAAATTTCTGGGTCCTTTTCACCCTATGTTCCCCCCTGGCTGAGACCGGCCCCTAGGACTCCAAGTGGGATCCTAGTCTCCATTGGCTCGCTCCATTGAGGGGCCCGCACGGCCTCCAAACAGATCCTCTGTGACTCTCTGGATGTCCTCCTCGGCCACAATGTGATGCCTCTCCCCCTGCCACTCAAAGGCCAAATAGAATGGGTGCCCCCAGCGGTATCTAACTCTTGTAGCCATTTGGTGAGGGCCCCACATTTTTTCCTCTTTAGCAGCGCGATCCTGGAAGATGGCCACTCCGGAATCTCCATATTGTATTTCCCGTAGGTTCTTCACCTTCTCCAGAATCCTGGCCATTCTCTATAATAATGCAGCCCCACCAGCACTGAGCGAGGGCCTCTCCGCCCCCTGCCCGATGGACTCTGTCTATCATGACCCCAGCTCCAGCATCTGCTCCAAGGATGATCCGCATTATGTCCTGCACCTTGACCTCCAGACCCAGTGGGGTCTCTCCTTCTGTTTCCACCGCGCCGAAGAAGCGCAGATTGTTTCTCCTCTCACGATTCTCCATGTCGTCCACTTTAAGGCTGAGTAGTTCCTCCCGGCACTGTACCTCCATGAATCTTGCCTCCATCTGTGTTTTCAGGACTTCAGTGGACGTCTGGTTGTTCTCACCCCCATCCATTCGGTCTTCCAACGTGGAAACCTTTGCCGTGAGGTCAGCCAGTTTAGCCACCATGTTCATTCTCATCCCCCTTATCTCCTGTAGGATCGTTTGGATGTTGTTTTGCATGGTGCCCAGGCCTGCCGTGGCCACGGGGGGTGGGCACGGCTTCCATCTCCACGCCTCCTGCCTAGAACTGATACCTTTCCAGGACCTCTTTCCAGCTCATAGGGCCCTTTCCTCAGTGCAGCTGTGCCCGCTAGGTGTTTGCAGTTCAGTCACACTGAGGTGCTAGTCTGATCCCAAGGGCCCAGTTAAGTGGTTGTAGGTGGTGGGGTCCGCCACCCAAGGGGAGGAGGATTGCCTCAATGTGGTTGGAAGTGACTCTATGCGCCAGCCTTCTTTCCCCCACTGTGTCTATTCCCCAGGGGTGGGTTCCCATCGACTCCTCGTCTCCACTACGAGTGTCGGTATTTTGTAGCATGTTTCCGGTGGGTCAGAGGCCCACCTCCAGAGGTGCTGGCAGGGGGGTGTAGGTGGTGGATCTGTCATTGAGCAGGCGCAAGGGGGTCCCAGTGTAGCCAGGACCCGCCCTCTGTGCAGGTAAGCCCTCCCCTGCACTATGAACATCGCCGGGGTATGATGCTACTGATGTCCTATTCCCAAGGTCCACTGAAGTGTCATCTTGCCCTATTGTTGGGGGGTGGGCACAATATGGGTGTTGTGGGAGGATCTTGCCAAGTGGTCAGCAACTCCTGGTGTGGCTGTGTATTTCCGCAGGGGATCTTGCCTCCTATAGGTGTACAGCCTGATCCCACCTTTGCTGTACCTCTCGAGCTGCCCAGCACCTGTCGCTCCGCAACACAACGCACAGGGTCTGGTTGATTCCTTGTGGATCAAGGGCTGGAGACTGGCATTCCACTTACCCCCTCTTCGAGTCTCTGCTTGCCCCCTTGTTGGGCCTTTCTGTTTTCCACGCTGGGTGTCCAAGTCCACCTCTCCATACACCACCGGCTACAGTGCGACTCTGTTCTCTGCCCGGGGGGTCGCATGCTGTCGGGTCCCCCGCCCCCTCTTTGTCCCCACCACCCGGTGCACGGCCCTCCTTGTCCAGCAGTATATCACAGCACAGGGGCTCTGGGCCTTGGAGCCCCCCCTAAATATATACAGTCACGCAGGCCTGTCACTCCTTGGGTGTTATATGGGCCCCGGAGTCACTAGTATTTATCCCTCCAGGGGGGTATGTGCATTCCCCGACAGTCTCTCTTCTTGTCTGCGCAGTTTCTAATAATTCCCTCTTATGTAGTGCCCTGGGCACGCTCCCACAACGGCCCGGGCTAGGTGAGACTCACTGGTGGCAGAAGACACTGTGTTGCCGAGGTTCGGCCTCTGAGAATCCCTTCAAGAATTTGGTACACTGAGTAGAGCATCTTTAGTGTGCCGTTGTACCTGAGGCGTGGCTCCCCGCCGTCTCCCCTCCTCAGGGCAGGGAGCTCGGCAGCTGCAAATAATCCTTCCTCTGTGCGCAGTGCTGCTGAGGAGGGAGGGGGCCCTCCGAGTCCGGGCTGCCCTCCCCGTCGCAGGGTACTGCTTGCTGCTATCTCCCCGGTGCGTGGCCTCCTAGCGGGGCGCTCCTCGGGTTTGTTCCTGTGACTGCCTGGGCCAGGAGAGACTTGCCGTAGAGGGTGGATCGCCCACCGCTGCTGCCGGTATCACCAATGCTCCTCCAGCCCGACGGGGCACAGCAAAGGTAGCGCCCGAGCGCCGCAGTGTGCTCAGCACAGCTCCCTGCTAAACACTGCTTTCGGGTCCAGGGTCCAGCCGGCAGATATCTTTCCTCTGTCGCCTGCAGTGCGGCCGCAGGGGGAGGGACAGCGTCTAGGTCTGGGTCGCCTTGCCTGCGGCTGGGTATTTTTCTCGGTTTCAGCGGCCTGTATGCCTGCTTCAGTCGCTCCATAACCTCAGCGGTGTGGCCCCCCATTGTGCTGCTCCCGCAGGCCAGGAAGTATGAGGCCAACTTCTTCCCCGATGCCGCATGCAACACAGATAGGGGAGGGGCACCCACGAGCCCAGAGCCTCTTATCTCAGCTCGGGGGGCACTGTGGAGCCTCAGGTTTGCACCACCAGTTGGGCTTTGGGTTCACACAGCGATGCCTCGACCTTTCGAACGAGGTGGATCCCAATCTTCTCAGAAACTCTGCATGTTTTCCCGGGGCTAGGGACGGAGCTAATAGCTCAGGCAGCCATCTTGCCTGCGCCCCCTGGTGGCCTCTGTAGGCTTGACTTTTAACAGAAGGTTGAGCAAATCAGATTCCGTTATCTCCAAAAACTCAAAAAGGTACAGCGCAACATCTGATTTTGTATTCCTGCCTTAAAGGGGTAAGCCCTTTAGGAAGCGCAGATTGTTAGTCGTGTCATCCTTGATCTTCTCAATCTTTTGCCTAATTAAATTCTGAATGTTCGTACACCAATCAATATCCTTCCCGGCTGTAGAGGTGGGAGAGCATGGCTCTTCTAGTTCCCCTAATACACTGTTTGATTCTTTTTCCATATGAACATTTCTTAGCATTTTTATGTGCCTTGACTGCTGCTGTGTAGATGGTTTTGTCATCCAAAGATAGGGTCTCAGTCAAGATCTTAAATGTTTGCTTTTTTGGCATTTAAAGTTCTGAATTTACGGTGTATACCACTTTTTTGATGGTATACATGCCTCCCACTAGCCCCGTTTTGTTTTTTACAAAACCAGCCAGGGAGGGACCACCACTTGAGCCCTGCAAAATCATGGCTGGGCCCAAAACTACATACACCTCTCTCACCTACATGTATGACATCAGACGCACTCAAGATCATAGCAGACCTAGGAGAGGAGTTTAGGGAATACCTTATGGTTTTAACAAAAATTGTTAAGCATCTATCTTCACAGGTTGTGTCTTCTCACCAAAAGACAACAGGACAAAACAGAGAGACTACCGACGATCAGCACAAGACACAGCTTCTCCCTGGGGAGCTCATCTATATCTGCACCTTTGTGCGTCGCTGGAACAAACAGCGTTTCCATGAGCCGCATAGAGCAATCTACGCAACTCCAACTGCTGTGAAGGTGGAGAGCAACAAGAGTTGGATCCACCCGAGGGATACTCAAAGGTATACCGGCAGCCCTCCACCTGCACAGGGGCAGGCATAGATATTAAGTACCCCATAATGATTCACCATTCATTTCAGTCTAAAAGGGGTGTGAATAGAGATCTGGAATTTAAATAATTTGTTTTATTGGGAAAAGAATGTCTAAGATTGTAAATTGTGTACAAATGAATGTTTTTGTGGTTTTCTTGGTGCTTGGGTCATCATGTCTGAAAATGTTTAAAAGGGGAAAATTTTAAATTGTCTAGCATTATGAAGTCGGAGGAGAAAATGCTGAGTGAAAAGAAATGTTGATAATAATCTTGTTGATAATGACAATGATGAATTAAATCCTACAATGAATGCACAAGGTTTTGCAGTGGATAACACATGGTATAGCTATATGAGGAAGGTGGAGAGAGAGATCCATGGGCTATTGCTACATCTGCTCTTTCATCTGCCCTGCTTCTGGCGTTGCTAGGGTGTTTATCCCGAGTAAGGTAGAGGTACAAGACTTGCTATGTCTAGTACACCTAGCCCTGTGCAGGGTACGACTGGAGTTTAAAGGGCAGTCAATTATGACATCAGTCATACGAAGTGACTATGATTGTTCACTTGCAGAGTGTGCTGAAAACAAACATATCAGGTGTGCTAAAAGAGCCCAATTCACCTTGGAAGAAGCAATTGTTCTTACAATCGATGGGAGCAAGGGGTGAAGAGTTGCAGAGCTGGAGGAATGAGGAGTTTCTCAGAAGAAGGGGTGGCACAAATAAACAAAGAGTTAGAGACAGTATGGAAAAATCATTTGCAGTATCTGGCGTGGCTCAAGGAGCCAGAAGTAATGGTAAAATACAGACACCCATGTTCCATTGTGTTCTAAGGGTGATGGCATGTTGTCCATTGGCACAAATGGGAACTGCAGTAACACACTTCGTATCACAAATCTGGCTGGAGGTACAGCTGCTCTTCTTGATCATTTTGGTCCTGTGGACAGAATGCATACAGACAGTTGCCTCCAGCCTGGCGAGGTGTGTGCAGTTTCTCTACCATTCATTTACCCGTCCTCGTGATCCCTGCAGAACACCTGATTTTAGCCCATTCTATGCCCCAAGTTACATCTGTGCCCGCTTTGTCCCCTGTGCCCCTTTCACCACCATAAATTAAAGACTATTTATGGGGGTCATTACGACCCTGGCGGTAGGGGGTTAATGGGGCCGGTAGAGCTACTGGCCCCGTTAACCCCCTACCGCCTCATTACGAGGTTTTACCAGGCGTCCTTAGCAGGTCCCACAAGCAGACCAGCATGCTAACAACGGGCCTGTCATTAACGGGCCCGTTGTTAGCATGCCCCCCATTCCCATTGAGCCCTATGGAGGCTCAAATGGGAATGGGGATGGGTTCCTGGAATGGGGAAATACTGGGCCCTCCAAGGTCGGAATGGCCCACTATTTCACCATTCCAGGAACCCAGACCAGGTACCCAGAATGGGGGTAGCCATGCCACAAATGGTGGCATGGCTACCTCCTGGGTCGTAATGACCCATGTGTGATGGTGAAAATCGCAAACAATTTCAGCAGAGGAGATGATCCAACAACCTTTCAGCAGCATCATCACAGCATCAACACAGTCTTTAGCAGACATTCCAGATCGATATTGGCGGTTTAGCCACGCCAAGGTTTTCTTTCAGGCACTCTGGCACCTGGTGCCCAAGCAGCGCCCAATGCCAAATGGCTCCAGGAGACCAGGTATGAACTCCTACTCTTTATGAACATGTCTGAGTCAGCATTCAGTTCCATTAGGGAAGAATTAAGGGCACTTAGGCTTATGACTCTGCAAAACCAGTATATACTCAACCTCCTAACAGAAATGGAGGGTGGAGTATCCCGGAAAATGGGGAATACCTGTTGCACGTTTGTGCCTCCCAATCATACTGAAAATTGAATGCTTACCAGAACTATTGCTGCCCTGCATAAACTGAAAGTGATCATGGAAACAGAGGCTGGGATCACCAATGAATCTTGGATCTCGTGGGTGCCTTCTTGGTTGAGCCTCATTGCAAAGATCATGTTGCCTATTTTTGTCTTTTTTTCATTCTTTTTTGATCTTGTCAATTGCTCCTACATTGTTGCTCTGCCCAGGTACCAACAGTTGCTTCCATGATGACTGTAAACCTGTCCAAGGTTAGGGCCACCACCACTTCATCCTATATGGGTACTCAAACTGAACGTGTCTTGTGTCCTCAACCAAATTGGCATGCTTGTGTGGAGCAGCGGGTAGATTGTGGGAATGGTGAGGGGATGAGTTGGGTTTGTTTGGTAGAGGAGTATGCCCATACTGAGACCAGTGTGAGAGATGTTCGTAGGGTTGTTCCCCAAGACGATGATTATGATTTGTTAGTCAACTTACTAACTAAAGGGGGAATGTTGGGGTGGTCGGTCAGGAAAGGTCCACATGATTACCAGGGGTTCATGTTGGATGCACCATATGACTAACTGGGGGGTGGGGGTTGACCTGTGTGCCATGTTGCAATTTCCTAAGTATCAAAGTATAGTTAATTATGGATGGGATATGTTACGTTAGTGTTCCTGCTGGTCAAGAAATTGATACATATTAGCTTGCATGCACACAGAAAAATAAAGTTTTAAACCCACCAAATGCAAAAACATACATATACAACAATACAAATACATGGGGCATTCATGAATCCCACAAATGAATCAGGAACACAGTAGTTGGGATCCCTTTTACAAAATGTACTTTGACTTTTAATCTAACTTTGGCAAGTTTTCAGAAGGCAGGTGAATGAGTAACTTCAACCTTTGCAGTCAGTAATACTGTAGAAAATAGCCATGAGTTTGTATGGTCTGATAAGTATCCTAGATAGTAGATGTAATCTCTGAATGCCTGAGAGTGTGACAGAAGGAGTTTCATTATTTATTTATGTCAGTAGTAAAACACAAAGTAAGCCAGTGCCTAAAGCTATTCAGGAGTTTCAATTGTTCAATGAATTGGGAGTTTTTGTTGATCGGAAAGTTTCAATGAAACGGCGACCTGAGGAATGAGATAGCATCACTAACTAAGAGAAATCATTCACCCAGCCTTCCTCATATCACGGGGAATATTCATGCGAGCCATGTGCAAATCAAGTTTTAGGGTTTACACAGCTTAGGGCAGCTATTGCTAGTAATTAATTATGTTTCAATTCCAATGTTTAACCATGTGCTGATGTCATGACCTACTATGCATAAATTCTAAAAAGAGGTGTGTTATGAATATGATCTGAAGATGACTACTATTATAAATGGCCATATTATAAAACTGGCCAATGAAAATGTGGGAATTGGAAAAAGATGGGATTTCTTTGAAGAAGGTTTTGTCCAATCATGTTTTTGCAGGTGGATTGCAATAAGGTATTTGGGAGTCTTTTAACTGTTGTAAAATTGTATAAAAGATTTCAACTGATGGGGTTTGTTGAGACGTGGGTTAATATTGTCCTTAGTTTAGTCCTGCAACACCATTTAACTGCTCCCCAGAGAATTGTACAATAAATGTACCACTGTGTACTCACTTCTTATGAGGTGGGCCTGTTTGGGTTAAAGTGATTAAAGGCTCATCTGCACACAGCTTGTTCAGGTGTGACTCAGGTCATTCTGAAATAAAGTTGTATGAAACCCCACGCCAAACACAAGTAAAGGATTGTATCCTTTGTTCATTAAACTATATCACAGTATTAACTGGCACCTTCCTGGCTGATAAAGGATTTCTGACCCCTCCACTGCCTGCAGGTACGCACCTGAAATCAATACTCCTGATGAGGTTGCATCACGACTGGAGAGAAGTAGGCCCTTATCCCTACATGAAAAGCACATTGGGTGGCTCGCCCCTTACAACCCTGACTTTGTCACTTAAGACAGTGTGCTGCCAAAATAATCCTTTGCATGTCCTGGGCCCCACTACAAAAACAATGCACCTGTGAAAGTGCACAGTTGAACTCTATTAGCACTAGTGCAAAAACCATTCTTTCAATTAATTTGCACCAGGGCAAAGATTGTTCTAGTGCTAAAATTATATGATAGGTTATTTTTAATGTGCTTAATACCCAGAGGTTTCTAAGTGCAGACCCGGGGATTGAACCGGTGTTGTTCCGTGTCATTTTGCCTCCACGACGAGCACGTTTCCCCTGAGCTATCCTCCCGAGACATGGACTGGTATTAGTGCTAAGGCATACTTTGCAATGGTGCAAAAATTAATTGGGAGAATATGATTTGCCAGAAAAAGACATTCGGAATCAGTACAAGTTTGGGAGTAATTTGACGGTAAATCTGCAGAATTACTGCCAAACTTGATTACCATTACTGCCACTTGATCCCACGGTTTTACTACAGAATTACAAGTGGTGGTAGGGTGTTGGTAATCCCCATAGGATTCCATGGGGATTTTGGCAGAATCAGCAGAATTACCACTGGTAGAATTACCGCTGGTGGTAATTCTGCTGATGTTGCTGATTTTTAGCAGTAAGGTAGAGGATTTACCTACAGCTTTTTTTCTGGAGGCAAATCCTTCAACTTACCATCAAACTTGTAGTATGGCCGTAATGCAGTGGTAACAAAACTATCACTGCATTATCACCATTTTTAACTGCACCTCAGTACTTGTAATGAGGCCCACAGCAAACAGAGCGAGCTTGCATGCACAATGGGGAGTATCTGGGGCCTTGGCTCCAAGCCCTAGAGAACAATTCTGAAAAGGCCAGTGCCCACAGAAGACGAACCTACTCATGTGGAGTTGAGATTGGATTTGTTAGTTCCCAGCGTAGACCCCTTGCCTTCAAGGGGGCAGCAAAGTTAACCCGAGATTGCTCCTTTAGGCTGTGAACAAGTGTTGTTGGGAGCCTTTACACTAAAAACTGAAGGGTTGTGGAGAAATAAGCTGGTCTGGCGGTGAAGTGACAAGTAGAAGTGTGTGTAAATAGTATTTATGTAGATAAAGAGGAGAGTGCTGTAGCCAAATGTACCCAAGACAAATAAAGACGCAGTGCGCCCATTTCTGGGCGATTTCCAAGCGATCAATGTAAAATGCTTTCTACATCAACCAGCGGAAGGAGCAGGAACCGAAAGCAAGTTGTCAGGTTCTCTTTCCCGCTACCCATGAGTGAAGGAGGCCATTGAGAGAATGTTGAGTGAGTGGTTGGAATGCGTACCTGTGAAGCTGGCTCCACTCCAGGCAGTTCAAGAATGTTGGCATAGCTGGCAGGTTTGGTGAATGTTTGGTTTCTTTTGAATTGTGACCTTGTTTAGATGATTGTTTAAGGGATAGTTTGAATGCAGGTTGATTTATCTTAGAGAGCAAAAATGCACGTCCACGTGCTTTGCACCCAACGAGTGGCGCTGCTCGTAGCATGACAGTATAACTCACGGAATGGTTCCCCATTTTCAAATGACATTGGTATAGTCTAACGCTTTGGGGATTTCCAGGAGTTAAGTCAAACTCTAGAAGGGCTTTCTAGAAATTACTTTAGATTATTATAGGAATGTTATTGTGTACTACTAAAGAATATAACCACATTAGTACACGTGCTGGTTATATACATGCGTTCACTGCTTGGAGCAGAGGGGCAAGTGTGTTGGCTAGATGGTTGATAAAATGTTTTGCCCGCGGGAGTGGTAAGGGCTATTTGCCTTGCAATTGTTTTCGAACGCGTCTGTTTTAGTAATTGGGATCCTTGTATGAAGTGTTGTTTTGTGTGAGTTGGAACGCCTCTCACACTCAAAGCTGTTTTGTTATGTCATTTTTTTCCAGCAGGTTGGCTTTATTTTCCGTCGGAAACCTGCGGAATGTTTTTCTGCCTTTTATGCTTCTAGTGCAGGAATGGTTTTGTCCTGCGTGCAGGTTTGCCCCTGCTTTTCATGGGCTGATCTGCAGTGGAGAAGTCAGAGCTCAAGTGAGTGTTCATTGGGTCAGCAGGACTGTGTGCTTCATTATAAACACTGACCATTGTATCGAGCCTGTTAGGGAGAATGTTCAGTTTAGTGCTAAATTCCTACCACCTTAGAGACCCCCAGCTCTTTTTGCTGAACTTTGGAACTTTGTACTTTTAATTCTATGTGTTTTCTTTTTTCTTTTGACTATTTAAGTCACCTGAGGGTGTAGGAAGTGCCTGTGCCCAACGGGTATCATCTGATTTAGAGAAACAGAGTGTGTTTTCCAGCATATTACAATTGTTGCATGTTTTGCTCCCTTCTGAAGAAGGCGTATATAACTGACTGGTAAATAAATGAACAATTGTTGTGTTTATTTGAATAACTGTCGCTGTGAAACTCCCTGTTACAACCCTAATGCTCACATTGACCCCTCTTGAGGTAAGCCTGGCTGCTCAGCCACACTACCAACCTGTGTAGTACAGATTATGGTATCCAGCCAAAGGATAAAAAAAAAGGATTGAATGCCATTTTTTTCAAAACCAAAAGTACCGAAAAAAAGGGTTGAATGCTTTTTTATTTATTTATTTATATATGTTTTAGTTTAGTATGCAAAAAAAATGTTTTTAAAAAGAAAACAGGGGGTTGGGAGGAACCCCCCATAAAAAAAAAAAATCGACCCTTTTTTTCGGTCCTTTTGGTGTAAAAAAAAAAGGCATTCGATCCTTTTGTTTTAGATCCTATCACCTATAACCCAGACTTATACCAAAGTTTGGGTTCCTATTGCCAGGAGGTCAAGGTTGCTGTAGTCTTCCAAAGGATAGTGCACACAATCTTGCCTAACAGAGCCCTGCCTGGAAAGATTCTTCTTAAACTTTGCTCGTTCCCAACCTTCCTACATTTTGGTGTCACTGTGTGTTCACTCGCAGCCTCCCCACAAACGGGATCCAACATCACCCTGCTCGACAATTCGGTAAGTTTAGCCTCCAGCAAAGCCTCCCTATCAAGGCTTTTTTTGCTCAGCCCACTTGATACACCAATCAAGTGGCCACGTATCGTACATTTCAAAGCCTCCCAGACAACACTGAGACACATCACGCCATCAAGATTACACTCCACAAAACAGTCCACCTCCTTCCTCAATGTCTCCAACACATCATCTTTCTGCAGCAATGAAACATTCATCCTCCAAAATGTATGCACATTCAGGGCATATCGCAGCCGCAATTGCAAAACCACATGAGCATGATCAGTTAAAAGTATGTTGCCAATCACACCTGTTTCACAACACTCCGTCATCCGACCAGCAGTCAAAAACATAACTATTCTAGAGTATACTGAATGTGCACCCGAGTAAAAACTGTACTCTCTATTCAAAGGATGTTCCAGCCTCCAACAGTCTTGCAAATTATGTTCCAACAGCAGACCAGCCAAGGCCAAATGTTGACGATCCGCACCACCCCTAGAACGACTCGCACTCCTATCCACTGACTCATCCAAACAATATTAAAATCTCCACCCAACACAACATTCCTGGAACCCAAATCCTGTAATACTTGTGCCACCTTTCTGAAGAAGGATCCATCATCCACCGAGGGCGCATAAATATTACACAGGGACACCTTAAGGCCCTGCACATCAAGCAGCAGAGCAATTATCCTCCCCTCTTTGTCAGACACTTCCCTCAGAACCCTGACCGGGACGTTTTTCCTTATCAAAACCACAACACCCCTTGATTTGGTATTAAATGAGGCACCATGGACCTGCCCCACCCAACCTTTCCTCAATTTCTCAATCTCATCTTTTGCCAAATGAGTCTCCTGCAGGAGACATACATCGCCTTTGAGATAATCTAAGAATCGCAAGATGTTCATTCTTTTTTTTGACATTATTCAATCCGTTAACATTCCAAGTCACCAAATTCAGCTCCTCACCCACCATGTTTGCTGTATGATTTTCCCACCCGACAACCAAAGCTACCATAAACAACTGCAAAGAACAATGCAAAATACACACACCCACACCACCAAACCCACCCCCGCTGAAACAGATGCAGTTTGCTAGCAGCAACCACAAACCCAAGTAATAATACACAAAACACATACTAAAGTCCCTAAGTCCCGACCCCCTCCCCATCCAACATGAACGCAAGCTCCACCCCATTGAACACAAACCTCATCATTTCTCACCCAGTTGCACCCCCATAGCTATAAAACACCACTAATTACACAGTTGAAACCTCATCCCACTCCACCCCTACACCTCCATATAGTTGGCCCTTAATCCCGATACAAACCATCCAAGCACAAACATTCCATCCATTCAGTACAATTTAAGTCCAACTGTACCACAACACCCATCGACCCCCCCCCCCCAAATACTGCGTACAATGGAGGAAATGGACACCTATATTACCCTAGGGGATCCCAAATCCAGACCATTACAAGAGCCTCACTGGCAATGATTGGATACCAAACCATCCCTCAAGAAAGTCCAACAAACATCCCTCCCCCACCTACACACCAGATAGCCGATCAGCTGGCCTTAATACTTAGTGACAGAGCATCAAGAATCCATCAGCACCACCCAGCCATACCTAAAAAGCCAGATCCTGTAGCTAGAAACAACATAGGCAATGCAAATGGCAAGTTCATGAGCAACAAAAACCAAAATACACGTATGGCTAGCACTCCCATGCAAGAATCTAATACACATGAAAGACACATGCCCAAACCCACACAGCAGAAACAATAAAAAACCCTCATTGCCACCTAAAAATTGTTTTTTTAAAAAAATAAGAATATTAGCCACATGTCACAGGCCTGCTGCCAAGTTCGTGGATGCATGTTCAATCTATAAAAACAAATAGGCCATCCAGGAGGCGCCCAGATGTCCCGGGACCAAGGCAATAACAGCAGTGACAAGGAAGCAAAGCATGCATCAGTACAGCCGGCCCCTAATCGTAGTAAGTTCTCAAGCTGGGTTCCTAAATTTCAACCGTAGACCTTCCGCAGAACGCCGATGTCCAATCAAGGGCTGGACAAATGAGACCAGGACCAACACCACCTGCACAAATAGGCCATGCCATGCCATACTCCCTTAGCCCGCCCACATTCAGCACGCCTTTGAAACTTTTGCACCCGCAGCATGTCAGTAATCCGTTTAGAAAAATCTGAGGTGTTGATCAGTTCATGTAAAGGGACAAACGAGCACCACGGGATGTGCCTGTCACCACTGTCATGCAACAATGCACCACAACGGAGCAGTGGAACAGGGCGGGCAAAGGTGGATCCTCCAACAACCTTGTGGCCCTGTGTTGCCTCATCATTGACATGCTCCGACTCGCACATTAACTGGATGGCTCTCTACATTGCCCCGACTTCTTTAATGCTGCATGTAATGCCAAATATGATCGGGCTCAGGGTACAGTTATCCAAAGCTACAAAGGGACACGGTTATAGCACAGCGTCACGTACAGAAACCCAAAATGGACAGTGACTGACCAATCGACACTACCCAAACTTGAAGATGGCGCTATCATGAACTGCAACCACATTCATTTTATCATATTGAGCAGTGGTGGCTCCGTGGCTTTTCAAATCGGAGCCGGGGATGGGCCGGAGGAAGAGAAGCTGGCAGATTCACAGAGAACATCCAATGATATCACAGAAGAAGGAATGGGTGAATGTCCGAGTGCACGACATCCAAAGTATGTTCCCCCTGCACTTACTTGCGGAGGGCCCCTCTTCTCCTGGACTCGCCGTCAGTCCACTTCCCGCTCTCCGTACATCGAGCGAGAAACACCGAGGTGCGTCCTTGAAAGCTACATAAACATCCGCCACTCTGATACGAAAGGCCGCGTATCAATACACAAGCCCCAGGAGACGTCACACGGACCGTGCGTCATGTCACGTGACGCCAAAGAACAGCAGGGTCCTTTTCTTGAATATCCTCCAGCAAAAGTCCACAGTAGAGCTGATGAGGTGCACGAGCAGAGTGAGATCATTTTATATATTTTCAAAACTAAAACGTTCAACTGTATTGAACCCGAGGCGCCATATTGACAAATCCAAACTAATTAAAAACCCAAGAATAAGGTACACTAAATATCTCCGTTCAGCAATGGCTCCAACCCACCTACTGCCTCCTTGTGGTCTGAAGTAGATTTATCTCCACCAGGCAGGGCAAGTGTCAACACATTTCCAATAGTAAACAAGTAAACACACTTCCAATGGACCTACTAGAACCTCCAACGCCAATCTACAAACAGTTCCCAGGTTCAATCGTGCCAAAATGGGTGGCAACAGCTTCCAGGTGAAAGCAGCCCAACATTGGAACTCCCTACCACCCTCTCTAAGGACACCCCAGACCTACACACACTTTAGACGCAACCTCATACATTGGATAAAGAACAACGACCGCTAATTCCATCCAACCCACCCCCGCTACCCACTATGTAAATATGTATACCTGTAAATCTGCAAACCTTTCTCTGTATCGTGACTGCTGTAACCATCTATGATCCTATTGCAATCATTGTAATGCATTGTACGTGTAACTAAGCTGTGAATAACCTTGCTGCTCCTGCGCCCACATACCCTCGGGTCTGGTGCACAATAAAAATGAAACATTATTCCTATACAGAAAAGCCTTCACCCCAGCGATTCAGGCCTTCTCCTTAACCTCCTTAAAGGATGTCCGTATGGCCAAAGTCTCTCTGGGAAAGTCACAATAGAGAAAAATCTGTTTCCCTTTATAGTAGGCTTTACCCTTCACCCATGCCACCATGAGCACCTCTTCTTTGATCCGTGTGTAAGTGAAGGAAATAAGGATCTGCATGGATTTAGGTCCGCTCTTTCTGCCAACCCTATAAGCATTATCCAGATCACCCAGTGCAGCTTGATCATAGTGAAAGGAAGTTTTTAAAATGTCCAAGACCAGCTTAAGCAAATCCTCTGAGACATCCTCCTCAACACCAACCAGCCTCAGATCCCTAGCTCTGACTTTCAAATCCAGTTCAAGATTTTTGTCCTTTCCTTTCTGAACTTCATCCTTCGGGATGTTATAAGCTCTGATACTGCCGGCCATTTCAGATTAAATGGATGCATATCCACTTTCCAAGGCTGATACCTGGCAATCCAACAGGGACACCTTCAAGGAAACATCCTCCATAGTAGATTTGACATCACTCATATCCTGTACAACTTTCCCAAGATCCTGGGCCATCTTCAGCAACAAGGAATATATATCATGTGTGCTAGGTGTTTCCTCCATCCCTGAAGCAGATTTTGGTTTCTTAGGTACAGGCTTTTCAGCTGAATCACTTTTCATTTTAGAGTTCATAATCACCAACAATCATAAAAAGGAGAGGGTCAGGAGCAACAGGATTATGCTGCTGCCTCTGCTGCCTGCATTCCGGAATCCCAGGAAGTTGGAATGTTATTCATGCATGCTGGTGTGGTCTGAGGTATTTTGTTGTTTGTTGAAAAGAGGGAGATGTGTCATATCTCCTTGTATGCATGAGTGAATGAGGTCATTGAGAGAATGTTCAGTGAGTGGTTGGAATGTGTACTTGTGAATCTGGTTCCACTCCAGGCAGTTGGAGAGTGTAAGCCTGGGTGGTTGGCACCCCTAGCTGATCTCCTATCCTTGTTACATCCTAGTTAAAGGAACTTGTACCAAACTACATGATGTCTGGAAAATCCATCATTGCAACACAAGAACATCACGAAGCAGGTCAACAAGGCACATTATCATTAGTTTCAGAATCCTATATACATTATTCTCTCAGGATGTATTTGCTTTAGGAACTGAGCTTGTGCACACCCATCTTACTCTGAGACCAGGCTAGAGAGCTTCCTAGGAAAAGCATTACTTAGCATAGCCTACCAAACATAACACCAATGCATAGGATTTCAAAGCAAGGCGTAGTGTAACAAACGTGACTCAGGGCAGCATAGAATAACCATTTAGACAAGCATAGCAAAATGCAAAAGGGCATAGCAACCCTGCAAAGGTGGCATTTCCTGTACGATATAGTAAAGTAGGTGATGGAAGGGGTGGGGACAAATAGGAGAAGCACTCTACGAAATAGAAAAATGGAAGGATAGACACAACCAAAACATTTGTGTCAAACTCTGTTACGCTGTCATATGCTCTCTCTCCTCTTCAAGAAGTACCTTCTTCATGCACTAGAGGCACTGCCAATCCAACCCACCAGCTGTCCCCACCTTACTCCTAATCACTGCTCCAGTTGCTTATCTGTAAAGTAGCACAGCCCTGCTGTAACTTGTGCCCCCTTATCTGTATAACTATTAGCTCACTGCTGTACAACGCTCCACTGCTCTTTGAAACTAGGTGCGCGCTGTCGAAAAAAACAGTATTATTCTTTTTATACGGTCCTGGCCATCCATGGGTCTTGGACCGTGCTGAGCCGCAGCCATATTTAGAGGTGACACAGCGAAGCGCAGTCATAAGGGAAGTGGAGCTTACAGAGAGTTGAATGGTTGACATACTTGCAAGAACCCATAGGGTAGTGCATGTTTTATGCCAGGCTCTGTCCGGGGCACAAGATCTGATAGAGGGGGTGTTCTGTATCACATGGGCCGGCTGAGCGGGATTGCGCAGGTCCCAAATGATGCTGTAAAATCATGCTCTCCAAGGTCAGAGGATGACTAGTTTGGAAGTTCACTGTTGATGGAATCGACTACTGAACTCAATATCACAGCTTGTGAAGGCTGCTAGTATATATTATCAGACCTATATAGAAGCCGACAATTCCAAAGAGAAGTCTCTTAAGGCAAACAATTTGGATTGGAAAATAATGGAATGAGTCATGCAATACTCAGTTTGATCAATGAAGGCTTGAAGGAGTTATTTATGTATAGCAGGGGTCTGAAACCTGTGGCTCTCCAGATGTTTTTGACTATGAGTCTCATGGTACCCCACCCTTGACTATGCCCGCTGCGGCTGATGGGAGATTTGGTCCAAAACATCTGGAGAGCCAAAGGCTGCAGACCCATGATATAAAGGTTCAAGAGGTCTGCATGGAAAGTATGAAGTTAGTGACTCTCTCCACAAGTGAAGGAATTTTTGGGAAGCTCACTTTTGATCTGGTTACTCACACAGAGTAGATGTGGTTCTGCATGTACAGATAAACAATCACTTTTATTGATAACTAGCAAAAGTACCCGTTCTCCAAACGGGTTCCGCCCGTAGACAAGATAACACTCTCATCAATGGATGAAAATCAGTGATCCTGTAGGTCGCTGCCAGATTTGCTTATCACTTGATGTGATTTGCACCCCTGAGTAAGCAGCATGTGGCTGGCTGACATACCCTAGAGCAGACGTTGGGGGGAGGCGAGAGGTGGTGTGCTGCTGCATACTGGGACCTTCTGTGCTCTCTCCCCACCTGTCGCCTCACCCTGACGTGGAGCAGATCGTTGTGGTGCATTGCGGTGCAAATATCTTGGAAACCGTGCATCCTTGGGCCTTGAAGCGTGGTTTTCGATGGCCCATAGGAACCTTGAGTTGTCTTCCTCGTGTCAGGACCGGTTCTTCTACAACGGCATTGATGTTTTCGCCAATTTCAGGCAACCGTCTCATGTGGGAAGGCTCTGAAATCCTGGGAGAGTGGTGGGGGTCCACATGTTATGTAGCCAGTCATGTCCGGAGGGTCCTAACAGGTAACTATGCAACATTTGGTGCAGATTGGTGAAACGGTGTGGAATTGGATAAGGAACAATGCTTCGCCAAGCCTCAAACTCAGAAAACAAATTTTGACTTGTGCTGAAATCCAGGGAAAGGGGTGGGGTGTCCACATGTCATGTAGCCAGAAATGCCCACAGGGTCCTAAAAGGTAACTATGCAAAATGTGGTGCAGATTGGTGAAGCGGTGTGGAATTGTATAAGTAACAAAGCTTTGCCAAACCACAAATTCACAAAGAAATGTTGACTCGTGCTGAAATCCGGAGAATGGGGTGGGGTGTCCAAATGTCAAAGGCAGTATTATCCAGAGGGTCCTAACAGGTAACTATGCAGCATTTGGTTCAGATTGGTGAAACGGTGGGGAATTGTTTAAGGAACAACGCTTTGCCACAAACTCAGCCACCCATAAATGATAACTTTTATAAATATAGAAGATGGATATAATATAAAATTGCTTATTTATAACACGCATAATACCCAGAGGTTTCTAAGCACGTACCCGGGGATAGAACCTGTGTTGCTCCGCGTCATCTTGCGTCCAAGGCAAGCATGTTGCCCCTGAGCTATCCTCCCGAGACTCTCCCCACTACTAGAGCATGATTCATTTTAAGTCCCTCGTGCAAATCAAATGACATTATTCGACATGAGTGATCACAAGTGAGGTGTGTGAGTTTTCAGTGGGAGGGGTAGGAATGCTTCCATGTCGTACTACCAGGACGCTTATTCATGGCAGTCGATCTATACATTGGTGCTTTGCTATCGTTTCACCTGCATCACCGGGCCTGTTATCACACACATGGCACCTTTGTCTGGTAGGGGGGTCTGCCCCCTTTTCACATCCTCTGACTTATCACAGTCCACCATTTCCCGTTTCCAGGCACTATGTCGAAGGCTTCACCCCAATTTTGGCACTCAAGGTCTTCTGTCTCACCTCAAGTCCGAATGATTCGCCAGCGAGGCGAAGTTTCATCAACCCACCACAATGCCGCGCTCATGTCCACCTTCCTTTCCTGCCACCCCTATACTGCACCACACTTTAGGCCATGTCTCCTGTGCTTGCAGCCGGGCAGCTCCTCCTGCCCACCTCCACAGTACCGTGCCCTTTCCAGCATTACACAGACACCTGCGTTGACAAGATGTTAGTGGCTTGGCAGACCATTACTGTTAATGAGATGAAAAGAAAAGTACCAAAGGATTCAGTATCAAACATAGGTCACTATAAACTCAGAGAATCCTATTAAAGGCAAAGCATACAGATTCAATAGGTCCTATGTCTATATAGACATATGTCTATATGCAAATTAGCATAGAGGGTCCTGGGAGTCTCTCTGCCAGACATTAGTCTGGGTTGCGAGAGCCTTACCCAGAGTCTTTAGCTCACTATCTTCACAGAGGAAAAATGTCCATAACATATCAGTCTTTGTCCTGCCCTGGGGCAGTCCAGCACCGAAATGCTAAGCAATTCTCCTCTGAACAAGAGTACCAACAGAAACCCCAGACACGTGTTTCGGTCTGGTTGGACCTCATCAGTAGGGTGGATCTGTGCCTCTCTAAGAACAGTGAGCAAGGGGTCCATGTCTGGATTCCCCTAGTAACTTAGGGTGAGACCCAAAGTTACTTAAATATGCAAATTGACAAAGGGGGTCCTGGGAGTCTCTCTGCCAGACATTAGTCCTGGTTATGAGAGCCTTACCCAGAGTCTTTAGCTCACTATCTTCACAGAGGAAAAATGTCCATAACATATCAGTCTTTGTCCTGCCCTGGGGCAGTCCAGCACCGAAATGCTAAGCAATTCTCCTCTGAACAAGAGTACCAACAGAAACCCCAGACACGTGTTTCGGTCTGGTTGGACCTCATCAGTAGGGTGGAGCTGTGCCTCTCTAAGAAAAGTGAGCAAGAGATCCGCGTCTGGATTACTCTAGTAACTAAGATATACAAGGTCAACATGTTTCAGCCCCACAATGCTTTTCAGCTGGTCCTTTTTCTGCAATATTGGCAGAAGGGTGCTGTACCAGACCCCTTACATTACCATGCATCACAAACTGCACTTTCCTGCTTAGTCATCAGACGCTTTCCCCTGAATTGCAGATATTGCCCCTTACGTGGTGGGGATTTATACAGCATAACTAACCCCCTAAATTTCAGATACTGCACGAGACATGATCGGGCATTTGTCAGCTGAGCTACCACCATAAATCATATGTCCTGCACCATACATGGTCAGCCCGTTTACAACAGACCTATCCCCCTAAATTGCATACACTGTAGCTTACATGCTCAATCTTTAGACAGCAGAGCTATCCCCCTAAATCCCATGTCCTGTACCCTGCATGGCCATGCTAGAGCACCTGCCCTGCGCCACACACTGTCAGACTTTAGACTTCAGAACTAGCCCTCGTAAATTGCATACACTGTAGCTTACATGCTCAATCTTTAGACAGCAGAGCTATCCCCCTAAATCCCATGTCCTGTACCCTGCATGGCCATGCTAGAGCACCTGCCCTGCGCCACACACTGTCAGACTTTAGACTTCAGAACTAGCCCTCGTAAATTGCATACACTGTAGCTTACATGCTCAATCTTTAGACAGCAGAGCTATCCCCCTAAATCCCATGTCCTGTACCCTGCATGGCCATGCTAGAGCACCTGCCCTGCGCCACACACTGTCAGACTTTAGACTTCAGAACTAGCCCTCGTAAATTGCATACACTGTAGCTTACATGCTCAATCTTTAGACAGCAGAGCTATCCCCCTAAATCCCATGTCCTGTACCCTGCATGGCCATGCTAGAGCACCTGCCCTGTGCCACACACTGTCAGACTTTAGACTTCAGAACTAGCCCTCGTAAATTGCATACACTGTAGCTTACATGCTCAATCTTTAGACAGCAGAGCTATCCCCCTAAATCCCATGTCCTATACCCTGCATGGCCATGCTAGAGCACCTGCCCTGCGCCACACACTGTCAGACTTTAGACTTCAGAACTAGCCCTCGTAAATTGCATACACTGTAGCTTACATGCTCAATCTTTAGACAGCAGAGCTATCCCCCTAAATCCCATGTCCTGTACCCTGCATGGCCATGCTAGAGCACCTGCCCTGTGCCACACACTGTCAGACTTTAGACTTCAGAACTATCCCTCGTAAATTGCATACACTGTAGCTTACATGCTCAATCTTTAGACAGCAGAGCTATCCCCCTAAATCCCATGTCCTGTACCCTGCATGGCCATGCTAGAGCACCTGCCCTGCGCCACACACTGTCAGACTTTAGACTTCAGAACTATCCCTCGTAAATTGCATACACTGTAGCTTACATGCTCAATCTTTAGACAGCAGAGCTATCCCCCTAAATCCCATGTCCTGTACCCTGCATGGCCATGCTAGAGCACCTGCCCTGTGCCACACACTGTCAGACTTTAGACTTCAGAACTAGCCCTCGTAAATTGCATAAACTGTAGCTTACATGCTCAATCTTTAGACAGCAGAGCTATCCCACTAAAGGCAGAGAGCAGGAACCACAACAAGTACAAAATGGCCAGGCAACCAGAGGGAGACCACATGGCTCAAACGTATGTCTTGTTGTGGCTTTTCAAACAAGTTCTTCCCCAGACATCATACCAACCTGTGTAGAGGTATAGTATAGTAATGGCAGCACCAGATAACTCACCGTAGGAAATTAGAGGGGGAAAAAGTCCTCAGAAAAACAGTGAAAGGAAAAAGCATATTTTCTGCGGTTATTTCTCCAAATCTGGGCACATTTTTAAGAAATATAGGGGTGGGAGCTAAGGGGTATAGTTAAGGTTTGGAGTAAAGAAGGGGGCACATGGGATCTCCCACCACGTTTTAACCCCCCAAAAAAGATACTGTCATTTCACGTTTCGAAATGTTTACGTAAATCCGGTGGGAACAACGTAGGTTTTCATAGCAGCAGTGCCAACATCCTAGAAAATGTTCGACTTCCACCTGAGACTCAGTAAAGCAGCATTTTGACACATCAGTTGTTGACCAGAACTAGGTTTGTGCTCAGCATCCACACGTGGTGTCTGACGGGTTCTACATTTTACCCCAGGCCGCGCCTGCCCGTTATCAGCCAGTATCCACTGATGACCCTCACCAGGCTGCCCTACCTGATGAGGAAAAGGTATCACGCCTAAGACTAGGTTCAGCAATGGAGTCCCTCTTAGAAGAGAAAGGTTACGGGGTCCAACCTCAAACCGTCCAATAGGGAGAGCCTGCCCAGCAGTGATTCGCGGTTCGCCTCAGTCACCTGACTCTTCTCGCTCCCTCTCAAGAGGCTACAAGCCTGTGTTGGGTTGAGCATCTCCCGCACAGGCTTGGGATAGAGATAGGACTGCGACTCTGCTCGCTCCCTCTCCAGAGGCTACAAACCTGTGTTAGGTTGAGCAGCTCCAGCACGTGGTTGGGATAGAGATAGGACTGCGACTCTTCTCGCTTACTCTCAAGAGGCTACAAGCCCGTGTTGGGTTGAGCAGCTCCGGCACAGGCTTGGGATAGAGATAGGACTGTGACTCTTCTCGCTTCCTCTCAAGAGGCTACAAGCCTGTGTTGAGTTGAGCAGCTCCGGCACAGGCTTAGAATAGAGGTAGGACTGCGACTCTTCTCGCTCCCTCTCCAGAGGCTACAAGCCCGTGTTGGGTTGAGCATCTCCCACACAGGCTTGGGATAGAGATAGGACTGTGACTCTTCTCGCTTCCTCTCAAGAGGCTACAAGCCTGTGTTGGGTTGAGCAGCTCCAGCACAGGCTTGGGATAGAGGTAGGACTGCGACTCTTCTCGCTCCCTCTCCAGAGGCTACAAGCCCGTGTTGGGTTTAGCAGCTCCGGCACAGGCTTGGGATAGAGATAGGACTGCGACTCTTCTCGCTTCCTCTCAAGAGGCTACAAGCCCGTGTTGGGTTGAGCATCTCCCACACTGGGCTTGGGATAGAGATAGGACTGTGACTCTTCTCGCTTCCTCTGAAGAGGCTACAAGCCTGCGTTGGGTTGAGCAGCTCTGGCACAGGCTTGGGATAGAGATAGGACTGCGACTCTTCTCGCTTCCTCTCAAGAGGCTACAAGCCTGTGTTGGGTTGAGCAGCTCCGGCACAGGCTTGGGATAGAGGTAGGACTGCGACTCTTCTCGCTCCCTCTCCAGAGGCTACAAGCCCGTGTTGGGTTGAGCAGCTCCAGCACAGGCTTGGGATAGAGATAGGACTGCGACTCTTCTCGCTTCCTCTAAAGAGGCTACAAGCCTGCGTTGGGTTGAGCAGCTCTGGCACAGGCTTGGGATAGAGATAGGACTGCGACTCTTCTCGCTTCCTCTGAAGAGGCTACAAGCCTGCGTTGGGTTGAGCAGCTCTGGCACAGGCTTGGGATAGAGATAGGACTGCGACTCTTCTCGCTTCCTCTGAAGAGGCTACAAGCCCGTGTTGGGTTGAGCAGCTCCGGCACAGGCTTGGGATAGAGATAGGACTGCGACTCTTCTCGCTTCCTCTGAAGAGGCTACAAGCCTGCGTTGGGTTGAGCAGCTCTGGCACAGGCTTGGGATAGAGATAGGACTGCGACTCTTCTCGCTTCCTCTGAAGATGCTACAAGCCTGTGTTGGGTTGAGCAGCTCTGGCACAGGCCTGGGATAGTGATAGGACTGCGACTCTTCTCGCTTCCTCTGAAGAGGCTACAAGCCCGTGTTGGGTTGAGCAGCTCCGGCACAGGCTTGGGATAGAGATAGGACTGCGACTCTTCTCGCTTCCTCTGAAGAGGCTACAAGCCCGTGTTGGGTTGAGCAGCTCCAGCACAGGCTTGGGATAGAGATAGGACTGCGACTCTTCTCGCTTCCTCTGAAGAGGCTACAAGCCTGCGTTGGGTTGAGCAGCTCTGGCACAGGCTTGGGATAGAGATAGGACTGCCCCTGTCACGCAGCGGATCTAAAACAGCTGCGAGCGCACCCTGGTCACCTTTTGCATAGAGTAATGCAACTACTTCTGCCAGGAGTCCACGTAATAACCAACCTGACTCCCTGCAGATGCGTAGAAAGGATCTCCACAGGTTAATGAAGGGTTTCACGCTTGGACAAATGCAGTGCCATTTTGAACGAATCATTGCGGCTCCTGCCAAGGGCCCTACGTCCATTGGGGCCCTTTTCATAGCTAGATCTGGAGTCTGCTCGTTCTGGACAGATTGGGGGCTTGCACCCTCCCGTCCCCGCTCCCTCAGTGATTGGTCTTCTGCCGCTCCCTACAATCATTTAGTAGGTGCCCATCCTCCTGATCCAGGTTATTTCACCTAAACCTTTGAGGTAGAGCTAAAAATAGGTGACGTTTCATCATGAAAATGTACCTCATTTATTACCTTGGAATACCGCCGGAGGTAAATTTACATACCTCCCAACCCTGAATGGGGCGGAAGGTAAAGCCAGAAATATTTAAATAAATACCTTCTGATTTACCATTGCCACCCCACTCTTTATGCCCCCCCGCCCCAAGTCTTTATAGAAGGGAATAAGTTAGGTGCAAGATACAGAGGTGTCCTACGCTCGAAAATGCATGGGAGTTAGAGTGAGTTAAAGAGGGTGAGTGTGAGTGTGAGCTTTCGCGCGGTAAATACCGCTGGCCGTACCTCAGCGTGATGATATGGACATTACGTGAGACCGTATCACCTGCTGATATTTAGACCCCAGATAGCAAGGCCTGGGCCAGATGTGCTGCAAAGGCTTACAGCACTAAATGTATTTATTTATTTATTTGCTTATTTATTTATTTATTAGCATTTTTAAAGCGCACAGCAGCCCCATGGCATCATGGTGCTGATACAAGAAAAAATCTGTTACATGTAACAGGAAGAGAATCAGATCTGGATACAGTGGAACATAGGAGGTGTTACAGGCATGAGAAAATAAATGCAGGTACAGTAACAACTGAGGGGCTGATTCATGGAATTATTTGCGCCAAAAAACGGGATTTGTGCGCCATTCTGCCCGCAAATCCCCTTTTGTTCAACAGGGATTTGCGCGCAGAATGGCGCACCAATCACCGTTTTTCGGCTCAAATAATTCCATGAATCAGCGTATATATATGCATACTTAGTTACAGTTGTCAGTATCATGGGAATACAGTTGGAGATCGGGTGGGTCACTTGAAAAAAGTGATTTTGAGGCCTTTGCGGAATGTGGCAAGGGAGGTTTCCGCTCGCAGGGCGTTGGGCAAGGCATTCCAGAGGTTGGGAGCTAGATGGGGGAAGAGTTGAGAGGAGTCAGTAGTTAGCCCTTGGCAACAAAGCATACATTTCCCTGCTCAGCAGCCATTGGTACCATTATGCCCGCCTGATAGGCACACCCTGAAAGCAACTAAGAACCATGCAAAGAGTTGCTCTTTACTTCTCTGCAAATATTCTTATCTTCAGCTTCTGCTGTTCAGAGACCTGCTTTGGCTCAGTGCACTGTGCATGTGCGTGTTGCACCATTGTCAATTAACCGAATCCCCGAACTACACTGTTATTTGAAGGTGCTGCCCGAAGGGTTGGATTTGGGGGCCGCTGGTGAACTAGAGAACATCACTGCGCTTCTGCATGTGAAACTTCCAGGACAGAGCACCCATAAAAGGTAATCCCATAGGACAGTTTGTGAGGTTCCTGTGAATTCATTGTGACCACATCTCTTCTTTCTGACCACATCCCTCCTTTCTGACCACATGCCTTCTTTCTGACCACATCCCTCCTTTCTGACCACACGCCTTCTTTCTGACCACACCCCTTCTTTCTGACCACATCCCTTCTTTCTGACCACATCCCTCCTTTCTGACCACATGCCTTCTTTCTGGCCACATCCCTCCTTTCTGACCACATGCCTTCTTCCTGACCACATCCTTTCTTTCTGACCACATGCCTTCTTTCTGACAACATGCCTTCTTTCTGACCACATCCTTTCTTTCTGACCACATGCCTTCTTCCTGACTACATCCTTTCTTTCTGACCACATGCCTTCTTTCTGACAACATGCCTTCTTTCTGACCACATCCTTTCTTTCTGACCACATGCCTTCTTCCTGATCACATCCTTTCTTTCTGACCACATGCCTTCTTTCTGACAACATGCCTTCTTTCTGACCACATGCCTTCTTTCTGACCACATCCCTTCTTTCTGACCGCATGCCTTCTTTCTGACCACATGCCTTCTTTCTGACCACATGCCTTCTTTCTGGCCACATGCCTTCTTTGAGACCCACCCTCTTCATTGTGAGCAAGTTGCTTCATTAAGACCATATCCCTTCATTGTGACCCACTCACTAAGGTGTGACCACATCCCCTCACAGTGGCCCACGTGCTTCACTGTGACTATATACATTCATTTTGACCCACTCACTGCATTGTGACCACATCCCTTCATTGTGGCCCACTCACTAAATTGTGACCATATCCCTTCACAGTGAACCACTTGCTTTATTGTGACCGTATCCCTTCATTGGGACCCACTCACTGCATTGTGACCACATCCCTTCTTTCTGGCCCACTCTCTACATGGTTGCCATATCCCTTCATTAAATTGCGACCTCATTCCTTCATTGTGGCCCACTCACTAAATTGTGCCCACATCCCTTCAGTGACCATAAACCTTCATTGTAGCCCACCCACTGCATTGTGACCACATCTCTTCATTGTGACCCACTCACTACATAGTCACCACATCCCTTCATTTTGAGCCACTCACTAAATTGTGACCACATCCCTTCATAGTGCCTGGTTTCCTTTATTGTGACCATATCCCTTCTTTATGACCCACTAAATTGTGACCACATCCCTTCAGTGACCCACATGCTTCATTGTGACCATAAACCTTCATTGTGACCCACTCACTGCATTGTAACCACACCCCTTCCTTGTGGCACACTCACTTTATTGTGACCCCTTTGCTTAATTGCTTCTTTGTGACCGTATACCTTCCTTATGACTCACTTATTTAATGGTGACCATATCCCTTCATTTTGACCCACTCACTTGATTGTGACCACGTTTCTTCATTTTGACACACTCTCTCGATTGTGTTCTCACGCTCCCACACGTGACTTCAATCTCTTTATTGTGACCCAATCACTTCATCGTGGCCCTTATCTCCTTGTCTCGATCCAATCAGTTAATTGTGACTTAATTTATTGAGGCTCAATCACTGGCCCAATCGGTTTATTGGGATTCCTATCTCTTCATTGTCACGCAACCTCTCAATTGTGACCCGTATTTCTCCAATTTGACCCAATCTGTTCATTGTGACTCAATTGCCGACCCAATATATTTACCGTGACCCCTATTTCTTAACTGAAACCATTCTAACCATTGTATCCTAAACCCTTCATTTTGACCCTGTATCATCAAAGTGAACTTATCTCTTCTTTGTAACCCAATCTCTTCTTTCTGACCCTATGTTTACTTTATAGTCCACCTCTTCAAGAGGACTTAATGTCTCCTTTGTGGCCCAAAGAAATTACTGTGATCTACTCTCTTTGCTGTGACCCATCTCTACATTGTTATCCAGTTTCTCTTTTAATTTAGGGCTAGAGTACATGTGTGCCACAGAAATGGCTTCTTGGCACTAGTGAGCCTGGGGAAGCAGGAAAGCACTGGGCACTAGAAACTGAAAGTGTTCTTAAATCTCCAGATCTTGTGTTTACGCCTAAAGGTCAAGTAGGAAGGATAGCTTTGTGTATCAAGCGGGGGGGGGGGGGGGAAGGGGAGAGTGTTCCAGAGTGAGGGGCTAGGACTGAGATTGAACAGCCACCTTTACAAGAGGAACAATGACTAGGAAGAGTGAGGAGCATCTGGGAGGAAGAATGAAGCGGGGAGATTCTTTTAGAAGAAAAGAGAGGGTCCGCTGCCAGACAGACCATGGAACACGATGCACAACATGTTGAATTGGGGAAGGAAAGCCAGTGGTTTTCTGTCAAGCGATGAGAGGTGGGTAAAAAGCTAAGACGCATGGAGATGTGGCACAGCAGAATTCTGAACAATTATCAATGACTGGAGGAGAAAAAAGGGAAGATCAAGATAGAGAGTAGAGTAGAGTAGAGTTGCATGACTTAATGGAGGCAGACGCCCCAGATATCCTTGCACGTGACGCAAAAGCCGTAAATGATACCAGCACAAGGAGGAGCTTTGGCTGAGCTGGGGGAGAAATAAAAATTTAGAGCCGATTTGTTTGATGAAAGGAACAGATGAAGAGCAGGTGCCTGGACAGACAACAACGGCCATTTTAACAGAGAAAAGCACTAGAGATTTGCGGCTCATCCAGATGGAAATGGCTGCCTTGTAGGATTGAAGCTGAGCAGAAGTGGCTCCCGCTCTCCACCGAAATGGACAAGGCGTTGGGTGTCATCAGCATACGTATAGAAAGTAGTACTCCCAAAGGAGGAAAATGAGAGCAGCAAGAGCCTGAACATAGCGATTAAAAAGAATGGGTGAGAGAGAAGAGCCCTGGGGGACACCACAAATGAAAGGACAGAAGGAAGAAAAGAAGGGAAGGAATGGAAGAGTTTGGGTGCAGTCTAGTAGGAAAGAGGAAATTCATGAGAGCACGGTTCCATGGATGCCCCGGGAGCCCTGCCTACAAAATAGGACTGTAATAGCCCACCAGACCAGTAACCCCTGCAGCATTTGCTGCCCATCAAATATCGCCCAAGGCAGCTAGGAGGGCAGTTCCACTACTGTGTCCCTGGCAAAACCCAGTTTGGAAAGGGTGAAGGATAGAGCGAGTCCTGATGAAAAACTGTATTTGGGTGGTAGCGGTGCTCCACGGAGCTAACAAGAGAATGAGGTGCTAATCGCATGATGGAAAGCTGCACAAATAGGAGGAGTCAGACAGGTTTGAAGAATAGTGACAGGGCAGGGGTGAAGATGCAATGCAGATTCAGTTTTAAAGAAAGAGAGTAGTAAGAGTAGGGAGGTCCTGTGGAGCGGAGGTAGTAAAGACTGGGGAGGGGGCTAGAGGGGGAGAGATAGAGGGCTTGGCTAAAGGCAAGAGAGGTGGTGGATCAGGAAAGTTAGTGGTGATATTAGAGCAAATACTGCTAACCTTTTCTTCAAAAAAAGAGGAGAGCTTTTCACAGATTCCTGGGGAGGGAGCGATAGTAGAGGCGGCAGCTAGCAGGAAGGTAAGTCCTGTAATGATCTGCAACAGTTCTTTATGGGTATCGCTGGCTGGTTTACTTAGGATAGCTTCTCATGACAGTCAAGTAGAGATACATTGAGTATTTTTGCAGATATCTCAATGGACCAAAATCTGGTTTGATCTGCACACTTAGGAGCAGTTTTGGGGCCGCCAGATCTGGGAATAACCATTTTAGGCGAGAGAAGTAGTTCACATGTATGCCCATTTTAAATGGAGTAAGGGCCTCCTGAGTGGAAGTGGTCCAGTCGCTAAAGGCAATGGAGCCAGACTCAAGGTCAGAAGCATGAGTTGGGAGTTAACCAAAAGGAGCAGATTGGAAAGAACAGGGAGTGAGACTTCTCAAAGGCCGATGGGTATAGAAAGAGAAGTAGGGAAGGTACCGGCAAACCGAGTGGAAAGCACGCAGTAAACAGAATGCAGAAATGGTCTGTCCAGGCTGGAGGAATGGCAGAAGTACCAGTAAAATGGTTTAGGTTAGTGACGGGGGCGAGAGGGGGGCAGTAAATAAGTACCAATCTCATCTTTGTGACCCACTCTCTTGAGTGTCCCCTAATCTCTTCTTTAAGACCCCCATCTCTTCTTTGCGATCCACCCTTTTCATTGTGGCACAGGGCCTCATTATTAGTTTGCCGGTCCGAAATTAACATGTCCGAGCCCTCCGAAGAGAGGAGCCTTGTGCTCAAATGTACCGGCATGCGCTGGTGCCAATGGACAAAAGAGGGCCTCTTCGAGGATATCAGGCAGTTCAGGAAGGTGAATGGAGCGATGCAGAACAAGTCCCCACTACTCAAGCAAGGCCTCCACTTGTGGGCAGAGGCAGGGTGAGAGTGCGGGATAGAGTCGCTATTTCGCAACAGCGGTAGAAAAGAAACGGGCTCCTGCGCGAGGGGCCACCGGTTAGGGTATGGACTACTCACCGGTCCCCGACGCAGGCAGACCCAGACTTCTCCAGTTCAGTTCACGTTGCTGGCAGGTTCAACTGCGATGATCAGGACATCTCGACACCGTGTAGATTCTGCACAGCAGGATGCAGGGTCGAGGGTGTCCCAAATGCAGCAGACGTGCATGGGTTGTTACCACAGCAGGGCAGCACGGTAACTGCGTTTACTCTGGTCCAGGCGCACTCGTCTCACTTCAGACCTGGGAATGCCAAGTGTCCAAAATTCGGAGTGAGGGTGCCGTAGACGCAGAGCAAGCAGTAGACCAAGTTTCGAGGGCTTCCCCGAAACGGCAGCGGTGACAGAGCAAAGTGTCCTGCATAAGCTGGTCAGCCCACTGGTTGGCCCAGGGACACTTCCAAAGAGGCTTACTTGCAAGGTTTGATAAAGGTGCCGGGAATAGTTTATCCCACTATTCCAATGGGTCGAAGCGCCTTCGCACACCTTCTAGGACGATCAGATGCAGAGGGGTCTCGCAGGACGACAGCAGTTCAGGGTGCCAAACCTTAAGCGGGTCACCAGCGGTTCCTCGACTCAGCTTCTTGTTGCAGGATACTTGGCTCCTTATCCCTTGTTCGGTGTGAACTCAGGAGATCGACATGGTAGTGGTGTTTTCAGCCTCCTCTTATCCAAAGTTCCCTTCACGCCAAAACGGAGAGGACCCAATGGGAGATCTGCTCACAAACACTCACACCATACGTGGGCCTATCACAGACCACAGTGGTCCCAGGCATTCAGGACACTCCAGACTCTGGCACCCAGGAAGTGTATAGGGAACAGACATCCCAACCCACATCCTGGAGGCACACACAAGGCATGCAGAAGCCCGCGAAAGCTTTGGGTTTCACGGGAAAGTGCATGACCAAATAAGGACTGACCCGGGTCGGGTCGGCTCGACCTGGGGAAGGTGAAGTGGCAAGACGGTCAGCGGACAGGACAAAGAACCTCGTGGCATGGCCATTTTGGAGCCAGGCCACTCATTTGTGCCAAACGCGGTTAGCACGGATAACATGGCGAAAAATGGTTCAAAACACAAGAGAAACGATAGCTGCCACCAGTCCTGTCCGTGACACACTTGCACAGTTAATAATAAGTCCAGCGAGAGTTGCTAGGGCCTTTGGAATGACTAGAGACCCAAGAGCGCTGGTAAAGTAAGTTACACTGCACTCTTGTTTTTTTATGTTGCACACAAGCTGCAACATGAGGTAAGGACTTAGGGAAACGAAGTCTCCCAGTACTGACTGTCTTAAGGGCATGTCAGTTTCCCCATAAGAATTGAGCGAAAGCCCAGAGGAGTGCGGCAGAAGGCTGCGCTTCTCTGGCAAAGTCTAGATCCGGGTGTAAAACAACAGCAAAAAGTTTGGGGGTTGCCACATGGAGGGAAAATTACATACAATATGAAATCTTTCCTAACACTCGCCCCTCCCAGACGAAGGACAGGGGGAACTAATCCACCCCTGGATGAGTCTCTTGTTCAGGCTGGTTAAACATTCTGGACAACCCATCAGCATTGCTATGTTGGACACCTGGACTATGCTCAATAGTGAAGTCGAAGCCTTGTAGACTTATGGACCACCTAAGCAACTTTGGATTCTCTCCCTTCATGTTCATTAGCCACTTTAAGGGTTTATGGTCAGTTTGCACAGTGAAGTGGGTCCCATAGAGGTAGGGCCTCAGCTTCCGTAGGGCCCACACAACAGAGAAACATTCTTTCTCTACTATGGACCATCTGAGCTCTCTGTCCCTAAACTGGCAACTAATGAAACCAATACGGTGTTCCTTACCCTTCTCATCTACTTGTGATAGTACAGCCCCTATCCCAGTGTCAGAGGCATCTGTCTGCACAATAAAATGTCTTTGGTAATCAGGGGCCCTGAGAACAGGGACCTGGCACAAGGATTCTTTTAAGCCTTTGAAGGCCTTCTCACACTCTTCAGTCCAAGTTACCTTCTTGGGTTTCTTCGGAGTGGTGAGAGCAGTCAGGTGGGCAGCTATGGTGCCATAGTCTGCCATGAAATTTCTGTAATACCCAGTGAGTCCTAAGAAGGCTCTCACTTGGGTCTGTGTAGTGGGGGTAGGCCAGTCTTGTACTGCTTGTACATTACTGGGTAGAGGCTGTATCCTCCCTCCACCTACTTCATGTCCAAGGTAATCCACTGAGCCTTGTCCAATCTGGCATTTACTGGCCTTTATGGTCAAGTGGGCTTTCTGAAGAGCCTGTAACACAATCCCAAGGTGTTTCACATGGTCTTCCTAGGTGGTACTGAAAACTGCTATATCATCCAGATATGCAAGACAGAATACATCCAACCCATTCAACACATGATTCACAAGCCTCTGGAAAGTAACAGGTGCATTCTTCAATCCAAAAGGCATTACCCTGAACTGGTAAAGACCTTCTGGAGTTGAGAACGCTGTCTTCTCCTTGGCATGTTCTGCGAGGGCTATTTGCCAATAGCCTGCAGTGAGGTCAAACGTGATGAGGTACTTGGAGGCACCCAAGGTATCCAACAGCTCATCTGTTCGAGGCAAGGGGTGGGCATCTGTCTTGGTGACAGCATTCAGAGCCCTGTAATCCACGCAGGACCTCAATTCGGAAGTACCTGCTTTTGGAACCAAAACCACAGGGCTGGACCAAGGACTACTAGAGGGTTCAATCACCCCAAGATCTAACATTTTGTTGACCTCCGTCTTAATGTAAGGCCGTACTTTGTCTGACATCCTGTATCCCCTACTTTTGGTAGGTACACTGTCTCCTGTGTCTATGTTATGTTTGCACCAAGGTGTCAAACCAGGGGACTGTGAAAACAGGGGGGAAAATTGCCTAAGCAAACTTTTCACCTCAGCCTGCTGATCAGAAGTCAGGTGTGGGGCCACTCCGACACCCTCAAAGGAGCTATCTGACGGACCGCTTTGGAACAGGTCGGAGAGAGGTTCAGACTCCTCTTCCTCAACATCGGAAGCCAATAGCAGTGCTGCAATTTCAACTCTTGGGATGAAAGCCTTCAACCTATTTATATTTTTTGGAGCCTGTCCAGGCCTTCCAAGGTCCACTAAATAGTTGACCTCACCCAGGGGCTCCGCCACTGTGTAAAGGTCTGACCATTTATCCTGTGATCAGGACTTGCTGACTAGGTGTGAAGTTGATGAGGGAAGCTGTTTGGTCATACCAATGTTTCACCAGGGCTTGTCCTGCCTTCAACTTATCACTAGCCAGACCCATCAGGAGTACCATCCTTTTTCTGAGCCCTAACACATAGTCTACTACGTTGGTAGTAATAGGGTTAGTGGGCATCTCCCACCCCTCCTTGACTATGGCTAAGGGTCCCCGTACAGGGTGACCAAACAGAAGTTCGAAGGGGCTGAAGCCAACACCCTCCTGTGGTACCTCTCTGTAGGCAAACAGTAAGCATGGTAAAAGAAGATCCCATTTTCTTCTCTGAGGTTCTTCCAGAGCCCCAATCATACTTTTTAAGGTACTGTCAAACCGTTCCACCAGACCATTGGATACACTTCTATCATTCTTTCCACATAGCCTGCATATACTTTGACATAAAGTTGCTGCCTCTGTCAGACACAACTTCTTTAGGGAAGCCAACCCTAGTCAAGATGCAGAGTAAAGCTTTTGCGACTGACTTGGCAGTCAGAGTTTTTAATGGGATGGCCTCAGGATATCTGGTGGCATGGTCGACCAATACCAGGATAAACCTATTGCCTGAGGATGTTTGTGGATCAAGGGGACCAACTATGTCGATCCCTACCCTCTCAAATGGTACTCTCACAACTGGGAGTGGTACCAATGGAGCTTGGATTGTTGAGCCATTCTTACCAGATAACTGGCAGGAGGCACAACTCCTGCAGTGACCTTCTACTTGCATCCCCATCTTGGGCCAGTAGAATTGCATGGATAACCTTTGCTTGGTCCTCTTAATACCAAGGTGACCAGCAAGGGGCACTTCATGTGCCAGCTGCTGGAGGAAGGGTCTTACAGCAGGGGAACCACCAACCCCCTATGGTCTCCTTCTGTAGACTCTGTGGGCTCACCATACAGGAGTCCACCTTCCCAATAAATCCAATGCTTCCCAGGAGGTTCACCCTCAAGCTGGGAGCAGGCCTGTCTCCTTAGGCCTTCCAGAGATGGGCACTCACATTGGCCTTTACTGAATTCTTCCCCGTCAAGACCACCTTCTACTAACAAATCGTTTAGTTCAGGATGGTCATTGGAGTCAAATACTTCAGGCATCACCACCTCCTCGTCAGGTCTGGGTGATTGACCAACTACCTCCACCGCAGTGGTAGGCGAGTTAGGGGGAATATTTTCTTTCCCTCTTTTTGGTTTCTTGACTCCTTTAGCCTTGGGTTTCCCCTTTGACTGGGGCAGGGCATTGGCCTTGGCCAATGCTGCCCTCGTTTGAGACCTTGTGCAGGGTCTGTCAGCAGTATCTCCCACAAGCTCTACAGCTCTGAGATCATTGCCCAACAAGACCTTTCCTGGGACACTCCTCTGAATGCTCACTGGAATCCTGACTGCTGTACCATTGATAGTAAGATTTACAGGTATTACTGGAAACATGAGAGCTGGGCCGTCAGCCAACTTAGTGGGCATCAGAGTAGCTCTGGCAACTTCCTCTGAGTCTACCAAGGTAGAATCCACTACATTTTTTTTTGCCTGCTGCAAAGCCTCCGGTGAGTGTTCTTGTTTTTCCAGGCCATTTTGTTTTTAAATACCTGCCCTAGCAGTACGAGTGCCTAAATTTCCTGATCCCACCCCCTGACTTCCCTCCCGCAACCCTATCTCCTTCCCTGCTTCCTGGTCTCCCACCTCCCGCCTCCCGACCCACCCACCCAGCCTCTATTGGCCAGTAGGCTGTGTTGTGTTCCATCTAGCGGCCCGTGCAAGCTCCAAGGCCCCATTTGCTTGCTGCAAAGCCTCCAGTGAGTGTTCTTGTGTTTCCAGGCCATTTTGTTTTTAAATACCTGCCCTAGCAGTACGAGTGCCTAAATTCCCTGATTCCACCCCTGACTTCCCTCCCGCAACCCTCTCTCCTTCCCTGCTTCCTGGTCTCCCACCTCCCACCTCCTGAGCCACCCACCGTGCCCCGATTGGCCCAGCTATCCACTACTGAGCTCATCTCTGACCCCCCCCCAGGGCAGCCCTCTGCCCGGCAGCCCCATCGGCTAAGGACCTTGAGGCAAAGGACGGCTCCACGACAACGGCTCCAGGTCGTATCAGCAGGTATCCACAGGAGAAGCAAGACGCCAACAATAAGTAAGTGCGGCAAGGGCGGGGACAGAAGCAATTACTTCTCGCCATACTACCCCACCACTCAACCTTCACCATTTCGGAGGTGTGCTCAATAGCCTCTTTATACAAAGCTGAATCTAGTAGTGTCCCATTTGCCTCTCTGTGAAAGCTGAATTTAGTAGATGAGTTTAAAAGTGTGCCCAATATCCTCTGTGAAAGTTGACTATAGAGGTGTGTCCAATAGACGCTCTGTGAAAGTTGCATTTAGAAGTGTGCCCTATAGCCTCTCTGTGAATTTAGAAGTGTGCCCAATAGCCTCCCTGTGAAAGTTGCATTTAGAAGTGTGCCCAATAGCCTCGCTGGGAAAGTTGCATTTAGAAGTGTGCCCAAGATCCTCTGTGAAAGCTGACCATAGAAGTGTGTCCAATAGAAACTCTGTGACAGTTCCATTTAGAAGTGTGCCCTATAACCTCTCCGTGAATTTAGAAGTGTGCCCAATAGCCTCCCTGTGAAAGTTGCATTTAGAAGTGTGCCCAATAGCCTCTCTGGTAAATTGAATTTAGAAGTGTTCCCAATAGCCTCGCTTGTGCCCAAGATCCTCTGTGAAAGTTGACCATAGAAGTGTGTCCAATAGCCTCTCTGTGGAAACTTGATTTTAGAACTGAGCCCTATAGCCTCTCTGTGAATTTAGTAGTGTTCCCAATAGTTACTCTGTGAAAGTTGCATTTAGATGTGTGCACAATAGACACTCTGGAAAGTTGCATTTAGAAGTGTGCCCAATAACCCCTCTGTGAAAGTTGCATTTGGAAGTGTGCCCAATAGACACTCTGGAAAGTTGCATTTAGAAGTGTGCCCAATAGCCTCTCTGGTAAATTGAATTTTAGAAGTGTGCCCAATAGCCTCGCTGTGAAAGTTGCATTTAGAAGTGTGCCCAAGAGCCTCACTCTGAAAGTTGCATTTAGAAGTGTGCCCAATCACATCTGTGAAAGTTGATTATAGAAGTGTATCCAATAGACACTGTGGAAAGTTGCATTTAGAAGTGTACCGAATAGCCTCTGTGAATGTTGCATTTAGAAGTGTGCCCAATCGCATCTGTGAAAGTTGATTATAGAAGTGTATAAAATAGACACTGTGGAAAGTTGCATTTAGAAGTGTACCGAATAGCCTCTGTGAATGTTGCATTTAGAAGTGTGCCCAATATCCTCTGTGAAAGTTGATTATAGAAGTGTATCCAATAGACACCCTGGAAAGTTGCATTTAGAAGTGTACCAAATAGCCTCTGTGAATGTTGCATTTAGAAGTGTGCCCAATACCCTCTGTGAAAGCTGATTATAGAAGTGTATCCAATAGACACTCTGGAAAGTTGCATTTAGAAGTGTGCCCAATCGCATCTGTGAAAGTTGATTATAGAAGTGTATCCAATAGACACTGTGGAAAGTTGCATTTAGAAGTGTACCGAATAGCCTCTGTGAATGTTGCATTTAGAAGTGTGCCCAATATCCTCTGTGAAAGTTGATTATAGAGGTGTGTCCAATAGACACTCTGGAAAGTTGCATTTAGAAGTGTGCCCAATAGCCTCGTTGCGAAAGTTGCATTTAGAAGTGTATCCAATAGACACTGTGGAAAGTTGCATTTAGAAGTGTACCGAATAGCCTCTGTGAATGTTGCATTTAGAAGTGTGCCCAATATCCTCTGTGAAAGTTGATTATAGAAGTGTATCCAATAGACACTCTGGAAAGTTGCATTTAGAAGTGTGCCCAATAGCCTCTGTGAATGTTGCATTTAGAAGTGTGCCCAATACCCTCTGTGAAAGCTGATTATAGAAGTGTATCCAATAGACACTCTGGAAAGTTGCATTTAGAAGTGTGCCCAATCACATCTGTGAAAGTTGATTATAGAAGTGTATCCAATAGACACTGTGGAAAGTTGCATTTAGAAGTGTACCGAATAGCCTCTGTCAATGTTGCATTTAGAAGTGTGCCCAATATCCTCTGTGAAAGTTGATTATAGAGGTGTATCCAATAGACACTCTGGAAAGTTGCATTTAGAAGTGTGCCCAATAGCCTCGTTGCGAAAGTTGCATTTAGAAGTTTATCCAATAGACACTGTGGAAAGTTGCATTTAAAAGTGTACCGAATAGCCTCTGTGAATGTTGCATTTAGAAGTGTGCCCAATCGCATCTGTGAAAGTTGATTATAGAAGTGTATCCAATAGACACTCTGAAAAGTTGCATTTAGAAGTGTACCAAATAGCCTCTGTGAATGTTGCATTTAGAAGTGTGCCCAATAGCCTCGTTGCGAAAGTTGCATTTAGAAGTGTGCCCAATAGCCTCTCTGGAAAATTAAATTTAGAAGTGTACCAAATAGACGCTCTGTG
Source organism: Ambystoma mexicanum (assembly GCF_040938575.1). Classification (NCBI taxonomy): domain Eukaryota; kingdom Metazoa; phylum Chordata; class Amphibia; order Caudata; family Ambystomatidae; genus Ambystoma; species Ambystoma mexicanum. The sequence goes on from NC_090932.1 coordinate 93,477,251, forward strand.
AAAACTGCACTTAGAAGTGTGCCCAATAGCATCTGTGAAAGTTGATTATAGAAGTGTATCCAATAGACGCTCTGTGAAAGTTGCAGTTAGAAGTGTGCTCAATAGACACTCTGGAAAGTTGCATTTAGAAGTGTGCCCAATAGCCTCTCTGGTAAATTGAATTTTAGAAGTGTGCCAAATAGCCTCGCTGTGAAAGTTGCATTTAGAAGTGTGCCCAATATCCTCTGTGAAAGTTGATTATAGAAGTGTATACAATGGACGCTCTGTGAAAGTTACATTTAGAAGTGTGCCCAATATCCTCTGTGAAAGTTGATTACAGAGGTGTATCCAATACACACTCTGGAAAGTTGCATTTAGAAGTGTGCCCAAAAGCCTCTCTGGAAAATTGAATTTAGAAGTGTGCCAAATAGACACTCTGTGAAAATTGCATTTAGAAGTGTACCCAAAAGCCTCTGTGAGATTTGCATTTAGAAGTGTGCCCAATACCCTCCCTGGTAAATTGAATTTAGAAGTGCGCCCAGTAGCCTCTCTGTGGAAAATTGAATTTAGAAATGGGCCCAATAGCCTCGCTGTGAAAGTTGCATTTAGAGGTGTGCCCAATACCCTCTGTGAAAGTTGATTATAGAAGTGTATCCAATAGACACTCTGTAAAAGTTGCATTTAGAAGTGTGCCCAATATCCTCTGTGAAAGTTGATTATAGAAGTGTATCCAATAGACACTCTGGAAAGTTGCATTTAGAAGTGCTCCCAATAGCCTCTCTGGAAAATTGATTTTAGAAGTAGGCCCAATAGCCTCTCTAGAAAATTGAATTTAGAAGTGCTCCCAATAGCCTCTCTGGAAAATTGATTTTAGAAGTAGGCCCAATAGCCTCTCTGTGGAAAATTGAATTTAGAAGTGTGCCCAATGGCCTCACTGTGAAAGTTGCATTTAGAAGTGTGCCCAATATCCTCTGTGAAAGTTGATTATAGAAGTGTGTCCAATAGACGCTCTGTGAAAATTGCATTTAGAAGTGTGCCCAATAGCCTCTCTGGAAAATTGATTTTAGAAGTAGGCCCAATAGCCTCTCTGTGGAAAATTGAATTTAGAAGTGTGCCCAATGGCCTCGCTGTGAAAGTTGCATTTAGAAGTGTGCCCAATATCCTCTGTGAAAGTTGATTATAGAAGTGTGCCCAATAGACGCTCTGTGAAAATTGCATTTAGAAGTGTACCCAATAGCCCTCTGCCCAATAGCCTCTCTGGTAAATTGGTAATTGAAACTCTTTAATGCGACTCTATCGCGTCACTGTGGCCCCGTCTCTTCATTGTCAACACTACCTCTGCATTGTGACCTATTGGCCGGGTAGCTCATGGGAAGGAAATGTTTTGCCAGGTGATTCAGAAAGGAATCTGATACTGTTAACTTCTGCGGTATCGGTATCGCTGAACAGTAATAAAATTGACCTTAGTACTCTGATAGAAGGTTTGGGTAACACACAATCTCCGTTGGTATGAGGAACAAGACCTTGGCTAATTTGTTGCATCCTGTGATAGGTTTCACAAGCACTGCTGAAGGCGAGGGTGGTGGCCTGAGCAAGATTAAGGGCCTACGTGCTCGTGTTTTTCTTTTTACAGCTTTGATTCTGTTCCTTAGTGACTCACCTAAGAAGAACTTTAGGTTTAGGGAGCACCTCCCATGATCATTGCATTCACGGCCGCCAGATGCTGCAGACTATGTTTCTTGAGCCTCAAGACTCAGCTGAGGATGATCCGGGGAGGTCAGGACTGAGGAGCATTCGCAGAGCTGCGTGCCCTGCTTTTATAATCATGTCAGTATTCATGGTCAAGGCAAAGATTACCATATTTAATTTAAACAGGATACTTGCCCTGATTTTTCTCAGGTGTTGGGGCAGAGCAGGGACCTATGCAGGGGAGCTAGGGTGCCCCCCACCCCTTGATCCTGCATCCAGGCCTAAACTGGCATGAAAGGGATTCCGAGCCTGAGGCTCCTGCTTCTTTGCTGTAGAAGAAATGCCAAGGGCACCAGTGACAGTTCACAATGGCTCTCTTGCTCATCATTTAGAATGGTCTGCAGGCAGTGCCAGGAGTTTACAAGTAGGCTGCAGGGTGTGGGTGTTGCTTTGTGGCTCTTTCAGTGCTTGGCCAGAAGCAGTCCCTGTTAAAATGGATTTCTGAACTCGGACCTGGAGGGGCAGACGTTCAGAAGGCCAGCCTGGTTTCTTGGAACAGGGTAACCTCTGGACAAGCCAGACCAATCAGGGTAGCGATGGCGGCGGTCAAGACTAAGTCTCAAGAGGGGTGAGGGTGACTGAAAGCCCGCAATGAGCACACAAAGCAAGGACACTTACAAATTACTCCAGACAGTTGTTATATTAAAAATATAGACACATTTATTACAAGGCCTTTGTAACATCGACCATAGCAAAGAATCACAATAATACGAGAGTAAAGCAACACATCACAATCAATACAATATATATACAAGACCGAGGGGTCTAAGGAGTTAGGAGCACGTAATATGTAGACCACCTAGATGGGGAGGAAAACAGGCATTGCAAGTAATCATTAGACCCAGTTCGACATCTGAAATACACCTAACTAGGAGGAAGTCCGAGCCCTCCGAAGAGAGGAGCCTTGTGCTCAAATGTACCGGCATGCGCTGGTGCCAATGGACAAAAGAGGGCCTCTTCGAGGATATCAGGCAGTTCAGGAAGGTGAATGGAGCAATGCAGAACAAGTCCCCACTACTCAAGCAAGGCCTCCACTTGTGGGCAGAGGCAGGGTGAGAGTGCGGGATAGAGTCGCTATTTCGCAACAGTGGTAGAAAAGAAACGGACTCCTGCGCGAGGGGCCACCGGTTAGGGTATGGACTACTCACCGGTCCCCGACGCAGGCAGACCCAGACTTCTCCAGTTCAGTTCACGTTGCTGGCAGGTTCAACTGCGATGATCAGGACATCTCGACACCGTGCAGATTCTGCGCAGCAGGATGCAGGGTCGAGGGTGTCCCAAATGCAGCAGACGTGCACGGGTTGTTACCACAGCAGGGCAACACGGTAACTGCGTTTACTCTGGTCCAGGCGCACTCCTCTCACTTCAGACCTGGGAATGCCAAGTGTACAAAATTCGGAGTGAGGGTGCCGTAGACGCAGAGCAAGCAGTAGACCAAGTTTTGAGGGCTTCCCCGAAACGGCGGCGGTGACAGAGCAAAGCGTCCTGCATAAGCTGGTCAGCCCACTGGTTGGCCCCAGGACACTTCCAAAGAGGCTTACTTGCAAGGTTTGATGAAGGTGCCGGGAATAGTTTATCCCACTATTCCAATGGGTCGAAGCGCCTTCGCAGACCTTCTAGGATGATCAGATGCAGAGGGGTATCGCAGGACGACAGCAGTTCAGGGTGCCAAACCTTAAGCGGGTCACCAGCGGTTCCTTGACTCAGCTTCCTGTTGCAGGATACTTGGCTCCTTATCCCTTGTTCGGTGTGAACTCAGGAGATCGACATGGTAGTGGTGTTTTCAGCCTCCTCTTATCCAAAGTTCCCTTCACGCCAAAACGGAGAGGACCCAATGGGAGATCTGCTCACAAACACTCACACCATACGTGGATCTATCACGGACCACAGTGATCCCAGGCATTCAGGACACTCCAGACTCTCTGGCACCCAGGAAGTGTATTGGGAACAGACATCCCAACCCACATCCTGGAGGCACACACAAGGCATGCAGAAGCCCGCGAAAGCTTTGGGTTTCACGGGAAAGTGCATGACCAAATAAGGACTGACCCGGGTCGGCTCGACCTGGGGAAGGTGAAGTGGCAAGACGGTCAGCGGACAGGACAAAGAACCTCGTGGCATGGCCATTTTGGAGCCAGGCCACTCATTTGTGCCAAACGTGGTAAGCGCGGATAACATGACGAAAAATGATTCAAAACACAAGAGAAACGATAGCTGCCACCAGTCCTGTCCGTGACACACTTGCACAGTTCATAATAAGTCCAGCGAGAGTTGCTAGGGCCTTTGGAATGACTAGAGACCCAAGAACGCTGGTAAAGTAAGTTACACTGCACTCTTGTTTTTTTATGTTGCACACAAGCTGCAACATGAGGAAAGGACTTAGGGAAACAAAGTCTCCCAGTACTGACTGTCTTAAGGGCATGTCAGTTTCCCCATAAGAATTGAGCGAAAGCCCAGAGGAGTGCGGCAGAAGGCTGCGCTTCTCTGGCAAAGTCTAGATCCGGGTGTAAAACAACTGCAAAAAGTTTGGGGGTTGCCACATGGAGGGAAAATTACATACAATATGAAATCTTTCCTAATACTCGCCCCTCCCGGACTAAGGACAGGGGGAACTAATCCACCCCTGGATGAGTTTCTTGTTCAGGCTGTTTAAACATTCTGGACAACCCATCAGCATTGCTATGTTGGACACCTGGACTATGCTCAATAGTGAAGTCGAAGCCTTGAAGACTTATGGACCACCTAAGCAACTTTGGATTCTCTCCCTTCATGTTCATTAGCCACTTTAAGGGTTTATGGTCAGTTTGCACAGTGAAGTGCGTCCCATAGAGGTAGGGCCTCAGCTTCCGTAGGGCCCACACAACAGAGAAACATTCTTTCTCTACTATGGACCATCTGAGCTCTCTGTCCCTAAACTGGCAACTTATGAAACCAATACGGTGTTCCTTACCCTTCTCATCTACTTGTGATAGTACAGCCCCTATCCCAGTGTCAGAGGCATCTGCCTGCACAATAAAAGGTCTTTGGTAATCAGGGGCCCTGAGAACAGGGACCTGGCACAAGGATTCTTTTAAGCCTTTGAAGGCCTTCTCACACTCTTCAGTCCAAGTTACCTTCTTGGGTTTCTTCGGAGTGGTGAGAGCAGTCAGAGGGGCAGCTATAGTGCCATAGTCTGCCATGAAATTTCTGTAATACCCAGTGAGTCATAAGAAGGCTCTCACTTGGGTCTGTGTAGTGGGGGTAGGCCAGTCTTGTACTGCTTGTACTTTACTGGGTAGAGGCTGTATCCTCCCTCCACCTACTTCATGTCCAAGGTAATCCACTGAGCCTTGTCCAATCTGGCATTTACTGGCCTTTATGGTCAAGTGGGCTTTCTGAAGAGCCTGTAACACAATCCCAAGGTGTTTCACATGGTCTTCCTAGGTGGCACTGAAAACTGCTATATCATCCAGATATGCAAGACAGAATACATCCAACCCATTCAACACATGATTGACAAGCCTCTGGAAAGTAACAGGTGCATTCTTCAATCCAAAAGGCATTACCCTGAACTGGTAAAGACCTTCTGGAGTTGAGAACGCTGTCTTCTCCTTGGCATGTTCTGAGAGGGCTATTTGCCAATAGCCTGCAGTGAGGTCAAACGTGATGAGGTACTTGGAGGCACCCAAGGTATCCAACAGCTCATCTGTTCGAGGCAAGGGGTGGGCATCTGTCTTGGTGACAGCATTCAGAGCCCTGTAATCCACGCAGGACCTCAATTCGGAAGTACCTGCTTTTGGAACCAAAACCACAGGGCTGGACCAAGGACTACTAGAGGGTTCAATCACCCCAAGATCTAACATTTTGTTGACCTCCGTCTTAATGTAAGGCCGTACTTTGTCTGACATCCTGTATCCCCTACATTTGGTAGGTACACTGTCTCCTGTGTCTATGTTATGTTTGCACCAAGGTGTCAAACCAGGGGACTGTGAAAACAGGGGGGAAAATTGCCTAAGCAAACTTTTCACCTCAGCCTGCTGATCAGAAGTCAGGTGAGGGGCCACTCCGACACCCTCAAAGGAGCTATCTGAAGGACCGCTTTGGAACAGGTCGGGGAGAGGTTGAGACTCCTCTTCCTCAACATCGGAAGCCAATAGCAGTGCTGCGATTTCAACTCTTGGGATGAAAGCCTTCAACCTATTTATTTTTTTTAAGGTCCACTAAATAGTTGACCTCACCCAGGGGCTCCACCACTGTGTAAAGGTCTGACCATTTATCCTGTGATCAGGACTTGCTGACTAGGTGTGAAGTTGATGAGGGAAGCTTTCTGGTCATACCAATGTTTCACCAGGGCTTGTCCTGCCTTCAACTTATCACTAGCCAGACCCATCAGGAGTACCATCCTTTTTCTGAGCCCTAACACATAGTCTACTACGTTGGTAGTAATAGGGTTAGTGGGCATCTCCCACCCCTCCTTGACTATGGCTAAGGGTCCCCGTAGAGGGTGACCAAACAGAAGTTCGAAGGGGCTGAAGCCAACACCCTCCTGTGGTACCTCTCTGTAGGCAAACAGTAAGCATGGTAAAAGAAGATCCCATTTTCTTCTCTGAGGTTCTTCCAGATCCCCAATCATACTTTTTAAGGTACTGTCAAACCGTTGCACCAGACCATTGGATACACTTCTATCAATCTTTCCACATAGCCTGCATATACTTTGACATAAAGTTGCTGCCTCTGTCAGACACAACTTCTTTAGGGAAGCCAACCCTAGTCAAGATGCAGAGTAAAGCTTTTGCCACTGACTTGGCAGTCAGAGTTTTTAATGGGATGGCCTCAGGATATCTGGTGGCATGGTCGACAAATACCAGGATAAACCTATTGCCTGAGGATGTTTGGGGATCAAGGGGACCAACTATGTCGATCCCTACCCTCTGAAATGGTACTCCCACAACTGGGAGTGGTACCAATGGAGCTTGGATTGTTGAGCCACTCTTACCATATAACTGGCAGGAGGCACAACTCCTGCAGTGACTTTCTACTTGCATCCCCATCTTGGGCCAGTAGAATTGCATGGATAACCTTTGCTTGGTCCTCTTAATACCAAGGTGACCAGCAAGGGGCACTTCATGTGCCAGCTGCCGGAGGAAGGGTCTGACACCAGGGGAACCACCAACCCCCTATGGTCTCCTTCTGTAGACTCTGTGGGCTCACCATACAGGAGTCCACCTTCCCAATAAATCCAATGCTTCCCAGGAGGTTCACCCTCAAGCTGGGAGCAGGCCTGTCTCCTTAGGCCTTCCAGAGATGGGCACTCACATTGGCCTTTACTGAATTCTTCCCTGTCAAGACCACCTTCTACTAACAAATCGTTTAGTTCAGGATGGTCATTGGAGTCAAATACTTCAGGCATCACCAACTCCTCGTCAGGTCTGGGTGATTGACCAACTACCTCCACCGCAGTGGTAGGCGAGTTAGGGGGAATATTTTCTTTCCCTCTTTTTGGTTTCTTGACTCCTTTAGCCTTGGGTTTCCCCTTTGACTGGGGCAGGGCATTGGCCTTGGCCAATGCTGCCCTCGTTTGAGACCTTGTGCAGGGTCTGTCAGCAGTATCTCCCACAAGCTCTAAAGCTCTGAGATCATTGCCCAGCAAGACCTTTCCTGGGACACTCCTCTGAATGCTCACTGGAATCCTGGCTGCTGTACCATTGATAGTAAGATTTACAGGTATTACTGGGAACATGAGAGCTGGGCCGTCAGCCAACTTAGTGGGCATCAGAGTAGCTCTGGCAACTTCCTCTGAGTCTACCAAGGTAGAATCCACTACATTTATTTTTGCCTGCTGCAAAGCCTCCGGTGAGTGTTCTTGTTTTTCCAGGCCATTTTGTTTTTAAATACCTGCCCTAGCAGTACGAGTGCCTAAATTTCCTGATCCCACCCCCTGACTTCCCTCCCGCAACCCTATCTCCTTCCCTGCTTCCTGGTCTCCCACCTCCCGCCTCCCGACCCGCCCACCCAGCCTCTATTGGCCAGTAGGCTGTGTTGTGTTCCATCTAGCGGCCCGTGCAAGCTCCAAGGCCCCATTTGCTTGCTGCAAAGCCTCCGGTGACTGTTCTTGTGTTTCCAGGCCATTTTGTTTTTCAAATACCTGCCCTAGCAGTACGAGTGCCTAAATTCCCTGATTCCACCCCTGACTTCCCTACCGCAACCCTCTCTCCTTCCCTGCTTCCTGGTCTCCCACCTCCCACCTCCCGAGCCGCCCACCGTGCCCCGATTGGCCCAGCTATCCACTACTCAGCTCATCTCTGACCCCCCCCAGGGCAGCCCTCTGCCCGGCAGCCCCATCGGCTAAGAACCGTGAGGCAAAGGACGGCTCCACGACGACGGCTCCAGGTCGTATCAGCAGGTATCCGCAGGAGAAACAAGACGCCAACAATAAGTAAGTGCGGCAAGGGCGGGGACAGAAGCAATTACTTCTCGCCATACTACCCCACCACTCAACCTTCACCATTTCGGAGGTGTGCTCAATAGCCTCTTTATACAAAGCTGAATCTAGTAGTGTCCCATTTGCCTCTCTGTGAAAGCTGAATTTAGTAGATGAGTTTAAAAGTGTGGCCAATATCCTCTGTGAAAGTTGACTATAGAGGTGTGTCCAATAGACGCTCTGTGAAAGTTGCATTTAGAAGTGTGCCCTATAGCCTCTCTGTGAATTTAGAAGTGTGCCCAATAGCCTCGCTGGGAAAGTTGCATTTAGAAGTGTGCCCAAGATCCTCTGTAAAAAGCTGACCATAGAAGTGTGTCCAATAGAAACTCTGTGACAGTTCCATTTAGAAGTGTGCCCTATAACCTCTCTGTGAATTTAGAAGTGTGCCCAATAGCCTCCCGGTGAAAGTTGCATTTAGAAGTGTGCCCAATAGCCTCTCTGGTAAATTGAATTTAGAAGTGTTCCCAATAGCCTCGCTTGTGCCCAAGATCCTCTGTGAAAGTTGACCATAGAAGTGTGTCCAATAGCCTCTCTGTGGAAACTTGATTTTAGAACTGAGCCCTATAGCCTCTCTGTGAATTTAGTAGTGTTCCCAATAGTCACTCTGTGAAAGTTGCATTTAGATGTGTGCACAATAGACACTCTGGAAAGTTGCATTTAGAAGTGTGCCCAATAACCCCTCTGTGAAAGTTGCATTTGGAAGTGTGCCCAATAGACACTCTGGAAAGTTGCATTTAGAAGTGTGCCCAATAGCCTCTCTGGTAAATTGAATTTTAGAAGTGTGCCCAATAGCCTCGCTGTGAAAGTTGCATTTAGAAGTGTGCCCAAGAGCCTCGCTGTGAAAGTTGCATTTAGAAGTGTGCCCAATCGCATCTGTGAAAGTTGATTATAGAAGTGTATCCAATAGACACTGTGGAAAGTTGCATTTAGAAGTGTACCGAATAGCCTCTGTGAATGTTGCATTTAGAAGTGTGCCCAATATCCTCTGTGAAAGTTGATTATAGAAGTGTATCCAATAGACACTCTGGAAAGTTGCATTTAGAAGTGTACCAAATAGCCTCTGTGAATGTTGCATTTAGAAGTGTGCCCAATACCCTCTGTGAAAGCTGATTATAGAAGTGTATCCAATAAACACTGTGGAAAGTTGCATTTAGAAGTGTGCCCAATAGCCTCTGTGAATGTTGCATTTAGAAGTGTGCCCAATATCCTCTGTGAAAGTTGATTATAGAGGTGTATCCAATAGACACTCTGGAAAGTTGCATTTAGAAGTGTGCCCAATAGCCTCGTTGCGAAAGTTGCATTTAGAAGTGTATCCAATAGACACTGTGGAAAGTTGCATTTAGAAGTGTACCGAATAGCCTCTGTGAATGTTGCATTTAGAAGTGTGCCCAATCGCATCTGTGAAAGTTGATTATAGAGGCGTATCCAATAGACACTCTGGAAAGTTGCATTTAGAAGTGTGCCCAATAGCCTCGTTGCGAAAGTTGCATTTAGAAGTGGATCCAATAGACACTGTGGAAAGTTGCATTTAGAAGTGTACCGAATAGCCTCTGTGAATGTTGCATTTAGAAGTGTGCCCAATCGCATCTGTGAAAGTTGATTATAGAAGTGTATCCAATAGACACTCTGAAAAGTTGCATTTAGAAGTGTACCAAATAGCCTCTGTGAATGTTGCATTTAGAAGTGTGCCCAATAGCCTCGTTGCGAAAGTTGCATTTAGAAGTGTGCCCAATAGCCTCTGTGAAAGTTGATTATAGAAGTGTATCCAATAGACGCTCTGTGAAAGTTGCAGTTAGAAGTGTGCTCAATAGACACTCTGGAAAGTTGCATTTAGAAGTGTGCCCAATAGCCTCTCTGGAAAATTAAATTTAGAAGTGTACCAAATAGGCGCTCTGTGAAAACTGCACTTAGAAGTGTGCCCAATAGCATCTGTGAAAGTTGATTATAGAAGTGTATCCAATAGACGCTCTGTGAAAGTTGCAGTTAGAAGTGTGCTCAATAGACACTCTGGAAAGTTGCATTTAGAAGTGTGCCCAATAGCCTCTCTGGTAAATTGAATTTTAGAAGTGTGCCAAATAGCCTCGTTGTGAAAGTTGCATTTAGAAGTGTGCCCAATATCCTCTGTGAAAGTTGATTACAGAGGTGTATCCAATACACACTCTGGAAAGTTGCATTTAGAAGTGTGCCCAAAAGCCTCTCTGGAAAATTGAATTTAGAAGTGTGCCAAATAGACACTCTGTGAAAATTGCATTTAGAAGTGTACCCAAAAGCCTCTGTGAGATTTGCATTTAGAAGTGTGCCCAATACCCTCCCTGGTAAATTGAATTTAGAAGTGCGCCCAGTAGCCTCTCTGTGGAAAATTGAATTTAGAAATGTGCCCAATAGCCTCGCTGTGAAAGTTGCATTTAGAGGTGTGCCCAATACCCTCTGTGAAAGTTGATTATAGAAGTGTATCCAATAGACACTCTGTAAAAGTTGCATTTAGAAGTGTGCCCAATATCCTCTGTGAAAGTTGATTATAGAAGTGTATCCAATAGACACTCTGGAAAGTTGCATTTAGAAGTGCTCCCAATAGCCTCTCTGGAAAATTGATTTTCGAAGTAGGCCCAATAGCCTCTCTAGAAAATTGAATTTAGAAGTGCTCCCAATAGCCTCTCTGGAAAATTGATTTTAGAAGTAGGCCCAATAGCCTCTCTGTGGAAAATTGAATTTAGAAGTGTGCCCAATGGCCTCGCTGTGAAAGTTGCATTTAGAAGTGTGCCCAATATCCTCTGTGAAAGTTGATTATAGAAGTGTTTCCAATAGACGCTCTGTGAAAGTAGCATTTAGAAGTGTGCCCAATAGCCTTTCTGGAAAATTGAATTTAGAAGTGTGCCCAGTAGACGCTCTGTGAAAATTGCATTTAGAAGTGTACCCAATAGCCCTCTGCCCAATAGGCTCTCTGGTAAATTGAATTTAGAAGTGTGCCCAATAGCCTCTCTGGAAAATTAAAATTAGAAGTGCGCCCAGTAGCCTCTCTGTGGAAAATTGTATTTAGAAGTGCGCCCAGTGGCCTCTCTGTGGAAAATTGAATTTAGAAGTTCGCCCAGTACCCTCTCTGGGAAAGGTACATTTAGAAGTGTGCCCAATAGCCTTCCTGTGAAAGTTGCATTTAGAAGTGTGCCCAATAAACTCTCTGTGAAAGTTGCATTTAGAAGTGTGCCCAATATCCTCGGTGAAAGTTGACTATAGAAGCGTGTCCAATTGACTCTCTGTGAAATTGACTATAGAAGTGTGCCCAATAGTCTCCCGGTGAAAATTGCATTTAGAAGTGTGCCCAATAACCTCCCTGTTAAAGTTTCACTTAGAAGTGTGCACAATTGCACCTCTGGAAAGTTGCAATCGGAGGTGTGCCCAATAGCCCCCCTGTGACAGTTGAATTTTGAAGTGTGACCAATAACCTTCCTGTGAAAGTCCAATAAACTATAAGTCACACTTGAAACTAACCCAAAACGAACTAACACCTACTAAGCATGAGTGCACCCTCGCCACCAGAGTTTGTTGGAAACGACCACCACAGACCGCCCCCACTCCCCGATCTGCCTTCCCTCCCGCCCCGCCCTCCCCCTTAACAAATCATCGCTCCCTCCTGCGCATTCCCTTCCATTCCCCTCTCCAAACACCATGCCAGAGGGGATCGATGGTGAGCCAACCACCCTAAGACCACTCCTCCCCTGAATCCTACCACCGACCAGCCAAGGATAACCATGCCCGCTCCCCTCACTATCACACCAGGGACATCCTGCCCTGCAACCATCCACCCCCCGCCTTACCCACAAACCCCGGCCACCTTCCACCACTGACCACACCCCTCCCCCCCTAAAAACTGCACGCCTAGCCCTAGCAAGAACTGAAGCCGCATCCCCCTCTGACCCCCCCTACCCTCTCCCACACTCCAATCGCAACAAGGAAACTAAAGAGGAAACGTACTTGGTCCCCCTCAATCTCTCGACTCTCTTCGCCTCCCCTGTCTCGACCCACCTCCGCTTTTCCCAAATCACCTCCTTCTCCCATGGCTTCACCCTTCCTCAAACCCCTCTCCCTCAACTTCTCATCAAACTCCTAACCGCCCACAACCCACCTTCAAACCCACCGAGCCAAACCCGATCATCCTAACACACGCAACCACCCAATCCTGCCCAAAGCGCTCCAATTTTTCGGCGTGCCCACTATTCCCAACAACCATCCCTCACACTACCACGCTCCCTCTCCAGCTCCCACTCTCTCCGCCACTATGCCCTTCCACTCCAGCTCTGAGGCCAACCTTGCCTGCCGATGTGAACTGCATCCTATTTAATGCCCAATCCGTAGCAAAAAACAGACACTGCATCTTTGACCTCCTCGCCTCTGACAAACCAGACCTGGTCTTCATCACCGAAACTTGGTTCTCTGACGACTTCGCCCCAATCGCCAATGAAGCCTTTCCCCCTGAGTACTCCCTCATCCCACTGAACCGTCCATCAAGAGGACGGGGAGTAGCATTTGTCTTCAAGTCTCTCTTCCGCGCCTCAATCATCGACAACCAACCTTCCATTCCTTCCTGCAAATCTCTCCTCGTTAAACTATCCCTCTCCCCGTCACTCTCACATAGCTTCCTAATAATCTACAGACCCCCTGGCTACGATAGACAATTCGCAAACAACCTCTGCGACTAAATCACCATCCTTCAACTAAACCATCCCAACCTCACCCTTCTTGGAGACTTCAACATATGGCTCGACATTCCCACCAATCCTATGACACACTCTCTGGTTGACGGTTTTGACGCGATTAACCTCCAACCCCACATAAATGGCCCGACGCACTATAAAGGACACACTCTTGATGCCGTCTTTAGCTCCAACACCCGGATTCATTTAAACCCACCCTCCCCTATCATCTGGTCTGATCACTTCATTCTCTCTTTCACCATTCGCTCTCCCGACCCCCTTCCCGTACTCGAAACTCAACCTCCGAATCTACACAAATGCTGGAAAAAACTAATAATCGTGCCGGACCTAGCCGACGCACTCCTCCAGTCTCCACCTGCCAACTCAATAAACAACTAACCACTGACGCCTTTGACTCATGGCTCAACGCATCTCTGATGCGGCTCACCCCCCCTTGCAAACTATCAACCCGCCGTGGCCCTTTCCCCAGATGGTTCACTCCGAAGTTGAAGACCACTAAACAACTATATAAATACCTTGAACGCAAATGGCAGAAAGACAAAACCGAGGAGAGCAGGGCCACCTTGGCCCGACACCTCTTTCAATACAAGGCCGAAATCCGGAAAGCAAAAAAAGCCCACTACAACGCCCGAATCCTAAACTGCAAAAATCCAAGCAAAAAACTCCACAAACTCATTGCCGAATTTACCAAACCGGCTTGCACCACGACCATCCCGACCCCCTCACAATCACTGTGCGACTCACTCTCCCTCCACCTTTACACCACGGCTCTCAAAGAACAAATACTCTAGCCACCAAACTAGCTCTCTTACATCCACCAGACAATACTCCCCCCTCACCGTCCAGTCCATCGGCTGATACCAATACACAACCAACGTTCGAATCCTTTAATCCAATTTCTCCAGTGTAATTTCTCAAACTTCTATCTGCCCGCAAAACATCCGGCTCTCTACTAGACCCTTGCCCAGCCACAACCCTCAAAGAAAGTTTCGTCTCCACCTGCGCAGGAGAACACGCAAGATCCATAAATGCCTCCCTATCCTCTGGTATCTTTCCCGATGCATTCAAAACGGTTCACGACAAACCTCTAATTAAAAAACCTTTGCTCGACCCTCTCGAGCCCAAAAGCTACCGCTCCATCTCAAACACCAGATTCCTTGCCAAACTCATTGACCGAACCGCCTACTCCCAACTAAATGCCTTTGTCGAAGCCAACAACCTCCTCGATCCTGCACAATCAGGTTTCAGAGCCTGTCACAGAACTGAAACCACCCTAACCTCAATCTGGGATGACCTTAAAATGACAGCAGACTCCGCGGGATGCGCCGCTCTAATCCTTCTTGACCTATCCGCCGTCCTTTGACACAATCAATCACTCAATCCTCCTAGACCGCCTCCATTCCCTAGAATTCGTGGAACCGCTCTTGAATGGATAGCCTCATTACTCAAAGATAGGTACCAAATAACGATACTCTCCACCTATTCCTCCCAAGCCCGACCAGCCGACACGGGAGTCCCACAAGGAGCATGCGTATCCGCCCTCCTATTCAATCTCTACTTGATCACCCTCCCACCAATAATTTGTTCACACATCATCCTGTGCTACAACTATGCCGACGACAAACAACTAATTCTAAAACTCCTGAACTCAAAACCCAACTCCCGACCTGACCTGGCATCCTGCCTCCTTGACATTGAACTCTGGATGTCCCAAAGCCACCTCTTGTTAAACCCCTCCAAAACGGAAATCATGATATGTGGCAACTCAGAACTTCTTCTGCACCCGCTTCCCTGGCCATCCGCCATGGGCAACTCGCCGACCCCCTCCAACTCGGTGAAGAATCTTGGATGCACCCTTGACTCTGACCTAACACTCTCGCGCCAAGTCAACAACGTCTCAAAGTCCTGTCACTACCATCTTAAAACCCTTAGGCGCATCTTTCCATATCTCTCCTTTCCCAACAGACTCTCCGCGGTCCAATCAATCGTTATATCAAGACTCGACTACGCAAACCCCCTAAACCTCGGAATCCATGTGTACCAACTGAATAAACTCCAAAGGGCACAAAACGCGGCAGCCAACTTACTACTTGCGCTCGGCCCAAGAGACCACATCTCCCCGGCCCTTAAAACACTGCACTGGCTTCCAGTAGCCCGAAGGGTGACCTTCAAAACCTTATGCATCTCACATCGAGCACTGCATAAAACTGGACCTCAATATCTTCAAGACAAGCTAAAACCCGATCACCCCCCACGCACCCTGAGATCAAGCTCAGCCGGCCTCCTAGTCATACCGAAGACAAACGCAGTCAGGTTAGGCGGATCATCATTCTCCGCCTTGCCCCCCACGCTATGGAACTCACTCCCACCCCACATCCGCCTAACTGAGGACTTAACGTCTTTCCGCAAACTGTTGAAAACCTGGCTCTTCCCCTAAAACCTACCCGTCCCAAACTAACCCAAACAGACTAACAGCAACTCAACGACACCAATCCAACAAACTACCTGATGCAAGAAATTGGCAGCTAATAACCCCTAATATAAACTAGAAGGACAAACAGAATTAAACAAACAAACTAGATCAAAGCAATAAAAATGGTTAATGAGAAGTATACCATACGGAAACAGTAACGAGATTTAAACTCCTGAAATGGACAGAACGCATGAGGAATGAACTAAGTGAATGGCGTGGACCAAATTGTTAGAATGAATGAAGCAGATGGAACAGATAATTGCGCTGAGTGGAAGAATGAATGAGTTGAAGAACAGATAACTATATAGTTTGAATGAGTGTGGAAATCGAATGAATATCTAGATCGGATGAGTGTATAGAATGGAAGAACATGTCAAGTGGATGACTGTGTAGAGCGGCCGGTGTATAGAGCGGATGAGCGTGTAGCGCGAATGAGTGCATAAATACGGAGAAGCGAGTAGAACACAGGACTGCGTAAACCAGATGATAGTGCAGAACGGATGAGCGTAAACCAGATGAGTGTGTAGAACAGACTAGTATGTGGAACGGATGAGTATGTAGAGCGCATGAGTGTGGCTAACGAATGAAAACGGAAGTGCGGTGAATGTGTAGATCGCCGGAGCAGATGAATGTACAGACCTGGTGAATGTATAGAGCGGATGTGTGTATAGAGCGGATGAGTGTATAGAGCGGATGAGTGTATGAAGCAGATGAGTGTATGGAGCGAGTGAGTCTATGGAGCGGGTGAGTTTATGGAGCGGATGAATGTATGGAGCAGGTGAATGTATGGAGTGGGTGAGTGTATAGAGCGGGTGAGTGTATGGAGCGGGTGAGTGTATGGAGCGGATGAGTGTATGGAGCGGATGAGTGTATGGAGCGGATGAATGTATGGAGCAGATGAGTGTATGGAGCGTTTGAGTATATGGAGATAATGAATGTACAGAACAGATGAAGGTATAGAACAGATAATTGTAGAGACAAATATATAGAACACGATATTGCTGTTGATTGCGTGAACGCACAAGTGCTTAAAGCAGATGAGTTCGAAGAGGGGATGAGTGCATAGAGGGGATGAGTGTGTGGAGCAGGAGTGCGTGGAGCGGTTGAGTGCGTGGAGCAGATGAGTGCGTAGAGGGGATGAGCACATAGAGGGAGACGAGCACGTAGAGGGGGATGAGTGCGTAGAGGGGGATGAGTGCGTAGAGGACGATGAGTGCGCAGAGGGGGATGAGTGCATAGAGGGGATGAGTGGATGAGTGCATAGAGGGGGTGAGTGCTTAGAGAGGGTGAGTGAGTAGAGGGGGAAAGGCATGGACCAAATAGTTAGAATGAATGAAGCAGATGGAACAGATGAATGCGCTGAGTGGAAGAATGAATGAGTGGAAGAACAGATAACTATATAATTCGAATGAGTATGGAAATCAAATGACTATCTAGATCGGACGAGTGTATAGAATGGACGAACATGTTAAGCGGATGAGTGTGTAGAGCGGCTGGTGTATAGAGTGGACGCGCGTGTAGCGCGAATGAGTGCATAAATACGGAGAAGCGGATGAGTATGTAGAGCGCATGAGCGTGGCTAGCGAATTAATACGGAAGTGTGGTGAATGTGTAGATCGCCGGAGCAGATGATTGTAGAGACCTGGCGAATGTATAGAGCGGATGAGTGCATAGAGCGGATGAGTGTATGAAGCGGATGAGTGTATGAAGCGGATGAGTGTATGGAGCGGGTGAGTGTACGGAGCGGGTGAGTGTATGGAGCGGGTGAGTGTATGGAGCGGATGAGTGTATGGAGCGGATGAATGTATGGAGCGGATGAGTGTATGGAGCGCTTGAGTATATGCAGATAATGAATGTACAGAACAGATGAAGGTATAGAACAGATGAGCGTAGAGATGAATATATAGAACACGATATTGCTGTTGATTGCGTGAACGCACAAGTGCTTAAAGCGGATGAGTGCTTAAAGCGGATGAGTGCGTGGAGCAGTTGAGTGCATGGAACGGATGAGTGCGTGGAGCGGATGAGTGCGTGGAGCGGATGAGTGCGTAGAAGGGATGAGTGCGTAGAGGGATGAGTGCGTAGAGGGATGAGCGCATAGAGGGTGACGAGTACGTAGAGGGAGATGAGTGTGTTGAGGGGGATGAGTGTGTTGAGGAGGATGAGTGCGTAGAGGGGGATGAGTGCGTAGAGGGGGATGAGTGCGTAGAGGGGGGTGAGTGCGTAGAGGGGATGAGTGCGTAGAGGACGATGAGCGTGCAGAGGGGGATGAGTGCATAGAGGGGATGAGTGGATGAGTGCATAGAGGGGGTGAGTGCTTAGAGAGGGTGAGTGAGTAGGGGGGGAAAGGCATGGACCAAATAGTTAGAATGAATGAAGCAGATGGAACAGATGAATGAGCTGAGTGGAAGAATGAATGAGTGGAAGAACAGATAACTATATAATTCGAATGAGTATGGAAATCGAATGAATATCTAGATCGGACGAGTGTATAGAATGGACGAACATGTTAAGCGGATGAGTGTGTAGAGCAGCTGGTGTATAGAGCGGATGAGCGTGCAGCGCGAATGAGTGCATAAATACGGAGAAGCGGATGAGTATGTAGAGCTCATGAGCGTGGCTAGCGAATGAATACGGAAGTGTGGTGAATGTGTAGATCGCCGGAGCAGATGATTGTAGAGACCTGGCGAATGTATAGAGCGGATGAGTGTATAGAGCGGATGAGTGTATGAAGCGGATGAGTGTATGAAGCGGATGAGTGTATGGAGCGGGTGAGTGTATGGAGCGCTTGAGTATATGAAGATAATGAATGTACAGAACAGATGAAGGTATAGAACAGATGAGCGTAGAGATGAATATATAGAACACGATATTGCTGTTGATTGCGTGAACGCACGAGTGCTTAAAGCGGATGAGTGCTTAAAGCGGATGAGTGCGTGGAGCAGTTGAGTGCATGGAGCGGATGAGTGCGTGGAGCGGATGAGTGCATGGAGCGGATGAGTGCGTAGAAGGGATGAGTGCGTAGAGGGATGAGTGCGTAGAGGGATGAGCGCATAGAGAGTGATGAGTACGTAGAGGGAGATGAGTGTGTTGAGGGGGATGAGTGCGTTGAGGAGGATGAGTACGTAGAGGGGGATGAGTGCGTAGAGGGGGATGAGTGCATAGAGGGGGATGAGTGCGTAGAGGGGGGTGAGTGCATAGAGGGGGATGAGTGCGTAGAGGGGATGAGTGCGTAGAGGGGATGAGCACATAGAGGGGATGAGAACGTAGAGGGGACGAGTGCATAGAGGGGACGAGTGCGAAGATGGGGTGAGTGCGCAGAGGTGGTGAGTGCGCAGAGGTGGTGAGTGCGCAGAGGTGGTAAGTGTGCAGAGGTGGTGAGTGTGCAGAGGGGGTGAGTTCGCAGAGGAGGTGAGTGTGCAGAGGAGGTTAGTGTGCAGAGGGTGTGAGTGCACAGAGGGAGTGAGTGCGTAGAGGGGGTGAGTGCGTAGAGGGGGTGAGTGCGTAAAACAGATGAATGCATAGTACGCGTGTGGGCATAAAGCAGACGAGTACCTGGAGCGAATGAGTGCCTGGAGCGCATAGAATTGCATGACGTATATAGTCCGGTTTGGAATGCAGAGAACGTTTGAAAGAGCATATAACCCATCATATCACACCACCACACTTACTCTCTCCTGTACATCACCACTCAACTAGAACACAGAAATATTATGACACCATTCGGTATAACTGTTCTCATACCAACATCCACCGCTTACTCCACATCATTCTATGTAAACACTGATGGTTTCACACCCCCAGCCAGGCGTTCTCCTCAGGCCTAACGCAGCCACATCCGTTCCGGATAAATACTGCCAGACCGAACACATTCTCCTGATCTCTCAACCACCACACCTACCGCTAAGAAGCAGCTATTGCACGAATACCGCACGAGCTGCACACATACCCGGTGCTCACATGCACCTTTTGACTCTCCCTACTCTCTCTACTGATCTGAACTTTGGTTCCCAAGGACGTTCAACCTACCAGTGCTTTCAGACTATACCAATGGTATATAAGGCGCTATATAAGTGCAAAATAACATAACATAACATCGACCATAGCAAAGAATCACAATAATACGAGAGTAAACCAACACATCACAATCAATACAATATATATACAAGACCGAGGGGTCTAAGGAGTTAGGAGCACGTAATATGTAGACCACCTAGATGGGGAGGAAAACAGGATTGCAAGTAATCATTAGACCCAGTTCGACATCTGAAATACACCTAACTAGGAGGAAGTCCGAGCCCTCCGAAGAGAGGAGCCTTGTGCTCAAAAGTACCTGCACGCGCTGTGCCAATGGACAAAAGAGGGCCTCTTCGAGGATATCAGGCAGTTCAGGAAGGTGAATGGAGCGATGCAGAACAAGTCCCCAATACTCAAGCAAGGCCTCCACTTGTGGGCAGAGGCAGGGTGAGAGTGCGGGATAGAGTCGCTATTTCACAACAGCGGTAGAAAAGAAACGGGCTCTTGTGCGAGGGGCCACCGGTTGGGGTATGGACTACTCACCGGTCCCCGACGCAGGCAGACCCAGACTTCTCCAGTTCAGTTCACGTTGCTGGCAGGTTCAACTGCGATGATTAGGACGTCTCGACACCGTTTAGATTCTGCGTAGCAGGATGCAGGGTCGAGGGTGTCCCAAATGCAGCGGATGTGCACGGGTTGTTACCACAGCAGGGCAACACGGTAACCATGTTTACTCTGGTCCAGGCGCCCTCGTCTCACTTCAGACCTGGGAATGCCAAGTGTACAAAATTCGGTGTGAGGGTGCCGTAGACGCAGAGCAAGCAGTAGACCAAGTTTCGAGGGCTTCACCGAAACGGCGGTGGTGACAGAGCAAAGCGTCCTGCGTAAGCTGGTCAGCCCACTGGTTGGCCCAGGGATACTTCCAAAGAGGCTTACTTGCAGGGTTGGATGAAGGTGCCGGGAATAGTTTATCCCACTATTCCAATGTGTTGAAGCGCCTTCGCAGACCTTCTAGGACGATCAGATGCAGAGGGGTCTCGCATGACGACAGCAGTTCAGGGTGCCAAACCTTCAGCGGGTCGCCAGGGGTTCCTCAACTCAGCTTCTTGTTGCAGGATACTTGGCTCCTTATCCCTTGTTCGGTGTGAACTCATGAGATCGACATGGTAGTGGTGTTTTCAGCCTCCACTTATCCAAAGTTCCCTTCGCGCCAAAACGGAGAGGACTCAATGGGAGATCTGATCACAAACACTCACACCATACGTGGACCTATCACGGACCATGGTGGTCCCAGGCATTCAGGACACTCCAGACTCTCTGGCACCCAGGATGTGTATTGGGAACAGACATCCCAACCCACGTCCTGGAGGCACACACAAGGCATGCAGAAGCCCGCGAAAGCTTTGGGTTTCACGGGAAAGTGAATGACCAAATAAGGACTGACCCGGGTCGGCTCGACCTGGGGAAGGTAAAGGGGCAAGACGGTCAGCAGACAGGACAAAGAACCTCGTGGCATGGCCATTTTGGAGCCAAGACACTCATTTTTGCCAAACGCGGTAAGCGCGGATAACATGGTGAAAAAGGGTTCAAAACACAAGAGAAACGATAGCTGCCACCAGTCCTGTCCGTGACACACTTGCACAGTTCATAATAAGTCCGGCGAGATTTTCTAGGGCCTTTGGAATGACTAGAGACCCAAGAGCGCTGTAAAGTAAGTTACACTGCACTCTTGTTTCATGTTGCACACAAGCTGCAACATGAGGAAAGGACTAAGGGAAACGAAGTCTCCCAGTACTGACTGTCTTAAGGGCATGTCAGTTTCCCCATAAGAATTGAGCGAAAGCCCAGAGGAGTGCGGCAGAAGGCTGCGCTTCTCTGGCAAAGTCTAGATCCGGGTGTAAAACAAAAGCAAAAGGTTTGGGGGTTGCCAATTGGAGGGAAAATTACATACAATATGAAATCTTTCCTAACAGTCACGCTCACACCCACACTAAAATGTTGAATGTTAAATGTTAAAGGTATTTATGTAGCGCACCGTCACCAACAGAGTTGGTCCCCAGGCGCTCAGGTGGATCTGTAAAACCAAGAGGTGGGGGGGTTGGGTGAGTGGGCGAAGAGGGCGTAGGAAAGTGAGAGGTTGGTGTACTGTTGGCAGCTTCAGATCGGTATTATATATGCTCTGAGCTTGGGGTGTGAGTATAGGATTGAAGCGGGTCCTCGTGTGCTGTTGTTGCAATATATGTGTTGATTGTTTGTGTTGCAGTGTGGTGAAGTGCATGCGGTTTGCTGTGAGAGAGGCGGTTGTGTGGGCTTTTCTGTGAATTAAGTATGCAGAAATTTGAGGTTTTGGTTAGTGGGTGATATTTCTCTTAATCTGTGTGGTTTTCGTTTATGTATCCGGTTGCTAACGTTTACAGTCCGTTCTGGATGCGACGCAGGCCGATGTCCACAATTATATCCAAGTGCTGCTCAAACTAGTATTCACAGTTCTGAGTGTGGGATTTGCTAGCATTCACAATTCCATCCAAGTGCAATATTTGCCAACCGCCAGAGTTACATCCAGATGCGACGCAGGCTAATTTGTACAATTCTATCTAAGTGTGGCAAATGCTAATATTCACAAATCCATCTAGATGCGATGCAGGTTAAAATTAGCAATTCTATCTAAGTGTGGCACATGCTAACATTCACAATTCTATCTAAGTGTGGCACATGCTAAAATGTGCGATTCTATCTAAGTGTGGCACATGCTAAAATGTGCAATTATATCTAAGTGTGGCACATGCCAAGATTCACAAATCGATCTAAGTGTGGCACATGCTAACATTCACAATTCTATCCTAGTGTGGCACATGCTAAAATTCACAATTCTATCTATGCAGGGCACATGCTAAAATGTGCGATTCTATCTAAGTGTGGCAAATGCTAAAATGTGCGATTCTATCTATGTGTGGCATATGCTAACATTCACAGTTCTATCTGAGTATGGCAACTGCTAATACTCCCATTTCTAAGTGTGGTACATGCTAAAATTCACAGTTTCGTGGTGGGATAATGTAGAGTGGCAGGAGTTTTCTGGACTAGAGTAATTGCTCCACTCCCAAACTATGCCACACTTACTTTGGTGGTTGTTGCTGGTTGACGGCTGGCCACTGGCTTTCCCTGCTGACATCTGCAGACACAGTCTGGTGCCCCCAATGTAGGAGCCGCCCTTTGCCTTGTGGGCCCTTAGCTGCAGGGGCTGCCGGGCAGGGTGCGGCACTAGGGCTAAGGTATTTATGGATCCTTTTGGCCATTGCCGGTGTTGGTGAGTGGCGGGCGGACGGATATTGGAGGGCGGGTGCCTGACCTACCAAATGCCAGTGTAATCTATGAGGCAGCCAATCAGGGTCGGGGGCCAGCTATGTGTTTGGACCATCTGGGAAGCAGGAAGGGGAGATGCGAGAGACAAGAGGAGCGTGCACGGCACAATTGGGGCATTTTTTAAAAGCACAAGCCGTTAGTGGCTCCAGATA
Organism: Ambystoma mexicanum; assembly: GCF_040938575.1. Taxonomy (NCBI): domain Eukaryota; kingdom Metazoa; phylum Chordata; class Amphibia; order Caudata; family Ambystomatidae; genus Ambystoma; species Ambystoma mexicanum. The sequence continues at coordinate 93,500,153 of NC_090932.1, forward strand.
GGGTCTTCCACCTTACCTGCTGCCAGGACAATAGAAATTGCAGCGGTAGGCTCCGGTGCTTAGGCGTTAGCCCCTCAATGTTTCCACAGCATGCATCAGCCAATCAGGGCCAGGGAGCCGGCTATGTGGGTTGGACCAGCTGGGAAGCAGGAAGGGGAGAAGCGAGAGACAGGAGGGGCGCGCATGGTGCAATTGGGGCATTTTTTTAAAGCACAAGACGTTACTGGCTCCAGATGGGGGTCTTCCACCTTACCTGCAGCCAAGACATTAGAAAGTGCAGTGGTAGGCTCTGGTGCGTAGGGGGTTAGGCCCTCGCTGTTTCCACACCGTGCATCTGCCAATCAGTGCACGGGGGCCAGCTATGTGGGTTTTGACCAGCTGGTAAGCATGAAGTGGAGAAGCGAGAGACACGAGGAGCGCGCATGGCACAGTTGGGGCATTTTTTAAAAGCACAAGGCGTTAGTGGCTCCCAATGGTTGTCTTCCACCTTACCTGCTGCCAGAACATTAGAAAGCATCTAGATGCAATGCAGGCTGAAATGTGCGATTCTATATAAGTGTGGCACATGCTAACATTCACAATTCTATTTAAGTGTGGTACATGCTAAAATTCATAAATCTATCTAAGTGTGGCACATGCTAACATCCACAATTCTATTTAAGTGTGGCACATGCTAAAATTCATAAATCTATCTAAGTGTGGCACATGCTAAAATTTCGCCATTCTATCTAAGAGTGGCACATGCTAAGATTCACAAATCTATCTAAGTATCTCAACCATTGGTTCTCTAATCACCTTAAAACTCTTAGATTAGAAAAATGCAAAAAGGAACAAGCCTGGAGACAATCTACCACAGACCACAACAAAATATTGCTCAATAAAATAACGTCCAACTACAAAAAAGAAATCATAGCTGCCAAACAAGAGTATTACAACCGGAGGATTGCACAATCCAACTCCAGCACCAAAGAGCTGTTTACGATCATTAAAGAACTGAAAACGCCTGCGCTAACTCCAGATACTTGCGTGAAGGACAAACAATGGTGCACCAGCGTCCAAAATGCCCTAAACAATAAAGTCACAGGCCTTCAAACTAAAATTAAAAACAAGAAAGATTCCATAGCCAAACCAACCAACCCCACTAACATGACCCCGCGCCCCACACACCAACACCCTTTGCCCAACCCCTCTCGCTTTAGCTTTTCCAAAGTCTCCACTCTTGAAGTGGAAAAAAACATTCTCAGCCTAAAACCATCTAACTGCCAGGGCGACCTTTGCCCCCCACAAATTATTAAAGATGCAGCAAGAGACCTCTCGCCATTCATCACAAGACTCATCAATGCCTCCTTCTCCTCAGGTACCGTGCCCAGCAACCTCAAAGAGTCCTGGGTCCTCCCCCTTCTCAAAAGGCCCTCTCTTGACCCCTCCATTCCCACCAACTACAGACCCATTACCACCGTCCCCTTCCTGCTCAAGATATTAGACAAGACAGCCTACCAACAAATCCAGAAATTCCTTGAAATAAACCATCTCCTCGGTATCTGGCAATCAGGCTTCAGACCCCAACACGGGACAGAAACTGCCCTTATCGACCTGAAGGCTCAAACTGACACTCTGAGAGACAATGGGAAAACTGCTTTATTGTTCCTCCTTGACCTTTCCACTGCATTTGATCTAGTTGATCACAAAATCTTATGCAATCACCTGGACTCAGCTGCCCACTTTTCCCAAGAAGCCATTGGCTGGATCAAGTCATTCCTCAGCAACAGATCCATGCGTGTATTCTCCACCACAGCTGCCGCCGACCCCATTCCCATCACTTGCGGAGTCCCCCAGGGTTCATGCATCTCCCCTACTCTGTACAACGTGTTCACGAAGCCCCTGTTTGATGATCTAGATGGTATGGGTATCATCTACGCTAATTATGCCGATGATACCCAGATCCTCATCCCATTGACGGGAGATTACAACCATGATTTGGCCTTGGTGAACAAGGTGTACCTCATCATCCAGGCATGGATGGCATTTCACAGTCTATGCCTGAATGATGAAAAGACTGAACTCATCATACTTGGTTCCACTGCAAACCTAACCAAATTGGACCACAACTACTCCAGCTTCACACTTCCCACTCAATAACAGCCAAACACTTACCATACACCTAATTTACCGTCCGCCAGGACCCATCAGTACCTTCGATGAAGACCTCAACGCCATCCTAACTAATAATCTTAAAACCTCATCTCAAGTCCTCACCATGGGGGACTTCAACCTAGGCTACAACGACCCAGCAGACCCTATATCTAATTCTATCGCCACCACCCTTGCTGAACTAGGCTTCGCGCAAAGAAGCATGGCCCCCACTCACTCGAAAGGTAGAATACTTGATTGGGTGGCCGATTACAACTGTGTAGCAAACATCACCAATATCTCACCGTTAATCTGGTCCGACCATCACCTAGTCTCGTTCTGGCTAACTACCGATAGACCGACACCTACGCCTACCACAACAGCCCCACCTATCCTCACCAGAAACAAGAAAAACATTACCGCAGAAAGACTCATCCCGAACCTTCTCCCCATCCTTGATTCACTTCCGGACAACACAGATCCAGAGATCCTAGTTGAGGAATATAATAAAGCCATGGCCACAGCACTGGACCTCATCGCCCCTCTCAAACTCAGACCCAGCAAACAGAAATCACACCTCAACAAATGGTATACACCATTCCTCAAAAATTTGAGGCAACAAAAGAGAAATTGCGAGACTACATGGAAAAAATGTCCCTCAGCTGCTAATAAACTCAATCTATCTAAAATAACTGCACTCTACAAAAAAGAAATATACATGGCCAAATGAACTTCCTTTGACTCTCGCATATCATCTGCCAAGTCCAATATGAAAGAACTCTTTTCCATTCTCAAAGAAGTCGAAACCCCCATACTACCCCTTGATACCTGCACCAAAGATAAAAACTGGTGCTCAGAAATTCAGAATGCCCTGGCCAATAAGATCAAGACCCTCCAAACTAAAATCTCTAGCAAAAAAGCGACCTTAAAAGACTTGCCCCCCTCCAGAAGACCAGACAAGTGCGTAACCACAGACCCCACCCGTTTCAAATTTTCAAAAGTCAATACTCTCGACGTAGAAAAAATTATCTTGTCCTTGAAACCCTCTAACTGCCAGGGAGACCTTTGCCCAGCACAGCTTATCAAAGACGCTGCTCGCGATCTTTCACCCTTCATTACGAAACTGATCAACGCCTCTTTCACCACTGGCTCCATCCCCACGAATCTAAAACAATCCTGGGTACTTCCATTACTAAAAAAACCTACTCTTGACCCAGCCATACCTACCAATTACCGACCTATAACAACTGTTCCCTTTTTACTAAAAATCCTAGACAAGGTCGCCTACGTTCAAATACAGAGGCACCTGGAAGAACACCACCTCCTAGGATCCAGACAATCAGGATTCCGCCCTCAACATGGGACTGAGACTGCACTCATCGACCTGAAAGCTCAGATTGACACACTCAGGGACAAAGGACAAGTTGCCTTGCTCCTCCTGCTTGACCTTTCTGCTGCTTTCGATCTGGTCGACCACTCTGTCCTATGCTCACATCTCCACACAGCAGCACACTTCTCGCCTGAGGCCATCTCTTGGATCACCTCATTCCTTAACGGTAGAACTATGAGGGTCTTCTCGCCCACAGCTGCAGCAGATCCCATACCCATCACCTGTGGTGTACCACAGGGCTCCTGCGTATCCCCTACAATGTACAACATATTTACCAAGCCCCTTTTCGATGATTTGGATCATCTTGGTATCACCTACACTAATTATGCAGATGATACTCAGATCCTCCTTCCGCTTTCTGGAGATTATGGAAAGGATTTGGCCTTGCTAAATAGGGTGTACATCATCATCCAGGCATGGATGGCCACTCACGGACTATGCCTGAGTGATGAGAAAACAGAGCTTATCATCATGGGCACAACACACAGTCTAAGGAAACTCAGCCCGGCCTACAACTCTTTCAAGATAGATGGGAACAACATTAAAGTTGGTCAGGAGGTTAAAACTTTGGGCTTCTACTTAGACTCTAACCTCTCCTTCAAAAGACAACTGAGCTCACTGGCATCCTCATCTGCATACACGTGCAAACTTATCCGCTCAGCTAAACCATTTCTGTCAGATACCAGCTGTCTTACAATCGCTAGAGCCCTTATACTATCCCGCCTTCACTATTGTAATGCCCTTTACCTGGGATCCTCCAAGGCTACCACTAGCAAGATACAAACTCTCCAGAATAACGCCCTGAGAGCAGCCCTAGGGATCCCCAGAAGAGAGCATATATCAGGACTCAGTGAACTGAACAATTGGCTCTCCACCAGAGATAAAATTCTCCTAAAAACGGCTTCACTCACCTACAAATCCCTTAACAATGCCGCCCCGATCTACCTGATTAACAGGTTCCATAGACAAGTTTCCGCGAGACCCCTCAGAACGGCTTACAAAGACCGCCTCTCTGTCCCAAATTATAAACTCGCCACCATAGGAGGTAACAGCTTCCCGGTAAAAGCAGCCAAACTTTGGAACTCCTTGCCCCCTAACCTTAGAGCAGACATGCCCTACCTGTACTTCCGCTCTAAGGTCATCTCATGGCTGAAACTGAAGGACCTCCCAGACAATTAAATGCCAAGGTTATTCCTCATGTGATCCGTACTGGTATGCATGCCACTTCTATTGTGTATATATTGTATATATTGCTTGATTTCTCTGCTGTTCTGTACATTCTCCCCACTCCAATTCGTACTTTTACACCTTGTAACCAAGTTTCGCATATTCTTGTACATGCTGCGCCCTGATACCCCTGGGTATAACTGCGCAATATAAATAATAAACTAAACTAAACTAGATGGGAACCCGATTAAAGTAGCTAAGGAAGTGAAAACCTTAGGAATATACATTTACTCCTCCCTCTCCTTCCATAAACAGGTTAGCTCCATGGCATCCTCCATGACCTACACATGTAAGCTTATAAGAGCAGCCAAACGCTTCTTATCCACCCAGAGCTGCATTACATTAGCAAGAGCCCTTGTATTATCAAAACTGGACTATTGTAATGCCCTTTACGTAGGAGCTAGCAAACAGGTTACTAACAAAATACAGACGCTACAAAACAACGCTCTCAGAGCAGCGCTCAGCATCCCCAAGAGAGAACACATCTCTAACATTAGGAGAGCCCATAACTGTCTCAACACTACTGATAAAATCCTGCTAAAAGTAGCCTCACTAACACACAAATGCCTCAACAACGCTGCCCCCCGCTACTTAGTCGACAGAATAAGTAAACACACTTCCAATAGACCTACTAGAACCTCTAACGCCAATCTGCTCACAGTTCCTCGGTTCAATCGCACCAAAATGGGTGGCAACAGCTTCCAGGTGAAAGCAGCCCAACATTGGAACTCCCTACCGCCCTCCCTAAGGACACCCCAAACCTACACACACTTTAGACGCAACTACATACATTGGATAAAGAACAAAGACCGCTAATACCATCCAACCCTCCACCGACACCCACTATGTAAATATGTATACTTGTAAATCTGCAAACCTTTGTCTTTATCGTGACTGCTGTAACCATCTATGATCCTATTGCAATCATTGTAATGCATTGTAACATGTAACTAAGCTGTGAATAACCTTGCTGCTCCTGTACCCTCATACCCTCGGGTCTGGTGCGCAATACAAATGAATAAACTAAACTAAACTAAGTGTGGCACATGCTAAAATGTGCAATTCTATCTATGTGTGGCACATGCTAACATTCACAGTTCTAAGTATGGCAACTGCTAATACTCACATTTCTAAGTGTGGTACATACTAAAATTCACAGTTTCGAGGTGGGATAATGTAGAGTGGCAGGAGTTTTCTGGACTAGAGTAATTGCTCTACTCCCAACCTATGCTACGCTTACTTTGGTGGTTGTTGCTGGTTGACGGATGGCCACTGGCTTTCCCTGCTGACATCTACAGACACAGTCTGGTACCGCCAATTTTGGAGCCGCCCTTTGCCTTGTGGGCCCTTATCTGCAGGGGCTGCCGGGCAGGGTGCTGCCCTAGGGCTAAGGTATTTATGGGTCCTTTTGGCCATTGCCGGTGCTGGTGAGTGGCGAGCAGCAAGGTATTGTAGGGTGGGTGCCTGGCCTACCAAATGCCAGTGTATCCTATGAGACAGCCAATCAAGGTCCGGGGGCCAGCTATGTGGGTTGGACCAACTGGGAAGCAGGAAGGGGAGAAGCGAGAGACACAAGGGGGGCATGGTGCAATTGGGGCATTTTTTAAAAGCACAAGCCGTTAGTGGCTCCAGATAGGGGTCTTCCACCTTACCTGCTGCCAGGACAATAGAAATTGCAGCGGGAGGCTCCGGTGCATAGGGGTTAGGCCCTCAATGTTTCCACAACATGCATCAGCCAATCAGGGCCTGGGAGCCGGCTATGTGGGTTGGACCAGCTGGGAAGCAGGAAGGGGAGAAGCGGGAAACACGAGGGGGGGGGGCATGGCGCAATTGGGGCATTTTTTAAAAGCACAAGCCATTACTGGCTCCAGGTGGGGGTCTTCCACCTCACCTGCTGCCAGGACATTAGAAAGTGCAGTGGTAGGCTCTGGTGCGTAGGGGGTTAGGCCATCGATGTTTCCACACCGTGCATGTGCCAATCAGTGCACGGGGGCCGGCTATGTGGGTTTGACCAGCTGGTAAGCAGGAAGGGGAGAAGCGAGAAACACGAGGAGCACGCAGGGCACAATTGGGGCATTTTTTAAAAGCACAAGGCGTTAGTGGCTCCTGATGGTGGTCTTCCACCTTACCCGCTGCAAGAACATTAGAAAACATCTAGATGCAATGCAGGCTAAAATTCACGATTCTATTTAAGTGTGGCACATGCTAACATTCATAAATCTATCTAAGTGTGGCACATGCTAAAATTTCGATTCTATCTAAGTGTGGCACATGCTAAAAATGTGCAGTTCTATCTAAGTGTGGAACATACTAACATTCACAATTCTATCTAAGTGTGGCGCACGATAACATTCACAATTCTAAGTGTGGCACATGCTAACATTCACAAATCTATCTAAGTGTGCACATGCTAAAATGTGTGATTCTATCTAAGTGTGTGTGACACATGCTAAAATATGTGATTCTATCTAAGTGTTGCACATGCTAACATTCACAGTTCTATCTAAGTGTGGCAACTACTAATACTCACATTTCTAAGTGTGGCACATGCTAACATTCACAGTTTCGAGGTGGGATAATGTAGAGTGGCAGGAGTTTTCTGGAGTAGAGTAATTGCCATGCCACACTTACTTTGGTGGCTGTTGCTGGTTGACGGCTGGCCACTGGCTTCCCCTGCTGACACCTGTGGACACAGTCTGGCGCCACCAATTTAGGAGCTGCCCTTTGCCTTGGGGGCCCTTAGCTGCAGGGGCTGCCGGGCAGGTTACTGCCCTAGGGCTAAGGTATTTATGGGTCCTTTTATCCATTGCCGGTGCTGGTGAGTGGCGGGGGGCAGGGTATTGGAGGGTGGGCTCCTGGCCTAACAAATGCCAGTGTACCCTATGAGACAGCCAATCAAGGCCCAGGGGCCGGCTATGTGGGTTGGACCAGCCGGGAAGCAGGAAGGGGAGACGCGAGTGACACGAGGGGCACGCATGGCGTAATTGGGGCATTTTTTTAAAGCACAAGGCGTTAGTGGCTCCAGGTGAGGGTCTTCCACCTTACCAGCTGCCAGGACATAAGAAAGTCCTGGCAAAACAAATAGATCTCACAGTCACACACTATTTTGTTGTACCATATTCTTTAAGGGTCATTAGCTCTATGTGGATGCAGGGCCAGTCCCAGCTCAGAGAGGTGGGTGGCATTGAAGCCTAGCGGGCGTCGGCGTGCCACCTGATGAATTAATATGATGCCGTTTGAACCATGGGCCCCCAGGCCCTACGTCGAACCCGTTTAATGTCCCGTGCTCATGCAGACAGCCAAAGTCCTGCAATGCACCTGAAGGAGGGGTTGTGCACATCCAAGTCGCTAGACTCAGTGCAGGTAGGCAGGGCTAGAGTCTGTGCGGTGCCTCTCGGCCTGAGTGGTTGCCCTGTGCCTATGGAAGACGAGGCTATCCCACTGCCCATTTGAGAGGACTGGCGGCCGCTGCACCTGCTGGGCCGGAGCGAGTGCTACTGGCAGCTTCTGCCATCCGTGTGGGCCACTCAATGTGAGCTAGATTGGTAGACGTCTGGGTGAGGGGGGACCTTGCAGTTCTCTCTCTCTCTCTCTCTCTCTCTCTCTCTCTCTCTCTCTCTCTCTCTCTCTCTCTCTCTCTCTCTCTCTCTCTCTCTCTCTCTCTCTCTCTCTCTCTCTCTCTCTCTCTCTCTCTCTCTCTCCCTCTCTCATGTAAACGCTCATATAAGTTCTGAGTCATCCCATGTCCTCCCCTCTCCTCTTTGTGAACTATAATATTGTCACTTTCATTAAAGAACCTCTTGCCACAGGCTCAGGAATCTTTCTGGATATAAACGGTTCTGTCTGCGAGACATTCTAGACTGAACAAGTTCCTGGTGGACTAAAGTTCAAAATGAATTCTTGAATTATTCTAGGGCACAATCAATGTGTGCATGGTTGCCTCGAAATCAGAATATAGAGGAGCCGTGAATGGTTTAAAGTCGCATGTATTCTAGAAGATGGATATGCTGTGCAAAACAAGTGTTATTGCCAAGACATTAAAAACAGTGGTATATATACACATGTGATAAAAGACATAAGGAGCCTGTCTTTACTTAAACCTATTCATAGAAATATAATTCACTTCATAACACACAGAATGCACAAGCTTCAGGAAGCATGGTTGCAACACATTGGAGAAGCTACTGAACAAACATGATTGGTTGCACGTGTAGGACATTTGTAATCAGTCAGTCGTTAGCTATTTGTGACACAATCACTTAGTCATTCGTAAATGTCAGATCATAACATCTTTCTAAGACTCTATCTATCACTATTGCCCTTATTTCCTAGAATGAAAGTGTCAGAAATGCGAGGTCGGGCATCTATCATGTATATGTATAAGCTATTCATTTGTATGCATGTCCCATTGACACCTATTGTGGTTGTATATGATTTTATGTTTACGTTTTATAGATTGTATGTAATTGTTGCAGTGATGCTTATATTTGAAAAGTATTATACTAAATCACATTTAAATATTAAATTAAGTCAAAAAATGAATGATCGAAGTCAGAGAAAAGTCTTTAAATACGTCCAAAAGTTAATTACTGAAGACAGGTTCTACATGTATCGCGTTTCGGCGCCTCTTGTTTGTTTGCCTTCCTCAGGACCTGCATGTGATATTGGCAGTGACCCTGTTCAAGTAAAAAGAAAGACATGTCGAAGTGCCAGTTACTAATGAGATTTTTAAAAGACTCAAAGTTACCAAACAAGGGTCGATGGAGAGAACCAACCACTGTTCTGTCCCGGGAGCAATGTGTTCCTTAGAAGGAAGGTAGTCGCTAAACTGACACTCACAGCTAAGTTATAGGTAGCATATTCAGGTTTATGTACTGCATCTGGGAGAAACAAGCACAAAGTAGTTATAAAGATGTGTAACCAGATGGCCTAAGAGAGATGGAATGCATAGCCATTGCATCAAACTTTATATTAAATACTTTATATTGTCACTTTCATAAAAGAAAACCTCTCCTCTTTCCACAGGCCCATGGATCTTTCTGGATATAAACTGACAGACAGAAATCTGCAACACATTCCAGACTGAACAAAGAGATGTGTTCCCTGGTGGACTAAAGTTCAAAAATGAATTCTTGAATTATTCTAGAACACAATCAATGTGTGTGTGGTAGCCTCGAGATCAGAATATAGAGGATTCATGGAATGCATGTACTCTAGAAAGTGAATATGCTCTGCAAAACAAGTGGTATTTCTAAGACATTAAAAGCAGTGGTATATAATACACACATGTGATAACAAACATAAGGAGCGTGTCTTTACTTAAACATATACATAGAAATATGGTTACAGGTATTGAGCCATTTTGAAAACAATTCCAAGCTGTCAATTCCAAATGAAGATGACAGCAGTGCTGTACGCCTTCCACATTTTAATGTGGTTAATATGCAAGGAATTCCCATACCCTTATAGCAAAATACTGATGATGATATGCATTACACTGTGTGTGAATCATCACATGCCCTTTATGTTTACTTGTACATCAGGCTATTCTCTGTACAAACACTGCGTGCCTTGTAACTTTCAACCATTGCAAGGTGGGCTGTACTATGCAAGACTTTTTTCTATTTTGCTTTTTTTATTTTAAGCTCCCTGAATCTTTAGTTTTGTTCAGTGGCACCTCCAGTAATCCTTCCTTCAATGTTAGTGTAAAGGACCTAACAAAATGTAGAATAAAACCTATAATTGTCTCTCTTTCTCTCTCTGTCTCTGCCTCACTCTATGTCTTTGTCTCGTCTCTCTCTCGCTCACTCTCGGCGTTAGTCACGTTTTCTGGTGCACGCTTGCATGCGCTATCCCAACCGTACTATCCCAACCATACAGGAAGAGGAGCTTCTGGGTTTTCGAACAGTGACAGGTTCGAGGAGAGCATCATTGACAGAGTCATTTGAAAAGGTGAGAGGTGAGGTCCGGCCTGGTATTTGGAGACATACATGTTCATTGTGTGTGTCCTACAGGGATGTTGCCATCACACTGAGGGCCCGATGCCTATACCAACAAGCATGCAAAGGACTGTATAGGATTGCGGTGGGTGCTGAGGGTCTGACAGCCCTTGCAATGGATAAGAGGACCACGCTTCATGGTGTTCTGTTCAGGGTATTTTTTTCTATTTTGTGTTAATTATTAGTGTTCCTGCATACTGTAGGAAATGTACATGCTCTGCAGCACTAACAGCCAATCAGTGGCCAGCAAGCAAAATTACACATTGCCTTAGTGTTAACAGAAGAAGCAGCTCACAGGTTTAAATCTGAGTGGGTGACTTTCGCAGGAAGGTAGAGAGGGCACTTTGAGAAACAGAATGCTGTGTATTCTCATCAAAACAAGTTATTGAAAATATGTATGTATATTCTATCATACTAATATTGCAAACAGCCGCTTTTCAACATTTTACAATGTTCATATCTAGTAATCACTTGCACCATTTTGTAGATATAGAACCAAACATGACACTTGTTTACTGAGCAAAGCACACTATCAAAACGTAGACTAACCATATACATTATTTTCTGATAGAAGGTTATACTTCCAAGATGTGCAGCCTGGTACACTACTGTTGTACTTATTCAAAATACCAATATTAGAAAGGGGAAGGGGACAAACTGCACTAATTTGAATTTTTGGCTGCTTTGCATAATGTCAAAGAGCATTTGAGGGAAGATGGGAATGACCACATAGCTATTATTTTAATTGACAACTATGTCTGTGATCAAAGGCCTAAATGCCTGATTCACTAAGTACATAACAAACTGGGTTTGGCGCTCATTTCATTTTTCTAATCACTCACCGTAACGTTAAACGTTAACGTTGGACATAAGTATTTGGAGAGCCTCTGAATTTGGATATGAGGATAAAATGGCTGCAGCATCTGTCACTTTGTTGTGGTCTGCCTCCTTCATTTCCAAACCTGGGCCAGGGGTTCCATCATAGAGTGACCAATGGAGCCAGAATATTAGAAGGGTAGCAGGTCAGAGGGGAAGCCAGCTCTCAGGTTAATGATGGGTGCATGTATAGAACTATATGCATGCCCAGTCCCTAATACACAGACATGTTCAGAGAATTATATATACATGATCATTGTCTTACTCCAAGGAATTGCTCGAAAACTCCAAGCGCTACAGCAAGTTAAACCTTGGAAAGGTGGGAGATCTTTGTGGATTTCTGAAATGGCTTTGCTGCTTTAAAGGCTGCGAACAATAGTAACTACTGGGAGGGCCACATTGCTTTACGTGCTGGGGCAACTGTGTGGGGTGGGATGCTGATGGAGCTTTATATGCTGGGGGACCATGTGTTCACTGGCATCATGGCAGTAGCTATGCATTGGTGGAATCCCCCCAATCTAAATCCTGCACTAGTAACATCAGTACCCTGTGGGCAATGATAAGTAACCTGCCAATCCGAGCAGCCTCTTTTCGAAGTGAGCAGCCCTGTCCTGTTTCAGCATGAGTCATCACTCCTGACAGGCTTTCACTGAGCACAATATTTGCACATTTGAGTAGCTCTACTGGCTGGTTGACCATTTGAGTAGCTCTACTGGCTGGTTGCCCATTAGAGCAGCTCTACTGGCTGCTTGCCCATTTGAGTAGCTCTACTGGCTGGTTGGCCATTTGAGCAGCTCTACTGGCTGGTTGGCCATTTGAGTAGCTCTACTGGCTGGTTGCCCATTTGAGCAGCTCTACTGGCTGCTTGCCCATTTGAGCAGCTCTACTGGCTGGTTGGCCATTTGAGTAGCTCTACTGGCTGGTTGCCCATTTGAGCAGCTCTACTGGCTGCTTGCCCATTTGAGCAGCTCTACTGGCTGGTTGGCAATTTGAGCATCACCAATATAGCAGCATTTTGGAATATATGAGGAACACCCAGACGAAGTCCCTGTTCAATCTGCTGTGGCAGCGACCATCTTGGTGTTTTTCCGGTGAAAAAGAAAAAATGGTTGCACTCTAAAGGAGCACTGGGGTGCAGATAGTTATCACCACCACTTCAGGGGGAATACCAGGTCAGTAACTAGGCTGGGGTTGGTGGGACATTACTGGCCCGGTACACACACCCTAACCTCACCTGAAGTTAGGTAATAGCTAGATTATTGGCTTCAAAGGGATCTGGTTGATGAATTCAGAGGGAAGGAAGTGGGCCATTCCGTTCAATGTTCTCAGTACGCATGTACAGTGTGCTGATATCCATCGTCCTTTTTTAGTTTTGGCTATTAGGTGGCGCTGGAAGCACTACCTTTAAGCCAAACCTATGGTCATTAAAATAAGAGCTTTAACATAAGAGCTTCAAAAAGGGCTTTGAATGAGGGTCCCATGCATTTCAATGCAGATCACATATGAGGATGCATTTGTGGTGTTTAGCTATGTGTACCGCCCATTTAACACCCACCTCCAGGTCAAATTGTTATGGCTTTCCTCTCATTCCCACCCATCTTCCCTCAAGCCACACCCTTTTTTGCACTCTTTTACCTGCATCTGTATTGTGTGCTGAATTTGTCAGCCATTTTTACTTCCAAAATGGCGGCTGCTATATGTTAATGTTAATAAAAAGTAATCATTGATGCTTTAAAAAATATTCGCTACAACTTTGAAGTTATGTTACACATTTTAATGTATTTTGTATTTAAAATAAACAAGTTACTGTAACAGTTATGTTTTGATCTAAAATGGCTATGAAAATGTTTATATACTGATTTGTGGAGGATTGGTGAAGTGTTTTGATGTAAGCAGAACCTGATTGGCTGTGTAGTTGGTGATGTCAGTATGATGTGATTGGCTCTCCAGTCTGAGTTTGTTTACCCAGGCAGCCATTTTCTTTCAGCATTCTATGATAGCTAACACTGTTTATTTTGTTACATTGTGGGTGCACTCACTCTCACTGTGCTGTGCGTGAGGATGGAATTCTGAAGAAATGTTAATTTAATTTATCCAGCCCAAGCATGCCACATATTGTGCTCCATTTATGGAGTGCTTTAGAAAAACCAAAATGACTGTCAGAGTTACTAGTCAGAGTAAGCGTTGCACATTGCGCCATTGTAGATCGGGTTTGACGTGTACTGGGCCGCCATTTTGATGCCAATTTAACTACCTTTATTTTATTTGTTTACTCTTGCAAATTCTTTAACATTAGTCATGTCAATGTTAGTCGTAGTTTATTTTGTATCTCAGAAACAATGGCGTTAAGAGGAGAGAGAATTGTAAGGCTAGTTGGGAAACTATTTCCCTCGTATTCAGCACTTGAAATGTCCTATTGAAGCCAACTGCGACACACACCGACATCTGGAGCGGCTTTGCCACGAGCGTAATGAACGTTGCTTAGACAAAAACTGCCATGGGAATGAATGCCCAACCTTGTTTGCTTGATCTTCCAATGAGCTTTAACAAATCTCCAGAATCGTTTTCTGAACGGACCCAGTCGGACTTTCACCATGAGAAACATGACTGTACACAATTGCACATTTGGAATGTGCACTCCAACCCCACTCTTCTATTTCTTAGGTGCATGTTATTGCTATTGTGTTGAAGCATAACGCGCTTTGTAAGCATGTTTTTTAAAAATGTTATTCGTGTGCGTTCTCTTGTACCGCTAAGGGTGGATTGGCCTGTTTACTAAACTATTCATGCAAACAGCTGAAATGTCAAAGGGCTAATGTACAGTGTGATCAGGCTATCCAGTTAAGACTGCCAGCATATTTATGTCATCACCCTTACAAATTGGATAACGAGAGCTTGCATGATTAATGAGTGCTTGGTTTATGTATTTCAAGTATGGTTTCTTTTTAAGATTGATAGTTGACATATAACCTTTTGGTTCTTCTCCACGATGGCAGTTGCTGTTTTACACAGAAAACGAAGACTAAATTTGGAGTGTGTCACGCCGGGCTTGTCTCTTTAAGAGACAGGGACTGTGTCACGTGAGCCCGACACGTGACGCGTGACGCGAGGGGGAGGGAGTCCGATGGTGGATTTGAGATTTTGTAAAGGAATAAAGAAGACGTGTTACAGATCCTCGGCGTGCCTGTCCTTATTGTAAAGGCCCATCCGGGCCTAACAACTGGCGACGAAGCATCTCCTCAGGCCGCCGAGTCCTCCTCCCCCTCCTCCTCGCCTCCGGCGCCCATCCTGCTCCGCAGCGCACGTCGGGCACCGCCAGCCCGCCAGCGCCCGCTTCCTCCTCCACATCCGCTGCCTCATGCCGATCCCGGCCCTGCTCGCAGCACGCTCCCCCGCACCCCTGCGACACGCAGGAAGGACGCGTGCATCATTCCTGAAGAATCCTCCTCCTCTGCTGCAAAATGGAAAAAAAAAAAAATAATACAAATGAAACCAACACGTGTGCTCCATCAACAAGCCTGATCCCAGGCCCCGATTCCAGCAGCAGGCCTGAGCAGCCCAAGCAGCGCAGCAGCAGGCCTAGGCCCAGGCAAGCTTGAGCCCAGGCCCTGATCCCGGGCCCAGATCCCAGCAGCAGGCCTGATCCCAAGCATCCGCCTGCACGCCTGACCCGGGCCCAGCCACCGCCAGCAACTCATCGATTTCGGGGTGCATGACCACCTGCCAGCCACACCATCCAGGCTCCAGAGACTGCCAACGGGACCCCGGTGAAAGGTGGGTGTCACCCTGCGTCGCCTGCTAGCCCACATTGCCTGCCACCAAAGCAACGGACCCCCAGATACAGTCGCCCACAGGTGAACCACACCGCTCACCGCCACAATGAGCGTGCCCCAAGATCAGCAGGCCCCGGCCCCCCCGCCCCAGCGGGGAATACAGCAACCACGGCATGGCGCATGCCCCCCCCCTTCTCCATGATGCCACAGGCAGACAAAGGCCCAAGGTGGGTCGAGTGGTTGGAAGACTTCAACACCTTCATTGACGCCCCGGGAGAAGAGAAATCCCCGAGACTGCGCAGCATGTTTCTAAACCTTGCGGGGAATGACATTAAAATACTGTTGAAAACCATTCCACCAACAGAACAAGCTGACTTCCCAGCCCTTATCGCAGCACTGAACAGACGGTTGGTGATTGAACCCAACAGGGACTATGAAAGATACATTTTCAATCAGTGCACGCAGAGGGTAGACGAAACGGTCGACGAGTTCATCACCCGCCTACGAATAAAAGGCGCAAACTGCCAGTTCCACGCTTTCTCCCTAGATAAGGCCATAAGGTTGAGAGTGATTGAAGGGTGTGTATCCCAAACACTAAAGAAGCAACTTTTTAAAAAACCCATCACGATTGATGAAGTTAGCCAGATGGCAAGGATTCTGGAGAGAGTCGAAAAGCAAGTGACGCAGATAACTGGCACCGCCTCCTCCAAACATGACAAAAACGAGACAATCGCAGCAATGCAGGCCAATAATGCCAGAACTACAGAGAGAGCACCCAATCTCAACTACTCAATGACCCCAAGAACACAACGCCAGTGCTACCGCTGTGGAATGCCGTATCCCCATGCAGGGATATGCCCCGCATTGTCCCAGAAATGCGGCAACTGCGGGAGAGAGGGACATTTCCAATCGGTCTGCAGAGAGGGCAAACCATTCCCGACCCAAAGACCACCAGTCGCCCCGCAGTTCAAAATATCCTACAGGAATCCACAAGGCCAAGGCTACCAGTCGCGCCCTTTTCAACAAAACCCGAGAAGATACGTCAGAGTAGTTGAAGACGTCTACCCATCGGAAGAACCCCAAGGCAATGAAGAATATGAACAAATATCCCGCATAAGAGATGAGTACGACGGACCCCCAGCTTCCATCTCTCAATACGAGGCAGACCAACAGCGCCTCGAAGATGAAGGCTATCAATACGATCACTATCGGCAAGATGAGTACGTCAACCTCATCATGGACGAAGGACAAGCACGTGAAGCACCCAAGATACCAATGGAAATAGGAGGCCACCAGTTCTGTTTCCTGGTTGACCCAGGAGCTACGGTCAACATAATGGGCGAAAAGGAGTTCCACCAAATTCCCAAGAAACCAGTCTTAGTGCCGTCTGAATCCAAAATATACCAATGGGGTGCCAACACTCCACTACAATCAATTGGTTTCTTCGCCCATCACCTCATCCACGGCAACCGTGCCATAACGACAAGCATACATGTAATTCGCAGTCCAACGAAAGGAAGGTGCCTCCTCAGCTACAGGACGGTCTCCTCCCTGGGACTCATAGACATACACGTCCGAGACGGTGACAAGATCTATTCGTCAGAGCCAACTCAAGCAGCGAAAAAGAGCGTGTCAAACGTCCAAGCGGAACCCAGGGAGATGGACATGATATCAAAAGACACCATCGTGGAAGAATTCCCCCTCATCTGTAAAGGCCTAGGAAAGTTGAAAGGACCCTCAGTGAGATTACATATTGACCCCACAGTTCGGCCCGTCCCCCAACACCCGAGGAGAGTTGGGTTCCATCTCCAAGCGGCAGTGTCAGCCGAACTCGGACAACTCCTAGAAAACAATATAATCGAACCAGCGACGGGTCCGACCCCGTGGGTCTCCCCACTGGTCATCGTGCCAAAAGAGGGGGGACAGCTCAGACTCTGCGTTGACATGCGTGTCGCCAACACCGCAATCCAGCGTGAGCCACACCCCGGACCCTGAATTGAGGACATGATCGTTCAGATAAACAAGTCCACCCTCTTCTCAAAACTGGACCTTAATCAGGGTTACCACCAGTTGGTTCTCCATCCAGAATCCAGAGGTATAACCACGTTTGCCACGCATGATGGGCTATTCCGGTATAAGCGCCTCAACTTTGGCATTTCGTCGGCCGCAGAGATCTTTCATGAAACCATCAGACAAATCATTCGCCCAATCAGAGGGGCACTTAACTACAGCGACGACATCCTAGTATTCGGGAAGTCGAAGGAGGAACACGATATAGCTCTCCGCGCCACCTGCAAAGCCATTCAAGACGCTGGTCTCACCCTCAACGTCGACAAGTGTCGATTCAGCAAGACCAAGCTGAAGTTCTTTGGCCACATATTCTCTGCGGAAGGTATGACACCAGATCCCGACAAAGTGGCGACCATCTTCAGCCTACAAGAACCAAGGCAAATAGCTGACGTGCGATCATTCCTGGGGATGGCAGGATACTGCGCGAGATATATACCACATTATGCCACAATCACGGAACCGCTCAGGAAACTCCTTCAGAAAGACATGCTCTTCGCCTGGACGGCAGAATGCCAAGATGCATTCGACTCTATCAAGCAATATCTAGCGGAAGCCAGAAAACTTGCCTACTTTGACCCCAACTGGCACACTGAAATCGTAGTCGATGCAAGTCCAGTCGGGCTGGGTGCCATCCTTGCCCAAACAAATGGAGCAGACACCCACCCGAGACATGTGGTGGCCTATGCCAGCAGAGATCTCTCAAAACCTGAGTCCGCATACTCGAAGGCGGAAAAAGAAAGTCTAGTAGCAGTCTGGGCATGTGAACACTTTCACAATTTCGTCATAGGAAAAAAATGTACCCTAATAACGGACCACCAAGCCCTGCTCTCACTGTTCGGCAACCCACAAACCAAGATGCCGCCAAGAATTGAACGGTGCGGCATCCGCCTGCAAGAATATGACTATCAGATAATACATCGTCCGGGGGGGAAGACAACCCAGCGGATTACCTGTCGAGGCACCCCACAGGAGAAGACACGCCGAGGAAGGGAGATGTGGATTAGTTACGTTACCACGAACGCACTACCTCCTGCTATATCACTAGAGACTGTCGCAGAGGCGTCAGCTGCCGATCCGTCCATAGCACTGGCTATCAACCTCACAGAGCACAACAGATGGAAGACATACAGGAGATTTCTGACGGAACATCCAGACGCAAATCGAGATGAACTGGAAAGGCTGGCAAAAGTTCATACGGAGCTGGCCGTCAAGGACAAGTCCATACTCCTCCGAGGGTGCAGAATAATAATCCCAGCGGCCCTGCGGTCAGACATTATAAAGACTGCCCATGAAGGCCACCGCGGGGCGGACAACACCAAATGGCAACTTTGGTGCCACGTATGGTTCCCATTCCTTGATGCGCTAGTAGACCGTTGGGTACGAAATTTCATGGCGGTTCAGGTACCTGTCTCATTTAACGTAATTGGTTATTTATAATGCCTTAATAAGGTTTCAAAACGCGGACTCACGAATCGAACCTGTGTCATCTTGCTTCCAAGGGAACGTTGTTGCCCCTGCGCTATCCTCCCGGCCTGGGAAGGTGGAGGGGCAGTCAGATTTTCTAGCAGGGCCATCCCTTCATTAACTGTAGTTCGACACTGGTGCACGCGAGATCCGCCGTTCCGCCAGCATGCAGATTTTAAGTGAGACACGCTCATGTTACCTTTCCTCGACGCCACTGCGTAATCTGACTCTGCAGAGCCGTCTATTGCTCTGTTCATTTGGCGCTGATAGCAATGCATTTTCGTCTGCCTTGTGCCACACAGCTTTTTAAATTTCTCCCTGCCCCACTTGCGGACTGTGCTTTACGACTCACTTTAATCTCTGGCCTGGTGCCTGGTCATCACGTAGAACATGCTCTAGCTGACTTGGCATGAAGGGGTGACCAGACGTCCTGGTTTTGTCGGACTGTCCTGGTATTTGGTGCTCTGTCCCCCTTTCTCAAGATTATGTTCCCATTGGAAACTGCAGTGGCCCTGGTTTTTTGTAGTCGGTCTTCATTGCTGGCAGGCAGGAATGCACAATCTCGCAGAGAAGAAACCCTGCATTTTACAATTTAAGAGAGTGTTCGTTTGTGATGAATTCATTATTGTACGTGTTTCTTTGAACAGTAACACTTAAACCCCCTTCTCCTTCAAACGCTACTGAAGCGTAGTGCCTTGACAGCCACTTTCAAGAGTTAGTCCTACTTTTATGTCAGTTGCCCTGTCTCGGTTTTGTACTTTTTAATTCTGGTCACCCTATGATAACCTAACGGGCAGGGCACCACTAGTTGGGAAACCATCTGGCCCGGTGTTGGTCAGGGTGGCGGGGCCCTCTTTAGGTACACAGTGATCAGCAAATGATTGCCCGTGCACCATAAAGACAAGTGTAGTGCATGCTAAAGGTACTTGATAATTAAGGTGCGAAAATACCACTACAGTATAGGTGAAGCCTTGACGGCTTGCAGAGTAACCTCTCAAAGAACCCTCACGTGCCCACCACCCTTTCTCAATCGCTGGGTCATTGGAATGGGCGCCGGGACGTCTGCTCATGTTGCATCCTTGCACCACGGAGAACCAAGCACAAGTTGGCATCCGTAATCCTTTATTTAAAAAAAAATATTGAAATGGCACAGTATTGCACACAACTTGGTGCAGCTTTTTTTCGCATTGCACATGTGCGTTATTTATATAGCTGTAACCGCTTGCACGGGGTGGAGGGCAGGTGGAGGGCAAAGTTTAGCAGCACTTGTCAAAAAATCCTGTGCGAATAATGCATTTTGCGTCATTAGTTTGGCCTGTTTAGGTATTTTCAGGTGAATAACTAATTAGTTGTTCCCATCTGGGGAACATTGTCAAATGTGTATCCGGTAAGCTCTTTTCGAGCTGTATGTGATTGTGCAGTACAGAATATTAAAGCCTGACCACTTGAACCACATATAAATAAAGTGAGTTCTGACTGTCTGGCCGCCATCCCTTTCTCTTGTCATAGAAGTGGGTGATTTAGGATGCTGGCTCCTTTTACGAGGAACCTTCATTTCCGCTTGGTTTTCATGTCCCGTGTTCTGCGGAGTAGCTCAGGTATGGGTATCGGTGCCCGAAAACTTTGGCACGCAATCGTTTAACCATTTTTCTCTTGGTTGATTCCAACAGCTTTGAAAACCCTAAAACATGCCAGCGATCAGATCTTAACAAAGGCATAGACAGGGTAGGGCCCGAGTGGGCAAGGCCCACCAAAAATCTCTAAATGCCCAGTCAGCAGCACTGCATAGGCATTTACAGATGTTAATGTCGCTGCGCTGGGCCCAACTACATTAGCTTCAGGCTCCACCTGTCAGACAATCCTGGCTACGCCTCTGGATCTTAATCTGAAAACAGTGAAGAAACTATAAGGTTATTTAAGTACAATCCCATTGGCTGGATTGAGGCGTTCGTCTTGGGAGGTGGTCCGAGCCTTGATGTGGAGGAAATGAGGTGAACTAGATTCTCGTTGGGCCCTTGGGTTGTCTTTTACCAGTCTGAGTAGTCAGTGGGCAACCTGTCGTACAGGAAATTGTGCACGCACGTTAGTTACTCAGGTGGGTTTCAGTGCAGGAACTCAGTAGTTTGGTTTGCTAATCAATGAACGTCATGCCATGTATACGCATGAACACGCTGTGGCTAAATTGGAGTGGGTGGGGTGTGTAAAACATTCTAGTGATACACTTATAATGTTTTCCACCTGAGAGCCTTTTTCAGTGCCTAATTAGTTTTGGCTATTAGATGGGCTCAAGGCACTACCTTTAAGCCGAACCTATTGTCATTAAAATAAGAGCTTTAACACAAGAGCTTCAAAAAGGGACTTTGAATGAGGGTCTCTAAGGCATTTCAATGCAGATGACATATGAGGACGGATATGCGTTGTTGGGCTATGTGTCGCACTCATTTAGCACCCATCTCTAAGTCAAGTTTATATGATTTTCCTCCCATTTCTACCAATCTTCCCTCAAACCACACACACTCTTTTACCTGGAATGACAATGGGTTGTGGTTTTGTGTAGGCATGGTAAAGGTGCTTACCAGGCACTGCTGTAGGGATATTAACTGGCCATCAATAGTAGCAGCTGTAGAAAGGTGTGAGTACCTGGGCCTCTAATAGCAGTGCCTGGGAAATGCCGAATACTTATACACAAGCCAAAACTGTTGGCTTTGCCAATGCTTGTTTAGTAATACAATGTTTTACTCTTAATAAATGAGTTGTGTAGCGTGTGCTCATAGTATCTACTCAGAGCATCTCTCTCCAAACAGGAAGAACCCCCAGCCTGGTCTGCTCTTAATTTGGAGATGTTCTCAAATCTCTACAAGTTCAGAGCGTCTTCGATCAGTGCTTTTGGTAATATCCAAAATGACCAAGAACTCTGCACTTAAAAATGCTCTGCTCTGCTACTGATAACACTCTCTCAGACTTTTCCCCTGAAAGTAGAAACAAGCTAGCAAACGTGTCTAGGCCTTAATACTCCCAGGAAAAGGTAGCCCACGTGAGAAGGTGCTTAAGAGCACATGGTTGCAAAGTCCTGCACAGGCAGCAATGCGCTGCTCTGCTACTGATAGCACTCTCTCAGGCTGTGCCCCTGACAGTAAGAGCAAGCTAGCAAACATGTCTAGATGTTAGTGCCCACAGGAAAAGGTAGCGCACGAGAGCAGATGCTTAAGAGCACATGGTTGCAAAGTCCTGCACAGGCAGCAATGCTCTGCTCTGCTACTGATAACAATCTCTCAGGCTGTGCCCCTGACAGTAAGAGCAAGCTAGCAAACGTGTCTAGACCTTAATACTCCCAGGAAAAGGTAGCCCATGAGAGAAGGTGCTTCAGAGCACCTGGTTGCAAAGTCCTGCAAAGGCAGCAATGCTCTGCTACTGACAGCACCCAGACTCTCTGAGACTGTGCTCCTGACAGTAAGTGCAAGATGCAAACGTGCCTAGGCCTTAATACTCCCAGGAAAAGGTAACGCACAAGAGCAGATGCTTAAGAGCACATGGTTGTAAAGTCCTGCACAGGAAGTAATGCTCTGCTCTGCTACTGACAGCACCCAGACTCTCTCAGACTGTGCTCCTGGCAGTAAGCACAAGCTAGCAAATGTGTCTAGGCCTTAATACTCCCAGGAAAAGGTAGCCCGCGAGAGAAGGTGCTTAAGAGCACACAGTTGCAAGGTCCTGCACAGGCAGCAATGCTTGGCTCTGTTACTGACAGCACCCACACCCTCTCAGACTCTGCCCCTGACAGTAAGAGCAAGCTAACAAATGTTTCTAGGCCTTACAACTCACAATAAAAGGTAACGCATGAGAGCAGATGGTTAAGAGCACATGGTTGCAAAGTTCTGCACAGGCAGCAATGCTCTGCTCTGCTACAGACAGCAACCAAACTCTCTCAGACTGTTTGCCCATCTACATGAGGCATTGAAAAGTTTACTGTAAGAATATGAGGGGGAAACCCTATAAAAAATTAAAATAAAGCTGTTTCTCTAGAAGCATTAAAAAAATAAAATAAAAAAGGCTCTTTTCAGAGCCACCACTAACGACGAAATCCCCTACCCTGGTTGCAATTTATTCCTGCACGCTTGCACACAGCACGAAAGCCACATCTGGGGCTTTTGAGGATGCAGGCATGGAAATGGGACTGTGGAGGCTAAGGGAATGTGGGTGTGGTGTCTATGCAGAGGAATGTTGTACAGAACTGATAGTGTTACATGGAGAGCTCTTTAATGTGATTGGTGGATGTGTGTGTGACTATTTACCAGTACCGAATAAGGGGGTGCTGGAAAAAAGATATTGGAAAGGGAAGAAGGACTGTTACTGCTTTACGGGGCGCGGTCCTCGCAGTACTTGGGGAAGCGCACGTGCCACATACTACCGTTTTCAGCATGCTACCCATGGCAATGGGCCAGTGGTGATTATCAGTGCTGAGGGTGTGGTTCACAGGAAGGGGCGTTAATACTTTTCTCCATTACTGTGCCTAGTGAGCTGGGCTGAAATGGTTGCCATTACTTGCAAAGGTAATGTAGCATAGCCGAAA
Organism: Ambystoma mexicanum; assembly: GCF_040938575.1. Classification (NCBI taxonomy): domain Eukaryota; kingdom Metazoa; phylum Chordata; class Amphibia; order Caudata; family Ambystomatidae; genus Ambystoma; species Ambystoma mexicanum. The sequence continues at coordinate 93,523,649 of NC_090932.1, forward strand.
TTGTTCCAAAATTAATTACAGCTCAAAGTTATGTGGCCGCTACTCTGTTCTGGAAAAGCTACAAGCACAATGTGGCACAGTTCTGGGGTGTAACCTTTTGTAGGGCTGCTGCGCAGACCTTGCAACCAGCAAAGAGGCCTACATCGTTGAAACAAATACATACATGTGCAATGGCACAGCGTGGGGTGATTGTAAGCATGTAAATTCCCAATAACTCCCGTAGATTGAAAAACATTGCACTTTTCCAGTGTCCGAGGGTCCAGATCGTGTCTGCGACATAAGGGACCACACAGTGGATGCAGTCACATGGTGATGTCGCAAATGTTCTCGATTGGGACAGCTGTCTGAAGGATGTGCTTTGGGTGGAATACTTTGTGCGCATGTGCCTAGGTGTCCTATACACACTGTTGGGATCTCTGGACTGAGTAATATTGCAACACACGTTCCCTGACCATTTTGGGACATGCTTGGTGTTTGTAGGGTATAGCAGGGGGGATGTTTATGTGTACAGCTACCTGTAACACGTGGGTGGGCACCTCAAACTACTTACAGTTTGTCACAAGTTTCTTCACATATGCTGGACAGGGGCAGTGTTACCAGGAGACAGAGGAAAAGATACACTTGCGCGTACTTGTGCAACAGACAAACGTCCGCTCCCACAATTAGTTATATTTGGTTCGCAAGATGCGGACATGCAGTTCGTACTGGTGTAGTACGGATGCCTCCATTGTGATTGTGGATAGGCCGAGCAGATGCGGTGTCCATAGGGCGCCTCCCTTTTGCTTAACTGCGGTCATTCCCACCAGTACTCTGCGCCACCGAGTTATAAGGGGATTTTAAAAATAAAGGAAAAGCCACCTGTACACTCGGGAACAATTTACATATCAACCTTCATTTGCACACATTCATGAATGCTATTAGGAAAGGGAAGGGGTAGCAGAAGTGGATCAATATTGTGCAGAATTGGGGATTTGTACACGTTGGTCGTGAGGGGAGGAAGGGATTGAGGTATCTTTGTAACGTCTTTGATCACACAGATTTTGAGGGGATGGCGGGCTATGAAATGGGGAAGGGGTACACGTGCAGGTCGGGCAGTGGTATTTTATTTTGTCCATAATATGTCCTTGTATGTAAAATTTTAAGGCGGCAAAATTGTTCACCAATTCTTCCATTTTGTCTTCCAGACTGTCGAGTTTGCTATTTACAGAGTTTCTTTCCTTTCCTGTGTCTGCATGTTGTTGTGGAAGGGGTGCCGCTTGTATTATATTGCATTCCTTCCCAATATGTTCTCTTAAAGAAAAACAAATCTGTTAGGTGTACATGAAGCAATATATATTAAATGTTTCACATTTCAGACTGCAGTGCGTACCAATGGGGTTACCATCGTAAGTGATTTCATCATGAGGGAAATTCTTTTCCAGCCACTCTAAGGTGCCTGCCATTGCTGTGTACAAAAAGAAACGTTATGCTTATCTACCATTGTATACTGCACCACCTGTGCAATTATCAGATAAAGTTTAGTGTGCTTACTACGTTGTAGTGAGGTTCTGGTCTTAGTACTTTCCAGTCCTTTATGTGGCTATTCGTTCTTTGTTCCTATGTAAAGCAGCGGAGCAGTAAGATTGTCGAAGGCACACGTCACTTCTCTTATTGGTGCATTACATTATGGTGCACTCCTGATGCCTTTGTTCTGTTTCTTTCATAAGTACACAGTTTCCAGACCTACTCTATTTCCCCTTGCAATTCACGTACATGGTGCTGTTTGTATATTTTCCTTGTGTTTGCTGAATGGTACCACTATGTACGCAAACCGTTGACTTTCTAAGCAGGTTGGATACCAACCGATGTCTGCGACCAGATGCATACTCTGCAACATGGTGCCAGCGGGTTCAGTATGTTGTACGTTACATGTTTACAACCATCTTTCATGTCATGGGTGTTAGTCTTAGCAGTGCACAGTGGTGGCGTGAGTTATGGTTGCTTAGCTTGCAATAACTAGCAAATTTGTGGGGTTTTTCGGTTTTACATGTAACCATAATATGAATAGGTTGGTATTACTACAGAGTAATTGCAATGTCTCTTTAAAAAACTTTTGGACAAAATTTGTAAGGTTTTTCTTAGGGCAACTTAACCATAACATCCTTTTAACAACATTTTTTCACTGATATATTACACAGCCACAGTAGTGGCTGTTAGTTATGGTTAAGTTGCTACTCCCATAGGAAGAGCACTTTTTGTGCGGCTTATAACTTTGCTCTCCCTGGACGAATCCTCACCAAACTTTGCAAAAAGAAGTATATGGCCCACTCTGAATGTTTTTGCAAAGTCTGGTGAGGTTTGGTCCGGGGGGAAAAGTTATAAGGGGGTGTCCCGAAATTTTTTTTTTTCACATAGACTGAATGGGGGGAAAACTTTGCGCACGCCTACAGCCCAAACCGCTGGACGGATTTTCACCAAATTTGCAGCAGGAGCAGCGGCTTGGTCCCAAAAGCATGCTTTTGGAAATTTGGTGAAAATCCATCCAGTATTTTTTTTTTAAATGATCAAAAAGTAGGTCTAAAAAAATTAGTGATATCTATGTCTGCTCAGCGGACACGATTTCCTGTTCGCTCGGCGGGCAAGATAACGATTGGCCAATCGGTCGTGTCATGTCCGCGGACATGTGACGCATTCGCTCATTGGATGGTGAAGAGCGTGAAGTGCGTCAGATTGTTCCGATGCGCCCGCCATCTTGGATCCGTGTTTTGGTGTCCGCGGATATCGTCGCAAAAACATATTAAAAAACACAACACTGCACTTGTTAAACTTATCAAATACTGTATGGGAAGGTGAGGGTTGATGAGGATGGGATGGGATATGGCAGCAAGAAGAAAAAAAGTGGTGTTTTTTTTGTCACGAAAGTCATATGGTACATTTGGAGGTGTTCCACAATATAATGTGCGTAAAGTACAGGCGAAGGACTAATGTGTCTGTGTTAAAATGCATTTAAAATAATAATGGAGTCAGACTGCCGCCCCCTAGAGTCTGGCATCTGAGGCAGCCACCTGCAGTGTTTGAAGGAAACAGCGGCCCTGCACATGTATGAGAATGCAAGTTCTCATGGATGCGTTGAGCCATATTGTTGCAAAGTGAGAATGTATTTAGATTCTGAATGAAGGTAACCAGCTTTGATTTTTTGGTTGCGAGCTAAGGAAGCCCGCGCATGGGACACAAAGTATAAGGTTCAATTGTTTTTTGACCTTGAGAGGAAGGGAATATTCCGTAAGGAATGCAGTGAGAGGAGGTTTGTAATAATGAACATTTGATAAGGTTATGCATTCCAAAAGTGTGTAAGGAACATGTAAATTCAGTTCATGAAGAATCTTTGGTGCGAGCGCAGTGAGCGTTACGGTCTGACTTACGCCAAGAGAATGGAAATGGTGAATATAATGTAAGTTTGATTTTGACGACTGTATTCCGGAACAAGCATTAACTCATTATTAACTGAAGATTAATTTTGGCAATATAACGCAAGTACTATCTTTCTGTGTGGTTGTCTTTTTTATGTGGTTATGGGGAGTGCAGGATCTAGGTGCATGTATATTATCACTAGGTTCACCCAGGTTCAACGCTAATATTTCATTAAAATGTCATGAATGACCATATTGAATTGTGTATCAGTTTCCACGTTGTCTTTGTCTTTGTTGAGATTGTTTGATGTGTGTGCTAATTGTTAGTTTAAACTCTATGCCAAATTAAAAAGTCAATAGATATATTGTAATAAAGTTCGGGTATTGATACACATTTTCTGTTATGTTTTCCAAATAGCTACATCCTGCCTTTCTGCAATTGCCATAGATTCCAGATGCTAACTGATGGCTTCTTCAATCGGCAGGTGCACGTAGTTGTCAACGGCTCGATCACAGTGACTGCTTTTTGGGACGATCGCCTAGGGCCAATGTGCCCGTACGCTGCACTAGCGATTAGGAGTAACATAACATCCTTTATGGTGGTCTAGGCCCAAGTTGATGCAGAAGCCCTGGAAATCACTGTGCGACCCAAGCGGCTCCTTTATCGAAAACGAACACTTTGTGTATGGAAAAAGAACAACGTGTGCCTCACGATTAACATTTTGGATCACGAGCGAAGAAACAAATGTGCAATTTGATTGAATATGGGAATAGTCGGATGTTCTCGGAGAGTTTATTGTGAAATAAAAGTACTTTACAAATTGTACAGTGTTATTGTTTTCTTTTAAAGAACGGTTTAATATTCTAAATTGTGACGTGCTGTGTTGTTAGCCGATGTGTGTGGATTTTCGGGTTCTGCGTCACGTCACGTCGGTGATTATGGGCGCGTTTGGCTACGCTGAAGAGGAACGTCACCGAGAAAGGTGTAGAATATCACTACGGTTGGTGATGTGAGGGTCAGGGGCGGGGCATATGATTTAGTGACATCAGGGCAGTTCAGCTTAGACAGATGCAGCAATGGATAAGAATAGCACAAGATGGACGCGCCCTGCTGCCAGATTTCGTATGTTTTTAAAAGAGGAAAAATGAGGTAAGGTGAATTGGAAATGTTTGCGATAGATCAACGTATGTATAAAAATACATGGTCGAACCCTCGGGACAATAATATTTTCTGAGCTGAAATAATGTTAGGGGAGGTTAAGGGTGATGATGATGGGTGGGATATTTCTGACATTATTTCAAATGAGTTTACAAAGTTTGTTGGGATTTTGGCAAGAGCTTATATGACGATTGTATGTGCATTCATTTGACAGTTTTGAAAAAATAAAACCTGGGTGGATTACCAACCAATTTGCATAAGGCTCATTGGCAAGGATCGAAGAAAAGCATGGTTTTTCTTATTTGACAAATGTAGTTAACAAAAATAGCGGTATAGCTTTAGTGACTGAGGGGTAGGCTGTAGCCATGGGCAGTGGTCAGAATGTCGGGGTCATGGTATAAGGTCATGATCCGGACAATGTGGCAACTGGCCATGACCAGAAGGGACAAAACATAGGATTAAAGTGGCCATGTCCACCTGGGACTAGCTTTGTGGTAAAGTTATTCGAAATTAGGATAGATTTGAAAGGGAAGAAAAATGTGCTCGTGGTAATATGGTCACAGGGTTTTCTTTTTGCCTTTTGCAGGCTGCCATGGAAAGCGAAGAGGGGCCTTCCCTTTCCATGGTGGCCATCTTGGGAAAGGATTTTCCTTCCTAAACTGAACAAAAAATCCTCTTTTTTAGTAGCACGGGTTACCGCTTTGGGAACCTAGGGTGCTAATGGCCTTCATCCCCCATTTAAGGGGCTGAAATGGGGGGTAATGGTCCAGAGACCTCGTTATCCACCCTCGCTTCGCTTGGGTTGATAACTTGGGCTGCTGGGCCGGTATCCACCGTTCCAGTCCGTGGAACGGAGGATGAACGTCTCAATGTTTCCATTAGCATAATACAAAATGTAAATGGAAATGTTGGAAAATCTTATTGAGTCTATGTACTTTACTGAGAAATATAAAGTAGATGGAGTCTATGTGTGTTTTTTTTAGTTCTATTTTTTAACTGTGAAAGGTGGTTCCTAAAGGAACATTTATTTTGTTTTTGGATGGATTTTTGTTTTTGGCAGGGGAGCTAAGAATGAAAGGTGGGGAGGGAAATGAGGAAGAGGCACCAAACACTAACATGGAGGGGCAGGTGGACAGGGGAAAATATTGCAGATGTGTTATTTCTAAGGTAGGGGCAGTGTTTCTCATGCTCCTTGATTACAGCAGTGGTGGTGTCCCTTAGGGAGGAGGGATGGCCTTAGCTGATGCCATTTTAAGATAAATATCAGTTTTGCTAAAAGTATGTACTGTTTACTAGATTGTTAATGAATGAGTACGAATAGGTGTTGGAGCTGTGCAAGGGAAATGTTGAAGTTGAAAGTTCCTAGATCAATAGAAAATGTAATTCCAAACTGTCCACGAAGCACAGATCTTATTGTGAAATGCGTACGGGTTCTCGGACACGTCATCATGCTGTGCGCCAGCATATGGTCATGTGGCATTCTCTGGAAGGTCTGCAATGAAATCAGATGTTCGTAGACATTATGGTTAAGTTGCGCTAATAAAAACCTACGAAATTCAGTAAATAATCTTTGTTAAAGGGACGTTATGGTTCCAAGTAAAACCGGAAAACCTCTGAAATTCGCCAGTTATGGTAAGCTAAGCACCCATAACTCGCGCCACCACCCTGCACTGCTAAGACTAACACCCAGGACATCAAAAATGACATTACAAATGTCATTGATGACATCACTGATGACATAACACGTCTAGCTCCCTCTTTTTTGTTCACTGACATATCTAAGCCAGGTGGCTTTCTTCACTGTCAGTCAGGGATTAAACAAGTAAAAAGTGATATATTTGTAGTCCTTACCCTTCTCATATGTTCTTACAATACTTTCCTTAGGGTACAGTTACATCATATGATACATATACATAGGGGAAGAAGGAACCCTGAAACACAGGAATCTTTTCTGTGCATGAAGTTAATTAGTTCGGTTATGAACACTTTCTGGTAATATTGCATTTTATTTTTGCTTACTTTACGTTCCCTGTATATGCTTGTATTTGTATGCATTGTGGTCTCTTTATGTTGTGTGTGTAATAGTACAATTATGCAGTAAGGGAAGCATTCGTAGATACTTATGTTTCAAAGTATGCAAAATTCTGTAATGGAAGCATTTATCAATTTAGTATCCAACATGGGAAGATTTGGAATATTGCACCTCTATAGCGCACGCTGCAGACAATGCCTACGTTTCTTCATGGGTTCGTTCATGTACTGAAAGAACTCAGTAATGCAATGGATTTTTTTAGCAATGCGTTGCTTAATGAACTATTTGGCATATGATAGTTCTTCAATTATCTCTGATACTTTTCTGCCAATATTATAATGACAATACCTTGTGGAGGCTCTGCATGAAAAGTAAATGCACATGTGATGTCATCAGTGATGTCATCAATGACATTTGTGATGTCATCTTTGACGTCCTGGATGTTAGTCTTAGCAGTGCAGGGTGGTGGCGCGAGTTATGGGTGCTTAGCTTACCATGACTGGTGAATTTCAGGGTTTTTTTCGGTTTTACGTCCCTTTAACAAAGTTTTTTCAGTGAATATATATATATATACATATACATATATATATTTTTTTTTTACTTTTGTTTTTTAAAGGAAACACATAACAAAACCCAGTGTGCTTTAGGTATTTAGTGATTCAGTCATCCAACTCTCACAGACATATGACCGATATATAAAGCTCTTTGGTCATTCTTATCGTCCCAAAATGCTCTTTAATATGCAAAACAATCAAAACCTCATTGGTTTTATTAGTGCAACCTCACATTATTTTTGGAGTTCTTTCTAATCAATACACACATAAACTGTGTTAAGCAATCAATTTTATATTCAAATACACGACATGCATTTTTTATGCCATTGCAAACATGAGTTTTTTTTTCCCTCAGAAAAGTAAAGGTTACAAATGATTTAACAATATTAAATGAAAAATGATGCATCATTTTACAATATTAAATACAGGCCTTTGCTTAAGCCAAGCACAGATTTCTTACAGGTGACACTGAAAGATGTTCCAAAGCAAGCACTCATTTCCCTCCCCGGACCCACATTTCAGAGGTCTGCGGCCGTCCAAAATGTGCCAGCATGAAATAGATCATAGAGAAGTTAAAATGGCAAAGAGTAAACCCGAATGCATAAGTGCATGAAGAAACCTGTGAAAGGATACCCGGAGCCATGAAAAGGGCGAGAAGAAAAGCTGTGTGCCAAAGGTACCCACTTCCCAGCTGTAAAGAAAGTGCCCCACGGAGATACTCATTCAGCCATGTGTCTTTGATGACATTCTGCTGCACGCTCAGTACTACCAGGAGAACCAGCTGCAAAGTATGTCACACAATGCATAACTGTGATGCTTATAAGTAACCTTTACATTAATTATATCTTAAATACAAGGTAGGACTTTTTACTGTGAAACAGTACTTCAAACGACAGCAGGACATCTATATCTATACCCACAAATCTCACAATGTTACTTTGTATTGTACAGTTCAACCAGAACTGAGTTAAAAAGATTTTAAATTACCTTAAACGCAAGCTGGCAAGACCCATAGCCTAAGCCACACCCACAAAGGTAATGTTGCGCTGGAACGCCAGATCCATTGCTCAATTTTACTCTTGGAATGTTGGGTATTTTGGACAATGACACAAACAGCAATGATGTAACAGTATGCACCACTTCATTTGTTATAAAAGATGCCTGCATTGTGCAGGTACAAGGAATGCTGTTGATTCCCACACATGAATGTTCAGGGTCGCCATTATCCATTAGCACCCTGGGTAGGGGAGCCAGCCAATCAGGTGGCTAGGAACACAGGCTGACACTACCAGTGAAAGCCTGCGTTCTATGCCCCCTGATGGCAGGCTCCCAGCCCACCATATTCCCCTCACCGAAACAAGCTTTTTAAAAAGAATCCCACCCCCCAATCCCACTTACCTTTTCACTGCAACAGCGAGCCCTGCAGCTGCTGCTGCTCCCATGCCCGCTGTGGCCGCCATGGAAATGAACGAGGGGCTCCATACAGAGACTCAAGTTCCTAATCCAGGGCGGCTATGATGGTAGAGTATTTTCTCTCAGTGAAAGGAACAACGTGAGTCATCCCGTGCATGGAATGAACATACTTTCAACTTCTTTTTTTTTTTTTAACCATTAGCACCCGCGTAGTTCGGGCCAATTAACTTGGGTGGTGGGCCGTTACCCACAGGGTGGACCTGTCACCCCGGGGCATATTGCCTCATTATTACACCATGAGAATGCACAGCCATAGATTCCAAAAACCTTCTCCAACTGTCTTTACTCTACCAACGTGTTTATGTCGAGGCAGAGTTTACAAACTTCACTAGTGATTTTGCCATATTTTAATGTTTTTTTACTGCCCAAGTGATTGGCGGTACATCGACTAAAGCAGGTAACTTGCCTTTTTTCCATTTTTCCTTCTGATAACACCAGAGCTGTAACCATGACAAGAGGCTTGAGTTATATTTATTCAACATTTTTATAAGATATGGCAGTACCACTGTAGACATTGAGTTATGTTGCATTAATATTACAGACCAGTCTAGGTGCTTCTCAGAGTGACAGCAGGAAAAGTGTGAGAGAAACCAGATATTAGCATTGAAACCAAAATTCCTTGTTCCAATCTTCCCTCACTTGTATCCAGTTGGCAGACAGCTTATGTTCTATCACTTCCTCTACAAGATTGTTTTCTGACGTAATCGAAAGTAGACAATTGACCGTAACAAGTACCTCTAATGCACTCAACTGTAGAACACACTGCCTTCCTCCAAACCTTGGGCAGCAGAGATCTGAAAACACAGTTTCAACTAACATAACATAGAAGATGACAGGCTTGAATTAATGGAGAGGAAGCAATAACTTTCTAATCCCTGCAACATTAAAAAGGGCCTTATGGTGTTATGGTGTCAAAATAGGGGACAAAATGGGGTGGAGGAGCATAGTTTGCACAACATGGACATAGTTTGTTGAAGGGGCAGAATCTGGTGAAGGTGCAGAGTCTGGCAGAGGCGGAGTAAAGTGGGGCAGGGGGCGCACGCACTTATTTGGACCTAGGGCAGCAGAAAGCCTAAATATGCCACTGCTGACAGCACCCAGACTCTCTCAGACTGTGACCCTGACAGTAAGCGCAAGCTATCAAACGTGCCTAGGCCTTAGTGCTCACAGGAAAAGGAAGTGTGTGAGAGCAGAGGCTTAAGTGAACATGGTTGCAAAATCCTGCCCAGGCAGTAATGCTCTGCTCTGCTACTGACAGCACCCAGGCTCTCTCAGACTGTGCTCCTGACAGTAAAAGCAAGCTAGCAAACTTGTCCAGGTCTTAGCACTCCCAGTAAAAGGTAGTGCATGAGAGAAAATGCTTAAGAGCACATGGTTCCAAAGTCCTGCACAGGCAGCATTGGTCCGATCTGCTACTGATAACACCCAGACTCTCTCAGACTGCCTTCCTGATAGTAAGCACAAGCTAGCAAACGTGCATAGGCCTTAGCACTCATAGGAAAAGGTAGCGCGCTAGAGCAGGTGCTTAAGAGAACATGGTTGCAAAGTCCTGCACAGGTGGTAAATATGGTAACCCTTAAATGTGGAGGTAACGCTATTACAGCCGCATTTATGTGACCGCCAAATCACGCGCTTGGCAGGATTTACCCCCAGCTCTGAGCTGGGGGCAAATCGGCCAGCGGTATAGCACCGGCAATTCACCATTGGGCCCAATGGAGAATTCCCGAATGGGCCCAATGGGGAATGGGGACTTACCGTTCCGCCAAACCCGTGATCCGGCGCTAATAGCGCTGGGGGGTTTGGCAGTAACGCTAATAGCCCAGGCGGTAATACCGTCAGGGATACCGCCCAACTCGTGATGAGGCCCATGTGACATAAGGCTATGAATTACAGCATGGCTATGTCTGCTCCGCTGCATTTGTCCCAGTTACTCTCACATGCACTCCATTGAGGAGAAATGCCCCACTTGGCCTGACCAGCCATACGTCACTGAGGGGGGAGAGAGAGGCTCATGCTCTGTCGAACATAGCTGCCTCCCCATCACAGCCATTACTATGAGCAAGGGAAAGTACGCCATGCAGCAGCAGGCAGCACATAAAACTAGAACTGCCATAAGTCACTAGGAGGAAACTAGCAGAGGCCATCTTGGGCGTGTCAGCATAAGAGCAGACTGTTTCCGGAACCACCACTCACAGTGGTAGAGAGCAGCCGACTCTGCCTTGGCTTCTGCATTTTTCGGTTCCAACACTCCAGTCCCGCACAGGTGACTCACTGCCTTCCTAATACCTGATATGTGTTGTTGGCCGGATGCACATTGTCCACTCAACCGGACCGAAGTACTTGATTGGTTCGGGAAAATAAATAGTGCTTATAGGCATGCACCCACATGCTGGGTGTGACGAGAGACAAGTATTTCTGCTTATTTATAGAACAAAACGAAAACAAAGCAGAAAGAGGAAAATCATAACAAACAATACAGTCTAACCTTTGAAGCAAAGACTGGAGCACACATGTGAATGGCTAAACTAGGTCTTACCATATTGTGCGCGCATAAGGAATTACTGTTCAACTAACGATGTCGCGCAACTGCGCAAAGGTTTAATGGTTGAATGACTAAACATGTTAAGCCTGAATAAGAGGTTGAATGTATCAGAAGAGCAACGCAAAAGTACAGGGGCCCAGCACAGACATGCAAGTGGCATATACTTCCCTAATACTCATCCCGGTGTTGTACCCACCCCGTGAAACCAACGCGTCCCTAACCTCACCACCCCTTCGGTGACCTGGCTGCGCAGTTATTCTACCTGCTTGGATGGTTCTACTCTGGAAGGGATGGCCAGTGAATTCTACCCCTGCAAAATGAGAATGGTATCCAGTGATAATAGAGAATACAATTACAGAGAAACAAAAACGGACAAAAAAACATCGAAAAATGTTTAAAAATAGATCTGGGGTGGGGTAAGGGGGTAAAACGGGTTGGAACGGGGATAGTTTAAGCACATAGAGAAATGGGGAGTTTGGGGGGTATAACATGGAACCAGTGAGAATGTCCTGAGAAGCACCAGTATTTATTGGAGTTTTACCGGGTCCTGATCTTTAATAGGATCGGTCATTCACATCTAGGAATGGGTACTCAGCCAAAAATATGGCTGGAAAAGCAGATAGAAAAGTCTGCCTGTGTTCCACCTGCCACCCGTGGCCCTTCCCCGGGAGCTGCCATTATTTTCTCTGCACTTCCCAATTCCCTCCCCCAGACCTATTCCCAGACCCACCCCAGCACCCACATTACCTCCAACACCACTCCCTACTTACCTGGGCCCAGCTCCAGTTCCCAGCTCCTTCCCCTTTATGCAAGGCCAACACAATAGAAGTAGGGGTGCGCTCTTGTTTTTCGTTTTTTCTAAAGCCGATTGGGTGCGTGCAAGCCCATTATCTGGGCTAAAAGTGCATGTACTTTGCTCCCTGGATGAAGGCCCTGGGTGCCAACAGCTATCAGCCCCTTGTCGTGGTCATACAGGTATGGTGATGCCCCTGATCCCTCCCTCGGGCCCTTGCTATGCTCTGGCGTACCCAGGCTCGCGCTGCCAGGCTGTTACCGGCCCTTTACGTCGCCAGATGCGGGGGTAATTGCCATAGTGATAACCTGTGTGTATCACAGGAATAGCATATCTGCAAGAGGCACAGGCCTGGCAGCAACATCCATATTTCACACTGTTTTCTCTCTGTGTTCAGAGTATAGGCACATGGTGCCTTCAGCAGTGTGGGATGTGAATATAGTTCTCTGTTTGAGTACCATTTCATGACACCAACAGCAGCGGCGCACTGTAACATTATAAGATATTCCACACACTGGGACCCTATCTTCTAAATATGAGTCATGGGAGGGAGGGAGATGTTGTCAGATGTGTGCAGAGTGCACCAGGTAATGTTGATCGTAGCTGCTCACAGTGGGAAGGGGGAGATTACCCTCAACCTCCCATCATGCAGGGGTGTTGCTAGGTCTGGAAAAGATCTGGGGCTACGCTACTGTCGGCACTCTAGGCTAGCTAGCCTTTTGATTGTAACCCTTGAGCTTCTATCCTGGGCTACAAACAAAAGACCCGGTTATATGGCCCCCTCAGCCCACCCCAAAGAATGCCTCAACCTCCCATGTAATCACTGATCTCGAGACTGAAAGCAACTTCGAGTGCAGCGCTATTGCGTGTGAGCAGCAATGTTGAGAGGTCCTGGGTGAGTTCCTTCATCGTGTCCAGGATAGACTATGCCAACAGTGTATACCTCAGAATGCCGGACTACTTACTGAGGACACTGCAGCGAATACAGAACTCTCACGAAGGGACCACATGTCACCAACACTAAGGATGCTACATTGGCTCCCAGTCAAAAAGCTAATCATCTTCTAAACAATGTGCATAACACACAGAGCAATCCGTATCCAAAGAGTGGAATTCAGGCAAAAGAAAATCACCATCTAAAAGCCGACTAGAACACATACATCCAGCGACGACATCCGATTACAACCTAAACCATAGACAAAGAAAAAACTTGGTGGATCCACATACTCTTGCTTTGCCGTAAAACTTCGGAGCGCCTTCCCCAGAGATATACATACCACGAAGGACCATCTAAAATTCAGAAAACTTCTAAAGACCTGGCTCTTCAGCTCCGAGCGGGGCGGAAATGACGGAACAATATCCATGCACTATGAAATTAACACACAACTGAAAAGGAGTGGGGAGTAAGCCGGACCACAGTGGGAGGCAGAGGATAAAAGAGGCGTCTGAATGGGAAGGGTGGTTTTGAAATCGGAAATGTACCCATCCCGATATGATGGCCAAAAGTGGAAAAAGAGGAGGGAGAGGTGTCCGATGTAATCTGAACTTTGATAGCGAGCCTACGGTTGAAACAGGGGAGGGAGCAGTGACCGACTTAATCAAACTGCAAAGGGTGTGGAACACATCACACATAAAGGAATATGGCTAGACGCAAAATCCAGGCAGCCGACGGGCTGACCCCAGGGCACAGGGAACCCACTTCCCCTGGAGGAAATCGTGGGGGCAGTAATTGCTATACTCTAATATGATGGACAGGGAAAGGGATAGGAATTGCACTCAGTAAGACCAGTGGGGGTACAAAATGTACTGCCACTAGCATAATCGTACTAAAAACTGACCCTTCTGCAAACACCTCTCAAACTCTGAACTAAACAACAATCATACCTCTACAGCACCACACACGGCACGTACTTCACTACACCACAACAACTCCACAAACCACACCTAATCTCGCCCAACACCACATGGCAGCCACCAACCGAAAATCACACCTATGCTCAGTGAACAGTGAACAGTGTATCCGAACTGAAGCTGCCAACAGCACGTCACAGCTCCATTGCTCAGGTCAATCCTAATCCACCCCCTGCCCTCCTTGCCTTACAGATCCGCCAGAGCACCAAGACACCACGCAGGTGACAACAGTGCGCGATATAAGAACCTTTAACATAACATAGGATAGCATTACAGTAGGGTGTCCGGTCAATTGGTCGAAAACAAACTGGTCGACTGCAATTTGGTCGACAACATTTGGTCGAATGCCAAATGGTCGAATTTTTTTTTTTTTTTATATATATATATATGTGTTTTGTGGGTTTTCGTGTGGGGAAAAAAAAAAGAAAAAAAAGGGGGCTGGGGGGGGACCCCCCCAAAAAAAAACAAAAAAGGGGTAAAAAAAAAAAAAAAAAATTCGACCATTTGGCATTCGACCAAATGGTGTCGACCAAATGTTTTCGACCAATTGACTGGTAACCTTACAGTAGCCATGATCACAATACAGCTATTTTTATTTGTTCTATTTATTTGGTTATTTCTAACGCTCACCAGGCAGACCAAACTGCGTTCGGGCGCAGTTGTTAACTAAAGATCGGCATTTAGCTGTGAGGAACTGTACTTGCCCTTATTGTTGGATTACTTAAATAGGAAGGTTTTCAATTCTTTCCTGAAACCTTCTAGTGACATGCATGATCGTATGGCAATTGGTAACTGGTTCCATAACTTTGGGCCAAACACAGAGAACCTCCTGTCACCCTTTGAGGTGCATTTGTTCTGTAGAATATCCACCAAAGGTTTATCTCCTCTGGTTGGTTGATAATGGTGGATTCTAGTGGTCAGGTATCTGGGTGCAATTTTTTAGTAGCATTTGTACATAAGGCACGCCACTTTGAATTTTACTCGGTCCTCCACCATGAGCCAGTGGAGTGCTCTCCGGGATGTTGAGACATGATCGCTTTTCTTTAAGTGAGCAATAAGCCTGACTGCTGCATTCTGCGCCCTCTGTAGTCTCAGCATCTGTTTCGCTCACATCCGCAAAAATATACAGCAACTCTGCATACAATTCCCATTGCTGTTCCATAATGGACTGTTAACCACTCTCAGACGCTGTGCCGGCGCAGCCTTGGTAAAGTAGTGCAGGCCTTCTGATAAGTGCTGGAATTGCCATATTTAATGTAGTGCAGCTTTTCTAAAATGTGTGGGTACAGTGTGGTGAATGTGTGACGAGGCAGCTTTAAGCAACATATACAACAAAGTAAACTAAACCACATATGCAGGACACCTATAGTACTTGAGAAGCGTAGGTTCTGTCCCAAGTAAAATATGTTGTCCCCACAGAGAATTATAGTATACGTTTATACAGCCTGGCTGAGTAGTGGACATGTAGTGCAGTCAAACTCAACCAGTAATTTAGAGGTTACATATGCATCTCTGCTCAGAGAGATATTTCAGAGGGTTGGATTCTGGGACTTTTGAGGTGAAACACTGATTTCTGCAGCAGGTGCATTAACCAACTGAGCTACATTCCCATCAAGCCAGTCCTCTGGAACACCGGAAGGGCTGGGGTAGACTTACTAGTGTAGGTAAGGATGGACTTGGGGGGAGGAGGTGCGAACCCCCAAAATTTAAATGAAGAAAACATTGAGTTTTTTCGAAGTCATTTGTTCGTAGAAACTTACTTCAAAATAAATGTGGGTCGGCAAAGGGGCATGAAACCTTTTCGGATGGCCATAAGTATGTGCCATGCAGGCCAGAAGGGCATCCAGCAACAATGCACATGCAGCCCTCTGACCACTGCTGAGAGAGCCAACAGGCAGTCGCATGGGTTCATTAAAAGCACTGGACAGCATTTCTTCTGAGACTGTGCACGTATTGTCACAATAACGTGTCACTCCTACTGAGACATTCTGGCACCGTGCCAGTACATCTTTCGCATTCCTTCTGGGAAATGATGAGAATGTCCGGCCCAGTACATGATTGGCTGATAGCTGATGTTATGGGCTATTAAGAAACATGCAGACTGCTACCAAAGGCCGGCCTTGAATGTTTCAAGATACCACAACAGCTTCAGTCTCAACATTCAAAAACTTCTCACAATAAAAAACATAACATGCTGTTGTTAATAGGTTAATAGCTGTTACATAGGTTTGTGTAAAGAAACATTTGACATAGCCTTCTCCTGGGCTCCTGAAAGAGTGGCACTATGCCCAAGCTACAGAATTCCGTCACTTTCGTGGCACTACATCCGAGCTACAGAATGCTGTCACTTTTGTGGCACAATGTCCAGGCTACAGAAATCCATCACCTTCGTGGCACTATATTCGAACTGCAAAATTGCATCACTTTCATGTGACTATATCCAAGATACACATTTCTATCACTTTCGTGGTGCTATATCCAAGACACCGAAATCCATCACTTGTGTGGCACTATATCCAAGACACAGCAATCCATCAATATCGTGGCACTATATCCAACTCAAAATCCCATCACTTTCATGGCACTATATCCAAGCTACAGAATTCTATCACTTTCGCTGTGCTATATCCAAGGCACAGAAACTCCATCACTTTTGTGGCACTATATCCAAGACACAGAAATCCATCACTTTCGTGACACTATATCCAAGACACAGAATTTTATCACTTTCGTGGTGCTATATCCAAGACACAGAAATCCATCACTTTCGTGACACTATATCCAAGACACAGAATTCTATCACTTTCGTGGTGCTATATCCAAGACACAGAAAGCCATCACTTTCGTGGCATTATATCCAAGCTACAGAATTCGATCACTTTCGTGGTGCTATATCCAAGACACCGAAATCCATCACTTGTGTGGCACTATATCCAAGACGCGGCAATCCATCAATATCGTGGCACTATATCCAACTCACAATCCCATCACTTTCATGGCACTATATCCAAGCTACAGAATTCTATCACTTTCGCTGTGCTATATCTAAGGCACAGAAATTCATTGCTTTCATGGCACTATATCCAAGACACAGAAATCCATCACTTTCGTGGCACTATATCCAAGCTACAGAATTCTATCACTTTCGTGGTGCCATATCCAAGACACAGCAATCCATCACTATCGTTGCACTATATCCAACTCACAATCCCATCACTTTCGTGGTACTATATCCAAGCTACAGTATTCTATCACTTTCATGGCGCTATATCCAAAGCACAGAAATCCATCACTTCCGTGGCACTATATCCAAGACACAGAAATACATCACTTTTGTGGCACTATATACAACTCACAATCCCTTCACTTTCATGGGACTATATCCAATCTACAGAATTCTATAACGTTTGTGGCGCTATATCCAAGGCAGAGAAATCCATCACTATTGTGGCACTACATCCAAGACACAGAAATACATCACTTTCGTGGCACTGTATCCAAGCTACAGAGTTCTATTACTTTCATGGCACTATATCCAAGATACAGAATTCTATCACTTTCGTGGCGCTATATCCAAGGCACAGAAATCCATCACTATTGTGGCGCTATATCCAAGACACAGAAATCCATCACTTTCGTGGCACTATATCCAAGCTACAGAATTCTATCACTTTCATGGCACCATATCCAAGACACAGCAATCCATCACTATTGTGGCACTATATCCAACTCACAATCCCATCACTTTCGTGGCACTATATCCAAGCTACAGAATTCTATCACTTTTGTGGCGCTATATCCAAGGCACATAAATCCATCACTATTGTGGCACTATATGCAAGACACAGAAATCCATCACTTTCGTGGCACTATATCCAAGCTACAGAATTCTATCACTTTCATGGCACCATATCCAAGACACAGCAATCTATCACTATCGTGGCACTATATCCAACTCACAATCCAATCACTTTCGTGGCACTATATCCAAGCTACAGAAGTCTATCACTTTCATGGTGCTATATCTAAGGCACAGAAATTCATTACTTTCATGGCCCTATATCCAAGACACAGAAATCCATCACTTTCGTGGCACTATATCCAACTCACAATCCCATCACTTTCGTGGCACTATATCCAACTCACAATCCCATCACTTTCGTGGCACTATATCCAACTCACAATCCCATCACTTTCTAACCAGTATAATAAACAAAGCTCGGAAAGGTAAGCAGGGCAGCAGCTTCATCACGCCTAGCATCTGACCGCTTTTCAAAGCTACAAATATTTCAAGAAAAAAATACTGAGATTAACTCAGTCCAGGAGGTCAGTGGGTGCTGTGGCCTCCCCAGCCCCCATGGTTCCAGCACTAGCAGGTACTTGGCCACCTCTCATATCTTAAGCACTAGCCGATATGCACACACACATGCTAGCACCTCCTTGAATTTCTTCCAAAACCCAACTCCGGTCCCCCGAGGGCGTTCAACCTACAGTGCGTTGTGTCTTTCTAGTATGCTGAAAGGTGCTATACAAATGACATACTACTACTAGTGACAGCGCTTAGAAAGAGTCAGCACATGGAGCGGCGCTAAGGATTAGGGTGGCAGTTCCCGATCAATGGAGTGACCTTATTCTAAAAGTTACAAACTACTGAAGTTAGGTGAGAAAAAGGAGACTCAATATCTGCCTGGATGCTGAGGGGGAGCGCACTTCCACGCGCAGCGTGTCCCACAGTTCAGTAATTCAGACCGTCGGATACAGACAGCGCGGCTGCGTGTGATGTGTTCAATAGCGTCAACACGCGTAGGCGCTTCAGCATTCACGATATGTACCTGACGAAGGCTCATGGATCCTCCCAAGGCATAGACTGGCATAGAGGCCAGCGTGCTGGCTACGCTTTGATGTGGCAAACACCTGGTCAAAGTAGCAAGGAAATGTTATGTTATGTTATGTTAAAGGATATTTATACCGCGCACTATCACCACCGTAATGGTCCCCTGGTGCTCAATGTGAGAAGATGCATACACCAATGTTACGAGGACTCCCAAATCCCAAACTGTTTTGCATGGTGGGATGGTAATCATCAGGGGAGGGGGGGCACAGATCTGAGACTACAGAGCCATACGTTGGTACTTCAGAAAGTCTTTATGGCGTTAGCTGGCGCTGTCTAGGCAGACATTACGAACATTTGAAAAGTGTTCTACTACCCCTGGAGGGAAAAAGCTTCATCTTTGGTCCAATGTGGTTTCTGTCTGAACAATGTGTTACCTATCTTGGATTTAAAGGGGGCATCACCTCATTCCTTTGACTTTTATTTCAGCTACAAGATGGTGAGCAGGGCCTGTCCTCAGACTGCACTTTGAAGAATCCGTCCGTTCACCTTTTTTCTCAATGAGAACACGACTTCCTCTTTGCAGAACATAATGGATCCTCTCCCCCAGTTCCACCCGCTTCTGTCGCCTTTTATGGTGTTCTGTATGGGCGATATCACTCCTCCACCCATCACAGTGGACGATCCAACTACATGTCACTGAATCTGGGACTATTTCACCCTCTGATAAGAGTGTCTTGCCTTGAGAAAGTGTTCACGAGGAGAGGAATTCACTGACGGGCCCATTGGTCAGCACTCACCCTCTAGAACTTGTAAGACAAGATAGCTGCACCATGTGAGGACAGGGGGTGCAGGATTCACTTACTCCGACACGACTCAATAACGAGGACTCAGTAGTTTGGCAAAGGGAAGTCCGTTTAATGATACATACATCAAATAAAGAAACAAAAGGGAATCAGCTGTAGTGCGATCACCGGGCTCGCTCTGACTTCCTCGGACTTCAGCTGAACAACAATTTTTATAGGCACAAATCGTCATCACTGACGTCTAATTTCTAAAATACCCATCATGCAATATAATTGGTTAGGAAAGGTAACTTAAATATAGGTTTTATATCTGTATATGATAATGGAGCATGTGGATTGGATAACTCTTATCGGGTGGGCGTCCATGTCCATCCCTCTATATCACACGTGATTGACTTCGCTACAAGTACGACGTCTCAATGGCTACAGTGTCTATAGGACCCTAGATTACATGATCCATTGTGATTGGGCAAGTTTCACCCCTAAACATAAATAGCCACTTTAATTAGCAGCATGCAGAATAGACACCCGTGTGCCTGGTGTCCCACGTTTCACCCTGCCTCCCTTCCATCAATCAGTGTTTTAGGGCGACGTGTCAATTAGTTGGCTAAGGATGGCCTTGAAACTGTAGTCTCTTATCGTGAAAAGTTATGGCATCCTTGGGTCCCGCATGACATCAGGCGATGGTACTTCTTTGCGCCTGTCTGGTCACGTGTTAGTTCACTATGAATCTGCTTCGGTTTCCAGCTTTTAGTGCATTTATTTCTATGTCGGCCTAGCCACCTGCATGGGCCCCCCTTATCTTGACCTTCATGAGGCAAGCTGGTATGCTCTGAAGTTGGAGTCTTGTGAGCTGACGCTCTCCTCCCCTTCTCCGGTTGACCTCGATTTCCTAGGCATGAGCCGCTCTTTGTTGAGTTTCAATTTTGCTCCTTCTCTTGCCTTAGGCTGGGTTTCGAAACTTGGCCTTGCAGGACCCTGATTGCCTGGGTACCTTTTCTGCTTTTACAAAATAGAGTCACACTTGTATAATGTGCCTTATTGAGGTAGATATCCGGTTGCTTGCCGCTCTATCTTCTACTAAGCATTGCAAGCAATATCGATTTCTTAGCATCTTGTGTTTCAAGCCTATTTACACAGTTTTAACAGGACGGTTGCTTCTATCTTGTCTCGTAATACTGTTTCCTGGCGTTGTAACATTGTCTCCTCTCTGTGCCTATTCCATTCAATTTCGTAGTTACTCGCACTGGCGTGTTATCTTCGATAGCTGCTCTTGTTCATTCTCGAATCTGTTCAGGCCTTTATGTCATTTCCACGGGCCTTCCATTAAGGCTTTTGGGGTCTCTTCGTGGACCGTGTGTAGGTACTCCTCATTTCGTATCAACGACTGGTATGGCTGCCTGATAGGGTACCGTGCTGCCCAGGGTTGCCTGGTTATGGGTGCTTCAACCGATATGGATCTTCTGATGTATACTGGGCAGAGTCCCACTGCAGCTATTTGTAGGTTCATTTGCTCTTCATACGTCACATTCCTTCGCGTTCCCGGTGCCTCGAAATGAGGGGGAGGGGTGCATGCCATGTCTGAGACCTCCTCTACACTCCCCCTTCTGGTCGGTTTATCGACCACTTCTGCAATCTCCTTTGCATTCATTTCTTATGTTTCCTCAGTGTCATGCTCAGTGTCCTCTGCGTTGGTACATGATGGTGTGAATGTGTCAGCCTTTGGAGTCCATATTTTTATCACTCCTTTCAAACTCCCTGCTGTCTTCACATGTTCGTCTTTGTTCCACGTCATTAGCTGACATTGACCATTTGGGCTGCAGTAGATCCATTTTCCCTCATACCTTCTTCGTTTCTTAGGGTATGTGAACTTTGTTCCTTCTGGTGCAAATTTGCTGGCTTTCACAAAGTCTCTTATTTCTTCTTCAGTCAGGTCTCTGGGCTTCCATCCTGGTTCGACATCAATCATTATTTTCATCCCTATGGCCTTCTTCGCAGTTTTCTGGCACTGTGTAATGATTATCTTGATTTACACAGAATCCTAGCAACACTATTGCTAGTAGAGATCCCAGAAACTTGAATATATCTGCCATCCATTGTGGGACCCACGTGAATAGGTCTCCAAACCAGCTGTCATTGTCTACTTTGTCACTTTTATCGATCATCTGGTTTTTTAGGCTTGTCAGCATGCTTATAGCCTCTGTTAGGGTTCCGTTTTCTTCATCATGTGATGGAACGAATGTGCAACATGATTCTCCTATTTTTGCACAAACACCTCCATCCATTGCTGTGATCATGTCAAGCACATATCTGTTCTGGAGGGTCATAAGTCTGATTGCTCTCAGCTCTTCTTTGATCACGTTGAATCCCTTTACAGTGGTATTGATGGTCTGCAATAAATCCCATCTGGTTATCTGCAACAATTTAGCATTCACTCCAACTTGGATGTGGGGCAGGAGCAGTGTCGTGAATACTGTTGATGTGAGGCTGAACAGCCTGTGTTCGTACGGGATTGCATGGAATGCCTCTTCTGATTTGGGAGAAAAGTAATTTCCCCCTTCATCCTGGATATCAGTTCCACAGATCTTCTTCTTCTTCTTAGATGAGCATCTGCTTTCGGGAAACTGTCCAGCTTCAGGTCATTTTTAGGGATCACTAGTGCGGGAACGTGGACGTTCACTAGTGTGCATATGCCTCCCCAGTTTTTTGGCAGTCTTATGTATGCCTTGGATCCACACGCCCAGTAATGGTCCATAATAACTGCGGTTCCTTGTGTCATTCCTGGAGCTTCAAAGATTCCTCCGCAGTTTTGATTCTCCCCCATCTCCTTGTGCCATTGTTTCTGAAGCATAATTTCAGGCTCTCCAGTGGCACTATCTGCAGGGGCCCCCCTCTATCTTCGACCCATGTTAGTAACTTTACTAGCTTTGGCCACAGGGGTTTGCATAACTTCTGTGAATTCTCTATGGCTTCCTTGCAGACTCCAAGGACCATCCACGCTCGGCAGATTACTACTCCGTCTTCCCATCCGTCTGGGGAGACCACTGACCCCCAGATCTGCATTTGGCCTCTGTTCTTCCAGATTTGGGCATCTTTTGTAGTCTTCCCTCGAACGTTCAGTCTCAGGTTAACTTCCCATCTTATCCCTGATCCTTTGACGCCAGGGTTCTCGTACCTGATCAAAGGATTTCTGGTGAGCGCTTGGTTTCATGTTTTGATGTCCTGGACGTAGCCATCTTCATCCGGGTAATCCTTTTCGTTGGCCCATATCAATTAGGCGTCTCTTCCCATAAATTGTCCTCTGGTGTTACACATTGCTACGTGTGACATACAGTGTGCTGTAGAGACGTCAATTTCTAGAGCCACAAAGATCTTGGACTTTCCCATACTGTATGGCAGGAGTGCACAGACGAAGCATTCTCCTTCTGACTGCCTTTGTCCTACTTCTTTCATGTGCTGGTAACATATGTTGTTTCCAAGATGGGCTGTGCTATCCAGGTAGTCATTAAGTTCATTGTTATCTTCATGAGGGCTTTCTTCTGTAGTTTGCTATGACTACGTCTCTGAATGCATCTTTGCTGCTTTTCCACTTCGGGTATCTCGATGGAGCAGGCTGCTTTGACTGCATCGCTTTGGTAGGAGGAGGATTTGTGCTTCCTTTCCTTCCCTTTTGCAGTCTGCCATAACCTTCCCGTAACCACCATTGGTTCATCAACCTCCCAACTTGTGGCTGTGTTGTAGGCCTGCGGCTTGTTCCTTGCGTTGGGGCAGGTGTGCTTGCAGTTACAGTTTCTATAGTTCTGTTTTTCAGCTCCTCGTGTAGTTTCTTTGCTTGGACTATGAATGGGAACAAATACTCTATTAGCATGTGGGTCTTCTCTATGAGTTCTTTTGTGGCCACTTCTGTTCTTTCAAGGGATCTTACTATTCCCTCCTTCTTTAGCATTTCACTTGGATTTTCTTAGTTATCTCCACTATTCTCTGGAATTGAAAGTTCGGCAGGCAGACTCTCCTTCTCTGCTGTCTTCGTTGGAGGTCTTGAGCCATTGACACTTGCCCTTGTTTGTGTGCATTCTGAGTGTGGGTCCGTGCCGTGGCCAGTGCTACATTATCATTCATACCATGCTGACCCTGTCTCCAGCCTTTTCTCTCATTCATCACCTCGTGTGTATATGTATCACTGCTATATTCAATTTTAAATCATTTGCTTCATTAGCTTTTCTTGGAACTGGAATCACTATGTAGGGTCTGGGTGCTTTTGTAGGCCCCTGACGTTCATTATCTGGTGGGTGCACTGATAGGGGGACACTTTGTGCACCAATAAAGAAAGCAGTTCTGATTGTTAATAATAGAAAAACAATTATGATTACTGTACATATGCACATAATCGTTCTGAGTGAAAGTTTGCAGCATTTTCTTCCAGGAAAGCGGGGGCGCCCTTCTGTTGGGGGTAAAACCAAGTTACTTTTCTGGGTCCCCATTTCGAATGAGTTCATGGTCAGTTATTTATTCCTTCTTTTGCTCTGGTCTCACAGTTTGAAAGTTTATTACTACCAAAGTGTTGAGTGCTTTCAGTGTCCCCCCTCTTGTGGGTGATGATGGCAGTCTCTGGGTATGCAGCATGGTTCTGTTCGCTAGGCTATGGGAAAAGGTTAGGCTATCAACTCTGGTACATCACGTCCATCTAAGCATATTGACACTAGGTGAAGTCCCGGTACACACCTCGAATTTGCTTTGGTCCTGAGGACGTGCTGGAAACAGTTCAAATGTGAAAAATAAAACGATGGAACTGCTACAAAATCACACAAAATGAAATGTTGTAAAAATAAAAGTAAATATAAAAACAAAAGCAAACATGAAAAATAAAAATAAATATAAAGTAAAAATAAAAAATAAAATAAAAACTGAACGTGTGGCTAAAATAGGAAAGGATGAGCTAATCGTACAAAAATAAGTTGTAAAAATAGGAACAAAAACAAAAAATAAAAATATGGAAAAATAGAAAACAAGTCAAAATCACAAAAATAAGATGTTGTACCAGGAACAAAATAAAAGCAGAAGTCATTATGTGAAAAAATAGAAAAAAATGAGAAGGATGCAGAGTAGGAAAAATACGATGGCGAAGTTCTTGTGTCTGCGCCTTTTGTTCGGTCTATCGGCGACAAGTTGAAGTCTATCTGCTCCACAGTGAAATGATGACGACAAAGTTCTATTTTGGATTTCCTCCTTCTAAGGCTCTCCTTAGGAGTGGATGTCCATAATTGCTTCTTAGTTGCGCTGCAATAGCCCTCAGGAGCCGGTTCAGTTGTGCGTTTTTTGCTGGATTACTGAGGAATGTCAACATTGCAGGGTCTACCCATTAGTTCTGGAAAGTTTTCAATGAGGTGGAAGAAGACCCGGAATACCTATCTGATGTCTTCTGGTGTCAACAACATTTGCTCTTGTTTTCTAGTCTCTGGATCACAGGCCTTTTTGCTGTGTTAACAGTTTTTGTCTCCTCGATCTGTCCCTCGGCGAAAGGTCTCACTGGAATCTCCTTAGGAATTCTCGCTGGAAGTTGGACACCTCCACCTGGGGCATTATGCCTTGGAGGAGTGTGCTCATGTGTGGGGCGTTGTCCGGATCTCTAAGAAAGGTGATGACATCAACATCTGCAGGCCTCCCCACCATTTCCAGATAGTCTGTGACTAATCTAAACAGGACATTGTGCGCCAGCCGGGTGTCCTCGGGGGATAGGGACATTTGCCCTGTTTGGTTGTGTCCTGATCACAAGCTTTTCTTTTGATTCGGACAGTTTTTACACTTTCCTGCCACGTGGATTGCGACCACGTAGTTCAATTTGTACCATACTTGGTTGAGAAAGTCATTGTTTCTTGGGTCTCTGATAAAGGTTAGGGTATCTGCGGTTCTCCCGATGAGTCCTGGGCATTCATCTATGATGCGGAAAAATAGGACATATGTAAGTTCATCAATGATCGCTTGAGGTTGGAGCATTAGTGTCCTCTTCGCTGTGCTCGGGCAGTTTGATGAAGGCTTCCGTTATGACAGTCAGCAGTTACCAGATTACCTTCTTGTTTGCAGGATCTCGAATAAAGTCTGTGACACTGACTCCTCTCCCTATGAGTGATGGGCATGATAACACCACAAGTTGAAAGTAGGTTAGCACATCCCACTTGAGATTTCTGCTGGAATGTACCATGAATTCTGTGATTAAAGTCTCGATACTGGTTGCTTCAGGATACTGTGTTGCACTCTTAGGCAAGGTTTTGGTTACAGTCTATCAGGGTCTTGATTCTTGTATCACTTTAGGCATTTTGTGCTTTCAACAGTTCATTTTATCAATGTTGTTGTGGCTCTGGTTTTGCTTCCCTTTACCCTGCAAATGGGATGGACAGAGCGTTTGTTATGTCCTTATCCCCCTTTGCTTGGGGAACCTGTCCAGTTTTATGCCACACTTGCATTCGAGTTCTTTGTCTTGGTTTTCTGCTCATGCGTCCTTCTTCTTCGCCATGGATCTTGTCTGCAAGTGCTGAGGTTCTTCCCTGTTGTCAGTTGCTTCTTTGCAGTTGGATGTAGCAGGAGGGCTCTCTCCTATGTAGGGTTTAATGTCATTTAGGAAGATCCATGCCCTTCTGCCCTGGAGCTTGACAGAGGAGGGGGTGCAGTCCTCTACGATAAACGGGCCATTGAAACATGGTTTGTCCCACCTTGTCCTGGTGAAGTTCTTCACCAAAACGCTGTCACCAGGGAAGACGAGGGGCGCATGTACACCTTGTTCGGTGTCTGCTTCAGCACTTCCTGCTGTGTTTTGTGCTGCCCTACCCCCTTTTCGCCGTCGCTGCAGTTGGCCTGAAATGATAGAGGTACTGGATGTCAAACAGTCCAGATAGGCTTTCATCTCTTCTCCTAGTACCTCCCTAGTCAGCTGGGCATCACAACTAGCTCTATCTCTGTGGGTAAGAGGGGCCCTCATCCTTCTGCCTGTAACTATCTCGTGCGGCGTGAGTTGATGGTCGGAGCCTGGTTGGTTCCGAAGTGCATACAATGCCAGTGGTAGGCAGTACAGCCATCCCTTTTTTAATGTGAGCTTCAATTTGGCTATCCTCTCTTTAAGCAAGCCATTGATCCGTTCACATATCCCATTCTCCTCTGGATGATACACCGATGATAACTTGTGCTTTATACCAAGCAATTAACTAATCTGTTCGAACACTGAATTTACAAAGTGGGCCCCATTATCTGATCGCATTACCTCGCACACCCCCCATCTAGGGAATACTTCCCTCACCAGGGACTTAGCAGCACAGGCAGCGTCGGGGTGTGTACAGGGGCCTGCTTCTATCCATATAGAGAAGGGACACACCACCACAATTAAATACCTGTACCCATTGCACACTTGAATCATGTCGACGTAGTCGATATGTAAGTGCTGGAATGGTTCATTTGGTCTCACTACTTTTAATGTGTGCCCAGCGGTGAATTGCTGGCAGATATTGCAGTTCGCCATAAAAAATGCAACATGCTCTGCTAAATTCGGCGTGAAACAGTCTTCTGCGAGCGTTGCGGCAAGATTTTCTTTTGTCATGTGGATAGGATAGTGCAGTTCTTCTAAAGTTACCTTCAGGAGGGTGACAGGCATTACTGGTTTACCAGTGCTGTCTTGCCTCCACACCCCGTCAGAGGGGTTTAAAGAACACCCTTTACGCTTCCATAAATTCTTCTCCTCTTGTGGTGCCTCCCCTTGGAGCTCCATTAGCTGGGTCTGCCCCATATTGCTATAGGCCTCTGGAGTGGCTCGTGCTACCATCATTCTTTCATGGGTACGTGCCACCTCCACGTCCATGATTGTTTCAGTTTTGGATGCCATGTGCTTGGCTTCCGTGTCCGCTTCATGATTTCCGCAAGACACGAAATCTGTCCCCTTGGTATGAGCGGCGCATTTCACGACCGGTATGCCCACTGGGAGCTGTAGTGCTTTTATCAGCCTGTCCAACAAGGCTGCATGTTGCACTGGCGTGCCGTCTGCTCGGAGGTAGCCCCTTCTTTTCCAGCACGCTAGTCCTGCGTGAACTGTGGACGTCACATAGGCGGAGTCACTATACACTGTTACTTCCTGGTCTGCATGGTTCTCAATGGAGAGTATCAATGCCAATAGCTCTGCAGCCTGTGCCGAATAGTGAGATGGTATTCGTGCACTAACGAGTACTTGAAACTCTCCATTTGCTATGTGTTTTACCACAGCCACGCCTGTATAACTTTGTCCGTCTTCTTGGTCATTTCTTGAAGACCCGTCAATAAAGACGATCTCCCCACTTGCCAGGGCATTTTCTTTTACCCTGGGGATCTCATCATAGAATTCCTCATAGTTCGCACAGTCGTGAACAGGTTCTCCCTCAGGGACTGGCTCAGCTATGAACGTAGCAGGGTTCACGGTTTTAAATCGCACTATTTTGATCGATGGGTTGGAGATAATTACCTCATAGGCGGATGCTCTTTGAGATGTCAGTGTGCCCTTTGGCTTTTCTAGTTTGGCAAACATTGAGTGCTCAACATACAATGCCATGGAGCATCCCATCAGCAGCAGCTAGGTTTTGTTTGCATGTGAAGTGGCCCTTCATGACTGGGTCCAGATTCCCGCTGTAATATGCTAGGGGCTTGTACCCCAGAGAGGTTCGCTGTGCGAGCACTGCCGTCAGCCATCATAAAACTGCCATCGGTATGTGAGAACAAATAGAATTCCTCCGCACAATTAGGAATCCCGAGCACTGGGGCCTTACAAATTGCCCCCTTGAGCTCTGTAAACCCTTTCTCCATTGCTTCATTCCATTCAATTTCTTCTCTTGTTGCCTGGGCCTTTTTAAGGGCCTGTAGCAAGGGCTTGGTATATGAGCTGTAGTTAAAGACCCATGCTCGGACATAATTGCACAGTCCTAAGAAGCTTTGCATTTGTTTTATCGTGCGCGGCCTGGCCGTGTTCATGATAGCTTCAGCCCTTTCTGGGGTTACCTTCTTCCCCTCATGTGAGATCAGTTGCCCTATGTACAACACCTCCTGTTGGCAGTACTGCAACTTTTCCTTGTCAACTTTGTATACCTTCTCAGCCATTATAATCAATAGCTGGACAGAATCGCGCCTGCATTGCTCTTCAGTGGTGCTGCAGATCAGAATGTCATCTACATACTGCAAAACAGCACTGTCCACCGCGATATTGCTTAGGTCAATTTGCAGGACCCTGTTGAAGACTGACAGGGACTCACAGTACCCCTGTGGCAACCTCATACTTTTCAGGCACATTTGTCTGAAGGTAAATGACGTCAGGTCTTGTGAGTCACGGTGCAATGGAATCGAGAAAAACACTTTTTTCAAATCGATCACCGTAAAATATTTTGCTTCAGTTGGTATATTGCATAGTATTGTGGACGGATTAGGGATTAGAGGGAACTCGGCTTCGACTATATCGTTTAATGCTCGTAAATCCTGGATTAAACGCCAGGACCCTCCCTTTGATTTCTTGACAGGATAAATCACTGTGTTGCAAGGTGATTCTGACGTCACTAAGATGCTCTGTTCATCATGGCGGAAATCGTCTTTGCGATCCCTTCATCCGCTTCTCTGGACATGGGATATTGTCGCGCTCACGGCAAAATAGCTCCTGGCTTCAGCTTAATCTTTACTTCACCTGCCCCTTTCAGGAGACCTACGTCATAGGGCCCTGTAGTCCAAACTGCGGCAGGCACTTGGGCCATGTCGTTATCAAAGTACTCTGGGCATATTAGTGCCCACACCATTTTCTGTGGCACCTCCCGTTTGAACATTTTGACCCAAAATATGAGACTCACTTCCACCCTTGTGTCTTCTAGGTCGGGGTGTTCTTCGAACAGATCGTCATCGGTGACATCAGTCACTCGATACCCTTCTTCAATGGCAACGATTGCACACCATTGTCTGCCTTCATCGTCATATCCTTCAACCAATATCACTCTCCCTCGCACTGCGGCAGATTGTATCATTAGGGGGAATACTTGTCCCTCCTCTTTGTGCATGGGTATTCTTGGTCTGAATAGAAATTCATCAGGGGTTCTCATAGTTCAGTCTGAGAGGCCCAGCAATCCCACCATAAGCACTCACATGCCATATGCGAAGACTTCTGGCTCCAGCGGGATAGCCCTCATGGCTGCACGTCCAGAATATGCTCTGATCATTTCGCACACGTTTGAGTAGTGCATTGCTGGGGTGGAGCACACTATACTATTCTTGGTAAATGAGATGGCAATGTTTAGTTTAGTCATCAGGTCCCGACCCAGAATATTTACTGGGGTCTGACGCAAATACAATAGAGGTACATTCATTTTGCGCTCTCCCACTGAGACTGGGAGTGCGTCTGTAAAGGGAACTTTACTATTAACTCGAGTGAAACTCTGGGTATCTATGGCCCCACCGGACAAGGAAAATTTGCCTTCTCGTATGCCCGAACGCGTTGCACCCATGTCAACTAGGAAGGAATATTCATTACCCCCTATGGTGACATTCACCCTAGGTTCCCTATTAGGGTCTGGTGTCACTGATAGGATAGAACAAATCAGGGTCTCCCGTGACCTGTCCTATTTTATATATAGGTTCGGTCCACTGTACACTTGTGGGTTTCCCCCATTTCCAGGGTTAAAGGAATGGTTTGGTCAAAAAATTTTATTGGCCCTATGGGTCGGCCATGTGTTTTTAAGCCTAAGTCGCTCGATTTTAGAAAAATTTCCTATGGACCTTACCTGAGTTTTCGTCCATTAAACACATGCGAAAACAGGCAGTAAGGCGCCGCCATTTTGTGATAATCCTATCACTTGCCGCATCGCCCTGGCTGACCTGCTTTTTCGGCACTAAATCATATACCCCGCCCCTGACCCTGACATTATCAAAACATTCATATTCCCCGACTCTCTCCGTGATGTTACTGTGCTGCGTAGGCAAACGCGCCCAGTCGTCTTCTACGCGACTTCACACAGAACCCAGAAACCAACACAGATCAACTCACAACACAGCACGCTACAATTCGGAATATGAAACTGTACTTTCAAATCAAACAGCAACACGGTACATTTGGTAAAGTACATTTATATAACATGAAATGTTTATAGAATAAACTCGCTTGGCGCGTTCTGAGGCCCCCAATTTTGTCCTCGTTGTCCGCGAGCTTTGCAGCCCTAGAGAACCATGGAGACAATGACTTTTGGGTTGAAGGTCAGGGAAAGTATAACGTACCCGAGGAGTTGAGTTGAAAGTGAGATTTATTGTTTGTTTGTTTTATTATTTGCAATACGCATGCCTCCCCTCGGTTAACAGTGCGCAGCATTTACATGAGATTGCGAAACTTAGTTACAGCAACAAAAATATATACATACACATATTGACAAGGTCAGCAATATGAGGTGAATAGAGAGAGAAGTCAAAGTTGACACCCAGGTTGTTCGCCACCCAGGATGGTGAAGGGAGGGGTTAGGGTTAGCATACTTTTTTATGTACACTGTACAATAACATTTATTTACAAAAAGACAATCATATTACAATTATTTAAACAGGGATTTGTACTTCACAACCAGCTCTACTTTGGGTGGACATGGCACAGTGGCAATGTTTGGTGGCAGTGCATCAGTGCTCTGCACAGAAACGTTCAAAATTCCATATCTGTGCTTCTCGAGTACAGCAACAATAAGGCTTTTTACAAAGTCGAACTTCATTTCCTCATAGACTGGTTTGATCACCCATTGCTTACTTCTTTTAGAAAACACCTTAGTGTAGCGAGGCATCCTTACATTACCCGTAGTCCTAGATTGTTCACGGCAGAGATTCTCGTTATGGGCCAAGACCGCAAGTAGAGTCTTATGTTTCATGCCCTGTATGCTGAAATGCAAGCGCTTTGGCCTGTACTTTAGGCACATATTGTGGAACACCTCCAAACCTCCTGTGAGACAGAATTCTGTCAGTCCCCTCAAATCTCTTGATAGAGTTTTATCGAAAACAATTTTCTCAATGGCTTTGTGTGTCGGTGAAGATGGGATCAACCACTTCTTCTTCCTTGCCTCCTCTGGGGACAAAGGGCCACGTTCACATTGGTGGAAATGTAGGTTTTCTGACCAGCGGTGCACGTTGGTACAGTGGTGCATTAGTGACCGCCATTTTTCAAGTAGTATTTCCACTGACCCTTCACAAGTTTTGGAGCTCCACCAAAGATGGTTGCTGATAGACTGGGACCACTGTGAAATACTTTCCAAACCTTTTTTTTCCTGCAGCCGAGATTTTCTTATTGATTGATTTAGCAAGATCCCATACATCAAATTGATGTTTAATATGTGGGAACTGCTCTCTCATTGTCTTGGCAATTGAAACGTGTCTGTCCGTGGCTAGAAGGTCGATGTGCATTCCCCTCGATTGTAGATATTCCACTGATTTTATAAATCCTGGTTTCTCCATGGCCACTGAGGATGTACATTGTGTTACCTGCACGACCACCGAACTCAATTTTCTTACTATCCATGTCCTGAAAGTGGTAGGTGCAGTACTTGGCAGAAAATCCAGGGCTGTTGCACTGTCCATCCCCGGCTAGCCTGAATCGTTTCCCTTCGAATGTACTTGCTAGAGACAATTGTTCAATTTTCCAAGCATCACTAATGTCCGGAAACAGATAATCATGTTGGTATTTGTAGTACTGCGTTTTAGAAATGAAATGAAGTCCCACAAACTGAAAGAAAGACTACCTTTTTAAAACTGGAGCCACTAAAAAGTGATGCAGCTGCACACTTTAGATTGCCTGCTGGCAGTTTCCCCAGCATCGGTTGTGCAGACCATGAGAACGTATGATTTAATCTACAGGAGGCATGTATTTTGACGTTACTGCCTTGTTTTTGACGAGTCACATGAATCAATGGCTTCCCACATACTTTCCCTCTGACGGAATGCCCACATTTCAGCATACTTATAATATCCATCAAACAACTGTCAAACACTATGTATTTGCCATCTTTCATTAGACTGTCATCCGGCATCACACTTGTTTCGGACTGCATCGTTGAGGACATATCAGCAGCATTGAAAGAAATATCGCCGATATCAGGTTCTGGTGCGTCAGGGAATGCTGCTGCTAATTCATTCTCTGTCATTTCAACATTTGTTACTTCAACATTGATGGGAGAACACAACATTATCGACAGCTTTTTGGGTGGCATTTTTATGGCAGGTGTAGATTTTGTGAATTGATCTGCGACTACTTCAGAGCCATCTTCAATACATTCAGTATCATCTTCTTGTGGTGTTGCAGTCGCACTGTAGCAATGGTCCATTACAACTTTACTGGATTCTCCGTACACATTCAATTCATGTTCTGGCCATTGGACATGAGCATCTCTAGTCTCAACATGCGGCGTCTGAATTAATAGTTCCTCCATTGTGTAAATGGTCTGGCAAGCAACATCTCTCATTCGCTTCACTGTCTGAGTATGTATAGTTCGTACACCCACGGGTAACTAGAGGACAGATTGGAAAAGGGATGTTCAGTGTAAACACAAGATAAAGTATAGTACAATTGACTGGAAAAAAACAAGAATAGTCCCCAGCACAAAAAAATGTCTAAAGTTAAGAACTGATTGTAACTAACCTTATTTTTGTTTCTTTTCTTTGCAACTTTCTTGACTTGACCTTCAACATCTGCACGCTGTAGCTCCGATTTGTTTCCGCGTCTCTTCCCTTCCACTTGCGCTGCAACGACTATATTTTCTGTATCCGCATAGACAGCACGGAATGAGGCTCCATCGGCTCCCTGAAACATAGTACTTTCGTTACTATGTATCACAATATTGATAACATAAAACACACGCGAGGACGAACACACAGGTACATCTTAATGGCTCAACACAAATTAAACACTGTGTAGAACAATCAAACGACAAGTATTCGAGCTCTGATGACCTAGTTCCATGGAACTGTCAGTATCCATACCTCTGGTTCTGCATGGACTGCCATGAATGATTGTATTGGAGAGGAGGCATCAGCAACTCCCTGAAACACAGTACGTGCGTTAGTATGGTTTTCAATATTGTAAACATAACACATACTTGGGGTCGACGGCACAGGTACATATAAAGAGATAACCTCAAATGATGCATTGTCTAAAAGAATCAAGGAAAATTTAAATTTAAATATGATCAGATTTAATCGACTTATTTCTCTGATTTCTTTACATCTGCATCATCTAAATGGGATCTTGTGATTGTAGTGGAAGCTCCATCGTCTCCCTGAAACACAGTACTTGCGTTAATAGGGAAGAAAGTATAGCAAATGGAATCACGTTATATGATCACGCTCGATGGAGCTGGCAGTATCCATACCTCGTGCTGCTACAGAATATCTATGGATGTTGTAAATGTTGTGCGCGCTTCCGAAAGCTGTTGCTACGATTCGTATCTGCATGGTCCCGCTTCCACTTCCCCTGGAATTACTTGAATGTCAGGGTCTGCATCAAGTGCGTGGGTTGACGCTTTAACAACTGCCTTAAACATAGTATTTGCATTAGTAAGGATTACAATATTGAAAACAAAACACACACTTGGGTCGACCGCACAGGTACATATCAATGGCTAACCACAAATGAAACATGGTGTAGAACAATCAAACGACAAGTGTTCCAGTCCTGATGATCACGGTCGATGGAGCTGTCAGTATCCATACCTCGTGCTGCTGAAGAACATCTAGGGCTGTTGTCAATGTGGTGGACGCTTCAGCATCTCCCTGAAAGACAGTACTTGCATTAGTATGGATAACACTAATTATAACTGAAAACAAACACCACGGGACGACAACTAAAGTGTATATCAATTGGAAAACACTAACCAAACAATTGGTAAAATAAGCACACGATACATAAAAACTATTACTTGACATGCATAAAACAAGTCTGTAGCGGAATAGCCAAGTATGATTACCTGATACGCGCTAGAAGTGGTTGATAACTGCGGGCACGTCACGGATGTAGAATGTTCTTGCTTCAGATTCAGTGGATAGTCAAGCAGTTGTAAAGGTAAATTATTGTTTGATAATGAAATGCAAATATTAAAAAAGTGCCATGTAAATCGACAGAATACTTGAGAATAATGCTATTGAAAATGCGCAATATAGCACAGTTCCCTGGGCCCATAAATAGATTTCCTTTGGGGGTTATAAAATAGAAAACAAATTTATTGATAAATGTCATTATTCAAAAAGCTATACACTCATATCAATATCGAAAGTATTACAAGGGATACAACACCTAAAATATCAATTAATCCATTTGGCTACCTGCACACTACCGCAAGGCCTAATTCTAAATCTGGACACTTGACTCACCAGTGGTGGAATGTGGACGAATAGAGTTGGAATAGCGTTTGCGAGCAATTTTCCTGTCGTTCGCCGTTTATTCTTCTTTGTTACCCAAGATGTGGCGTACATGTTCGAGGAAAAGTGCCGGCTGCAGATCCAGTATCGATCACCCCTCTTGTCCTCAAAGACTTGCTGGACTCTACTTTCAAGCTCTTCCGGTGGATAGCCGCAATGTCTGACCCATTCTCTTATTCGATCAACAGTTTTAGGGAATACATGCATTGTAGTGCCTTCAGATTTAGCATGGGTCTTCGTAGGGCAACCGCTAATCGAACAGGCAGGCATTGTTGAAAATTCTGAAAAGTAAATATCTGAAAAGTAAAAATAGATTATTATAAAACCTTGATGAATAAAAATGTCATAAAAAAGTAAATGAACCATACCATGTTCAATGCAAGGTTTGTTTTAGTCGCCGGGACTATACCAGTTCTTCATGTGCGGCTTAGTATTTGCATAAGTTACAGACATTTTTTTAATGATGTGACTAAACTCTGAACATGTGACTCGACCCTTGGATGTTCTGTCTAGCACGAGAAGGAAACATGCTTGCATTATAGACTGGACCCCCGAAGGATGCAATTCGACGACAATTGACACAGATGAAAATAAATAGATCTATTGATAGTATAACAATTGAAACTCAAGTCAATAGCAATGAGACCAATGACCATAGCACTATTGGGTACTGTAATCGCAAATAGATAGAAATGTAAAAATGACCGAAATATGATTAGGATGCATGGCCTTACCTTGACCAACAAACAGTTGGATTCAGCAGGCCGAGCAGTATGTTGCAGGAGAACAGGTAGATCACAGGTAGCACACTGACGAGTTTGCTCGAAGCGGTCACAGATAGCACGGCGACGAGCAGATTAGCATAGATCTCAGTGCTTCTCAGGTAGAAGGTTCAGGGGTTGACTTGCAAAGCACAAAGATGTTCTCATGAGGCATATCAAGTGGTTTATAAAGTATTAGAAACAGGGGTGTGTTTGTGAATGAATGACGTGTGTATGTCATGGTATTATGTGGTTTGCAGGGGGGTGGCCTGCCTCACGGGAGGCCTGCCTGGAGACACGGGGTCTGAGGAGGCCATGTGAGCGATGGTCCCTGGGCGTAGGATACCTTTTGTAGTGTACATGCTGTTTGGCACCTTGGCCGTTTGCGCCCGTGACAGCCCCCCATGCCAGCGCTCATTCCCGGGTGCGAACCGCCTTTGATAGAGGGGGGTGGATGGATGGGCCTGGGGCATGCAGATAAGGCACAGGAAGACTGCTGAATGGAAACACACTTATGTGGATTGCAGGGGGGCGGCCTGCCTCAGGAGAGGCCTGCCGGGAGACACGGGGTCTGAGGAGGCCATGTGAGCGATGGCCCCTGGCCGTGGGATACCTTTTGAAGTGTACATGCTGTTTGGCACTTTGGCCATTTGCGCCTGTGACAGCCCCCCATGCCAGCGCTCATCCCCGGGTGCGAACCGCCTTTGATAGAGGGGGGTGGGATGGATGGGACTGGGGCGTGCAGATAAGGCACAGGAAGACTGCTGAATGGAGACACACTTATGGAGATTGCAGGGGGCGGCCTGCCTCAGGGGAGGCCTGCCGGGAGACACGGGGTCTGAGGAGGCCATGTGAGCGATGACCCCTGGGCGTGGGATACCTTTTGAGGTGTACATGCTGTTTGGCACCTTGGCCGTTTGCGCCTGTGACAGCCCCCCATGCCAGCGCTCATCCCCGGGTGCGAACCGCCTTTGATAGAGGGGAGTGAGATGGATGGGCCTGGGGCGTGCAGGCAAGTGTGTGGGAGCGAGGGGCCATCAGGCCCCTCTCATCTTTTACTTCTCAGTAGAAACTCGGACCAAGTGCCTCCAGTAGTGGGTTCGCCCCTTGCCCTTATGTGATGTTAACTTTGGTTGACATTTGCATAGATGGGACCACTGAGCAGGACAGGGGGCATCCATTTTTGTACCCCCTTTCCACTACATCTTGGTGACCAGGCCTCACCCTCGTTCCCACTCTGACTGGAAAACTCCAGAGGTATTTGCAACAGCTAATAAATGTAACACATCACTGTTCCTCTGAGATCACTGTCCTGCATGTGAACCAGCCTGAACTAAGCACATAGCTCGTTCATCTCCACAAACGTGTCCTGGCCCACGCACCCTCGCCAGTGGAAACTTACTACGATTCTGACCCTGTGTCCCTGCAAGGTATTCTCTTCATGTGCCAGACCACTAACCATGCCATGATGTCCACCTAGCAGATCCCCAACTAACATTAGACCCCTACTGCAGTATATCGTTGCCTATCAATAACAAATGCCACATACCGGAGATTCTTGTGAGCACAGACCCACACTTCAAACAGTGTATTATAGTGGTCAAGACCGTTAACCTAAGGCCTGTATAATCCAATGTTAATTGATAGTATAGATATATGTGTGACTTTTATAGAGACATAACTGACTGAAAGACTTTGAACAAGTATTATTTAGTGCATGCATTATTGAGAATATATTATGTTAGCTTAGATAGTGACCACCCTGCTTCACAGCGACCTGACCTTCACCCATTCAGAGCACAGATGTCTGACGTCCATCCTTGAATGGAGACACACTTGATTCATTTAAAAAATCGAAATAACCGTTGTTAAAATATATGTGGTGTTTTATTTTGTATCTTATTTTGATGACACAAAAATACAAGACTTTACACATTGTACAGTTCAGGTTGCAGCACAGCGAGAGAAAATCCCCGGTACTGACGGCTGTCACTTGGGAAAGTTTTTCTTATGGCACGAACGGCACAGGCGGGTATCACTCTTCGAACGCTGTGTCCAAGCCTCCCGTGAAGCCACCATGTAAAGGAACGATAGGCCACCAGCCTGTACCACCTATGAAAAGGAATGAAACAAACTGTTTTTAAATGACCAAGATAAGTTTAATAAACGTTTGTTGTCAATGACAATTCTTGTAACTAATGGCATTCTGCTCGGACAAATGCTATCTAGACACTGCACACTATTGAACGACTTTCATGCGTTACAATGATATGTATATGTAATTTTGTATATAGTAGAAGATCATGAAATAGGAGTGGCATGACAAGCAGAGTATACTTACTCGTTACTCGGATTACGAGGACGAACAGTTGCGCGAAGTTCGTGCACAAGCACCATCATTATCCTCAACAAGGACCCTGTGAGACAGGCTGCCCTGAAGTCTGGCAGCTCGGTGATGCATTGCTGTCGTGGCTCACCTTCCGAAATGTAGGCCACGCATCCCGAGTTTTCACAGCAGCAGCAGTTCTCCTCCTCGGTTGGCATTAGCTCGCACCGATTGCATGTGCACCAGGTGGAAACACCGTCCATGCGACTAGGTCCAGGCTCTTCAGCTGTTGAATCGTCCTCCCAACTGCCGTCTGAAGACCCATCGTTTTTGCATGTTTCCCTTTCCAGTAGTTCCTCCTCGGTATACTCGGGCTCGTACATGTAGGGCATTATTGTAGCCATTGTGTGTTAAACAAACTAAAATAATTTATAGCGGTGGTACTGGTATCTGTTCACGCGGGCTACAAGCAACGAAGGTAGCTGACCAGAGCACAGAAACGAGTCACAGAATACTCAAAGTAACACAGAGAGAGGAATGGAATCGAAAATCTGCTGCTGTGTGTTGTGAAACGGTCTGTTTATACTTATTGTGGAAAGAGGCGTCCTGCCATTTCCATGGCAACACGTCATTAGCTGAAGCGTAGCGAATGTTGACACAAGACGTGCTTTGGCGTTGTGAAATGGGCGGTACGCGTCTACTGATGACAGGCTCAGGGGCGGGGGATATGATTTAGTGCCGCAAAAGCAGGTCAGCCAGGGCAATGCGGCAAGTGATAGGATTATCACAAAATGCAGCGCCCTACTGCCTGTTTTCACGTGTGTTTAATGGACGAAAACTCTGGTAAGGTCCATAGGACATTTTTCTAAAATCGAGCGACTTAGGCTTAAAAACACAGGGCCGACCCGTAGGGCCAATAACATTTTTTGACCGAACCATTCCTTTAATTCCTCCTCCAGGATTATTGCCCTGAGCCATCTACAGAGGTGCCTGCTAGTGTTGTCCTTGTGGCATACTCCCCATGTTCAGTGGTTGAACCGCTTGCTGTGCACCTTGCTGCAAGCCTGCCACCTGCTGCTGCACCGTGCAATTTTGGGCACTACCCTGTTGCGGGATGGCAGGTTGATTCGCCATGCGTGCCCCCATCCCTTGGTTATTTTGCCACATGCCAAGGCTTCTGCACATGCGCGCCATGTGTCCAGTCATTCCACACAGCCAACATACTGGCGGTGGTCGGGCCATCTGTCCATCTGCCATAGTTGGATTGCTCATCTGTGTGTTCTGGAAGCCACCTTGAACATTCTGAAACCCTCCTTGGTTATCTCGAAACCCTCCCTGATTACTCTGCCATCCTTTATTTCCAAACCCTCTTCCCCTCGGGTAAAATCCTGTGCTACCTTGATTATTTTGCGAGGGGTTAGTCGCTTGCTGTATGCTTGGTTCGGCCGGGCTGGTGAGCATTGCTCCCTCGAGAGCATACTTTGAGAGCTTCTTTTGCACCAGCTTTGCCTCCTCCCCCTTACGCGTTGCCTCCTTTTTCCGATTCTTTTCCTGTAACAATCTACAATAATATGCAATTGTCAACTGGATTACGGCTCATGGTTTAGCTTCTATTCCTATCAATTTCTTGAGCTGTTTTTGCACCGGTTCTGGTAACCCTTGGCCCAATTTATGATACAATACAGGGATGGATTTCGTCCAAGATTCATGCGTTTCGAGCACCCACGCGTCTTGAAAATTCTG
The DNA here is from genome assembly GCF_040938575.1 of Ambystoma mexicanum. Taxonomy (NCBI): domain Eukaryota; kingdom Metazoa; phylum Chordata; class Amphibia; order Caudata; family Ambystomatidae; genus Ambystoma; species Ambystoma mexicanum. The sequence goes on from NC_090932.1 coordinate 93,563,386, forward strand.
GATATAAAGCAACGGATCCTCTGACTCTTTCCTTTTTCAAGTCATTATCACTCCCATATCAGACGTGTCTGGATATAACGTACGCAGCGCTTTCCATACTGCTGCCCTACAGTTATTAAATGGCGCTCCATCATGGAAGGTGTCAGTTAGGGTTACCCTAGGGTAGCCTGCCCGTTTCCATACATCATCGGCTCTTTCACCCGGTATGGCAATTAGGAGGCCCTTAATGTCCCCTATAGCTAAGGTGACACCCCCCGTCATTTTCTCTAACTCATGTATCCACTTTCCGGCTCCCGATGTCAGCATTGGAAGCTTATTTTATAGGTTTTCTCGGTCCATGTGTGGCCATGGAATATATTGTGGTCTTGCTCCCCCCTTTTCTAGCAACGGGAATTGGAAAGCACAGTCCTCCTTTTCTTTTCCTATAGTTCTCCGGTCTACCGCCGGGGCTACGTTCCCACCTTGCCGTCTGCCTGGCAATGCCCTTAACTTGTCTGCATAGGCAGGCGCCAACGCCCCCCTCTGACCGTGGGGTGTTTCTTCATATCGGCTGGATTGTCCAGCGGACTTCGGTATCCTACTCGCGGACCCGCTAGCGTCTGACCAGCGTACCTCTCGGTCCCTTGGGAGCCATTTTTCGCACCATCTCTCTTCGTCATATGCCACTTCCTCCGTTTCCCCACCAGAGTCAGACCCTGAATACTCCCAGTTTATGCAACTTCTTGCATCTTCTTCGTTCTGCCCAATCTCTAGTCTGTCTAGGGACAGTCCCCTGCTCCCACTACTTCGGGTGACATCCTCAGTGTCATATAACTGAGTGCTTTCTAAGCGCTCATCCTCCCTTCACCCTTGGGAAATTAGTTCCAGCCCCATCTCATCATAAATTTTATCAATCGTTTCCCCGATGCTTCTGGTGTCGAAGTCATCTTCAATATTTGTCCCGCTTGTACCTGGTACCGCATCGCTTGCAGGAAAGAATTCTTCTATGTCTTTCCATTCTACAACAGGATTGGGTTTTTTAACTTCCTGTTGTAAATATTATAAATCTCGTGCCCTCTGTCTGTACTTACGTTCCGCTTCCTCATCTATTTCCTTTTGCTTCTTTGCTTCTTCTCTAGCCGTATCTACTTCCCTCATCCGTTCATTTCTATATTCTTTTGCCCTTCTACTTTCCTCATCTTCTCGCTTCTTTACTTTCCTTTCTTGCACTCTCCTTTCTTCCTCTAACTTTAGCATATTCTGCCTGTACTTCTCATAGGCTGCGCATTGTGTGCGACTGAGCGGTATTCCTTGCTCTTCGTGATATAGTTGTTCTCGCCTCAACCTATTCTTCTTTCTTATCCTCTCGTCTCATATCCTTTTCTTTCTCCTTTTCCTTTCTCAGCACCTCCTCAGACTATTCCCTTGGTCTTATGTCATCACTCCCTTTACCATCAAGTTTTAGCAATATCTGACCTCCCATCCACTCGTCCTTTGCAAATGCTAACTCTCTACTACCTTTCTGCTTCTTTCCCACTCTCAAGAGAGATGTACTACTCTGTGCTTGATCCTTTCCTTCATCACTGCGTCTCTCCTTGTCCCTCGGGACTACGGAGGCAAGGTTACTTTCCTGCTCTTTTTCTTTGATGTCGTCACCACTGCATGCAGGCGACTCATATGCCGGTTTGTTGTACCCCGTGGCTGCCTTAAGTTCTCTTAGCGGCTAAAGACCCTCTGACTTACTCCCTTCGATTACTGGTTCAGGTGGGGCAGGTGGCGCGGTAGGCGTCTCACCCCCCTCTGTACATACATTTAATATCCAATCTGCGGGTGGTTCTTCCACCTTCGTTTATTCAAACATTTTCCACAGTTCCAGCACAGCAAGACGTTTCTCTAACTTTTTCCCAGTATATGTGGCATGTAGGAAGGTGGTCATGTGCTGTTAAACAGCCTTCGATAGTGACCCGTTCTGGGGCCACAGCATAAACATCTTATTTGCGGTGCCCTTAACCCACTCCTGGCTATATTTCTTCAGCTTTGTTGCATGCTTGGGCAATTGCTTGCATAAATGCGCAAGCGGGGTAACTTCTTCCATTCTTAATTCCGTCACCAATCAATAACTATACAGTTTTTGTACTCTTTTAATAGTATGAGCGAGCACCGAATACGCAAGCTCCAATCCAATCTTTTCCCGCCAAATTTTATACCAACAATTTACTCAAAACTCATCAATTCAGTGGCGATTCCCTCTCGGTTACAGAATCGCGTACATCCAAAATGCATTTTAAACTATCACCAATATAATTATTTTACATTCGACATAAAACAGAACATATATAACCGACGTTTGACAGACTAGACAGACACCAGCTGCTCATACGTATACCTGCCTTCTAATTAATACCCCATCATGGGATTTGAATGAACCCCCTTATGACGTCTTTAAACGTCATTGTAGCCTAAATTGTCCCCCCACTGTGGGCTCTGGGTTCACGTTCCTTCTGACCACTCTTTAAAGTGCAGGAACAAGGTGAATCTTTACGCTTTTACTTCAGGTGCCCCCCTGATTTACGTTTTTACTTCAGGTGCCCCCCTGATTTACCTCACGTTTTATTTCTTATGCTCGAGTCATTAACCCCTATATATATACAGTCTTCTCTACTTCTAACTATTTTATTGTTTCTCCACCACCCTCTGTTATCTTTCCCTTGATGGCTCTAATGCCTACACGACATTTGCCAAAGTAACAAGTTTACTGCTTCACTCACCGATCACAACGTTTCCTCTCTGGAACTTCGGGATCACCGCCCCTTCCTCTTCCTGCTTTTAAGGTTTTCGTCTGATCCGCTCCCCGTGGGAATGAGAAGGGTTATGCTTGGAAAGGCGGGTTCCTTCAGACCCACTGCAGATTTTTTGAAATGTTTACTCTATCATTGTCCACGGGAAGCTTCTCAGTCTACTCAGCCGGAATGGCGAAAGGACTTGTGATCTTACCGAAGGCCTAGAGTTACTTTGTACCTTCGGTCTAAGGGTGTCTTATGACTATATCAATCGATAATCTATAATCGATGGCCATAACCATCCTCACGCTACCAAGTGTTCACGAGGAGAGGAATGCACTGACGGGCCCATTGGTCAGCACTCACCCTCTAGAACTTGTAAGACAAGATAGCTGCACCTTGTGAGGACAGGGGGTGCAGGATTCACTTACTTCGACACGACTCAATAACGAGGACTCAGTAGTTTGGCAAAGGGAAGTCTGTTTAATGATACATACATCAAACAGGGAAACAAATGGGAATCAGCTGTAGTGCGATCACCGGTCTCGCTCTGAGTTCCTCGAACTTCAGTTGAACAACAATTTTTTATAGGCACAAATCGTCATCACTGACGTCTAATTTCTAAAAAAAACCATCATGCAATATAATTAGTTAGGAAAGGTAACTTAAATATAGGTGTTATATCTGTATATGATAATGAGCATGTGGATTGGATAACTCTTATCGGGTGGGCGTCTATGCCCATCCCTCTATATCACACGTGATTGATGTCACTACAAGTACAACGTCTCATTGGCTACAGTGTCTATAAGACCCTATATTACATGGTCCATTGTGATTGAGCAAGTTACACCCCTAAACATAAATCTCCACTTTAATTAGCAGCATGCAGAATAGACACCCCTGTGCCTGGTGTCCCACGTTTCACCCTGCCTCCCTTCCATCAATCAGTGTTTTATGGCGACGTGTTAATTAGTTGGCTAAGGATGGCCTCGAAACTGTAGTCTCATATCGGGAAAAGTTATGGCATCCTCGGGTCCCGGATGACATCAGGCGATGGTACTTCTTCGCGCCTGGCTGGTCACGTGTTAGTTCACCATGAATCTGCTTCAGTTTCCAGCTTTTAGTGCATTTAATTATGTGTTGGCCTAGCCACCTGCATGGGCCCCCCTTACCTTGACCTTGAGGCAGTCTGGTATGCTTTGAAGTTGGAGTCTTGTGAGCTGACGCTCTCCTCCCCTTCTCCGGTTCACCTCGATTTCCTAGGCATGAGCCGCTCTTTGTCGAGTTTTGATTCTGCTCCTTCTCTTGCCTTAGGCTGGGTTTCGAAACTTGGCCTGGCAGGCCTCTGGTCGCCTGGGTATCTTTTATGCTTTTACAAAATTGAGTCACACTTGTAAAATGTACCCTATTGAAGCAGATATACAGTTGGCGCTTGACGCTCTATCTTCTACTAAGCATTGCAAGCAATATCGATTTCTTAGCATCTTGCGTTTCAAGCCTATTTACACACGTTTTAACAGGACGTTTGCTTCTATCTTGTCTCGTAATACTGTTTCCTGGTGTTGTAACATTGTCTCCTCTCTATGCCTATTCCATTCAGTTTCGTAGTTACTCGCACTGGCGTGTTATCTTCGATAGCTGCTCTTGTTCATTCTCGAATCTGTTCAGGCCTTTGTGTCATTTTCACGGGCCTTCCATTAAGGCTTTTGGGGTCTCTTCGTGGACCGTGTGTAGGTACTCCTCATTTCGTATCAACGGCTGGTATGGCTGTCTGATAGGGTACCGTGCTGCCCAGGGTTGCCTGGTTATGGGTGCTTCAACCGGTATGGATCTTCTGATGTATACTGGGCAGAGTACCACTGCAGCTCTTTGTAGGTTCATTTGCTCTTCATACGTCACATACCTTGGCGAGCGCGTTCCTAGTGCCTCGAAATGAGGGGAAGGGGTGCAGGCCATGTCTGGGACCTCCTCTACAAAAGCACCAGAAGGCGTGAAACGTGGGTTGGCTTCCTCTTGTCCTACAATCACCGAAAGAAATAAAATCCACCAAATGAGCAGCATGCGAGATGTTCGCGTTGGAGAAATCACTTAGCTAAACTGGCACACGGCCGCAGTGCCTCCTGAAGGCAAACTCAAATGGATAGCGCACCTTGCTCACTTTGCCTAGAGGGGCTCTGCAGCATCTCGCTGATGAGGCCCGAATTGGCCAAAACACGTGTCGGCGGTTGCTGGGGTACTCTTGTTCAGAGGAGATTTGCGTAGGATTTCACTGCTAGACTGCCCTTGTGGGTGGGACCAGATGACATGCAAATGTCTATTCCTCGTCTGAAAAAAGTACAGCCAGTTAAAACGTGGGTGTAGACCCTCCCGAGTGGGAAATATCCCACAGAACAGGTCATTGGGGTCATGCCAGCCCCCAGCACAAGGGCCCCGACATTTTTGTAACTTACTGACATGGAATGTAACTGGTTGTAATTGGTAAAGGCACGTGGCATGTTATTTATTACACGCCCCTGCCCTTTCTAGATTGTCCAAATGGACCAGAAATGAAAGGGTATATATGGTCCTTGTGGAATACAGTGTTTATATCAAAATATTTTATAATCAAAGGACATATATCGAATATTTTATATTGAAAACCTTTATAGTGAATGCATTTAGGGGTGCAGTAAATGGTTCCATTTTTGGGAAACGGTTGGGGTGGGTTATTAGGCATTGGAAACAGGGGTTTAGGAGGGAACCCCCCAAATGGTTTTCAAAATAAAATATTTGAGATATGTTCATTCAATATAAAATGTTTTGATATAAAGACATGTAACCAGTCGATATATTTCACACAGCTGCATTTTTATGTCCAGGCCCTCCGCACGCCTTACCGTAGCACCCACTCACACACTTAAGGGAAAGTCTTGCCTTGGCTTCCCTCAGGCAGATGCTGGGAGTTGGCCCCTCGTGGTTCTCGATGGGCTTTCAGCTGGGCCTTGACTGCCAGAGTCAGTCATACGTCTAGCTCAAAGATCTTTCCCTCCCCAGGGAATGCCTTGTTTCAGTCACCAGAAATCCTGCATAGCGTCACCACACTGACCCGTGAAATGCATCTGTAAGTAAACGGTTTGTACTAATATACACAAGGTAACTATATATTGTCATCCTTTGCAGAGTGCACATGCTGTTGCAGCCACTTCTAGACACTTGTACATGATCTTGTAGATGGCGTCATTGTGATAATCCAAGCCCTGTGTTGATTGGCTGCCATGGTTGTCTGATTGGCTAATGGATTAATCCATCTGGAGTAGATGAAATGTTCTCCTTTTTGGTGTGGCCCAGTCCCTCAGGAGAAGTGTGGTGGTCCTGGTCTGGTCTGATGTAGCCAAAAGCCTTGGCTTCCCTTCCTCTGGTTCTCTGTCTGTCTTCTTCTTGCTGATAGATTTTATCCCTCAGCAGTGATTATTGGATACCGAGGCTTGAGCCTCATTACTCCATCTTCTCGGGTTGAGTATGTAGTTGTGGGTTAAGATTATTCTTGGTCTGTGGGGACTTGTCACAGTAGGGCTGGTTTCCCAAGGTCTTGGCCATGATGTGCTGCGGGCAGCGGTCCAAGAGATTTGCAGTGGTGGCAGTGGGTCTTCTGATCAGAGGGTTTGGGTTCTGTCCCAGTCCTTGGCAGAAGTTCTTACTCAGCTTTGCTAGATGCTCGTCCAACATCTCGATGTCTAGTTCTCTGTGAATGTCAGCTATCCTTGTGAAGATTGGCGCTCCAGACGATATCCGCAGGGCCTTGTTCTGGACCATCTGAACAAGCTTCCGGTGATGATCGCCTTGTAGATGTTGATCTTTGTCCGGAGGGGCATGGACATGGTCTCCAGGAGTGGGTACAGCGCTACCATCTTTCCTGTTGCCTTCTGCTGTGTATTCTCGATATGGCTTCTCCAGTTGAGTTTGCTGTCCAGGGTCACACGAGATAACGGCTGCTGCTCTCCCACGTTTCCCTTCCTGATAAAACTAGGAACATTTATACAGTGGGGCGGGGGGGTTAGTAGTTCAATCAAAGCAGCAATGTGGAGCCTCTCCTCCAGCGATGTCATTTCACGAAAATGCTTGGGGTAGTGGAAGTATCATCACATGACCCTTGACCTCTGATGATATCACAGGAAGTGATGTCATTTGACCCCACCCCAAAGTGACATCATGGGAAGCGATAGAACATGACCTTTCACCCCTTTAATGAGTCTAGCAATTATTGCATAACATTCCAGAAAGACAAATAATGTGTCATTCCTATTCTTTCTTATTTAGGGTCACTGCTCAAAGTGTTACACTTGTGGAAACCCCTGTTTTTTGAGAGGCCTCAACATAAATTCCAGCCTCTCCAGAAACAAAGACCCACATGGCACTGGCCACAGCCCAGGAGCTTCAATGTAAAAAAAATAAATCATTTTTTATTTTTAGGAGTATTAGGGCTAGCAAGGGCAACCTCAGGGGTCGCAGTTGCGACCCCTGGCCACCGCAAATGACTTCCCTGCTCTCCTCCTGCTCTCATTGTGTGCTCTGTAACTCTCAACTACTAGGATAGTATAATGTATAAGAAACAAAGCCGCATAGCATACCAATAAACATCGCCTATCATAACGTAGTATAACAGCATAGCATAACCTAGCATGGACTGGGCTCAAGCAGAGGATACATCTAGGTGCCAGAGTCCCCCCACTTTTTTCAGGAGTCCCCCCACTTTTTTCAGAGGGCACCTTGCTATGCTAATTTCTGGTGATTCCACATTCAATTGGTATGTCAATGAGTCACCCCACTTTTATTTTAGACTCCCCCCTTGGGAATAGCAAGATGAGCACATTGTACCATAATGTAACTTCACACATAACGACATAGCAAAACATAGAATCCACAGCCCCCCTATTTGGTGCTTGTCCCGATCATATGGGCCTACTCACGTACTCTCAGGGTGACGTTACTTCAGTTTCCTGTCACCACACATGCGTACGCCGTTAAAGGAGCCATGCCTAAATTGTGCACGCCATAAAACCAAAACTGCCTCGCAACCTTGGCTTGAAATAAACCCGGTTCACGCGCCAGCAGTGCATTTTCTGCCTACTGTGACATTCAACGCATCGACCCAATGAGTGAGCGGCATACGTATGATATAATATTTATAAACAATCATTGGTAATGTAATATGTTCAAGATGATCAAGAAATGTACACTACAGTCAAAGGCGGATTTAAAGGTCACCAGGCAGTCAAACAGCGAGCAGGCCCCTGTGCCCTGCGCCACCCCTTTCCTTCCCAGTCTGTCTCTGAGACACAGGCCACAAGGCCCTTTCTGCTGTGACTGCAGCCAGTGGCATCCATTCCCATAAAATAAATGTCAGTGAGGAAGGAACACAAAGGACACATTCTGCCGCAGCATTCGCTCTGTTAAAAGAACCACATTCGTGTAGTGGTTAAGTGCATTCATTGAGTCATGGGAGGCCTGTGGGCCATGTTCGGATTCCGTCTGCGACACATACCTGTAAAGGGATGGTAAGGAAATCCCCCCCCCCTTTGGTATTTCAATAGCATGGAACAGCTTCTAACTGTATTGTTTGAGATAATCTTAACACATTTTACAGTGGGGCTCTTGCTTTTACGTTGGGAAACATTCGAGCTGTTTTGAAACAGTTCTTCAGGATTTCCACACACAATCCGTTAACAAAACAGCTTAATTGGGGGAGAATAGTAACAAGTTGGCACTGCACGGCGCTGCATGGCGCTAAATCATTTACTTAAAACCCACAGCAATGGCTATCAGGCCGCATGCAGTGATGGAATGGTAAAAGAGTGAGGGCCAGTAGGATCATTGAGGCCCTTCGAGGGGCAAAAATAGAAGTGTCTTTTCACTTAGTCCACAGACCACTTGTTGGCAGTCTTGACAGCTGACTTTCTCCCAGTTGTGTCCCCAAAAAATGATTGCCCCGCACAAATGCTTAAAGTGTGCTTTGCAATGGCTGTCCAGGCTCTTTTGTCTGGGGTGTCCCAAAGTGGGGCAATAATGTATGCAGGGGAGGCATGAAGCACGAGCGCACACACACAATGATCGTAGTTTAGGATAATGGGGTGGCACCTGTGGTGGCCAATCAGAAAACTAGCAAACTGAATTGCTTTTATGGGATCCCCAATGTATATACATTATGGAAATGGGTCAAGCAAAAAGAAATTGAGATGTTCATTTTGCTTATCCTGAATCAAGGTTTTCACGTATATGCCAAGCGAAGTTTATGTTGTGTGCTATATGAATGGACAGTATGTTATTATGTAACAAGGTAGCTCAGCGGGTTGAGCACTTGCTTCTGTGGGACGGAGGGTGTGTGTGAGAGTGATATCTGCAGGTCGAAGGTTCTAATACTGGCAAGGCCAACTCGGCTTTTCATCCTTCCAAGGTCGATAAATCAGTGCCAACTTTAGTTGGGTGATTATTGTATGTGAATATGTTCTATGTATATTAGTTTGGCAAATCGCTATTTACATAACAAATAATTATCATGAACTCGAGTTTAGTGACTCTTGGGCGTGCATAACAAAAGTTGAAAACTGAATTGCTTTTATAGGCTCCCAATGTTGGTAGATCAGGCACAATGGCATTGCATGATTTGTCCAGGATTAAACACTTTGTTTAAGTAGCGAAACCAGGATTCTGTTCCAGGTGGAGATGTAAGAACTTGACCACATATGTTCCCAGGTCTGCTTCATATCAGTATTTTCTAGGCTTGGTAATCAAAAGGGTAAATGATTGTCTAGCAATGCCTTGAAAAGTGCACAAATCGCATAATAAAATCACCTGACAATATATATATATACATATAGAAACAGGTCAAGCAAAAGAATGTGATTCTACATTTGTTTTCCCCATCCGGGATACCAGGTTTTCCTGTGTAAACCAAGAGACTTTTGTGGTGTGCAATATATGAATGGACACTTTATTATTGACGTCTTCTCAGTGCATTATTTTATGAAGCCTAGCTGGCAATTGTGTTTTTACTTCACTTATTGCACAAGAATGCCTATAAAGGAACTATTTTTATTTTTTGCACAGTACTGAATTTATTGTACTGCGACATGTGTACTTATTAAAGACATATTTCGACAAGGTGTTGTACTTTTGTGACACATTTCCACGATTGTAATTACACACATTGGATACAACTAGTTTTCTTAGAGCAATTTTTCTAGGAAACTGTATGTTCTTCATAAGCTGTAATTCTCTTTCGCCATTAGCCTTGAAACATGTTCATTTCCAACATTAGTTTCAGGCTTGATCCTCCAATATTACCATTGATAGAAAGGCCAGCCGAGGAGGCCCAGCTGTTTCCAGTTAGTCAGACCCCCAGACACAGGGAACTGGAATAAAGACAACTTTATAAAAAATAGCTTTTGTCCCGAAAGATCGCCATTGTGCTGTCGTGACCAGAATTAACTACGCCCACCCTAAGCTCCACCTCCTTGACCCACCCACCTAGGGCCACTGACTGCAGTGTTTCATGCGTCCCACATGACCTCCCAAGGTGTGAGCGAAACCCTTACCAGTCAGTCCAAGTGGTTATAGAAGAAACGAAAGGCTTTGCTAACTCCATCTATCTATGGAGGTACCTCCCACTCCAGAACCACGATGCTCAAACATGGACTCAAAAGCTTCATAAAGCTCAAAGTCCTCCCTGTCGCACAATCAGAGAGGTGATGCCTAGGCTGTCCTTCTCTTCATGGCTGCTACAGGTAAATACTACCCGCAGATTGCATGAAGAGGGGCAGTAAAGCAGGGCTTTGCAAAGACGACAAGTAGCGTCATTGGTTTCATCCAATGTTTTGCGGCAGCCATTATACTAGGGGGATACCAAAAAGGGCGGGGGGCAGAGCGTTGCTCGAATGGAAAGCCAGTGGGGCATTCCTCTGATACTCTTTCGCCCAGGTCCGAGTAAAGTACATTTTCTTTCCTGTTCTACCTTTTTTCTTATTTATGTTGTGTTATGCATTATGAGATGGTTTTCTCTTCTGTTTTTTCTCTTTTGGACTCAATTTTGTGACCATGTTTGTACTTTTATGAAGCTTGTTTATTTCTGATTGTATTGCAAATTTTACTGATGAAAATCAAATATTAAACAGACAAAAAAAACAAAAAACAAAAACAGAGGGGGAGCAGCTATTCTGACCTTGATGTGTGCATTCTTAGAAAAAAGGGGTGCCGCGAGGCCAAGGTACAATTGAAGACCCACATTGGATTGACCTTGAGGGTATGTTGAGGCTAGACCTTGAGAGCGCAGCTCGAGTCACCCAATCCCGGTGGCCCCTTTTCAACACAATGAATGTTTGTTCCTCAAGCCTTTGAGCCAAGCTACCCCCCAAGGAACCTGTAGGGTTCATCAGGGCAACCTTATAGTTGTGTAGGTGAGGGCTAGAGGTTGCCCAAAGCGTGTCCCAATACATAATGGGCCTTTCAGTGGCGGCATAGCTGATGCACTCCGTGCCTAACTATAGCCGAAGGACAATGAGGGTCCGGCTCAGGAGAACCAGTACATTTTCATTCTCCCAGGTGCCCTCCCACATTGCCCACGCTCCACAGCTCTGCTCCATGTGGAGCCTCTGAGCTTGCCCGCCTCTTAAAGACCTCAATGGCAGCTGGTACAGCTTGCCCATCGGGCAATTCTGCACATCGGAGGGTTGCTCCATGATACTTGCTTCGGGAGAGCACACATTTCTCCTCCTGTGTGTCCCATTTCTCATTTTCCTAGAAGCCGATGTCCAGGTAGTCCAAGGTGTCCACTGTTTCCATTTTTGGCTCCCACAGCATCTGAGTTTGATCTTAAGTGGCGTCTCTGGTGGCAGGCCACGCATTTCGATTTAAATACGTGTGTTGCAAGGTTGTCCATGAAAAGATCGAATAGAAAATATCGAGGCAGAAAATGCCGAATTCTTCTTATTCTAATTTTCGACTTGAAATGCTGGGGAATGCCTCCCTCCACCCCCACAGCACCCCTCAACATTCCCCCTATTCTAATATATCCCTTTACCCCACTCCCCATCTATTAATTTGCAAAAAAGTCGAACAATGTGAACACAATAATTCGTAATTTCCTGCCTCTGTTTTTTTCATTCAGATTTGTCTGTGGATATCGAAAGAAAATACATGAAAACTATTCACACCCCAGAGGAAGCCTCAGATTGCGAATAGCGGTCACTCTCGTGCTCGGGGGGGCCGGTAACAGCCCTGAGCCCTCACCGAGGTCCAAATACGACCTTCGTCTCACTCGCTCCCTTGCAAATAGCGGTCACTCTCGTGTTCGGGGGCCGGTAACAGCCCTGAGTCCTCCCTGAGGTCCCAATGCGACCTTCGGCTCACTCGCTCGCGAATAGCGGTCACTCTCGTGTTCGGGGCCCGGTAGCAGCCCAGAACCCTCACCGAGGTCCCAATGTCACCTTCGGCTCACTCGCTCGCTTGCGAATAGCGGTCACTCTCATGCTCGGGGGGCGGTAACAGCCCTGAGCCCTCACTGAGGTCCAAATGCGACCTTCAGCTCACTCGCTCGCTTGCGAATAGCTATCACTCTCATGCTCGGGAGTCGGTAACAGCCCTGAGCCCTCACCGAGGTCCCAATGCGATCTTCGGCTCACTCGCTCGCTTGCGAATAGTGGTCACTCTTGTGTTCGGGGGCCGGTAACAGCCCTGAGCCCTCTCCGAGGTCCCAATGAGACCTTCAGCTCACTCGCTCGCTTGCGAATAGCGGTCACTCTCATGCTCGGGGGCCGGTAACAGCCCTGAGCCCTCACTGAGGTCCAAATGCGACCTTCAGCTCACTCGCTCGCTTGCGAATAGCGGTCACTCTCATGCTCGGGAGTCGGTAACAGCCCTGAGCCCTCACCGAGGTCCCAATGCGATCTTCGGCTCACTCGCTCGCTTGCGAATAGTGGTCACTCTTGTGTTCGGGGGCCGGTAACAGCCCTGAGCCCTCTCCGAGGTCCGAATGAGACCTTCGGCTCACTCGCTCACTTGCGAATAGTGGTCACTCTCGTGTTCGGGGCCCGGTAACAGCCCTGAACCTTCACCGAGGTCCCAATGTGACCTTCGGCTCGCTCGCTCGCTATAATCTCCAACCATCAAGATCCAATAAGATATAGTCAAAGCAGATCTTTCTTTCAACTTGTCCATTTGCCATTTGGCCACTATGTCTGCTGGCAGCCATTCATTTCATGCCCAGACAACAGTCTTGGCCAGAAAAGGCAGCATATATGTTGCCAGCGAGTTCTCACATACTGGTCTAGGAAACTTTAAAATGGAGACAGCCCACGGTTCATTGTCTTCTACGAATGATAATGATTTGTTATTTATATAGCGCTTGCGCCCAAGCGCTGTACATAGAACATTGTCATCCCAACCGAAGTTGGTACTCATTTATCGACCTCGGAAGGACGAAAGAATGAGTTGGCTTTGCTGGGATTTGAACCTGCGACCTACAAGTCACATATAAATTGCAGCAGTGAGCGCTCAACCCGCTGAGCTATCTCACCAGCCATCACGCTGAGCTATCTTTCCGGCCAATGCATCTATCAAAGCTGTAATATATTCATATTGTGCATGAATATCACACACCACTAATACCACCACGCTCTCGTGGTGGTTGACCACATTTTCTAGAGAATCTGGAACCATACGTACCAGTGTTACAATCACTATGGCGCACACGTCAGCATGCTCAGCGGCATACATGTTGTACCCGCTGCTGCTACCAAAAGAGTATTTCCCTACCTAATGTATCCATTCATAAGTGTATCAATCACTCTGTGTCCTGAAAATAAAAATATATACTCCACTGCAACATTGAGCCCTCGCGCGATATTCCTGACTGACTAGAAGAGTTTTTCCGCAGAACAGATGTTTTCCCCCCATACAATCTATGTCCTGCATCAGAGGAGTGCAACTTTTCGTCTACACTACAACTGCCATCAGCCCTAACTAGCTTAATCAATGGTGAGGGATCATGGGTGCCGTAGTCCCAAAATTGTGGAGAGCTGCAGATTGCAATCCCGGTTCAACAGTACAAGAGCTGGTATCCATACCACAATGAGATGTTTGTGTCCATGTGCTGGAGTGCTAATCAATCATGATACTGATTGATGGAAACCATGTCCATATATAAGGAGAGCATGAGAAAAACCTGTCTCATTCTGTGGACACGGTTGTGCATCAATTAGTATCATGATTGATTGGCACATATATATATATATATATATTCACAGAAAAAACTTTGTTAAAAGAACGTTATTGTTAAGTTGCATTAATAAAATCCTATGAAATTCATTGACAAATCTTTGTTAAAGGGAAGTTATTTTTACAAGTAAAAAACAAAACCCCCAGAAATTCACCAGTTATGGTAAGCTAAGCAACCATAACTCGCGCCACCACTGTGCACTGCTAACACCCAGGACATCAAAGATGATATCACAATGTCATTGATGACATCACTGATGACATCACATGTCGGGGCCACTTGTTTTTGTTCACTGACATGTCTAGGCTAGTTTTCTTTTTACTGACAATGAGAATTTTTATAAATTGAGAAGGTGTTATATATATAAACATTATCCTTCTTATATCTTCTTAAAGTACTTTCTCTAGAGTTTGATTTGACCGTATAATGTACATACATGGGGCAATAAGCAGGCCTCAAACACACAATCCATTTGTGTGCACGATAATCAAGTCTAATGATATTGTCATTTTTTGGTGCTTTTGTTTCTTTCTTCCTTACTTTAGTTTCCCTGTGTGTGGGTCTAATGTGTATGCATTCTGGGTTTCTATATGTATTTTCTGTACTAACACAAATGTGTCTCAAGTTTGAAATTGTTAGCTATTTATTCAAAGTTTAAGATTACACAAAACTTTCAGCAGGTATTATGTATTATTTTAGTTTTAGAAATTACCAGATTAAAAATATTGTACTTCTTTGGTACATGCTGCAAGCATTGCCTATGTGTATGTATGACTAGGTTCCTGGATTAACAACACTTGAATGTAATGCTTTCTTAAGATCATAGCATTCTTTAATACATTAGTTTATGATAGATCTCCCGATCACCCCTGACATCTTCTTAGAACATTATTAATATTATCATTTGTAGGGACTGTTCATCAAAATTCTTTTAATATGTGATGTCATCAGTGATGTCATCAATGACATTTGTGATGTCATCTTTCATGTACTGGGTGTTTGTCTTAGCAGTGCACAGTGGTGGCGTGAGTTACGGTTCCTCAGCTTACCATAACTGGTGAATTTCTGGGGATTTTCGGTTTTACTTGTAAGCACAACATCCCTTTAACAATGTTTTTCTTTGAATTTCATAGATTTTTATTAGTGCAACTTAACCATACGTCCCTTTAAGAAGTTTTTTTCAGTGAATTTCATAGGTTTTTACCGGTTCACCCTAATTTGCTATAACTTACTAATATCATACCTACCCCAATATAGCATTATTTCTCTCCAATTTAGAAAGTTCACCTTAAACCTCTGCCATTCCCCACATTCTAGCAGCATTTTTAACACTTCTATACACTTTCAGCATCTTTTTCCACTGTTTTTGTGGTTGCTGATGTTCACGAATGTCTGACGTCATCGCAGACTTTTCATACAGTGTCACGTGAAGAGCCAACACCACCAGCTGGAGGACCTACACAACGAAAGAAGAGCGATACTTCAAAAGACAATAAAGAGGACCAGGAAGATGATGTAGAGGAAGTGCTCTAACACCTAGAGAGAATCAATCATGGGTGTGACAGTTCTTTACCACTGTTGCAAATGTACCAAAGATTAAAGCTACCAAAACGAAATGCACTGAGTGCAACGTTGTACTCCGTCGTGGACAACCTGGGCAGTACTCCTACGGGACCACCTCCATGCGCCGCCACACCAAATCCAACTACCCCAATGCTCTCAGAAAGTATGTTCCTTTCTTAGGAAGTAGTCGGCTGTCTTCTTCCACCTCATCTTCCTCAACCAATACTGTAACCGCACAGCCTACTTCTGTGGGACACAAAATCCCACCAGCTACCTTGCAAGCAATAAAAGAGGCTGTTGATCCATATCTTTCGAAAACAACAGTACACTGTATATACTGCAACACACCACTCTGCAGGGGGGAGCAATTCCGAAGTTCTTTTGAAACTATAATCAAGGAGCATGAGAAACACTGCCCCCTACATTAGAAGTACTGCCCCCTACATTAGAAGAAACACATGCGCAACATCTTCCCCTCTCCACCTATCCCTCCATATCTATTGTTGGTGCCTCTTCCCTCATTTCCTTCCCCACCTTTCTTTCTGGCCTCTCCTGCAAAAAAAGAAAAACCATTAAAAAAGGTTCCTTTTGGAACCACCTTTCACAGTTAAAAACTCGAAAAAAAATAAGCTTATAGACTTCATTTACATTACATTTTTCAGTAAAGTAGTTAGACTCAATAAGTGTCTCCATCATTCCCATTAGCATTTTCTACGATGCTGAAGGAAATAATGGACAATTGTATACTAGAGAAAAAGAAAAAAGCACATAAACAAATATCTGTCTGAAATTCTTCTCTCTAGTATACAACAAACACCATAATCCATTGCCTTTTATAACTATCCACAGTCTCTGCATTCCCCTGTCTCGCCCATGCCTTATCAGAAAACCCAGATTGCACATGCACACGATCAAACAAAACAGCCCTTCTACTGTTTTTACTGTTATGTTTGTAACACTCCCTCCTTTCCTGGGCATACTCCTGGAAAAGCTGGCCATCTCCCAGCTTAATCTCCACACTGAATCTGTTGGTTGTCTCCATAACCATCAGTCTGGCTTCAGAGCTGCCAGAAGCACGGAAACTGCTTTCCTGAACATCCGTGAAGACCTGCTCTCCAACCTCGATTCCAAGACCCCCTGTGTCCATCTTACTCGATCTTTCTTCTGCCTTTGAAACGGTCAAACATGCCATCCTGCTCATCCATCTCCGTGATAACCTGGGTATCACCGATCAGGCCCTGGCTTGGCAGACTTCTTTACTCTCCGATCGACCCTCCCAGGTCCAACTCGGGTCCTTCCTCTTCTCTATCGCTATCTCTACCTGTGGTGTTACGCAGGGGTCTAACCTTTCTCCCTGGCTGTTCAAACAATACCTGGCACTTCTTGCCCACCGCATTGGCACACTCTGCCCCAACTTTCAGTGCTATGCGGATGACCCTCAACTCTTTTTCAGGCTCCCTTCCACCACCTCTTCCCCTTCTCTCATCTCTGACTATCTGTCCGCCATCCAAGAGTGGTGTACCACCAATGACCTCTGCCTTAATGCCTGTAAGACTGAGATTCTCCTCATTGGCACACCTACTCCCTCCTTTCCTGTCACTCTCTGGCCAACCTCTCTTGTCCCACCTTTGAGGCTAAAAACCTCAGTGTCATCTTCGACTCCACACTTTCCTTTTCTCCTGACATCTCTGACATCTCTAAGAAGTCACACTGCCAAGCTGCACCTCCTCAGAGGTATTCTTCCTTTCCTCTCCTTCCTCAAGAAGCTCACTGTCTCCAGAGCTTTGGTTCTCTCTAGGCTGGACTACTGCAACAGCCTCTTTCTACATCTGCCTGCCTCTACTCTCCGCCCTCTGTAACTCATCCAAAACAGGACTGCGAGACCTGTCCTTCGCCTCAAGCCCAGGGATCGTATCTCTCCAGGTCTGAAATCTCTGCACTGGCTCCCAGTTGCGGCAAGGCTTTAGTTCAAAACCCTCTGCATTGTCCATAAGGCCTTCTGGGGCCTGGGACCTAAATAACTTCAACTCTCTATTCCTAAATATCTTCCTTCTCGAGCTCTTCGCTCATCCGCCTCCAACTCCCTCAGGGTCAGTCACTTCTCCAAGCAGCAAGTTGGTGGTAGATCTCTTTCCTCTGCTGGGGCTCCCTCTGGAACAGCCTCCCTGCCTCTCTGAAACTTGAGGAAAACCATCTCCGGTTCAGGAAGCACCTCAAGACCCTCCTCTTTGCTTATGCTTTCTCTCCTCCTCTCCCCTGCCGATTTCCTGGCTGATTCTGAAACTGCAATGGTTACCAGGCTACCCTCTGATCTCTGGCCCCTCCCCGCCAGTTGCACACCTGCACTGCCCCCCAGCAACCCTTGCGCTCGGGGACTGTTTCTGTATCCCTACAGCCCCTACTAGCACTTCACAGCTGATGTCTGCACTTACCCTTGCACTTGCCACCAGCTGGTCCCACTTTTATTAATTGTCTTTATTTATTTCATTGTTACCCTATGTACTGCACTGCGCCCTCCCCTCTGCCCCTGCACTTTTCCCCTTCTCCCCTGCACTTGAGCGATCTCAATGTCACCTGGCATAGTAGGATCGTTGTCCCTGTCTTCCCTCTGTTTCCCCTGCCTTGCCTCGTCGCGTCTTGAAACACTTGTGTAAAGGTGCATTATAAATGCCATATCATATAATTTCATTGCCTGCTTTAAACAATCACACATATATCCACCAATCACTTAAAACAACTCTACATATAGCCAGCCGATCAACATATTACATTTCCACCCACCAACTGCCATTTAACAATGTTCTACAAATCTTTTGCATCTACATATCCCATACGTATACTAAACAAATGTACATAGTGCTCCTATAAATGCACATATGCGTTGTGCAGTGACAGACGTGCATACATAAAAGGGGCAGTATGCATGCACAAGTGCTCATGGGAGCCCAGGAGGGATGTGTCAAGGGATGCCAAGGTGGGAGGCCACTTGCTAACTGCTGGGGCACAGGAGTCCCAAGAGTGGGGTACATCTTAACCGTAACGTCCCTTTAACAATGCTTTTTCTGTGAATTGAATAGGTTTTGATAAGGGAACATGTTTCATAATGTTACATCACTATATATAAGTTATTAATAATTCCTCTTTTAACATACATGAAAGAACTATAAACCTTTAACAAACTTATTTTTTGTAACGCATACTTATGTGAGTCGTTATCAGCAGCGCATACCCCAATAGGCAACTCAGAGTAGTCATTGGTCCTTGCCGAAGGCCAGGCCCTCTGCCCACAGCAGAAAAGTTCCATCACAATTTTTTGTACTTAAGTTTCAACAATTTCAAAAAAGTAAAACACAGGACATATTTCCAAAAGCATTCTTGCACATCCTTGCTGATGCTCCTCGCGCATCTTTGCTGCAATCCTGTCCAGCACTCTGAGCTGCAGCAGCCAGCAGATTCTTTTCCCAATTATACCTACAGCTTCGGCCATGCTGCATGCCCCCATAATCAAATTAGAGTACACGATTATCATGCAATTGCAGGGCGGTAGAATGGGTAGATGACTGCGCTTCATCTGGTACTTTAAACAGATTACCCTGCTGCTGCTGATGGGGTTCTTTTCTAAAGGTGCCCTTCCTTCTGCAAGCGTTAGGTGTCGAATAGAAGAGTGAGCCCTGTGACCTCAGCACTGGGTTATTCAATAAGAAACTGTTGTCGCAATGAAGCAGTCTCCAAAACCATTGTTGATGCTATGTTGTGGATTGTGGGACAGTCATTGCTGCAAGGTTGGGGAAATTAGTCCAGCATCCAATCCCAATATGTTGTCCCACTATGGTCACAAATCAGGGTCGTTAATGATTTCATGGGGTGGCCTGCTGACCACGTGGGCACCTGATTTGCCGTGCTTGGTAATTATCTGCTGATTAGCATTCTCTCAGAGTCTATGCAGTGATAGTTACAGCGATCTGTTTATGCAGTCCTGTGCAGCACTTCGGGCTGTAGCCAGAGACAGAATTCTAGCCACGGGCAGAATTTGTTTCCGCATTCAAACCTATCCCGATTTTGAAAAACTTCACCACATAGCCAGTCCCTGGTGGCCATGCCCACTTTATCCCCATTGCCAGTCTTTCCTGGTCATGGCCAGTAGCCAGATTGTCCCATAACTTGGACAATCTGGCAACTCCCCAGGCCCACCGGCTATAGCTCAGTCACCAAAGGAATAGCACTATTTTTTGTGCCTACATTATGACACTTTTCAAAAAATAAAACACGGACACATTTGCAAAACAATGCTTTCAGGTCCTTGCCAATGGTGCTTGCACAACCTTCCTGGAAATCCATCCATGTTTTCTTTTTTTTGTAAGTGTCAAAATGTACATACATAAAATAGTCATATAACTTAACTCCCAGTTGACAAAATCCATTCAGACTTTTCAGAACAATTCAAGGTTGGTTCTATAACCTTTCTAAAATCTTTTGTGCAGATTCGTCAAATGGCAACAAAGCTATAAGCCATCTAAAAATGTTCAAACCCCCCTCCTAATTTTGCCCCCTCTTCACAAAATCCCTTTAATATTTGCAAATGTATTCAAATCTGGGTCTTAAATCCTTTTGCAAACGTTTGTGCAGATTTGTCAAACGGCAGCAAATGTATAAGCCTTTCAAATATTTTGGGACCCCCCTCTCTAATTTTGTCCCCTCTTGGCAAAACAACACCAAATTTTCAAAACCATTCAGAGTCAGATCTAAAATGATATTGAACATTTCATGCAGTTTCATTGAGTGGCACCAAGTTATAAGCCATCCAAAAACTGCTTTTCACCGACCCTGTAATGCAGAAATATGCATGGATGTCCAGGAACATCTCAGATGTTCGTGAACATCCTAGGACTGTGCCTGAACAACTGAGATGTTTGCGGACATTGGAGAAGGAAAAATACCAGTTTTTTTGGCTTTTTATGGCCATATCCCAGCCCATCCTCATCACCCATCACCTCCCCAGAAATAGTTTCATTAGTTTGACAAGTGCAATGTTGTGTTTTTAATATGTTTTTACAGTGATGTCCGCGGACTACGGTCACTGTTTGCGAATCCACCATGGCCTCCATTTCATACGTGTTGACGCTCCTCACATGTTTAATTGAACAATCAGCGAGCACGTATAATGTCTGCAATCATCATACTCCTCTCTGATTGGTCCAGGGGCGTGTGCAGACTCCCAATCATGAAATGAGTCTGCGGACTGGACTCAGATATCACTATTTCTTTTGTACCTACTTTTTGGCCATTTCAAAAATAACCAATGAACGGATTTACACCAAATTGACGGAATCACGCTTTCAGGACCAAGCCGCAGCTCCTGGTTCAAATTTGGTAAAAATCCATCGAGGGGTTTAGGCGTTAGGCACAAGCAATATTTGTTTCCATTGCATCTATGAGGATTTCCACAACTTTTGGGACCCCCTATAAATTTGCCCCCCTGGACGAAAACCACAACAAACTTCGAAAGATCATTCTGAGGGGGCCATATACCTTTTTTTACAATGTTTGGTGAGGATTCATCATAAGCCGCCCAAAAAGTGCTCTTTATATGTGTCAAGCAACTTAACCATACTGCAGGCCCTGTAATACAGAGGGAGAGAGAGGGAGAGAGAGAGAAAGAGAGAGAGAGAGAGAGAGAGAGAGAGAGAGAGAGAGAGAGAGAGAGAGAGAAAGAGAGAGAGAGAGGCGTATATTTGCCAACAAATGGGACTTGTAGTTCAACTTTTCCCATGATAAAACTCGGACTACAAGTCCTAGAATGCAAAGGAAAAAACCAGGACAGGATAAGCACCTACAAATTGGAATGGGTCATGTTGTCAACTATGGAGCGAGGGAGAGAGAGCAGGCGAAATACCAGGCAAATAAATATATATATATTCAGTGAAAAAACTGTTAAAGGGACGTTATGGTTCCAAGTAAAACCGAAAAACCCCTGAAATTCGCCAATTATGGTAAGCTAAGCAACCATAACTCGCACCACCACTGTGCACTGCTAAGCCTAACACCCAGGACATCAAAGATGACATCACAAATGTCATTGATGACGTTGGTTCTCTCTAGGCTGGACTACTGCAACAGCCTCTTTCTAAATCTGCCTGCTCCTACCCTCCGCCCTCTGCAACTTATCCAGAACAGGACTGCGAGACTTGTCCTTGGCCTCAAGCCCAGGGATCGTATCTCTCCAGGACTGAAATCTCTGCACTGGATCCCAGTGGCAGCGAGGATTAAGTTCAAAACCCTCTGCATTGTCCACAGGTCCTTCTGGGGCCTAGGGCCTCAATACCTGCAACTCCCTCTTCCTAAATATCTTCCTTCTCGAGCTCTTCGATCATCCGCCTCCAACTCCCTCAGATCAGTCACTTCTCCAAGCAGCAAGTTGGGGGGAGACCTCTTTCGTCTGCTGGGGCCTCCCTCTGGAACAGCCTCCCTGCCTCTCTGAAACTTGAGGAGAACCATCTCTGCTTCCAGAAGCACCTCAAGACCTTCCTCTTTGCTTCTGCTTTCTCTCCTCCTCTGCCCTGCTGATCCCCTGGCTGAATCTGAAACTGCACTGGTTAACTGGTTACCTGGCTACCTTCTGATCTCGGGCCCAGGTCAGCTCCCCACCAGTTGCACACCTGCACTGCCCCCCTGGCAATCCATGCACACGGGGACTGTTTCTGTATCCCTACAGCCCCTGTTAGCACTTGGCACCTGATGTCTGCACTTACCCTTGCACCTGCCACCAGCTGGCCACACTTTTATTTATTGTCTTTATTTATTTTACTGTTATCCTATGTACTGCACTTTTCCCCTCGCCCCTCCCCTGCACTTGCGCAATCTCACTTTCACCTGGCCTAGTAGGATTGTTGTCTTTGCCTTCCCTCTATTACCCCCCCTTGCCTCATTGCGCCTTGAAACACTTGTGTGTATGCGCGTTATAAATGCCATATCATATCATATCACCTATATGTTGGAGGCCTGAAATTGTGCCCTGTTTTACACCAGCAGTTGCGACCATTCCGCAGCGAATATTCGAGAAAAGGTATCCACTAAGAAAACCATATCATATGTATTCCCGAAGAGATGACAATCTAATGGAGGAAATCCCCGAAGGAATATGAAAAGAGCATGAAAACGAGCTGGTGACATCGCAAGAAGCGAGGGTGGCGTACAGAGAAGACTGGCTGAAGAAGATATATGACCCTATAGAAACGGATGATGAAATAAAGAATCGAATAAACGTTCATATGTGAAAAGAAAACTGCACGTGTGAAGAGCACTACAGAAAATGCAAGCTGTTTAATAATTGTAAAGATGCAGCAACACAAGTAGATCAGGCTACACGTAGTGAATAGACTGCCGGCAAAGCCACCATTGTATAGAAACTGGACATCAGTGTCACAACTTTAGTAAGCTTAAACCCATAGAGAGAAGAGCCGAGAGCTGTGTCGCAGCAAATAATTAACCGAGATCATGGATGAGTTTGGAAGCGCTGTCTGGCCGGGTGTCAAGGCTGAAGCAGCTTAGACTGGTTATCTATTCTTGAAGGCAGTGAACGTGAGGTGCTGAATAATCCCTTATTAAGGTGCAAAGAAAGAACACCATGGGCCTCATTCCGAGTAAGGGGCTAGTAATGGCGCTATTTGCGCCATGACTACCTCCCATACCAGTAAGTCCCCATTGAAAAATCCATACCCCATTCCCGTTTGAGCCCCCATAGAGCTCAATGGGAATGGGGAAGTAGCTAATAACGGTACCGCAATTTGCGGTACCGTTATTAGCTCTCTGGTCCCTTAGCGGGTAAAACCAGGCGCCCATAGCGGGACCCGCTAAGGGACCTCGGAATAGGGCGCAAAGGGATTACCGGCACCGATGTCCTTAACGGTGCCTGGTATCCCTTTGCGGCCACCTCGGAATGAGGCCCAATGAGTGCCAAGTTTTATTCATTAAAGACAATTAAATGCAGCAAAATGGACCAGAGCGTGGTCTCCGGTCATGTGAGCCAAGGATGGAAATAGAAGAATTTGAGAACAATGATAGTGCATCCCCGATCTCCCTTATATTCCCAAAGGCAAGGATACTTTGCAAGGCCAAGTTCAAAGACAATCTTCATGGCAGAAGGCATGGGTGATGAGAGACCTTGGGCTAATTGGGTGGAGAGGTACAGTCAAGTCCACCTCCTTGGACCTGGGGTATGAGCTTAAGTGCTGCTAGTGAGCCGAATGTTCCAGACTAGAACGAGCGTGCTAACCAATTGTAGAGGGCCGTATAACGAAGGGCCTTATAGTTTGAGAGCTAATATATACTGTGTACTTAATAAACAGACCCTCCATTATTTGGAAATTAGCATGCCACCTTAATCACAAAGGTGACCTGCGCATTTCCACGGGGCAGAGCTGTAGTGCAAATGATGCGCTGGCCAGCCACCTTGAATACGTCTGTGTTAGAAACGCTCTCCCGACAATAGTCTACAGGCCCCCCTGTGCATCTCACCGTAACTGGCCCTTAAGGTTCCTGCCACTGTAAAATGCAACCCAAAAAAAATACATTTCTACCCCATTTGGGGAACAGAAATGCAAGTGAGACAGCAGCTGTCACACTTAAAAATGTTTTTTTTTTTTTAATATTGCATGAGTCAGCAGGATCAGTAAAGACCCTGTAAAGCAGTGGCACCCCTCGTGCACATATTTAAAGTGGGTGCATAGAGTGGCCTACAATTTCTGCACATTTAAAAGCGCATCTTGCTTGTCAATTTGGGATGCACTTTTAAATGTGCAGAAACGCACCCCGATTTGCACAAAGGGGTGAAAAAGGCAATCTGAATGGGCTCATATAAGAAGCGTCCATGTCCTTTGTGGATCTTTTTTTTTTTTGCTCAAGTGATGAAATGTGCTTGCGCATTTCATTTCTTGAGTCCAAAAAATAAGAGTTGAGCCCCTTGGCCCCTAGAGTTAAAAAATATATTATTTCTTTTCAAAAACGGCCATTTTTGTGGGTGTTTTTGCAAAAATTGCCGTTTTCGTGCTTTTTTGCAAAAACGGCCTTTTTTCGCAGCATTTTGCGGGATCGCAAAATCGCTATATGCTGGAGGGTCTGAATAAAGATGAAGATGACTTGCACTAGAGGTGGGCAGAAGATGTCCACCTGACAGTAGAGACCCAATTACAGCCCAACCCTTTATAGAAAGTATACTCAGATGTTCCCCTGGAGTGTATCACAGACCCCATAGTTCTCCCTTATTTGACACGTAGTATGATGTCACGTATGATGAATTTTTGCCATATAAATGTAATTTTTTGTATGATGTGCTGAGAAAGCTTGTGCAACGTCTGTTGACATCCGTTGTAACTCCCTGTTTTAGACAATTGATATTAAAACAGAAAAACCTTTGCCATCTTCCTGAGTTGGTTCTGTTATTTGGTGTAAGAGTTACTCTGCTTCCCATCCACTGCATGACATGCTACCCAAAAGGCTTTACGTTCATGTCTGTTAACTGGAGAAAAGGTGGTGATACCTCAGCCAAGTGTGCCTTCAGCTGCTTGATTTGTAAGCGATATATGTGTCCAGGCATCTGTTCCTTGCATTGAATTCCTGTTAAAGACAAGCCTTGCCAGAGCCAACAGTATTGGCTCTTGTATTAGCATTACAGAAGGCATTTGCAGGGCACTTCGATAATATGCCCAGGTACTAACACTCTTTACCAGCTATTGCTGTGACGAATCAGCATCCGGGGCACCAGTGGTCGAGGGATGAATATCGGTTTCTAAACCATCAATCATCCCCACACCTCTAGTACACCAGAAGGAATCCGAACAGATTGGAAACAAAAGAAAATTATAAACCTCCTTGTCCAATTTTGGTAACGTGGACAGAACAGCAGGCTTATCTCTGCAAGCTCATGGATCGTTGGTTAGTTGCAACACAGCGAAAATACAATTATTACCCAATGATAAACGGGACTGTCCAGTTAAGGTTGTATAATGATATCTACTTTATTATTACTACAACAGACCGTTCCAGCACACTACAAAATACAACCCACCATGTAAAGGTACACAGAGTACAGACAGTTTCACGAAGGAAAGGGATGCACTCGAGCTAATGACAGGAGGGTAGTTGGTAAAGCAATCAGTCTTAACTGTTCAAGGTTATTTGGTTTGAGCACCAAGGGAGCAAGGGGTCGTAAATGTCACTAGGGGCCTTTGGAGAAGGACCACGGGGACAGAACCACATTGTACCTTTTGCTTGAGATGATCTTGATGCTCAACAGTGTCGAGTCGGTTCCCAGGCGAGCGCACACTCCCTGTGCGGATGGTTGAATCCCTCACAGCTGCCATCTTATGACCTGGTTATACTAATATGGCACTGCTTGGAAATGGACGATTTCATGGCTCCACAGAAGCCACAATTGTTGGCA
Organism: Ambystoma mexicanum; assembly: GCF_040938575.1. NCBI lineage: Eukaryota > Metazoa > Chordata > Amphibia > Caudata > Ambystomatidae > Ambystoma > Ambystoma mexicanum. The sequence goes on from NC_090932.1 coordinate 93,589,397, forward strand.
TTGTCAACGTTAATTGGTTTTAGTTGGATAAATGTTCTCAAAGTGAAACATTTGTTTACAAAAAACAAAATCCTCCCGAGCAACCACCTTTGGAGACATATAACCTGTTTTAAGAATACTGCAGCTCTCATTGCATAGGAAAACTCTTAACACCAAGTGATATCAATTCTGACAAGCTTAGGTGGTATAAACCATTGCACAAATGTCCACCCCGTGGACACCCCTTCCAGGAAGTAGAAGTTCAAGAAGAAAGCAAAGTTCTCTTTTTCTGATCTATATCCACATGTGTAAATTCTACATCTTTTCGTCAATTCGTCAGTTATCTACAATTGCCGCTCGATTAGACTAATGCTTCAACCCCAACTTTCCAGCCCTTTTGTTATGTTGCCAAATGTATCTTTTTAAACATGACTTTGTTGATCCCACAACTAGATCTAAGCACATCATCTTCAACGATAAGAGAACCAATGAATTTTGTGGCAATATTTGCTCAGCGACGAATCGCGACTCCTCCCCATATCCGTTGAGCATTCCTCAACAGTGAGCAGGAAGCTTGCCCTCAATTAATAATTTTACTAGATCCTCTGAGACCACCATGACAGTGATTTGCTGCAGTATAAAAGCTCTATCAAACAACATATCTATTTAGTCAATTTAATAATAAAGTATCACTGTTCTATAAAGCTCCCGCTTGGCATCCTTGATTCCTCTTTGCTGGGTGAAAGATCATGGGCCTCATTCTGACCCTGCCGGACTGGAAACAAGGGTGCCGGTAAGCTTACCGGTGCCGTTGTTTCCAGACCGGCATATTATGGGTCTCCCTGCCGGAGCCACAGTGCCCAAAATATGGCATTTATAATTTGCTTACAAGTGCATTTATATTTTGCCTAGACCAATTGGCGGACTTTCATAAAATGCACTTAGATTTTGCTTAAACCGTAATTGCACTTAGATTTTGCTCAAATTATAATTGTATGTCTTTGTTGAAAGCAATGAATTTTATGTATTTGTTAAACACACTCTCTCTTTTTTGTGAAATAAATAAGTCAGAAAGAAAATACGTTTTTCTTTGTGTAAAATGATGTTGCTCTATGCTTCTTATGGTGACCTTGGGTTGTTCTAAGTTGGAATAAGTAGGATATCCTGCTGGATACCATTTAAAATCATTTCATAAATTTTCAAATTTAGTCTTTACGGCTTTTGAAACCCTTGTTATGTGGAGCCACAGTGCCCGCCAGATCTGAACCTGCCAGGCACAGCGGCCACTGTAGGCAGACTGGTCACGGAAGCAGTGTTAGCAACAGGATTAACAAAATTACTGGTGCTTGACTTCCTGGCTGCCGGACTTGGTATAGCCAGGTGGCACCGAAAAGTCAGGTTACGGTCATATTTTACGGTCCGGCGGGAACCCACCGGTAGCACTTGTAGGGTTCCTGCTGTACCCGTCATGAGCCCCAATGAGTCACAATTATCCTGAAGTTGGCATTTGTGATTCACATTCGTCAGAATATGTGTAAAAAAAAGTGGGAATACAGCAGAAAGCCACATGTTTAGGCCTGTTAGGGATCCTCCTTTGTGAGGTACATTCGGGCATATTCCCCCAACCCCACTGGCAGCACGGTTCACCAAATGTTCCCCTAACAGCTATTGCTCACTCTGGGTGCTTATGGACAGTATCATTTATTAATATTTAGCGTCAGATTCTCAAAAATGAACACAAATGGAAAAAGCGCAGAGGATGCACATAGCACTGTGTCCACAAAGGCGACCTGCGCATTTCTTGTGGGCTGCGCGGCAGTGCAAAAGATGGTCTGACTAGCCCCCTGCATACATTACTGTCTGGGGCAAGCGCGCGACTCTGATGTATGACAGGCTCCCAGCACTCGCTTGGGCATTGAGGGCACATTTCACAGTGGCCACCCTTAAAGGGTCCATCACTGTGACATGCAAACAAAAAAAGTATTTCAGTGGTACAGCAGTGGTTGTCCCACTTAAAAAAAATAACTGCATAATAAGCTGAAAATTGACTGTCGTGTAATGTGAATTCCGCCTGCACTTGTTCCAAACAAGGAGTCCCAGGAGGATACCTCAGGGGCAACGCACTTGCCTTGGAAGCAAGACTATGCGAAGCAACACAGGTTCGATCCCGGTGCGCGTTATGAATAACCAATAAAATAAATAAGAGCAGGGGGGGTATCTTTGTTTCCTGTGCATCGATGTTGAAATGCCCCCTGATTTGTGTAAATTCCCAGAGGGAGTAGAGAAGGGCATTTCAGGATACAGTGGGGGTCATTACGAGTATGGAGATAGCCATGGTGCTATTTGCGCCATGGCTACCCCCATACCACATACCGGGGGACCGGGTTCCTTGAATGAGGAATTACCGGGCCATTCCAACCTTGGAGGACCCGGTAATTCCTCATTCAAAATACCCATCACCATTCCCATTCGAGCCCCCATAGGACTCAATGGGAATGGGGGAGGGAGCTACCAACAGCTAACTTATAAAGGGCATGACTGCCTCCAAACTCGTAATGAGGCCTATTGCGTTGAAAAGGATTGGATGCTGGTTCAATGGTGAGGTCAACACCACAGAAATATTCCCAATCACTTGACGATCATGTCTGTTGGTCGTTTTCTTCTCTGAGAACTTTTTCTTATGGTTCGTGATTGCCATGTCAAAGTTTGGGTGTGGCTCAGCGCGCTAACACCCTCCTCCATCTTAATTACAGACTTACCACACAGGCCTTGCTAAGGGCACCGTCCATAACAGTCTCATTATCCATTGTGTTTCGGAAATGTCTGAGTTCCTTGAAGTCTCTTTCAACCTTTTGTTTCCGCCTACACCCAGATAAAAATGTCTGTTTGAATAAAAGATTTCATTAATGTAAACATAGTGACATGCCAACCGTCTAATGTGGGTGTTTCCCTTATTTAGTGTTTGCTTAGTGAGTACACTGTGTGTGATATAAATGTGGCACACACTTCCTTCCTGGAAAATCCTGAAGAAGGTTGGTTGGCACAGACGGGTGTGGCTGCCATGACCATTTTATCGATTGTTTGTCCACTTCATGCACCTCTGACGATTTTCTTTCACTGAGTGCCAGTTTGCGCTAGTCGGCTAGGGGCTAATGTGGCCCCTCGAAACCACACTTCACGGGCACCAGCTGTTCTCTGTAGCAACACATAGGGTGTGCATTGCAACACTTTGTACTGGGCCTCAGCCAGGCCTACTCGCCCTCCTTGGGTACAGATCAGGCCAAACAACCTCCCTGACCCGCCACACTCTTCTATGCCAGCGCTGCCCTGCCACCAGACGACGGCAGGAGGGTATATAGGGAGGCACAAGCAAGGGGCGACAGACCCTATAACCATTCAATTCTGAGTGTGTCACTTGCCTTTATTGATTCATGCTAGAGTCACAAAAGAAGGCCATTGTTATGTTCAATGCCAGTTTCAGCCCCTGAAGTTAGTCAATAGCACCCTACCCCCAGAGCAAAATTAAAAGGTGGGGAAAGAGGGGCGTGGCTGAGAAGGACCGCCTCTCCGTTAGCTTGCTATAGGGCAAGTTGACTAACCTTTTAAAGCCATATTTGGTCTATTAGGCCCAGCTGCAGGAAACTTGGTTCGTAAATACGGAAGCTCATTTTGGTGGATTGCACAGAAGCGGTCTGTTACATTTACACGTATGTGCAAGCAGTTTCCTTCAGTGTAGTTCTCGCCATTTGAACCACAAGGTGCAGCAGGGAGGTGTAAAAAGCTGGCAAAATTGCCTTACGATGGTTCAAATTGAGTAACTGCCAACCCGGGATGTCATTTGGGGGCTGCCAGGGGTTGCAGCTGCTCCCCCTGTGGTCTCCCTTGCTCCCCCTGTGGTCTCCCTCGCTAACACTAAAATAACTTTTTTTTTTAAATGTATGGAAGCTCCTGGGCTGTGGCCAGCGTCATATGGCTCTTTGTTTCCGGAGAGCTGGCTTTCTTGTTCAGGCCGCTTAAAAAAACAGGGCGTCCCACAAGTCTAACACTTTGAGCATTGACCCTAAATAGGAATAACACAAAAGAACAAGTTACTCTCTTACCTGGTAACTTTCTTTTGATGGGATGGTCCGACGACGTATTCCATATCTATGACACAGTAATCACCACAGCTCTGCTGCTTCAGAAAATTTTCGGCATCTGCGTCCTGCGTTGATGACGTCGAGCCGACGTCACCGGATGTTATAAGTAGGACGCACGACACCCGTAGCCTCAGTTGTAGTTTTTTTCCCCAGAACGTGTGGCACCAAACTACTGCCAGTATGACCACAGAAAGCCTTGCGGAAACGTAAGCTGCAATCGCATAAGAAATTCTGTAGCGGGGAAGGTAGGGTGGGAGCGATATGGAATACGTTGTCAGACCATCCCATCGAAAGAACATTACCAGGTAAGAGAGTAACTTGTTCTTCGAGGGGATTGGGTCCTCCGACGTATTCCATATCTATGAGAGATTCCCAAGCAGTACCAACGTATGGAGGAGGGAAAAAGAATTTAGAATAGAGAAATTTAGAATGTCCAATCAAATTGCAGAGTAAAGGACCGCCTTGCCAAAGGCCAGATCCTGCCCATGGATGGAATCTAGGGAGTAGTGTCGTACAAATGTATGGACCGAAGCCCAAGTGGCTGCTTCACAGATGTTTCGAATAGGAACGCCCCTCTGCAGGGCAGTAGAGGGAGCCATATCCCTAGTATAATGGGCCGTAAACCAACCGGAGGGTCCTTACCCGGCAAGCGGTAACATTCTGAAATTGACAAGATAATCCATCTAGACAAAGTCTGCTTAGTAACAGCTTGTCCCAAACGCCTTCAAGTCTAACCTATAAAGAGCTGATCGTCCACTCTGACCCGGGACATGCGTGAAATGTAGAAACTTAAAGCTCTCCTAGAATCCAACCTATGGAGCCTCTCCTCTTCCTTACCAGGATGCGGAGGAGGATAAAATGCCAGAAGAATGACCTTCTGGCTTAAATGAAATTTCAAGACAACTTTCGGAAGAAAGGAAGGACGAACTCTAAGGACAACCCTGTCCTTATGAAACACAGTGAAGGGTGGCTTAACTGAAAGTGCCTGCAACTCACTCACTCTGCGAGCGGAAGCGACCGCAACTAAGAATACAGTTTTAAGGGTTAACAGTCTCAGAGGACAAGAATATAAAGGCTCAAATGGAGCACCCATTAGGAATTTTAGAACAAGGTTCAAATCCCAACCAGGCACCTGGAAAGGTGATAGCGGAAACACATTAGTGAGCCCTTTGAGAAACTGAGAAACTAAAGGAATTTTGAAATAAGAACACTCCCCCGACGAGCGCTTAAATATGGTCAGCGCCGCCAGGTAACCTTTAATGGTACCCACTTTCAGGCCCTTGTGGGCTAACGAAAGCAAAAAAGACAGAACCACAGGAATGTCACATGAAAAAGGATCCACATTCTTAACCCTCCACCAGTCGCAGAACTTTCTCCAACGGCAACGGTACAGGGACTTGGTTGCAGGCTGTCTGGCCGAAAGCAACACCTCCATCACGTCTTCAGGGAGGTCCCAATCCTTATACCTCAACCTTTCAGAAGCCAAGCGTGAAGGTTGAGGGATCTGACCTCTGGATGGAGAACCTGACCCCCCTCCCGTGAGAGCAGGTTGTCTCGGTAGGGAAGACGACGTGGAGGGCAGATGGACAAGTGGAGAAGGTCCGGGTACCCGTTCTCCAGGCCCATGCCGGAGCAATGAGGATCATCCGGGAACCGAACCTCCGCAACCTCTGCAGCACTTGTGGGATGACGGGGACTGGAGGAAACACGTACAGCAGTGGGAAGGACCACTCCACCACGAATGCGTCTCCTAAGGCTCCTCTTGGAGGAAATTCCCGCGAGCAGAACCTTTCGCACTTCCGGTTGACAGTGGAGGCGAAGAGATCCACTTGAGGGGTCCCCCAAAGGGCAAAGATCTCCAGGAGAATCTCCTGAGCCAGCTCCCACTCGTGAGAGATCGCGCTTTGCCTTCTCAGAGCGTCCGCCGTCTCGTTTTCGTCTCTGGCTAGATGAACCACCGAGATCGAAATTTCCTGCTGAGGTAGTGCATGGCCACTGTGTTGTCCATCGGAATTAGGACATTCTTTCCTCGCACAGTCGGCAGAAAAGCCTTCAGGGCAAGCCTGACGGCCCTCAGCTCCAACAGATTGATATGGAGTCTGGACTCCGATGGAGACCAACAACCGCTGACTGTCAACTCGTTGGCATGAGCTCCCCATCCCGTGAGGGATGCGTCTGTCACGATCGTCACCTCCGGCCAGGGTAGCCAAAATGGAGCTCCCCTCATCAGATTGCCATTGACGGCCCACCACAGAAGGTCCTGGGCGACCGAGGGCGGCACCTGAACGGGGTCCGACATCCTGCCGGAGGACTGTGACCACTGCATCTTGAGAGCCCATTATAGAGATCTCATCCGCAACCTGGCCTCTGGCACGAGAAGAATGCAGGATACCATGAGGCCAAGCAACCTCAAGAACTCGTACGCCGGGAGACTCTGGGCATGCTGAAACTTGTGCACCATCTGCTGAATGTGATGAGCCCTAACCTGGGGAGGAAAACACTGCCCCAGGGACGTGTCGAGCACTGCTCCGATGTACTGGAGCCTCTGAGTTGGCATCAAGTGGGACTTCTTTATGTTATGTTATGTTATGTTATGTTATTTTGCACTTATATAGCGCCTTATATACCATTGGTATGGTCTAAAGGCGCTGGTAGGTTGAACGCCCTTGGGAACCGAAGTTCAGATCAGTAGAGAGAGTAGGGAGAGTAAAAGGTGCGTGTGAGCACCGGATATGTGTGCAGCTCGTGCGGTACTCGTGTAATAGCTGCTTCTTATCTGTAGCTGTGGTGGTTGAGAGATCAGGAGAATGTGTTCGTTCTGGCAGGATTTATGCGGAACGGATGTGGCTGCGTTAGACCTGAGGAAAACGCCTGGCTGGGGGTGTGAGACCAGCAGTGTTTACATAAAATGATGTGGAGTAAGCGGCGGATGTTCGTATGAGAACAGTTATACCGAATGGTGTCATAGTATCTCTGTGTTCTAGTTGAGTGGTGATGTAAAGGAGAGAGTAAGCGTGGTGGTGTGATATGATGGGTTATATGCTTTTTCAATGTGCAAACTTCTAAATGCAACTTTCCCAGAGAGGCTACTGGGTGAACTTCTAAGTACAATTTTCCACACAGAGGCTATTGGGTGCACTTCTAAATTCAATTTATCAGAGAGGCTATTTGGCACACTTCTAAATGTAACTCTCACAGAGGCTATTGGGTACACTTCTAAATGCAATTTTCACAGAGCGACTACTGGGCACACTTCTAAATTCAAGTTTCCAGAGAGGCTATTGGGCAAACTTCTAAATGCAATTTTCCAGAGTGTCTATTGGATACACTTCTATAATCAACTTTCACAGATGCTATTGGTAGCACTTCTAAATGCAACTTTCACAGCGTGGCTATTGGGCATACTTCTAAATGCAGCTTTCACAGAGGAAATTGGGCCCATATCTAAATTCAATTTTCCACAGAGTGGCTATTGGGCGCACTATTAAAATCAATTTTCCAGCGAGGCTATTGGGAACATTTCTAAATTCAATTTACCAGAGGGGCTATTGGGCACACTTCTAAATGAAACTCTCACAGAGGCTATTGGGTGCACTTCTAAATTTCACAGAGAGGCTATTGGGCACCCTTCTAAGTGCAACTTTCACAGAGTGGTTATTGGGGACACTACTAAATTCACAGCGAACTTATTGGGCACACTTCTAAATGCAACTTTCCAGAGTGTCTGTTGGGCACATTTCGAAATGCAACTTTCCAGAGTGTCTATTGGGCACACTTCTAAATGCAACTTTCACAGAGTGGCTATTGGGCACACTTCTAAATGCAACTTTCACAGAGGATCTTGGGCACACTTCTAAATTCCATTTACCAGAGAGGCCATTGGGCACATTTCTAAAATTCAAGGAGAGGCTATAGGGCGCACTTTCTAAATGCAACTTTCACATGCTAACCTTCACAATTCCATCTGAGAGTGGACATGCTAACATTTCTCAATTCCATCTAGGTGCGGACATGCTAACATTCACAATTCCATCTAAGAGTGGACATGCTAACATTTCTCAATTCCATCTAGGTGCGGACATGCTAACATTCACAATTCCATCTAAGAGTGGACATGCTAACATTTCTCAATTCCATCTAGGTGCGGACATGCTGACATTCACAATTCCATCTAAGAGTGGACATGCTAACATTTCTCAATTCCATCTAGGTGCGGACATGCTAACATTCACAATTCCATCTAAGAGTGGACATGCTAACATTTCACAATTCCATCTAAGAGTGGACATGCTAATATTTCACAATTCTATCTAGGTGCGGACATGCTAACATTTCACAATTCCATCTAGGTGCGGACATGCTAACATTCACAATTCCATCTAAGAGTGGACATGCTAACTTTCACAATTCCATCTAAGAGTGGACATGCTAACATTTCACAATTCCATCTAGGTGCGGACATGCTAACATTCACAATTCCATCTAAGAGTGGACATGCTAACATTCACAATTCCATCTAGGTGCGGACATGCTAATATTATGGCAGTCTATGTTATTTGGAGGTAAGATAGAGTGGCATGGGCTTTCTGGAGTGGAGCGATTGCTCTACTGCCCACCCATCCCACACTCACGGTTTTGGTGGTGTCTGTGAGCTGCTGGCTTCCTTGGCGTCCCCTGCGGACACCTGCAGACACATCTTGGAGCCGCCAATAATGGAGCCGCCCTTGGCCTTGGGGCCCTTCGCCGCTGGGGGCTGCCGGGCAGAGGGCTGCCCTGGGAGGAGCAGTGATGAAGGACGGGATGGGCGGGTTGGGAGGCAGGAGGGGGCGGGACCAGGAAGGGGTGGGAGGCGGGCAGGCGGGTGAGGGGGAACCAGGAAGGGGAGGCCGGGAGACACGGGGCAACGCGGGACCTGGGCATACAATATTTTAGTAAATTACAAGGGAAAGGGGCGCGGATGGGTAGGCACACTCACCTGCTCCTTGGGTGAAATCAGGGCAGGGGGCGGGAACGTGTACCAGGAAGAGGAGCGGGGAAGGGGAACGCTGCACACGGGGCCTGGGGGGGATACATTTGGACAAGGGTGGCCCAAAATGGGTCGCGGACAATGGGGGTCTTACCTTGGGCGCGGATGGGAAATGCGGAGGCGGCAGGGGAAGCGGGTCGCCAGTATCCTTGCGAGGGAGGGATAGCCAATCAGTGCAGGGGGCGGGAACGTGTACCAGGAAGAGGAGCGGGGAAGAGGAACGCTGCACACAGGGCCTGGGGGGATACATTTGGACAAGGGTGGCCCAAAATGGGTCGTGGGACAATGGGGGTCTTACCTTGGGCGCGAATAGGAAATGCGGAGGCGGCAGGGGAAGCGGGTCGCCAGTATCCTTGCGAGGGAGGGATAGCCAATCAGGGCAGGGGGCGGGAACGTGTACCAGGAAGAGGAGCGGGGAAGAGAAACGCTGCACACGGGGCCTGGGGGGGATACATTTGGACAAGGGTGGCCCAAAATGGGTCGCGGGACAATGGGGGTCTTACCTTGGGCACGGATGGGAAATGCGGAGGCGGCAGGGGAAGCGGGTCGCCAGTATCCTTGCGAGGGAGGCATAGCCAATCAGGGCAGGGGGCGGGAACGTGTACCAGGAAGAGGAGCGGGGAAGAGGAACGCTGCACACGGGGCATGGGGGGGATACATTTGGACAAGGGTGGCCCAAAATGGGTCGCGGGACAATGGGGGTCTTACCTTGGGCGCGGATGGGAAATGCGGAGGCGGCAGGGGAAGCGGGTCGCCAGTATCCTTGCGAGGGAGGGATAGCCAATCAGGGCAGGGGGCGGGAACGTGTACCAGGAAGAGGAGCGGGGAAGAGGAACGCTGCACACGGGGCCTGGGGGGGATACATTTGGACAAGGGTGGCCCAAAATGGGTCGCGGGACAATGGGGGTCTTACCTTGGGCGCGGATGGGAAATGCGGAGGCGGCAGGGGAAGCGGGTCGCCAGTATCCTTGCAAGGGAGGGATAGCCAATCAGGGCAGGGGGCGGGAACGTGTACCAGGAAGAGGAGCGGGGAAGAGAAACGCTGCACACGGGGCCTGGGGGGGATACATTTGGACAAGGGTGGCCCAAAATGGGTCACGGGACAATGGGGGTCTTACCTTAGGTGCGGATGGGAGGGAGGGAGAAGCCCAGCTTGTGAAGGGAGTGGCAGGTGACGGACAGATGATCCAGGACTTGCTTGGGAGAGCGCGCCCTGATCAACCAATCGTCCAGGTAGGGGTAGACGTGAATCCCCCCTTTCCTGAGATACGCTGCCACCACCACCATGAGCTTGGTGAAGACCCTCGGAGCGGAGGTCAATCCGAACGGCAGGACCCGAAACTGAAAGTGCGAGTCGCCAACCGCGAACCTCAGGTACTTCTTGTGCTTGGGATGGATCAGCACATGAAAGTAAGCGTCCTTGAGATCGAGAGACACCAACCAGTCCGGAAGTTGAAGGGCCTGGATGACTTGAGAAAGAGTAACCATCTTGAACCTGTCCTTCCTGAGGAGCTTGTTCAAACCGCGCAAGTCCATGATGGGTCTCAATCCCCCGTCTTTCTTCGAAATCAAAAAATAAGGGGAATACCATCCCGTGTTCCTCTCCGCTACAGGCACCAGTTCTATGGCGCCTTTCTCCATCAAGGATTGTATTTCCTGCACAAGGAGCGGATCCGGACTCTTCAAAGAGAGATTCCCTGGTGGATTGTCATGAGGCCTCTGCCGGAAAGGAAGACAGTAGCCGTGGGCTATGATCTCCAGAACCGACACATCTGAAGTAATGGCACGCCACTCTACAAGATGCTGCGCCAGCCTTCCCCCAACCGGCCAACCATGGGACATGGCCTCATAACTGAGCTGAAGCGGCTGCGGCAGTGCCTGAGGGCAAAGAGGCAAATGCCCGAGCGGCTTTGGCACCTCGAGTACCCTTTTTTCCACCTCTGGTACTCCTACGGTGGCCCCTTTGACTTGCAGCTCCTCTCGAATTACCAAAGGATGAGTAATATGGAAAGGAACCTCCCCTACATTGCTGTCCCCTAGGACGAAAAGGTGGAGGTTGGCGAACTGCAACGCTCAACGACTACGCTGCAGCTTTGGAGGTCTGCAACCTCTCAAGGCTCTCATCAGCCTTGCTGCCAAAAAGATGTGCACCATCAAAGGGCATGTTGAGGAGCCAGGCTTGCACATCCGGAGCAAACCGCGACTTCCGCAACCACACAAACCTGCGTATTACGATGCTCGCCGCCATGGACCGGCTGACACAATCTGCCATGTCCAGACCCGGCTGAACGGACTCACACATGGCATCCTTGCCATCCTGCACAATAGCAAGAAAACCATCCCGTTCCTCCCCTTCGGGAATATGCTCAGCCGCTAATGAAATACAGTTCCACAGAGTGTGCGTGAAACGTGACAAGGCACACATGGAGTTGGCTGCCTGTAAAGCCATACCCCCTGAAGAAAACACTTTCTTCGCCCAGCCATCAAAATGCTTGTCGTCCCTATCAGGAGGGATGGTAGGGTACGACGCCTGCTTCGCTGGGGCCAAAGCTGCCTGTACCACTAAACTCTCCGGAGTGGGGTGCGTGGTCAAGTAGCAGGGGCTCTAGTGGCTGGGCGGTATTTTCGTGGCAAAGACTTGCTCACTGCCGGGAGACTCTCTGGAGCAGTCCAAGCTGCTGCCACCCTTCTCTGCAAGGTCATATGGAATGGCAGTACCGGGTCAGTTGGTGGACCTTGGTCGAGGATATCCGTCAGGTCATCCTGCAGAAAATCCACTGGTGGCGCCGACCACGCCAAGTATTCCATGACCCTCGACATAAGGCACCAGTACGAGGACTCAGCATTGATGCAAGGCTCAGGCCTACATAACTCCACCTCCGGAGAGGTGTCCAGACCACTGGCGTCATGCAATGACTGACGCAGGTCTTCAATCTGGCTGTGACCAGACAAAATCTCGTCAGGTACCTCCTCAGGAACCATACTTTCCTCAGACCCTTCATCCACCTCAGAAATATAATCCAGAGGCTGGAATGAGGGCACCGAAAAAGGGACAAAGACATGTTTAGCCTTGGCCAGAGCCTTTCTATGGGTTCCACCGTGCCACGGGGTACCTCCGACAAAGCAGCCTCGAAAGGCGTCGAGGGCGTCGATGGAATCGGCGTCGTTGTCGAGCGTGGCGCCGACGGCTTCGACATAGTCCTCGAGGGTGGAGCCCCGAGCGTGTCCTTCGACAGCCTGGGCACCAAAGGCATCGATGGCTTCCTCGGAGGCGGAGCCTCGAGAGAGTCCCTCGACGACCTCCGCGACCAGGACCTGGAACGGGCATGTCTAGAGCGACCATCCTTGTCTGACCAGGACCTCGAAGGTGCCCGGTGATCGCGACGACCGCCTCGAGCCCGAAGGTGTGCGAGCGGTGTCTCTAGCACGGTCACGGCCGGCGTCTTTCGACGGCGCAGACGGAACAGAGCACTGCGACTGAAGAATGGGCAACATCTCCTGCGGGAATGAATCCCATTCCGCAGGAGTGGAGTGCTTGTTAGGACAAGCCACCCGCCGACGGTTGGAGTCCTCGGACGAGGAAGGGGAAGGCGACCGATGCCGGCGCTTCCGGGAGTGCCTCGAAGAGGCAGAGGAATGGCGGGACCTACACCTGGATGGAGAACCCCCATACTTACGCCGACAATGCGGAGAGTCGCCCCTCGAATCATCAGTCGAAAGCCCAGCGGATCTTGACTTCCGGGGCTTGGCCACCTTACCTACAGAAAGCTTCTTCTTATGCTCCTGCAAGGCCTTCGATGTAAGCAACTGGCAGTCTACACAGTCATCCGTGTCGTGGTCCTCACTGAGGGACCAGAGGCAGGCGTTGTGCGAATCCGTCAACATCTTGGACCTGCTGTCCCGACACTCCTTAAAACCCGGGGTGGAAGAAGATGAAGACATCATGGAAATCTTCACAACAAACAGGTTCAAAGAACCGAAAGAACAGAACTCAGAAGAACCGAGGCGCGCCGAGATCTCTGATGCGAACACGTTCACAGAAAAAACGGAACTGAGGCTACGGGTGTCGTACGTCCTACTTATAACATCCGGTGACGTCGGCTCGACGGAGGCCCTCGAGGACAGCGTATCGACGTCATCGACGCAGATGCTGAAAATTTCCCAAGCAGCACAGCTGTGGTGATTACTGTGTCATAGATATGGAATGCGTCGGAGCACCCAATCCCCTCAAATGTGTCTTTCTGGAATTCTATACAATAATTGCTAGATTAATTTAAGGTTTATTTCAGGCACACTTCAGGGGGCGAGTCACTGATTTAGTCTGTTCTTAAACACCTTAAATTCACAATGCAGACACAAACTTCAGAAAATCATTTAGAGTAGAATAAGCATCCATTTCAGACTATGGGCCTCATTACGACCCTGGCGCTGACGGAATGAAGGGGGCCGGTACGGGACCGGCCCCCTTCATTCCGTCAGGGCTGATTACGAGGTTCCCTTTGCGGGACCCGGATCAGACGTCTGGTAAAACCAGACGTCTTTTCCGGGTCCCGCGAGGGGAAGAGGGAGGTAACAACGGGACACTTGTAATGTGCCTGTTGTTACCTCCTTCCCCATTCCCATTGAGCCCTAAAGGAGCTCAAATGGGAACGGGGAATGGTTCCTGCAAGGAGGACTTACTGGGTCCTCCTATGTCGGAATGACCCAGTAAATCCCCATTGCAGGAACCCAGTAATGGAGCACCATGGCTGACTCCAAACTCGTAAAGAGGCCCTATGTATTTTGCTTTTCGCAAGTTGCAGTTATAGCATGTTTCTTCTGCCATTGGGCCTCATTCCGAGATTGGAGGTAGTCATGGCGCTATTTGTGCCATGACTGCCTCCAATAACGGGTCCGGCACCGGTATGGTTCAATGGGGACTTACCGGTGTAGTCCGAACTTACCCCCCTATTCGGAATGAGGCCCATTGTATCTGTTACGATCATCACAAGACATTCCATCTCTGTGTCCTCGCTCACTTGACCAAATCCTTGTGCCTAAAAGCTAGTGTACAGCGTAGAAATGTATGACCATAGCACATAAAGTGGCCCTTGATTTCATTGTGCCACAATTAATGATTTGTTGCAATTAAGATATCTTTCCTATCTCCATAGCGCTGTTCAGGATGTTTGTTTGCATGTATGAGTTAACGAGTGCCCAGAGTACAGCATGCTGTGTGAGTGCGCTGCTTTGCCTTGCTACTCTAAATTCTTTAATACACTGTTATGAACCGTGCCAATGGTATATATTCTGCCAACCTCTGAAGCCTGAAAAGTACATCCACGCAGGCTTGACATGTGGGCAACTTTGCAACAGACCTGCAGATGAACTGGCCTGCTGTTAAATCTCAGTTACCAGTTCAGAAACATGCGGGTCTGCTTTATGACGTATAAATACAGTGCCACACGCCCGAGAATGCAAAGAGAAAACAGGAATGAACAAGCACCTGCTAAATGGAATGGGGCGTGTTGGCAACTATGGACTACAAGTACCAGAATTTAAAGTAATGTCTTCCTTAAAAATCTTCTGTGGATTTTTAAAGGAAGACACATGATTTAAAAAACGGTGTCACTCACATGGTCACCTGCTTGTAGTCATAATTTGGCAAAGGCATCCAGTGCGTTGTTATATTTGGGAAGAAAGCAAAGATTGGGGTGTGTATGACGGGTGTTAATAAGCAGCCAGGCCTTAGGCGGTGTGACCGCTCACAGGGAGAGCTTCAGAGGTTGCCAGGCCCCCACGAGCAGAATCTCTGCTGGGTTGGAAGGGGAAGGTGGTATAGGATGCTGGCAAATACCACCCGCACATGGACAGGCACTTTTGGTTATGAATGTTTATTTACCTGGGCAAGCACATGTGGCTCGGCCTATGGTTCTGGGGACAATGTCTTAAAACTCAAGGAGAGCTCAAGCCAGTCACTTGGACCGTGCCGCTCGACCCTCACCTGTCTCACCCAACTTTACCGCAAGCCGGAAGCGACGTGACTGAAAGCGAAAGGCTCACCAAGGCGGTATCCGTAGACAAACCCGAATCAGAACATTTCGAGGTAGAAAGGAGCGAGTTTTTTGGGCCGAATTTTTTTCAAAATGTTCGCACATTTTTTGTTGATAATAATAATAATAATAATAATAATGTTGTTTTTATACAGCGATACGAACCCTCAAGCATCTGAGCGTTGCTTTTTTTTTTTATTGCCCACGGTGTGTGGCGCTCATTTATCGACCTCGGAAGGATGAAAGGCTGAGTTTGGCCCTGCCGGGATTCACCAAAGCGAGCGCTCTACTCACTGTGCTATCTGACGACCAAAATAGATAAATATGGGGGATGGAGTAAGGGTGTAATTTAGGGATGGGGGGCGGTAGTGGAGGAGGAAGTGCGGGGGTCTCCCCCTGGATTATTTAAAAACAAAGTGCAAAAAGCCAAACGAAATGTTTGAAATACGGCTAAAAAAAACGCTGTCTTTTCTACTTACATTTTTTTTTTTTGATTTTTTTCACGGACGTCCCACGAAGGCACATCTTGCACTCAAAAGCCACAGAGCAATATGCCACGGTGCATTCTTTAATGCCCCAAAAGATAACATTTCTGGTCAAAACATTCTATACACAGTCAGAGGAGAGGAGGATAGTGTAGCAATCTGGGTTACAGAGTAGCAGTGTGTGTGAGGTCATCTGCTAGTGGAATGTTTGGGTGGAAGTGTTCTGCTGGGTGACGGTTGGTGAGAGAGAGAGAAAGCTGTGAGCAGAGAAGATGGGTGTGGGGGTGAGCCTGGTGTTTCCCTTGTGATCTTGTGTCCCCTACCATCCCCGTGTCTTGTGGAGGAGCACAGGACAAGGACAATATAGACCCTAAGAACTTACATGGAGTACCCGAGGTCTTCATTACTACAGATAGCTCCGCGGCAACAAGACGACACGAAGCAACACAGGTTCGATCCCCGGGTCCGCGCTTAGAAACCTCTGGGTATTAAGCGCATTATAAATAACTTATCATATTATATCAGAACTGTTGAAAGTGGTGCAGTCATTCATCTCCGCTTCCATCACCCTAGTGAGCCAAGACCTGTGCGAATATCTGGCCTCCTTCCAAAAAAGGGCAGAAAATGTGGATTTTAGTTGCCGAGATAAACCAGTGATCTAGCCGCCCCTCCCAAGAGACCAAGGAAGAGGGCAACACAGTAAGTCATTTCACGCTCTCAGAAGCGCAGGCAACAGACATACTCCACAAGGTGCTCAGACCAGGCAAGGACTCGGGCGAGCAGCCACATTGACATCCAGTGCAAACCCATCACCGCATTCATCAACAGCTCACTGCAAAAGCAGCCAATGCCCTCTAGCACTCCGAGATCAGACCGCTCTGAAAGAAGGCATCTTGGAGCCCAAAGATCCTAACAATTAATGGTCCAGTGGATCACAAGAAGATTCTCATTGCACATATAGACACATGCAATCCCCGAACAAAGAGAATTCTGCCCACGCCACGGACCAGAAACCACTCTGATCTCAGGCTGAGATCACCTGCTAGACCTTGCAGACCAAGGCCCAATGAGCATGATGATCATGCCCAGCCTCTCCGCAGCCATCGATACAGTGGGCCTTGCCACCCTTCTGTACTGCCCATGTGGCCGACATCCCACCTGCTCGCGGAAGTGTTCAAGTCCTTCTTCGGTGACCGACAACAACGTCTACAACTAGCATGCCCCACTACTTTGCAACATTAACGTCAAGCCACTGATTGACGCGCTTCACAAACATCAATCCCGCTTCCACTATTACATCAATGACATGTACATTTAGCTACGGATCAGGGGCCATCAAGAGCAACTTGTGAATTTTGTCAAATAGACTCCGGACTAATAGAGAAGTGGTTGAGGCAAAATCTCGCTGTGGCTAAAAATAAAATCCTAGACCTTGGCGTGCCTCCCGACTCAAGGGAAAATGTGTCACTATGTCTCCCTCCTACCTTCATTGGAATGCTGATCCCACCATCAATTTACAGATCGACGCTTTGATCAAATGTTACATTCTTTATACTGAAACTCCCCCAAAAATTCTACATACCAACAGAAAAGCAACCTACGGTTGTCAGAGCATTTGTAAAGTCAAGGTTGGACTACTCCAATGCCTTTGACAAATATATCCACCCAGTAAAATTAAAAGGCTACAAATTATGTTTTTATTTTCTTTAAATGTATTTATATACAGGAGGAACAAGATCACAAAAGAATGTACACCCGATAAGAAATCAGATTTGACGTGAAGCAGTGAGCTTCTTACGATGGGGTGAGTTTGAGGGACATTCTGACCAGGTTTTGAAGGGGAGTAAATGGAACAGTCACCGGGGACAATACATAAGTAGACATACATAGATGAAGGAAAGTGACCATTGGAAATGTTTACGTGCGGGTAGGTGGTACGACCAGCTGTGCTCGGCATGTGACCATGATGGGTGAAGTGCTAGACTGGAGGCAGAGGAAGTGAGGGACATAGGCCGGTTAGAGGTAAACATGTTAGCTAGCAGGCAGATGAGAGGTAAATTGAGAGGGAATCAGGGGTGAGGAGATGGGCTTTACCTTGGTTATGAACAAATCCGTGTAGACTGCTTCTCTAATGCCTGGTGGAAGAGAATTCCATGCAAGTGGAGCAAGAAGAGAGAAAGAGCGGAAGCGAGAGGAACCACAGGGAGGGCCAAATACTCCTGAAATCTTCAAGTAGGCTCACCTCTAGCTTAGGTGAAGGCCAACCAGTCTCCAACACATTTATTTAGCATCCATTGACTTCCATTGCTGGCTAGGATCTCCTTCTTACACATTCCTTGTAAGCTCTGCAGCCACTTAATGTGTATTTCTTTAAGAGCTTAGAAACTGCACATCACTAAATGAGCTATTGCCAGGAATGGAGAGTGGAGGTCTGTGGGTGGGTGGTCCAATACTGGATCCTCTTTTCAAGTTATGCAGGGGCAGAGGTGTTTGGTAAAGCAGTCAGAATGAAATGCAATGTTTCACTGGGAGCCAATGGAGTTCTCTCAAGCATGGGGCGGTGTACAGTTGTTTACGCACGCCGGCGAGTTTTGAACTGGATGCACGCTTAGTTTGGCATCCCGTGTGACACCGTAGGCTTTTGGCTC
Source organism: Ambystoma mexicanum (assembly GCF_040938575.1). Classification (NCBI taxonomy): domain Eukaryota; kingdom Metazoa; phylum Chordata; class Amphibia; order Caudata; family Ambystomatidae; genus Ambystoma; species Ambystoma mexicanum. The sequence continues at coordinate 93,607,706 of NC_090932.1, forward strand.
TAGAAGATGAGTGGACAGTAAATCCAGAGTTTTGGAATAATGGGTGGCGGTCCTGGTGTTTTTTAGCCCGTCTAGTGCTGAGGGGAGGACCTTCCGTTTTATCGCTGTTGAACGCATGCGTCCAGTCCCCAAATGCAGTCAGGCCATTGGACAGGGCATGCAGGCAGATTTGCATATCATCTGTATAGAAATGCATTTTGATGTTGTGACTTTGGAGAAGGTCCATAAGCTTTTCGTGAGTATGTCCAACAGAAGCGGGTGAGGGGTGAGCTCTGGTCTGGGGGTCTCAGTGAGGGACTTGGGAGGTGGAGGAAGTTAAGATTTGAAGCCTGGCGTGTTCATGACGGTTGATCAGGAAGTCTCCAAAGCATGCCAAGATTCCTCCAGACCCACCAGTCCTGCTACACGACCACCTTCATCCAAACTATCTACGTGAAAAGATCACACAATGTCAATCCATCATGTCTTCCAGGGCCACTTTCATGCTGTTACCCAAACCACCGCGCAAGACCTGAGGGAACACACACTTCACTGCTATCGGTCCCCGCCTCTGGAAAACCCTCCCAGAAGACATACTGCCTGTCTATAACCCGGTATCTTTCAGGGCAAAACCAAAGAAGCATCTGTTCTAATATCAGGCAGGAAGTACTGCTGGAATCTATCAAAAGCGCCAAGAAGCTGTTAGGTTATGCAATGGGGGCTCTGAAAATACATACATGCATACAAAGATATATATACCGCACACTGCAACCCAATATATCATTTGGCACTTCAAGTACTGTCCTTATTGTTGCCCCACGCAAGGATGAGTGGCTGAGCCAATCATTCTGGGAGTCGACCGCTGCTACACAAAGTCACTGCAGCAGGCACCCAGTTCATTGAACTATCTTATCAGTGAAGAATCAATGCCTGGTGTCCAGTTAGCGCCCGTCCAGGTTAAGTACCACCTGACTTGCCAGACGCTGTTCGCTCCTCTTCTCACCGCCACCCGGTACAGCTGCATCCCTCCTCTGTGCCCCCTGCATCCCACCACCCGCTATATATCTGTTCTGTTGTTACCTCTGAAAAGCGCTCAGTTACGCATCAGTACTGTTCTATACCTCTGTAAAGTGCTCCGTTATGCATCTGTATTGTTGTATACCTCAGTAAAGTGCTCCATTATGCATCTGTATTGTTGTATACCTCTGTAAAGAGCTTCATCATGCGTCTATACTGTTGTATACCTCTGTAAAGCGCTCTGTTATGCATATCTACTGTTGTATACCTCTGTAAAGCATTCTGTTATCTATCTGTACTGTTGTATACCTCTGTAAAGCACTCCATTATGCATCTATACTGTTGTATACCTCTGTAAAGTGCTCTGTTATGCATCTCTACTGTTGTATACCTCTGTAAAGAATTCTGTTATGTATCTGTACTGTTATATACCTCTGTAAAGTGCTTTGTTATGCATCTGTATTGTTGTATACCTCTGTAAAGCGCTCCATTATGCATATTTACTGTTGTATATCTCTGTAAAGTACTGCATTATGCTTCTCTACTGTTGTATACCTCTGCAAAGCATTCTGTTATGTATCTGTACTATTGTATACCCCTGTAAAGTGCTCCATTATGCATATGTACTGTTGCATACCCCTGTAAAGTGCTCTGTTATGCATCTCTACTGTTGTATACCTCTGTATAGCATTCTGTAATGTATCTGTACTGTTGTATACCTCTGTAAAGTGCTCTGTTATGCATATCTACTGTTGTATACCTCTGTAAAGAATTCTGTTATGTATCTGTACTTTTATATACCTCTGTAAAGTGCTTTGTTATGCATCTGTATTGTTGTATACCTCTGTAAAGCGCTCCATCATGCATATTTACTGTTGTATATCTCTGTAAAGTGCTGCGTTATGCTTCTCTACTGTTGTATACCTCTCCAAAGCATTCTGTTATGTATCTGTATTATTGTATACCCCTGTAAAGTGCTCCATTATGCATATGTACTGTTGCATACCCCTGTAAAGTGCTCTGTTATGCATCTCTACTGTTGTATACCTCTGTATAGCATTCTGTAATGTATTTGTACTTTTGTATACCTCTGTAAAGTGCTCTGTTGTGCATCTGTACAGTTGTATACGTCTGGAAAGTGTTCTGTTATGTATCTTTACTGTTGTATACCTCTGTAAAGCGCTCCGTTATGCATATGTAGTGTTGAATACTTCTGTAAAGCGCTCTGTTATGCATCTGTATTGTTGTATACCTCTGTAAAGCATTCCATTGTGCATCTATACTGTTTTATACCTCTGTAAAGCGCTGCGTTATGCATCTGTACAGTTGTATACCTCTGTAAAGCACTCTTATGCATCTGTATTGTTACTGTTGTATACCCCTGTAAAGCACTCTGTTATGCATCTATACTGTTGTATACCTCTGTAAAGCACTCTGTTATGCATCTGTACTGTTGTATACCTTTGTAAAGTGCTCTGTTATGCATCTGTACTGCTGTATTCCTCTGTAAAGCACTCTGTTATGCATCTGTCTTGTTGTATAGCTCTGTAAAGCGCTCCATTATGCTTCTGTACTGTTGTATACCTCTGTAAAGCACTCCTTATGCATCTTTCTTGTTGTATAGCTCTGTAAAGTGCTCCATTATGCTTCTGTATGATATGATATGATATGATATGATATGATATGATATGATATGCCATTTATAACACGCATATACACAAGTGATCAAGGCACGACGAGGCAAAGGAGGGGGAACAAAGGGAAAACAGACAGCGATCCTTCTAGGCCAGGTGTCATTCAGATCGCGCAAGTGCATGGGAAGGGGAAAGGGAAAAGTGCAGGGGGAAGGGAGAGCGGGAAGTGCAATACAAGGGATAGTACAATAAAAAAGATAAATAAAAACGGCCAGTAGGTGGCAAGTGTACAGTAAGTGCAGAACATAAGTGCTGGTACGGGAACTGTAAGGATACAGAAAACAGTCCCCAGGTGCAGGGGTTGTCAGGGAGGCAGTGCAGGTGGGCAACTGGCGGGCCTGGGCCCAAGATCAGAAGGGATGCCAGGTATCCAGTGCAGTATCTGTCAGGAAAATCAACAGGGGAGAGGGGGAGTGAAGGCAGAAGCAAAGAGGAAGATTTTGAGGTGCTTCCGGAACCGAGATGGTTCTCCTCAAGTTTCAAGCTTGCAGAAGCGACTGACCCTGTGGGAGTAGGAGCCGGAAGAGCGGAGAGGTCGAGAAGGAAGATATTTAGGAAGAGAGAGTTGAAGGTATTTCGGCCCCAGGCGCCAGAAGGCCTTGTGGACAATGCAGAGGGTTTTGAACTTAATCCTCACAGCCACTGGGAGCCAGTGCAGAGATTTCAGTCCTGGAGAGATACGATCCCTGGGTTTGAGGCCAAGGACAAGTCTTGCAGTCCTGTTCTGGATAAGTTGCAAAGGGCGGAGAGTAGAGGCAGGCAGATTTAGATAGAGGCTGTTACAATAGTCCAGCTTAGAGAGAACCAGGGCTCTGGAGAAAGTGAGCTTCTGGGGGAAGGAGAGGAAAGGAAGAATACCTCTGAGGAGGTGCAGCTGGTAGTGTGACTTCTTAGAGACATCGGAAATGTGAGGAGAGAAGGAGAGTGTGGAGTTGAAGCTGACCCCAAGGTTTTTAGCCATGCAGGTGGGAGCGGGAAGAGGGCCAAGAGAGGCCTGCCAGAGAGCTGCAGGGAATGAGGGAGTGGGTGTGGCGATGAGTAGAATCTCAGTCTTACTGGCATTAAGGCAAAGGTCATTGGTGGCACACCACTCCTGAATGGCAGACAGACAGTCAGAGATGAGGGAAGGAGAGGCGGAGGCCGAGGGTAGCCTGAAAATGAGCTGCGTATCATCTGCATTGCACTGAAAGTTGGGGCAGAGAGCGGCAATGCGGTGGGCAAGGAGTGCCAGGTATTGGTTGAACAGCCAGGGAGAGAGGTTAGATCCCTGGGGGACACCACAGGTAGAGACAAAGATATCGGAGAGAAAAGACCCAAGCTGGACCTGGGAGGGTCGGTCGGAGAGGAAAGAAGTCAGCCACGCCAGAGCCTGACCAGTGATTCCCAGGTTATCACGGAGACGGTTGAGCAGGATGGCATGGTTGACAGTGTCAAAGGCAGAGGAGAGATCAAGTAATATGAGAACACACGGGGTGTTCGAATCAAGGTTGGAAAGCAGGTCTTCACGGATGTTCAGGAGAGCAGTTTCCGTGCTTCTGGAAGCTCTGAAGCCAGACTGATGGTCATGAAGACAAGCAACAGATTCCGAGCTTGCCCAGGAAGGGGCTGATGGAGATTGGGCGATAGTTAGCTGGGCAGGAGGGGTCGGCAGAGGGTTTCTTAAGAAGAGGGTGCACAAGGGAGTGCTTCAAGGGGGATGGGAAGATTCCAGTGGCAAAGGAGTGGTTGCAGAAATCAGCCAGGGCAGGAGCCAGGGAGTCGATGTGGTCCTTGATAGTTTTGGAGGAACAGGGGTGAACCTGTTTCGACGAGACTTTCATAGATCAGACTTGTCTAGAAACCTCGTCTGCGGAGAACAGGGGAAAAGGCAGACAAGGAAGGAGGTGAGGTGGCTGCAGAGAGGCCAGAGGAGGAGCAGGGAGTAGGGGGAGGTGGGGGATAGGAGGAGAGAGAGGACAGGATTTCCTGAGTTTTAGAGATGAAGTGAGAAGCCAGTGCCGTACAGAGGGCCTGGGAGGGGTTAGGGGAGGTAGAGACTGCGGCAGGATTGGCCAGTTCCTTGCAGATTTTAAAGAGTTTGGCCGAGTTGTTTGATGCCGCAGAGACGCGGGCTTGGATATGGGCTCTCTTCTTGGTTAGAACAGAGAGCCGGTATTGTCTTTGGAGCAGACGGCAGGCCAGTTTGTCACAGGATGTACACGAAGCACGCCATTTTCTCTCGGCCACCCTGCACTTGCGTTTTAGTTTGGTTTTCGACCAAATGACTGGTAACCGAGGTCCGAGTCGTACCATGAGTTGCACTTGGCTTTGGACTTCAGGCGGATTCTCATGACAGGGGCAAGGATATCAAGAGTATCAGATATAGCAGAGTGGAGCATGGAGAGGGCTGTGTCAGGGTGAGAGTCAGCCATAGGGGGAGGAAGAGGTGAGAAGGTGGCGGCCAAAGCCTCAACTGACACGCGCTTCATGGGTCGGATGACCGAGAAGGTGGGTGGCAGTGCTGGAGGTGGCTTGGCCTGGGGGGTAGGGAGGGTGAGGTGGGAGGAGAGGAGAAAGTGATCACTCCAGGAGAGAGGAGTGGAGAGAGAGTGACAGAGAGGGGAAGGTCTGAGGAGATCAGGACATCCAGAGTGTGTCCTGCAGAATGAGTTGGGCCAGAGGGGAGAATAGTGAGTGAGAGAGAGTCGCAAAGGTCGCGAAAGAGCCCAGAGGGAGGACAGGAGGCATCAAGGTGGATGTTGAAGTCTCCAAGAAGGAGGAGTTGAGTGGTTGAGGCCAGGAGTGAGGAGGAGAGGTCTGCCCACTCAGAGAGGAAGGAAGAGATCTGACCAGGTGGCCGATAGATAGTAGCCACAGTAAGGGAATGGCTAGGGGAGAGAAAGAGCCTGCAGATGAGGCATTCAAAGGAGGAATAGGCCTGCGTGGGAGTGACAGAGGCAGGAATCCACTCGGGGAAGATCAGGGCTACACCCCCACCAGAGCGGTTGGGCCTAGGTGCGGAGAGGATCTTGAAGCCGTTAGGTAGGAGCGTGTCAAAGCTAGTGACAGAGCTGGCCGTAAACCATGTCTCGGTGAGACCGAGGACATCGAGGTCAAGTTCTTCCAGGAGGTGGCAGATATCAGAGGAGTGTTTGACAGCAGAGCGAGAGTTTAGAGTGGCAATATGGAGAAGGTTGCCATCCTTGAAGGACTTCCGAGGAGGGGTACACCTCAGAGGTACGTCCTTCGGAGGGTTAGAAGGAGCCCGAGAGGGGGCAAAGAGAGAAGGTGAAGGCAAGGTAGGCAAGCTGGAGGCAGAAGAGGGTAGCCACAGAAAGGGAGGAGGGGACAGCAGGAGAAGAAAGGAAATTGATGAGGCGCTGAAAGCTTCGATCAAAGAGGTGAAGGTTGGCCTGAGGGCCTTGGACCAAGACGGTCCCATTCAAGTAAACAAACATTAATGATGACCTTAGAGGAATGGAAGGGGGCCAGAAGGGCGTCCCAACGGGTGCCACCATTAATGGGAGAAGAGGGGAAAGGGGAGAGCACAGAGACCATATGAAGGGTCCATTTTTCTGGCGAAGGAACGACAAAGAGGATGTTGGTGAGAGTTTCCTTAGAGGAGGCACTGGTGTAGGTGTCGGCAATAGGGAGGCCTGGGTTGGAGACCAGGATGTCCTTTTTAAACTTCTTCCTACCAGATTTTGTGAAAAGGGCAGGATTGTCAATAGAGAAGCAGTTAGAGAAGATAGGAGAGACAGAGAGCACCATAGAGTAGGTGGGAAGGAGAGAGGTGGAGGTACTGGAGGGGACGCTAGAGTCAGCAAGGCGGGAGTGAGAGGCAGGGCATTGAGCAGTGTGCCAGGATGCCAGCACTCAGACTTACGGAGCTAACATCATGCGCAGGTTAGAAGAAACCTGGAATAGAGGGAGAGGGAGGAATCCTGAAAAGAGGGAGAAAGGCCTAGGTTTCACAAAGCAATTTTAAATAAAGTGACAGTGCTTTTTAAAAACAGGTGAAATCCCACCTAAGTTTGAGAGTCCTGAATAGAGGGAGAAAGGCCTAGGTTTCACAAAGCAATTTTAAATACAGTGACAGTGATTTTTAAAAACAGGTAAAATCCCACCTAAGTTTGAGAGTCCTGAATAGAGGGAGAAAGGCCTAGGTTTCACAAAGCAATTTTAAATACAGTGACAGTGCTTTTTAAAAACAGGTGAAATCCCACCTAAGTTTGAGAGTCCTGAATAGAAGGAGAAAGGCCTAAGTTTCACAAAGCAATTTTAAATACAGTGACAGTGCTTTTTTGAAAACAGGTGAAATCCCACCTAAGTTTGAGAGTCCTGAATAGAGGGAGAAAGGCCTAGGTTTCACAAAGCAATTTTAAATACAGTGACAGTGCTTTTTAAAAACAGGTGAAATCCCACCTAAGTTTGAGAGTCCTGAATAGAAGGAGAAAGGCCTAAGTTTCACAAAGCAATTTTAAATACAGTGACAGTGCTTTTTTGAAAACAGGTGAAATCCCACCTAAGTTTGAGAGTCCTGAATAGAGGGAGAAAGGCCTAGGTTTCACAAAGCAATTTTAAATACAGTGACAGTGCTTTTTAAAAACAGGTGAAATCCCACCTAAGTTTGAGAGTCCTGAATAGAAGGAGAAAGGCCTAAGTTTCACAAAGCAATTTTAAATACAGTGACAGTGCTTTTTTGAAAACAGGTGAAATCCCACCTAAGTTTGAGAGTCCTGAATAGAAGGAGAAAGGCCTAAGTTTCACAAAGCAATTTTAAATACAGTGACAGTGCTTTTTTGAAAACAGGTGAAATCCCACCTAAGTTTGAGAGTCCTGAATAGAGGGAGAAAGGCCTAGGTTTCACAAAGCAATTTTAAATACAGTGACAGTGCTTTTTAAAAACAGGTGAAATCCCACCTAAGTTTGAGAGTCCTGAATAGAAGGAGAAAGGCCTAAGTTTCACAAAGCAATTTTAAATACAGTGACAGTGCTTTTTTGAAAACAGGTGAAATCCCACCTAAGTTTGAGAGTCCTGAATAGAAGGAGAAAGGCCTAAGTTTCACAAAGCAATTTTAAATACAGTGACAGTGCTTTTTTGAAAACAGGTGAAATCCCACCTAAGTTTGAGAGTCCTGAATAGAGGGAGAAAGGCCTAGGTTTCACACAGCAATTTTAAATACAGTGACAGTGCTTTTTAAAAACAGGTGAAATCCCACCTTCGTTTGAGAGTCCTGAATAGAGGGAGAAAGGCCTAGGTTTCACATAGCAATTTTAAATACAGTGACAGTGCTTTTTTAAAAACAGGTGAAATCCCACCTAATTTTGAGAGTCCTGAATAGAGGGAGAAAGGCCTAGGTTTCACAAAGCAATTTTAAATACAGTGACAGTGCTTTTTAAAAACAGGTGAAATCCCACCTAAGTTTGAGAGTCCTGAATAGAAGGAGAAAGGCCTAAGTTTCACAAAGCAATTTTAAATACAGTGACAGTGCTTTTTTGAAAACAGGTGAAATCCCACCTAAGTTTGAGAGTCCTGAATAGAGGGAGAAAGGCCTAGGTTTCACAAAGCAATTTTAAATACAGTGACAGTGCTTTTTAAAAACAGGTGAAATCCCACCTAAGTTTGAGAGTCCTGAATAGAAGGAGAAAGGCCTAAGTTTCACAAAGCAATTTTAAATACAGTGACAGTGCTTTTTTGAAAACAGGTGAAATCCCACCTAAGTTTGAGAGTCCTGAATAGAAGGAGAAAGGCCTAAGTTTCACAAAGCAATTTTAAATACAGTGACAGTGCTTTTTTGAAAACAGGTGAAATCCCACCTAAGTTTGAGAGTCCTGAATAGAAGGAGAAAGGCCTAGGTTTCACACAGCAATTTTAAATACAGTGACAGTGCTTTTTAAAAACAGGTGAAATCCCACCTTCGTTTGAGAGTCCTGAATAGAGGGAGAAAGGCCTAGGTTTCACATAGCAATTTTAAATACAGTGACAGTGCTTTTTTAAAAACAGGTGAAATCCCACCTAATTTTGAGAGTCCTGAATAGAGGGAGAAAGGCCTAGGTTTCACAAAGCAATTGTAAAAATGCGGTGCTGGTGCATAATTGCAATGGGTGGGATCAGAGCAAGGTTACCGGGCCAAGGTCAACCAGGTGGACACAATGGGCAGGGGGACCCCGACCTGGAGCAAGGGTGGCAACTGGCAACAGGCGCCCCCTGCAGACACCTGCAGACACCACCAGGAGCCGCTAGTCAGGGAGCCGCCCTTTGCCTAGGGGCCCTTTGCCGAAAGGGGCTGCCGGGCAGAGGGCTGCCCAGGGACAGTCAGCTAAGAGTGCCAGGCAACCAATCAGGGTGGGGAGGGTGCAGGCTAGGAGGCGGGAGGGAAGAGGGAGACACGGAAGTGGCTGAGGGGGTGGGGGAAGGGAGGGCAAAGCAATCCGAGCGCGAGCTAAACAATTTTCAAAATCAAAATCACCTGAAAGGCCAAAGGCAGGCAAGTCCTCCTCCTGCGAGGTGAAAAGGCAGGAAAGGACAACGGTCCGCTGCTATGCTATGGTGGGGAGCGGGGACTGATACACATGTTTTGGAGCAGGAAATCTACGCGAGTCTTAGATGCAGCCCACGGGAATGTTCGCTCTGCTCACCCAAGTCTCGAAGCAGATTTGAGACGCCCATGTCCAAGGCAACGTTTTCATATCAATAATATTAGACATGTCACGCAAGCTATGCATTTTGTTCTGTCCTGGGTCGATGCCCATTTTATCAATGATTTATCAGAGTATATTACTGAGGTTTTCAAACGTCTGGTTAGAAAATGTTACTTTTTTTAAATGAACTTTTATTGTACATTTTAACCTATTCTCTTTTGAATTATGAACTGCAGTGCATTTTACTTGGGGTTAATGGCGACCTCCTTGCATTTTGAACTGTTGAGTATTTTATTTTATTTCAAAAACACGTCCTCTGCACTGTTGTATACCTCTGTAAAGCACTCCTTATGCATCTGTCTTGTTGTATAGCTCTGTAAAGCACTCCTTATGCATCTGTCTTGTTGTATATCTCTGTAAAGCGCTCCTTATGCATCTGTCTTGTTGTATAGCTCTGTAAAGCGCTCCATTATGCATTTGTCTTGTTGTGTACCTCTGTAAAGCACTCCTTATGCATCTGGCTTATTGTATAGCTCTGTAAAGCGCTCCATTATGCTTCTGTACTGTTGTATACCTCTGTAAAGCACTCCTTATGCATCGTTGCTTCTCGAAGCTAGCTCTGTGCTCAATAAATAGCATAATAAGAATAAGAATGATGAAAGTGCAGTTTCTCTGGTGACCACTAGTGGGAGCATTGTGGGCCGGCCTCTGCTACAGGAAGAAGCTCTGAAAGTCAGAGCTTAGCATTGCCTCCAAAAACCTCATCTTGTACAGAGAAAAGATCAGCAGAACATGGGGCAGAGTGGTGGATAGAACTGAAAGGCAGATTCTGGTAGCCAGGGACAGAGATTACAAGCAGGGGCGGACTGGCCTAAAGGGAACTCTGGAGATTTCCCAGTAAGCTTCTGCACCATGGGCCTCTTTTGTGGGGTAGTTCCACATTTTTCCGTTGGAAAAGTGTGGGGCTTGCTAAAAATTTGTAACATGGGGCTACTTTGAAAATTATTTCCAGGGCCACTTTTGGTCCCCAGTCCACCCCTAATTACAAGTACATTCAACTGTCATACCTTAGAGCCCAGGCAGTGTTCACTGACATCTAGAACCCATCCCTTAGTGGGCCTGCTCCGTTCACTCTGCTCACCCAAGTCTCGAAGCAGATTTGAGACGCCCATGTCCAAGGCAACGTTTTCATATCAATAATATTAGACATGTCACGCAAGCTATACATTTTGTTAAGCCCTGGGTCGATGCCCGTTTTATCAATGATTTATCAGCGTATATTACTGAGGTTTTCAAACGTCTGGTTAGAAAATGTTACGTTTTTTAATGAACTTTTATTGCACATTTTAACATGTTCTCTTTTGAATTATGAACTGCACTGCATTTTACTTGGGTTTAATGGCGACCTCCTTGCATTTTGAACTGTTGAGTATTTTATTTTATTTCATGTAAATGGTGAAAACTGAATAAAGTATCTATTCTCACTCGAATCAGACTTCATGGAAGTCTTTGAGCTTCTAAAAACACGTCTTAAATCACTGATTTTAATGCATAAAGATTGGGATTGGTTCAACCCTTATCCCGGACACCAGCTAGACAGAGAGCAACCTAAGACCTGCCAAGCCACAAATATCTCTTACCAAATGGGACAACCCTTAGCCAGGAAACCAACTAGAATTCAGCTTTCTGCAAACCTTAGTTCTCCAGATATTTTGGACTGCAATTCCCATAAACCCAAGCCAGCATAGTCAATGATGAGGAATCCTGGGAGTCGTAGTACTCCCATGGAGTAACTGGAGAGACAAAGGTTACAAATTCCTGAACTTTATGATCACTAACCCACTACCTGCTAAGCCACCAATATATCTTACCAGATGGGATGACCTGTAAACCTGGACATGCTCCTCTGCACAGGCTCCCTTGCCCACTGTGCCTCCCTCCCCCTCTGCACAGGTGCCTGTGTCTTGCACTACCGTCACGGCTCCCTTGTCAGCCTTGGCTCCACCGACATTCTGTACTATCCCTATGACCATCCTGCCACCTTCGGGGGGGGGACCACTGTCCCCTGTGCCACCCTGCGGAAGACTTTTAAGGATGGCAAGCTGCTCCACATTGCCACCCTTAACACTCGCTCTGCTGTAAAACACTCGTCTGACATCTGCAACCTTCTCGAACTCATGGATCTTGATGTGTTCGCCATCACGGAGACATGGTTCAAGGAGAGCTCAGTCATAAGCTTTACCACTCTCCTCCCTGAAGGCTACAGAATCCTTTCTGCGCCCAGGCCAAAGAAGACAGGGGGTGGAGTAGCCCTGATCTTCCCACAATGGATACCTGTGTCCATTATCCCCACTCAGGCCTACTCCTCCTTTGATTGCCTAGTCTGCTGGCTCTCACTGTCTCCTAAATCTTCTCTCCTTATGGCCACCTTCTATCGGCCTCCTGGATAGCCCACTCTCTTCCTTTGGGAATGGGCTGACCTGGCCTCCTCCATACTTTCCTCCTCTTCTCAATTCCTCCTGCTGGCTGATCTCAACATCCCTCTGGCCTCTCCTGACTCCTCAGGACCTTTCTGCAACCTATGTAACTCTCTCTCACTCTCTGTCCTTCCCTCTGGCTCCACTCATACCGCGAACCACACACTGGATGCTCCCATCTCCACTGATATCCCAATCTCTATCCCTCTCACTACCTCTCTCTTTTGGACCGACCACTCTCTCCTATCAACACACCTGAAGCTCACCTCTCCTCTTGCAGCAACACACCCCACACAGCCACTCGCTTCAAACTCACCAGACAAAAAAGTGACAGTGGCTGCCTTTGCCTCCATCTACTCTCCTCCTCCCATTCCTGCAGCTGACTCCCACCCTGACACATTAACCTTAATCTTTCTATCTCCAACACTCTTGATACTCTTGCCCAAACTGAAGCCTTCCAAATAGTGCAACTCTAGGTACGACTCTGATCTGGCTGTCCTTAAACGCAAGTGTAGGGCAGCTGAGCAGAAATGGAACTCGTCCGGTGGACCATCTGACAAAAACTGGCCTGCCAACTCCTTCAAATGCAATATCGACTCTGCATCCACTACAAGAAAAGAGTCTTTATTCAAGCGTGCATCTACGCGTCATCAAACAACATGGCCAAACTCTTCAAAGTATGCAAGGAACTGGCCAATCCTGCAGCAGCCTCTTCTTCAGTTACACCCTCCCAGGACCTCTGCTCTGCCCTCACAGCACACTTTACCACCAAAACCCATGACATCCTTTCCTCCCTTCCTCCATATCACAGCACACACCAACACCGGTGCCTCCCTTGGCCCCACCTCCACTTCACCCCTCCTCTCTCTCACCCGGCACACCAGATGAGGTGGCCAGACCAGTTCAGTCTATGAAGACCTCAAACAAACAAGTGGACCCTTACCCCTCCAAAACCATTAAGGACAACATTGACTTACTCGCCCCATTCTTGGCTAACCTTTGCAATCCCTCCTATTCCACTGGAGTTTTCCCAACTGCCCATAAGCACTCCCTTGTGCACCCTCTGCTCAAGAAACCCTCTGTTGACCCTTCCATTCCGGCAAACTATCATCCAATCTCTATCGCTCCTTTCCTGGCCAAACTCCTGGAGAAGTTGGCTATCACTCAGCTGACCGTCCACACTTAATCTATTGGCTGCTTCCATGACCATTAGTCTGGCTTTAGGGCATCCAGAGGCAGATAAACTGCTCTTCTGAACACCTGTGAAGACCTGCTCTCATGTCTTGACACTAACACTCCCTCTGTCCTCATTGTCCTTGATCTCTCCTCCGACTTTGACACGGTTAACCACAACATCCTGATCTCACATCTTCGTGACACCCTGGGAATTACAGGTCAGGCTCTGACATGGTTAACCTCTTTTCTCTCTGCCTGTCCATCCCAGGTGGAACTTGGAGCCTTTCTCTCGACTATCACTCTTTCAACCTGCTCTGTTCCCCCCGTGATGAAACCTATCCCCCTGATTCTTCAATGTCTATTTGGCTACCTTGGCACACAGAAGCACTGCTAGGGGTGGAGGGGGGGCTGACAGGGCTATAGCTCCTGGTCTTTTGGTTGTAGCCCCAGATAGAATCTCAGGAGCTACAACCAAAAGGCTAGCTAGCCCCGAGTCCCGACCATTCCTTACATTAGCGTAGACCTGGGTCTTTTCCAGACCTAGCAACACCCCTGTGCAGCATGTGTGATCCCCACTTTCATCTCTAATTTCCAGTGTTATGCGGATGACACGCAACTATCTTTCAGGCTACCCTCAACCATTTCCTCCTCCTCACTCATATCTGAATGTATGTCCGCTATCCAGTCATGGTGTGCTGAAAACAACCTCTGCCTCAACGCCAGTAAAACGGAGATCATTCTCATTGGGACTCCTGGTCCCACTTTCCCTCTTTCACTCTGGCCGGCCTCCATTGGCCCCACGCCCACCTCTAACTGCAAGGCCAAAAACCTTGGGGTCATCTTTGACTCCACTGTCTCCATCTCTTCTCACATTTCTGACAGCTCAAAAAAGTCTATCGACTTCACCTCTTCAGAGGCACTTTACCTTTTCTCACTTTCCCCCAGCGTCTCACTGTCTCCAGAGCCCTGGTTCTCTCTAGGCTGGACTACTGCAACAGCCTCTTCCTCAACCACCCTGTGTCTGCCCTGCACCCTCTACAACTCATCCAGAACAGAACCACGAGAGAGAACCTTGGCCTCAAGCCCAGGTACCACATCTCTCCAGCGCTGAAATCCCTCCACTGGCTCCCATTGGCTGCAAGGATCAAATTCAAGATCCTCTGCATTGTCCACAAGGCTTTCTGGGTCCTGGGACCTCCTTACCTGCAACGTTTCCTACCTAAATACTGTCCCTCTCGAGCCTTCCACTCATCGACCCTCAACCTCTGCGCGTGAGCCGGTTCTCCAAGCAGTAATTTGGAGGTAGATCCTTATCCTCAGCAGGCGCCTCCCTCTGGAATAGCCTCCCTGCCACCCTCTGTCTTGAGCCTGATCTTCTTAAATTCTGGAAACTCCTCAAGCCCTTCCTCTTCTCCTTCTCTCTCCCCCTACCCTGCTAACCTAGCTCTCTGCTCTCTCCATCGCTCCCTCCTCTTCCATATAGCTTTGCTGAATGGCGCCTGGTGCACCGCAGAGTCTCACAGGTCCCTGGCACCCCTGCTAGTCCTCCTTGCACTTGCCTCCGGGCCCTGCACCCCATCCCCCCTTCACTGCACTTCTGAATAAACCCAAGAGATCTTATCTCTCTGCACTTATCCCAGCCTCTACCGACTGGTTGCACTTGGACCCCCCTCCCTTGACCGTCTTGCACTTGCACGATATGCATCTCTGCCTGAAGATACTCTGTTTGTTCTCCCTTGTCTTCACCCCTTAATGTACACTTGATCAACCTGCCGAAAATCGCTGTCAGGCCTATGTGCTGTATCTCAACTGTTAAATGTATCTTTTTCACTTACTCTGCCTGTGCAGACCATTATCGTCTCAGAATTTCAAGGGCTCTCAGCGACTGTTGTTTTTTCCCCATGTTTCCATCCTCCCTGATCGCTTTGAAACACTGCCTGTGTATCGGTGCTTTATAAATAAACATTACCATACCATACATCAACTAGACATCAATAACCTAAAACCTCCCAAGCCAACTATATTTCTTACCAGATGGGATAACCCTGAAGCCTGGACACAAACTAGACAGTGAGTTACCGAATACCTGCCAAGACATTTATATCCCTTACCAGATGAGACAACCCTTAAGCCTGGACACCAATTAGACAGTCAGCACCTAAGACCTCCCAAGCAACCTATATCTCTTACCAGATGGGATGACCCGCAGGCCTGGACACCAACTATACGTCAGTAACCTAAATCCTTCCAAGGCACCTATATCTCTTACCAGATGGAATAACCCTGAAGCCTGGACACAACCTTTACGTCAGTAACATAAGACCTGCCAAGGCACCTATATCTCTTACCAGATGGGAGGACCCGTAAGCCTGGCCACCGTCTAGATGGTCAGTACCCTAAGACCTCCCAAGCCGCCTATATCTCTTACCAGATGGGATGACCCGTAAGCCTGGCCACCGTCTAGATGGTCAGTACGCTAAGACCTCCCAAGCCACCTACATCTCTTACCAGATGGGATGACCCAAAAGCCTGGCCACCGTCTAGTTTGTCAGTACCCTAATACCTCCCAAGCCACCTATATCTCTTACCAGATGGGATGACCCGTAAGCCTGGCCACCGTCTAGATGGTCAGTACCCTAAGACCTCCCAAGGCACCTATATCTCTTACCAGATGGGATGACCCGCAAGCCTGGCCACCATCTAGATGGTCAGTACCCTAAGACCTCCTAAGGCACCTATATCTCTTACCAGATGGGATGACTCGTAAGCCTGGCCACTGTCTACATGGTCAATACCCTAAAACCTCCCAAGCCACCTATATCTCTTACCAGATGGGATGACCCGTAAGCCTGGCCACCATCTAGTTGGTCAGTACCCTAAAACCTCCCAAGCCTCCTACATCTATTACCAGATGGGATGATCCGTAAGCCTGGCCACCATCTAGTTGGTCAGTACCCTAAAACCTCCCAAGCCACCTACATCTCTTACCGGATGGGATTACCCATAAGCCTGGCCACCGTCTAGCTGGTCAGTACCTTAAGAACTCCAAGCCTCCTATATCTCTTACCAGATAGGATGACCCGTAAGCCTGGCCACCATCTAGATGGTCAGTCCCTAAGACTTCCCAAGACACCTATATCACTTACCAGATGGGATGACCCATTAGCCTGGACACCGTCTAGATGTTCAGTACCCTAAGACCTCCCAAGGCACCTATATCTCTTACTGGATGGGATTACCTATACGCCTGGCCACCGGTTAGATGGTCAGTACCCTAAGAACTCCAAGTCTCCTATATCTAATACCAGATGGGATGACCCATAAGCCTGGCCACCGTCTAGATGGTCAGTACTCAGAGACCTCCCAAGGCACCTATATCTCTTACCAGATGGGATGACCCATAAGCCTGGCCAACGTCTAGATGGTCAGTAACCTAAGACCTCCCAAGGCACCTATATCTCTTACCAGATGGGATGACCCATAAGCCTGGACAGCAAATAGACGGTCAGTAACCTAAGACCTCCCAAGGCACCTATATCTCTTACCAGATGGGATGACCCATATGCCTGGCCACCGTCTAGATGGTCAGTACCCTAAGACCTCCCAAGCCACCTATATCGCTTACCAGAGCTCAGCCATGGGGTTACCTTCTTGCTGAAGGCTTCTCACCCCTGCCCCCTTATTGCCCCAAAAGACATCTCTGCTAACTGTTAGTCACTACCATCGCTGTGTGACTTCATTGAGCATCTCTGTATATCGGACTCTTAGCGCTTAGGAGCAGCTGTTTCATGGCTACCCATTATGGGGCATGTCAGATGTTTTCGGCTTCATCGGCCATTATCACTCACCAGCACAGTAAGTGGTGAAGGATCATGGTAGTTGTAGTCCAAACCATCTGGGGAGGCACATAATAAGAAACCTTCGGCTCAAATAAGTTTTCCATATCCCTTGCAGCGACTTCTTCTGCTGGTGATCTCTCTGCCAGTCCTGGTGTGGGCAAAGGATAGGCGAACCTGTACAATTAAAGGAATGGTTCAGGTCAAAATGTTTTATTGGCCCTACGGGTCGGCCATGTGTTTTTAAGCCTAAGTCGCTCGATTTTAGAAAAATTTCCTATGGACCTTACCCGAGTTTTCATCCATTAAACACACGCGAAAACAGGCAGTAGGGCGCCACCATTTTGTGATAATCCGATCACTTGCCTCATCGCCCTGGTTGACCTGCTTTTGCGGCACTAAATCATATCCCCCGCCCCTGAGCCTGTCATCAGCAGACGTGTACCGCCCATTTCACAACGCCAAAGCTTGTCTCGTGTCAACATTCGCTGCGCTTCAGCTAATGACGTGTCGCCATGGAAATGGCAGGATGCCTTTTTCCTCAATAACAGACCGTTTCACACAGCAGCAGATTTTCGATTCCATTCCTCTCTCTGTGTTACTTTGAGTATTCTGTGACTCGTTTCTGTGCTCTGGTCAGCTACCTCCGTTGCTTGTAGCCCGTGTGAACAGATACCAGTACCACCGCTATAAATTATTTTAGTTTGTTTAACACACAATGGCTACAATAATGTCCTACATGTACGAGCCCGAGTATACCGAGGAGGAACTACTGGAAAGGGAAACATGCGAAAACGATGGGTCTTCGGACGGCAGTTGGGAGGACGATTCAACAGCTGAAGAACCTGGACCTAGTCGCATGGACGGTGTTTCCACCTGGTGCACATGCAATCGGTGCGAGCTAATGCCAACCGAGGACGAGAACTGCTGCTGCTGTGAAAACTCGGGATGCGTGGCCTACATTTCGGAAGGCGAGGCCCGACCGCAATGCATCACCGAGCTGCCAGACTTCAGGGCAGCCTGCCTCACACGGTCCATGTTGAGGATAATGATGGTGCTTATGCACGAACTTCGCGCAACTGTTCGTCCTCATAATCCGAGTAACGAGTTAGTATACTCTGCTTGTCATGCCACTCCTATTTCATGGTCTTCTACTATATCCAAAATTCCATATACATATCATTGTAACGCATGAAAGTCGTTCAATAGTGTGCAGTGTCTAGATAGCATTTGTCCGAGCAGAATGCCATTAGTTACAAGAATTGTCATTGACAACAAATGTTTATTAAACTTATCTTGGTCATTTAAAAACAGTTTGTTTCATTCCTTTTCACAGGTGGTACAGGCTGGTGGCCTATCGTTCCTTTACATGGTGGCTTCAAGGGAGGCTTGGACACCGCGTTCGAAGAGTAACACCCGCCTGTGCCGTTCGTGCCATAAGAAAAACTTTCCCAAGTTACAGCGGTCAGTACAGGGGATTTTCTCTCGTTGTGCTGCAACCTGACCTGCACAATGTGTAAAGTCTTGTATTTTTGTGTCATCAAAATAAGATACAAAATAAAACACCACATATAATAATAACGGTTATTTAGATTTTGTAAATGAATCAAGTGTGTCTCCATTCAAGGATGGACGTCAGACATCTGTGCTCTGAATGGGTGAAGGTCAGGTCGCTGTGAAGCAGGGTGGTCACTATCTAAGATAACATAATATATTCTCAATAATGCATGCACTAAATAACACTTGTTCAAAGGCTTTCAGTCGGTTATGTCTCTATAAAAGTCACACATATATCTATACTATCAATTAACATTGGATTATACAGGCCGTAAGTTAAGGGTCTTGACCACTATAATACACTGTTTGAAGTGTGAGTCTGTGCTCAAAAGAATCTCCGGTATGTGGCATTTGTTATTGATAGGCAACGATATACTGCAGTAGGGGTCTAATGTTAGTTGGGGATCTGCTAGGTGGGCATCATGGCGTGGTCAGTGGTCTGGCACATGAAGAGAATACCTTGCAGGGACACAGGGTCAGAATGGTAGTAAGTTTCCACTGGCGAGGGTGCGTGGGCCAGGACACGTTTGTGGAGATGAACGAGCCATGTGCTTAGTTCAGGCTGGTTCACATGCAGGACAGTGATCTCAGAGGAAGAGTGATGTGTTACATTTATTAGCTGTTGCAAATACCTCTGGAGTTTTCCAGTCAGAGTGGGAACGAGGGTGGGGGCCATGTGCTCTGCGCAGTGAGGCCTGGTCACCAAGATGGAGTGGAAAGGGGGTACAAAAATGGATGCACCGTGTCCTCATCAATGGTCCCATCCACGCGAATGTCTACCAAAGTTAACATCACATAAGGGCAAGGGACGAACCCACTACTGGAGGCACTTGGTCCGAGTTTCTACTGAGAAGTAAAAGATGAGAGGGGCCTGATGGCCCCTCGCTCCCACACACTTGCCTGCACGCCCCAGGCCCCTCCATCCCACCCCCCTCTATCAAAGGCGGTTCGCATCCGGGGATGAGCGCTGGCATGGGGGGCTGTCACTGGCGCAAACGGCCAAGGTGCCAAACAGCATGTACACTTCAAAAGGTATCCCACGCCCAGGGGCCATCGCTCACATGGCCTCCTCAGACCCCGTGTCTCCAGGCAGGCCTCCCCTGAGGCAGGCCGCCCCCCAGCAATCCACATAAGTGTGTCTCCATTCAGCAGTCTTCCTGTGCCTTATCTGCACGCCCCAGGCCCATCCATCCCACCCCCTCTATCAAAGGCGGTTCGCACCCAGGGATGAGCGCTGGCATGGGGGACTGTCACGGGCGCAAATGACAAAGGTGCCAAACAGCATGTACACTTCAAAAGGTATCCCACGCCCAGGGGCCATCGCTCACAGGGCCTCCTCAGACCCCGTGTCTCCAGGCAGGCCTCCCGTGAGGCAGGCCGCCCCCCTGCAAACCACATAATACCATGACATACACACGTCATTCATTCACAAACACACCCCTGTTTCTAATACTTTATAAACCACTTGATATGTCTCATGAGAACATCTTTGTGCTTTGCAAGTCAACTCCTGAACCTTCTACCTGAGAAGCACTGAGATCTATGCTAATCTGCTCGTCGTCGTGCTATCTGTGACCGCTTTGAGCAAACTCGTCAGTGTGCTACCTCTGGCCATCTACCTGTTCTTCTGCAACATACTGCTCGGCCTGCTGAATCCAACTGTTTGTTGGCCAAGGTAAGGCCATGTATCCTAATCATATTTCGGTCATTTTTACATTTCTATCTATTTGCGATTACAGTACCCAAAAGTGCTATGGTCATTGGTCTCATTGCTATTGACTTGAGTTTCAATTGTTATGCTATCAATAGATCTATTTATTTTCACCTGTGTCAATTGTCATCGAATTGCATTCTTCAGGGGTCCAGTCTATAATGTAAGCATGTTTCCTTCTCGTGCAAGACAGAACATCCAAGGGACGAGTCACATGTTCAGAGTTTAGTCACATCATTAAAAAGAAGTCTGTAATTTATGCAAATACTAAGCCGCACATGATGAACTGGTATAGTGCCGGCGACCAAAACAACCCTTGCATTGAACATGGTATGGTTCATTTATTTTTTTATGACATTTTGTATTCATTTAGGTTTTATAATAATCTAGATATTTACTTTTCAGAATTTTCAACAATGCCTGCCTGTTCGATTAGCGGTTACCCTTCGAAGACCCATGCTAAATCTGAAGGCACTACAATGCATGTATTCCCTATAACTGTTGATCGAATAAGAGAATGGGTCAGACATTGCGGATATCCACCGGAAGAGCTTGAAAGTAGAGTCCAGCAAGTCTTTGAGGACAAGAGGGGTGATCGATACCGCATCTGCAGCCGGCACTTTTCCTCGAACATGTACGCCACATCTTGGGTAACAAAGAAGAATAAACGGCGAACAACACGAAAATTGCTCGCAAATGCTATTCCAACTCTATTCGTCCACATTCCGCCACTGGTGAGTCAAGTGTCCAGATTTAGCTTTAGGCCTTGCGGTAGTGTGTAGATAGCCGAATGGATTAATTGATATTTTAGGTGTTGTGTCCCTTGTAATACTTTCGATATTGATATGAGTGTATAGCTTTTTGAATAATGACATTTATCAATACATCTTTTTTCAATTTTATAACCCCCAAAGGAAATCTATTTATGGGCACAGGGAACTGTGCTATATTGCGCATTTTCAATAGCATTATTCTCAAGTATTCTGTCGGTTTACATGGCAATTTTTTAATATTTGCATTTCATTATCAAACAATAATTTACCTTTACAACTGCTTGACTATCCACTGAATCTGAAGCAAGAACATTCTACATCCGTGACGTGCCCGCAGTTATCAACCACTTCTACCGCTACAGACTTGTTTTATGCATGTCAAGTAGTAGTTTTTATGTATCGTGTGCTTATTTTACCAATTGTTTGGTTAGTGTTTTCCAATTGATATACACCTTAGTTGTCGTCCCCTGGTGTTTGTTTTCAGTTATAATTAGTGTTATCCATACTAATGCAAGTACTGTCTTTCAGGGAGATGCTGAAGCGTCCACCACATTGACAACAGCCCCAGATGTTCTTCAGCAGCACGAGGTATGGATACTGACAGCTCCATCGACCGTGATCATCAGGACTGGAACACTTGTCGTTTGATTGTTCTACACCATGTTTCATTCGTGGTTAGTCATTGATATGTACCTGTGCGGTCGACGCCAAGTGTGTTTTGTGTTTTCAATATTGTAATCCTTACTAATGCAAATACTATGTTTCAGGCAGTTGTTGAAGCGTCAACCCACGCACTTGATGCAGAGCCTGACATTCAAGTAATTCCAGGGGAAGTGGAAGCGGGACCATGCAGATAAGAATCGTAGCAACAGCTTTCGGAAGCGCGCACCACATTTACAACATCCATAGATATTCTTCAGCAGCACGAGGTATGGATACTGACAGCTCCATCGAGCGTGATCATATAACGTGATTCCATTTGCTATATGTTCTTCCCTATTAACGCAAGTACTGTGTTTCAGGGAGACGATGGAGCTTCCACTACAATCACACGATCCCATTTAGATGATGCAGATGTAAAGAAATCAGAGAAATAAGTTGATTAAATCTGATCATATTTATATATTCCTTGATTCTTTTAGACAATGCATCATTTGTGGTTCTCTCTTTATATGTACCTGTGCCGTCGACCCCAAGTGTGTGTTATGTTTACAATATTGAAAACCATACTAAGGCAAGTACTGTGTTTCAGGGAGTTGCTGATGCCTCCTCTCCAATACAATCATTCATGGCAGTCCATGCAGAGCCAGAGGTATGGATACTGACAGTTCCATGGAACTAGGTCATCAGAGCTCGAATACTTGTCGTTTGATTGTTCTACACAATGTTTAATTTGTGTTGAGCTATTGAGATGTACCGGTGTGTTCGTCCTCACATGTGTTTTATGTTATCAATATTGTGATACATAGTACTGAAAGTACTATGTTTCAGGGAGTCGATGGAGCCTCATTCCGTGCTGTCTATGCGGATACAGAAAATATAGTCGTTGCAGCGCAAGAGGAAGGGAAGAGATGAGGAAACGAATCGGAGCTACAGCGTGCAGATGTTGAAGGTCGAGTCAAGAAAGTTGCAAAGAAAAGAAACAAAAATAAGGTTAGTTACAATCAGTTCATAACTTTAGAATTTTTTTTGTGCTGGGGACTATTTTATGTTTTTTTCCAGTCAATTGTACTATACTTTATCTTGTGTTTAAACTGAACACCCCTTTTCCAATCTGTCCTCTACTTAACCGTGGATGTACGAACTATACATACACAGACAGTGAAGCGAATGAGAGATGTTGCTTGCCAGACCATTTACACTATGGAGGAACTATTAATTCAGACGCCGCGTGTTGAGACTAGAGATGCTCTTGTCCAATGGCCAGAACATGAATTGAATGTGTCCGGAGAATCCAGTAAAGTTGTAATGGACCATTGCTACAGTGCGACTGCACCACCACAAGAAGATGATACTGAATGTATTGAGGATGGCTCGAAAGTAGTCGCAGATCAATTCACACAATCTACACCCGCCAAAAAAATGCCACCCAAAAAGCTGTCGACAATGTTGTGTTCTCCCATCAATGTTGAAGTAACAGATGTTGAAATGACAGAGAATGAACCAGCAGCAGCATTCACCAACGCATCAGAACCTGATATCGGCGATATTCTTTCAATTCTGCTGATACGTCTGCAACGATGCAGTCCGAAACAAGTGTGATGCCGGATGACAGTCTAATGAAAGAGGGCAAAAACATAGTATTCGACAGTTGTTTGATGGATATTATAAGTATGCTGAACTGTGGGCATTCCGTCAGAGGGAAAGTATGTGGGAATCCATTGATTCATGTGGCTCGTCAAAAACAAGGCAGTAACGTCAAAATACATGCCGCCTGTAGATTAAATCATACGTTCTGATGGTCTGCACAACCGATGCTGGAGAAACTGCCATCAGGCAATCTACTGTGTGCAGCTGCATCACTTTTTAGTGGCTCCAGTTTTAGAAAGTTAGAGTCTTTCTTTCAGTTTCTAAAACGCAGTACTACAAATACCAACATGATTATCTGTTTCCGGCCATTAGTGATGCTTGGAAAATTGAACAATTGTCTCTAGCAAGTACATTCGAAGGGAAACGATTCAGGCTACCCGGCAATGGACAGTGCGACAGCCCTGGATTTTCTGCCAAGTACTGCACCTACCACTTTCAGGACATGGATAGTAAGAAAATGGTGAGTTTGGTGGTCGTGCAGGTAACACAATGTACATCCTCAGTGGCCATGGAGAAACTAGGATTTATAAAATCAGTGGAATATCTACAATCGAGGGGAATGCACATCGACCTCATAGCCACGGACAGACACGTTTCAATTGCCAAGACAATGAGAGAGCAGTTCCCACATATTAAACATCAATTTGACGTATGGCATCTTGCTAAATCAATCAATAAAATCTCTGCTGCAGGGAAAAAAAAAGGTTTGGAAAGTATTTCACAGTGGTCCCAGTCTATCAGCAACCATCTTTGGTGGAGCTCCAAAACTTTTGAAGGGGCAGTGGAAATACTACTTGAAAAATGGCAGTCACTGATGCACCACTGTACCAACTTTCACCACTGGTCAGAAAACCTACATTTCCACCAATGTGAACATGGCCCTTTGTCCCCAGAGGAGGCACGGAAGAAGAAGTGGTTGATTCCATCTTCACCGACACACAAAGCCATTGAGAAGATTGTTTTCGATAAAACTCTATCAAGAGATTTGAGGGGACTGACAGAATTCTGTCACACAGGAGGTTTGGAGGTGTTCCACAATATGTGCCTAAAGTACAGGCCAAAGCGCTTGCATTTCAGCATACAGGGCATGAAACATAGGACTCTACTTGCGGTCTTGGCCCATAACGAGAATCTCTGCCGTGAACAATCTAGGACTACGGGTAATGTAAGGATGCCTCGCTACACTAAGGTGTTTTCTAAAAGAAGTAAGCAATGGGTGATCAAACCAGTCTATGAGGAAATGGAGTTCGACTTTGTAAAAAGCCTTATTGTTGCTGTACTCGAGAAGCACAGATATGGAATTTTGAACGTTTCTGTGCAGAGCACTGATGCATTGCCACCAAACATTGCCACTGTGCCATGTCCACCCAAAGCAGAGCTGGTTGTGAAGTACAAATCCCGGTTTAAATAATTGTAATATGATTGTCTTTTTGTAAATAAATGTTATTGTACAGTGTACATACATTGTATGCTAACCCTAACCCCTCCCTTCACCATCCTGGGTGGCGAACAACCTGGGTGTCATCTTTGACTTCTCTCTCTATTCACCTCATATCGCTGACCTTGTCAATATGTGTATGTATATATTTTTGTTGCTCTAAGTTTCACAATCTCATGTAAATGCTGCGCACTGTTGACCGAGGGGAGGCTTGCGTATTGCAAATAATAAAACAAACAATAAATCTCACTTTCAACTCAACTCCTCGGGTACGTTATACTTTCCCTGACCTTCCCCCAAAAAGTCAATGTCTCCATAGTTATGGTTCTCTAGGGCTGCAAAGCTCACGGACAACGAGGACAAAATTGGGGGCCTCAGAACGCACCAAGCGAGCCGTTGCAGATGGGGGAGAAGCCAGTTCGCATTTAATATGCCAATTGCTGAATATTCTATGAACATTTAATGTTAAATAAATGTACTTTACCAAATCTACCGTGTTGCTGTTTGATTTGAAAGTACAGTTTCATATTCCGAATTGTGGCGCGCTGTGTTGTGAGTTGATCTGTGTTGGTTTCCGGGTTCTGTGTGAAGTCGCGTAGAAGACGATTGCCTACGCAGCACAGTGATGTCACGGAGAGAGGCGGGGAAAATGAATGTTTTGATAATGTCAGGGGCAGGGGATATGAATTAGTGCCGCAAAAGCAGGTCAGCCAGGGTGATGCAGCAAGTGATAGGATTATCAAAAAATGGCAGCGCCCTACTGCCTGTTTTCGCGTTTGTTTAATGGACGAAAACTCGGGTAAGGTCCATAGGAAATTTTTCTAAAATCGAGCGACTTAGGCTTAAAAACACATGGCCGACCCATAGGGCCAATAAAAAAATGTGACTGAACCATTCCTTTAACACTGCTAAACAATCTGAGTCTACTTTAGGCAACGGGTAGCTTCTCTGCAGCGCATAGAAACCGGCTTATCTCTGTGTTCACCACTCTATGTTGGCTGCCCAGCATCTTTCTCTGAACATTAGCACCCAGCGTGGGCTCTGCCTGCCACCAACTTTATTAAAGAGATCCCTTTCTGTGCTATATGGCCAGGACCAAACTCGCGGCTCAGTCGATCTAGCTGACCTTTGACCTCCTGACCTTAGGCTGTCGTCTTAACATGTACTTTTATGCTATTCTGCAAAGTGATCAAATGCAAAGAAATAGTTTCAAGGCGTGCATTAGCTGGTCACGTGGGGTTGGGGAAAGGAGACAGTATGCATTAATGGCCTGCTATTTAGGGTAGGTACAATAGTTAACATTTACAGCTAGTGAGGAACACCTTACAGTGTTGAAAGGGGAGGGGATTGGTGGGATGGGAGCGGTCTGCAAATTAAATGGGTATCCAGTGATGTTACCGAAAACCTTTTACTCGAGGATTTTTTTTCACTGAAAGAAAATTACCAAAAAATACTGATTTAAAAAAATAGTATATATATATATATATATATATATATATATATATATATATATATATATATATGGTGGGGGGTGTTTGTTAAAAACATGGGGAAACGTGGGGCTTGCGGAGGTGAACCCCCACAAATAAAAATACATTTTAAAAAATCGGTATTTTTAGGTCCATTTTTTCGGTGAAAAATGCCTCGAGTAAAACGTTTTCGCTAAAAGCACATAGAACCATTAAATGCACTTGCATTAATCTATATGATTGAGTCAGTCAAAAGGCATTCGTCCAGCCGGAGACGTATTTTTTGCATGGGTTCAAATCCTTCCAGGTGCGTCACAGACATTCTAAAAACAGGAGCCAGGAACTCATAGGTTGCAGTGAGTTGAAAATACCCTCAGACGTGTTCTTAAACATGCCGATGGTATTATTTGATCATCTTTAAAAGCCACTCCCTGCGGCCATATGGGATCCGGTACGGATCAGGTACGGATCACCCGAGTGGACATTTCACTGCATTTGACGCAGCCTTTTTTTTTTTTAAATTAGGGCAAGCCCACTACGGCCCTCCTTTAATGCCCCCACCTCTCCTCCACTCCCCCTAAAATCCATTCAAAAATATATCCTTGACCCACACACCCTTGAAAAATGCAGTGTAAAAATGCAGTAAAATGTTGGCCCAGGTGAGTTGGGCAGGTACCACCATGTTGGGCGGTTTACAAAGTCAAGTGCTACTTTATCTTCCGTTTTATTCCCAGGCTTGGAAACGCAACAGGCAGGGGAATTCCACCTGTCTAGAGTTACAATTGAATTCTTTATTTATTTATTTATTTATTTATTTATTAATTTGTTTAAATAGAAGTCATTTAATTTTAAACTTGGAAGTATTTGGGCTTTCAAAAAAATTGACTGACTCACATAATTTTAAGCATGGAATTTGATGAGTTCCTCTTTCAAAAATGTAACTCATTCTCTGGACTAAGGCCTTTCTCCTTCTATAATGTGAGTACCATTCAATTGTTTAATACAAGCATCATTATACCTCCATAAAAAAATACATGAAGAAGCCAACACAAAACGCTATAAAAATTCTTGCTGGTTGACATCTGTACCAAGTCACTAAGCATGGAATAGTCTTAACTCTGTGGATGTGCTTTGTTTTAAGTTGGATTTTAAGTATTTGTTTTATTTCTAT
The DNA here is from genome assembly GCF_040938575.1 of Ambystoma mexicanum. Lineage (NCBI taxonomy): Eukaryota > Metazoa > Chordata > Amphibia > Caudata > Ambystomatidae > Ambystoma > Ambystoma mexicanum. Next base: position 93,634,938 of record NC_090932.1, read on the forward strand.
TGCTTTCTATTTGAAATAACGTAATACACAAATAGAGAAATATTGTCAATGAATACATTTGTAAACATTACTAAGTGCCCGTTCCTTCGTGTTCCCTGTCTCTTGTCAGTTACTTGTGTACGTGAGTGATACGGCAACGATTGCGTGTGAGTGGACTAGTTTGCCCCTTCTGGAACCTTCCAGCTGATATTTGTCTACAAGGTTTTAATTGAAGTCTTGCATTAGAATGAGTACGTCACGGAAGCTGGTGTGTTTTGGAACATCTTTGCTTTCCTACCCTTTTCTTACGACTGTTAACAAACCACATCCGGCTCAAATGTCTGTTTGCACAACATTTATATTGTGGATTTTGTTCCAGGTAGGTAGGATTTACGTGCGACCTTCCAGATTTGAGTGTTCCTTTACCTTTAAATAATCTTTTTTTAATTAGTCTTTAGGACAGAGATTAGTCTGTTATGTGGCAGTCTTGTGGATCTGAAAAACGGTGAAGACTTGAACTGACAATGAGTTTGAGGCGCAGGCAATCCTATACTTTCTTTGCACTCCGCACACTCGGCGGCCATTTTGCATCAGTGTGGCGAGTGGACTGGTGAAGGGGGACTACATTCTTTTTTAGTGCGTTTAGTTTAGGGTGGCAAACCATCCTGTATTTTGTGGCACTGTCCCAAATGTGCCGTTTTTTTTACTTGCGCATCGGCGCACACCTGGTCAGGTATGCAAAAAAGTCCGGACTTTGCTTCTGACAGGATCAAAGGACCCGATACATGGGAATGGGTGCCTAGATCTGGCAAAGTCTGAGCACTGAGAAGGAGACTGCGTGGCCCACCGCGCATAAGAAAACCTGCACGCCACGCATATTCATGGAATTGTCCACGCAAAGTACCCCTATGCGCAAGTCGCGGCCCGAACGCCTATGACACGCCCACACGCAGAGCCATTCCAGCCATGAAACACAGACCGTTGCGCACTCCTTCAGCACGAAGCAATGCACCCTGGAAAAACTGCCTGCGAACCCCACCCACCAAACAGGCCAGCACCCCGTAGGGGGTGCATGGGGTCCCCGTAACTATTCCCAGCACCCCGTCAACATGCATACCATGTTTTGTAAAAATTGTCATTTTCAGGTACATATGCGTGCGAACCCCCTTAAACTGTTCCTGCACCCCGCTACACTCCTTACAAGCACCCCCAAGTGCGAACGGAAACCCGACTGCGTGCACGCACCCCTAATTCCAACATCCAAACTTACCTCTGCATGGAGATTCCTATTCGCAAGTATCTGTATTCCTGCCTTTGAGTGGCGGATAGATCAAGTGCATTGCGTGGCCATTTCCTTGACGAGAGGTTGCGCGGACCGATCCATGAATACGCTTGGTTATGCGCATTTGTGGGCAGCGATGAACTGTCTGCGGGCCATCCCTCGTAACACCCACATTTTCCCTTGTTCTTCCCCATTTTGCGTGTTGCGCCCCCTACTCTGCTCTATGCGCCGGCCCAGCCCACGCACTGCAAGGTGTCTCGCGCAACGCACTCGGCCACTCATGGAGACATGCCGACCCTGCACGAAGTCCCTGCGAAGTACAAAAAAGTCCCACGCAGACAATTCCATGAATCGACAAACTGAGTTTCGCGGGCAGTTTGGCGCGCAATGGTCCTATTTACTGCTCAAATAATTCCATGAATCAGGGCCAACCTCTTCCAAACTTTGCATACGATTTTTGAACCTGGTCACAGAAAAGAGGCTCTTCTCGGGCTCTGTGAAACACCTTAACACATTGCTCTGAGTCAACGGAGCATTATAATGGGAGTAGATAGACACTGATGGCTACAGACTCCTCAGAGAGGGGGCTATTGGCAGGGACTATGATCCCTACAGAAGTGCAAGTGGTAGGTGATGATAAATGGGTATGGTGCATAATGTTACATGGTGTGTGAGATAATGACTACAGTTTAAAAACCCAATGGAGATTTCTTTAGGCTCACATTACTTCGCATGATGTAACCATCCATGCAGGATGGGAAAAATAAGCTAAAGTCAGGCTCTTTTTGATCACCATTTCTCTGTGACAATGCATATAACGTAAGGTTAGTTCATTATCTGAGGTTCGTTTATCATGTAATGTGTGTCCTGGGCAAGGCATTGCTGTCTGCAAAGTAGTATTTCATCAAATGAAACCCAAACCGAAACCGTAACAAATATCTATATAACCTAAACCTGGGAAGATATGCGGTCAGGCAGAGGCGTTGCTAGGGAGGGGCTAAGAGGGCTATAGCCCCTGATCTTTTGGTTGTAGCCCCGGATAGAATCTCAGGAGCTACAACCAAAAGGCTAGCTAGCCCCCGGTCCCGACAGTTCCGACATCAGCTTAGCCCCGGGTCTTTTCCAGACCTAGCAGCACCCCTGCGGTCAGGCCTGGGAAGATATGCGGTCAGGCCTGGGAAGATATGCGGTCAGGCCTGGGAAGATATGCGGTCAGGCCTGGGAAGATATGCGGTGAGGCCTGGGAAGATATGCGGTGAGGCCTGGGAAGATATGCGGTCAGGCCTGGGAAGATATGCGGTCAGGCCTGGGAAGATATGCGGTGAGGCCTGGGAAGATATGCGGTCAGGCCTGGGAAGATATGCGGTCAGGCCTGGGAAGATATGCGGTCAGGTGCGGAAGCCAGCGACTGGTTTCACGACGTATAGTGTGTGTGATCCTGGACAAATCATGTCATGTCACAGTGCTTTATCAGGAGCCCCTGTAAGTGATTTAGTACACCGCTTGCGGTATTATGCATGCTATTATAAACAAAAGGCCCCACTCGTAGTTTACTTGTCTTTAGAGTCGCTCCGTATATTATAACAGCAACAATTCATGTATTTCACACCAGAATGTTGTCTCTCGGCTGTCTCATGGCAATGTCTTGCAATGTCACTTCCCGTGGTGCCTCCGAGTATCAAAGTTTGATGACTCCCCTTAAAATGCCCTTTTTTTTGCAACATCACTTCTATTGGTGTCAACACTTGTGCAATTTAGGAGTTGTGCATGTCTTTTATCTCTCCGGACCGGTGCAGAACTCTCGCAGGGACGTCATTTGGAGGTCGCAGTTGCGACCGCTCCTGTCTCCCTTGATACCCTTGATACCCACCAGCTGTGTGTCCCTCCTCACACGTAATCTCCCTCCAAGAAAAATGTTTCAGCTTCTGAGTGGCACTTAAACATCACAAAAAAGGTGCTGTTTGCTCTGCATGGGAGCAGATTGCTAATAATTCTGTGATATCGATTGCTTGCCGTTACCTTTCTGGAAGAGCAGTCGTGAAGGGGCGTTCCCTCATTTGCCTTTGATTGTAGCCATGGAAACGGTGGAATCTGACGTACCATTGTATATCTTTTGGATCATTAAAGTATGTGTCTAAGCAATCTAGCCCAGAGGGGGCGCTATGCTCAAACATCACCCGTGAATTGGCTGACATGCGGAGCACACTCACTAGGCGCTATTAGGAAAAGAGGGACCTTCTGTGGGAGAGAGAGGATGCACGGACTGTACTCACTCCTTTTGTAGGCTCTACCCGCTTTCCCCCATCCAAAGGGTACTGTTGCCTCTGCGCTGAAGAGTGCAAGCTCTGCGTCTCTCTATCCAAGCTCCCTTTCCTTTACTAATGAAGCGCAAGTCCAAGTGCCACGCGTGGCAGAGTGCCTGCGTGCCTAGCCAGGAGCAGATGGAGTTTAGTTAATCCAGTGCAAATGTAATTGTCCTGTGTTCTAGTTTGCATCATAAATGGCAGACGTTCATCCTGGACCATTGCCTAAATAGCATCTTTAGTCACTGATCCCCTGGAACCCCTCTGCACTGCGGGACTGTCTCTGTATCCCTACAGCCCCCCCCCCTTCCCCAGCACTTGTTCTGCACTTACCTTGCACTTGCCACTAGCTGGCCCTTTTTTATTTATTACTTACGCCACTTACCTTTACTGCACTTCCCCCCCTCCCCTTCCCCTTGCACTTTCCCCCCTCCCCCACCCCTGCACTTGCGCGATCTGAATGACACCTGGCCTAGTAGGATCGTTTGTTTTGTCTCCCCTTGTTCCTCCCCTCCCTGCCTCGTCGCGCCTTGAAACACCTGTGTATAGGCGCGTTACAAATACCATATCATATCATATCATACCTGTGCTTGTGAAGAATGAGGAGGTCATAGGATAAAGATGCCAGGGCAATGCTGCTTGCAATTCATGCAAATCCTTAATAGTGATTCCTCAGGTTTGCGCAGGGATTCTTTCAAAATCACAAAACCTCCATGCTTCATTTTTGTACATGCCACTTAAGAGAGGATTAGCTGGCAAATAGTATCTGGTCTTTCCGTTGAAAGGGTTTCCATCGAAACCCTTTCCAACGAAAAGTTTGCATCAAATTTCTTTGCATCGAATGCATATATGGATGGGGTAAAGGGTTATTTTTCTTTGGGGTGGGATTCTAATGGTAAAAAACGGGGGGTTGGGGCGGCCCCACCCAAGGAAAATGCATAAAAATGCAATAAAAATGCATTTGATACAGAACAATTCAATGGAAAAGATTAGTTTGAAAGGGTTTCGATGGAAACCCTTTCCATGGAAAGAGTATAACCCTGGCAAATGCATACCAGAAGAAACGATCAGCCATCAACGCTGCTGAATGGGTGGCTCTTAGTGCCAGAATTACAGCCGTGTGGGCCCCATGCAAATATGATCACCCCCCCCCCCCCCTATCGACGGCACAAAATTTCAAATTGTCACGCAGTAATTGGGGGGAAAGCACCCAGAAATCTGGGGGTGGGGGTTAGTAGGGTACTTGGGTGGGCATCCCTGAGACCCATGTCAGTGTGTGGGTCTCCAGAGACCTGGTTTAACTCTGAGTAGAGGACCGCATGCAGATTGTGGAGAATGCAATTGGCCTCGCCCTGCCCCACCCTTGCTACCCCTGGCCAAACAAAATAAGAACATGACGATGCTCTGCAGTCAGCACAGGGATGCCAAGGTCAAGAACTGATATTGCTGGAGGTTGGGGATTTCTCTCATAGTGACCCCAAAGACCCCGCCAGCCGACACCTCACAGAATCACCTCCTAAACTGCATTTATAGCTTTTTATTTTGTTTAGTACTGAGTTACTCAGCTCAAGACCTTATAACCCCATGTACATTTCAGTGGAGCAGCTAAACTGGCAGTATAAAAAAGAGATCTTAGTTTTAATCCTGGCTGACTCACTTGAATCAATGGTGTGATTTTGGACAAATGCTTTTTGAGTCGTGATTTCCTGAAAACCCTCCATGGTTGCCTTAACACTCTGCGTTTCTGAAGTGTGTAGCCAAAAGGGCTGCTGAAACTAAACGTGCACCATGACTAGTAGCAGGGAATGTATGCCGCACATTTCTTTATGAAAGGCACTCCTCTTTAAATAGCTTCCCTCCAACATAGTAAGGACAGCCTCCTTTGCTGCATCTGGCTCTCATTTTAGCCTTACTTGTAAACAAAACGAGTGTCTGTTATCTGCTGCTTCAAGCACACAGGAATTGGGCAACGTGTGCTCCTCAGTGCACTATGTGCACTATGCATTAGAGCATGCTGTCACCTTCTTGCTAATGCCACCTGAAAGAAGGGTCGACATACATGCTACATTCCAATCGGGAGATGTCAGTCCAGTCATGTGTTTTTATGTGCATTCTTTGACTGATAGTCTTGGATTTTTCCATTCTAAACACAGGGCTACAATTCCCAGAATGCAATGTCAAGACAAAAACGGGGCTATACTGCTATCTTCCAAATGGAATGGAGCATATTTTCATGGATGCACAGAGGTACACAATACCACTGGGCAGAAATACACATTGGTGCACGCAGTGAGACGTGCCCCTTGCAATTTCTGTATTCTATGCCTTCTGACCACGTCAGATTTCCTCTTTGCCCCTTTCCGAGATTAAGTAGCAGTCGCCTCTGCCGTTTTGTATGGCAAAATCATCAGAAAATTATTTTCTAGCACATGTAAGTGTTTCATTGGGGAAGTCTTTTAGCTTATAGCTAGAAAGACTGAGATTTCCTTGAACAACAGTAAGATTCCCTACAGACTGTTTGCTGTAGAATGATGTTAAACTGCAGAAGTGTGTGAGACAGCCTCTTTTTGTTGGAGACTCCCGGGAGTTGAGGGAGACTTGGTTGGCAGGTCTGCTGTCAGCAGGTGGTAAAGCCTGGCGACACTGGGAATCTTAAAGGGAATCAACTTCTGCATTCTCTTTGGGCAGAAGCTGAGTTTACAGGCTGTAAAAAGCTTTTTAAAACGTTTGTGTTCTGGGCTTATATCGATCTGAGTGTTTCTCACTATATTGGTTGTTCATACACTGTTTTCCGTTCCAGCAGCAACAGATTGTCACGGGCCGGGTGACAGTACTTTATTGCATTACAGTTGTTGGCGCTATACACAGTGATATTAATGCTACATATTGTGATCCATTCTTGTATGAAATGTATATCATATTACAGTGATATCATAACCATGTTTTTCTTAGTGAACTGGAACAATGCTATGTGATGCCACCTCCTGTTTTGTCGAGGGGTGAAAGGTTGTGTGCCATCACTTCCTGTGATGTCACTTGGGGGTGGGGGTCAAACAGCATCACTTCCTGTGATGTCATCAGAGGTCAAGGGTTGTATGATGACACTTCTGCTACCCCTGGCATTTTGGTGAAATGATGTCCCGGAACTCTAACAAGTCAGTGTCCTGCACAAGGGCAACCTGCCCTTAGGGGGCAACAGGAGCCTTCCTCCCATTTATTTTATGGGACCCTCTGGATCCTAATTCATAAATGTAAACTAAACAACCGTTGGTTTGTTTGCATTGCGTAATGCAAATTTAGTCTTTGCATTTGCAAACAATCTAAAAATGCATACATTCTTAGGAAATGCACAGACTGGTGCTTTTCCCTTTGTCTTACATAAGCAGCACATGGCGACATTAGGGCGACATCACCTGATGTCACAGCATTCATTTCCCTGGATGAGCTCAGAAAATCCAGCCCCTGCATGGAAACAAATGCCTCTTCACCCCTCCCTCGTTATGTCTGTCTCAGGTATACCATACTAAGAAAATATGTCCAGACTGGCTGTGGCATGGCATTTCTTTTACTGGGTTTCAAGGGTGAAGCCAACATCACACATGTTCTTACGTTGCCCTTGGTAATGGTCTACATTTGTGCAGACAGTTTGGACATATTTTCTTACTTTGGCTAATGCTACAATAAAATAATATGTGTGGACTGGTTTTGGCATGGCCTATTTACTAGGCATCAAGAGTAAAGCAAACATGCTGTGTTATTAGGTGGCTAGATTGGCCTACACTGATGGAATCTGTCTGGACGTGCTTTCTGACTATTACACAGCATTCTTATGGGCAAAGCCAACAGAATGGCACTGTCAGAGCCCAGGGCTCTCAGCCCAATCTACTCCTTCTTGATAGGTGTCTTCTGTCTCTCATCAACTTCCTCCCTTCTCCTGCCACTCCTCCGCCTGCCTCCCCTCCTGTCCCTTCTTCACCACTATCAGGTGTGCCACATCCCTGTAAGCCTCCTCGGAAGACCTTCAAAGGTGGCAACCAGCTTCACCTACCTACCCTCAATTCCCGCTCTGTTGTTAAACACTCCTCTGATATCTGTCTCCTTCTTGAAGACTTTGACCTTGATATATTCGCTCTCACTGGGATGTGGTTCACTGCAGCTCTGCACTGCTTTTGACACACTCCTCACTGAGGGCTACAAGATCCTCTCTAAGCCCAGGACTACCCAATTTGGAGGTGGAGTATCATTGATCTTCCCTGAATAGGTCCCTGCTACTATCATTCCCACTCAACCTACTCTTCCTTCAAATGCCTCATCTGCAGGCTTGGTGTCTCTCCAACCCTCTCGTTGACTCTTGCCACCATCTACAGGATCCCTGGTCCAGTCTCCCTCTTCCTCTCGGAGTAGTCTGACCTCACCTCTTCTCTTCCAGCGTCCACCTCCAAGCTTCTCCTCCTCAGAGACTTCAATATTCACCTTGGCTCTCCTTATTTGGCCACTTGTCACTTCCGCAGCCTCTGTGACTTTCTTTCCATCACCATTCATCCCTCTGGTCCGACGCACTCAGCCGGACATACCTTGGATGCTCTTATCTTAGATGACATCCCTATCTCCAACCCTCTCACTACACCTCTCTACTGGTCTGATCATGATCTCCTGTCCTCTCACCTAGATCTCTTAAAACCCCCAGCTAAGCCTCTGCCGCACTGCAAGTCTCCTTTTCCGTCATTCGACTGATGAAGCGAGTCTCAGTTGCTGCTTTTGCCACCACTTTTACTCCCCTTCCCACTCCTGCCACGACTCCCACACTGACTCTGCCCTTGCTAATCTTCACCTCTCTATCACCAATACCCTTGACACCCTTGCCCCTGTTTTCAGGATCTGCCTCCAAGCGCAACATGCAGTATGACTCTGACCTTGCCTCTCTGAAGTGCAAGTGCAGAGTTGCTGAGTGGAAGTGGTGGGCATCAGGCACATCCTCTTACAGACTGGCCTGCCGTCTGCTCCAAAGGTAATACAGACTCTCCATCCGTTCGAAGAAGAGGGCCCATATCCAAGCCTGCATCTCTGGGGCCATTAACAACACTGGCAAACTGTTTAATATCGGCCATTTCTCCACTTCTCCCTTGCCATCCCTGACTCTCTGTACTTCACTGGCCTCCCACTTATTAACCAAAACTCAGGAAATCCTGTCCTCACCCTCCTCTACCCCCTCATCCTCCCTCCCTAGCTCTCAGGCCTCCCTTGGAACCCCTCTCTCCTTCCCCCCTACTCTCCTCTTTCTCGCCCAGAGCACCAGATGAGTCCTCTCTATGAAAGTCTCCTCAAAACAGGTGCTCCCCTGCTCCTCCAGAACAATCAAGGACAACATTGCCTCCCTTGCGACAGCCCTGGCTGACTTCAGCAATCACTCCTTTGCCAATGTCTCTTCTCGCTACCCCTGAAGCACTCCCTTGTGAATCCTCTCCTCAAAAGGCCCCGAGTCGACCCTTCCTGCCCGGCTAACTACCACCCTATCTCCATTACCCGCTTCCTGGGTAGTCTCCTGGAGAAGCTGGTCATCTCCCAACTGATCTAACACCCTGAATCTCTTGGCTGTCTCCACAACCACCAGTCTAGCTTCAGAAAAGCCAGAGGCACGGAAACTGCTCTACTGAACACCTGTGATGACTTGCTCACAAATCTCTATTCAAACTCTCCATCCGTTCTTATCCTCCTGGATCTTTCCTCTGCCTTCGACATGGCCAATCGTGCCACCCTGACAAATTGGCTCTGTGACACCCTTGGTATCACAGGCTTGGCACTGGACTGGTTGAGCTCATTCCTCTCTGACTGACCTTCCCAGGTTCAACTGAGCCATTTTCTCTCCCCATCACACTCTCCACCTGGGCCTCCCTCAAGGCTCTATCCTCTCCCTGTGGCTCTTCAACATCTACCTTGCCCCTCTGGCCCACCTGATCTGTTCCTTCTCTCCTCATTTCCAGTGCTATGCAGACAACACACAGCTTTCCTTCAAGCTTCCCTCTACTAGCCCGCTATTCAGGCATGGTGTGCTGCCAATGATATCTGCCTTAATGCCAGAAAGTCTGAGATCCTACTCAATGGTGTAGTGGGCAATTGTTGGTTAGAAAGCAGGTGCCCCCCTGCATTCGCCAGAAAACATGAAATTATAAAATCAGAAAGAACACATTTGAAACTGCACTTTAAATCCCCCTGGAAATTCAGCTGGCACAAAGAATAGTTATTTGCTACACAAGTAGCGACAGACGAGGCATTAGCTCGCACAATTAGTGTGTCATTTTAAATAGAATAGACTAGGTGGCAGGAAAGCGTGTACCAAGATAGGGACTCAAAACACTAATAGTGCAGTATTTCTATAGGTAGGAGATGTTGCAGGGTACATATTTGTAGAACTGAGATGTTCCGGGCATGCACCAGGCTGGTAGGCAGCAAATAAATACAGAGCAAATGTGTGTTGCAGAAGTAACATAACGTGACAAAATGGCATTTTAAAAATTGCACTAGCAGAGAATTCAACCTTGCAACTTTAAGAAAAGTCTAGTTGAACACGTTTGAACAGATCAGGGAAAATGCTGTAGCCGGATTGATGGTGACTAGCCAAAGGAATGTCAATGCCAAGCCGTTGCAGGAAGTGCACATGGTGGAGTAAGATATTATTGTGTTCGGTCAGTTGTCAGATAAATTGTGGTAAAAGGACACAGCAAACCGTTTCAAGTTTATACTGTCCCAGGAAATCAGAAGAAGGTGACAGATTAATGTGAAGGAAAGTACAGCCTGCCGTATGAAGGAGTCAAATGAAAAGTTCTATAAAGAAATTTGCTGGACCCCGAGATGGGGAAACAGAACAGCGGAAATGCAATGCTCAATGATCAAACATATTGAACTTTGGGGTTGGGTCGAAAATTACACCCATCTCAGTAGCTTGAAAACATATCAGTATGTAACATACGTTCTTTACACGTTCAAAAGTCCCCAACCATACTTGAACCAGTGCCCATCTATGAGACTTTGTCGATTTATTCTCTTATTGAGATTGGCCCACCTTCCCGTCCTTACAGTGACGGGTATAATTGAAGAAACCTCTATACAGGACGGTCATTGCAGAATATGTGAAAATAAGGACGAATTGGAAACAGCGGAGCACCTCTTGACCAGATGTCCCGCTATGCAAAGTACATACCGATTACATTACGGAAAATTTGTACATAATCTGGAAAGTAAAGGGGAGACAATATTTTGGTGTAACTGCATCAATACCACCAACATCAAAATGTATTTATCCCTATATAAAGTCTGGTTGAAGATCGAAAGTCTGTTGGGCATTAACATCTAAAAAATACTAGAGGAAGCCAATGAGCAGGAGCGATAGGTTTTCATAACTGTGACATCACAATGGTCCTTTTTTGTACTATATAAACTCCTGTTGTCTGTTCAAACGTTGGACAATTCTGGAGTGAGAGCTTGGCTTTTATCTTGATTTTTCCCCATAATATTGCAGTAAACTGGTTACCCTGCATTTGGCATACCACAAGCACTCTATGTTGTCTCTTTTTTGACAAATGCCGTTTAGAGGGCAATTTGGCCGTTTCATCAGACCCTCTTATCAATGGGACCCCAGGTCCTTCCTTCCCTCCTACCCTGCGGCTGACCTCTATGGGTCCCCTCCCCTCACCCTCTTGTGAGGCATACAACCTTTGTGTCATCTTTGACTCCTCTCTCTCCTCCTCATAATGTCTCCAGAACTCTATTCCTCTCTAGGCTGACTACTGCAACAGCCTCTTCCTCAATCTTCCTTCATCCTCCCTTCGCCCCCTTCAACTAATACAGAATAGTACTGTGAGATGTATCCTTGTCCCAAGCCCTGGGACTGCATCTCTCCAGCCTTAAAATCTCTTCACTGGCTCCCGGTTGCTGTAAGAATCAAGTTCAAGACCCTCTGCATCATCCACAAGGCTTTCTCAGGCCTGGGACCCCTCTACATCCAACTCTCTCTCCCTAAATACCTCCCTGCTAGAGCCCTTTGGACATCTATCTCCAACTCTCTTCAGATCAGACGGTTCTCTAAGCAGAGAGTAGGGGACCTCTCTCTCCTCCGCAGGACCTCCCTCTGGAATGGTCTCCCTGCCCCTCTCAGGTTTGAGCAGGATCTCCTTAAGTTCTAGCTGCCTGGTTCCCTCTGAGTTATACAGGGCACCAGACCCCCGCCACCCAGTCAACCCTCCTCCTCGCACTTATCAAGGGTCCCTCACCCCATGCAATCCCTGGCACTTGCCCTACTGACCTCCCCTTAGCACTCGCTTAGCCACTGTGGCCCCCTCCCTTACACTTGCACTCTCCCCTATTTAACCTGCACTTCCCCTCCCACCATAGCACTTCGCATTTTGCGCAGACCGGCATTCCCTGCCCTCTCGCACTTCTTGTTACTGCACTTGCGCAATCCGGATGTCACAAGGCTTAGTAGAGCCATTATTGTTATCTTTCTCCCTTGTCCTCTTTGCCCTTTTTGTCTTGTGGGGCCTTGAAACACCATTTGTTGTATACGCGCCTTACAAATGTCCAATAAAATTAAATGAAAATAAAAGTATGTATTCTTACGTGGGGAAACTGACATATATTGGCAAAGTGTATTTTCTTATGGTATCATTACTGGCATTATGCGCAAAGCAAACTTGAGTATGTTCTTCTATGTGAATACTGGCATATGTAAGTGCAGCCAGCATGAATGTGTATTGGCACAGCATCCCAAAAAAGTGCTAGAAAAAGCTCCTGTACATTTTTGGTGACTTGCATCTGTTAGATTTTTTTCATGCTTTATCCCACAAAACCAATTGCAAACTGTGGGTTTTCACCCAATTAGTCACAGAAAGTGTGCTCTAAAATTCCCCATTTCAACCCATCATTGTAAAGATGCTCTTGGGGGAGAACAGCTCCCTGAAGACCCCTTGTTTGGTTTAGGATGCATCAGTACACTTGGCCGCTTGGGCATATTTGTGTGAAACATTTATGCCTCACCAATTAAAAAAATACACCAGCCACCATTAGCCCTGCATGCATAATGCTGCTACAGTTTATTTTTTATTTTTTGTACAGTTTGTGTTTTAAAATATAATCTGCCATTAATGTTACTGTAACAGCAGGGCAAGCTGGGAAGGGTGTGATAAAGTTTTGTTATTTTTATTACCATACAACGATGCAGGTAATTCAAGCTGCTTGTGCGCTACATGGACCCGGACATCACCTGCCTGTTCCAAGCTTATTCATGCCACCTGCCGTTGCTGCTTATGACCTGCCCATGTGTTGACCCCAGTCAGGATGTTCCCCAATGTGACACTGTTAAGATGGATGCAGATAAATAATAGACCATTGAATTGGAGAAGTTGGATTAGCAGAGGTATCTTGAAAATTGGGGATATTTGGGGTGATGACGGAATGGTTCCTTTTGGTGGGCACGTAGATAAATTTGGATTACGAAATAGAGAGTTGAGGAGATACGATGATTTGTTGTGTTTGATGTCTGAAAGGATTCGGATGCTGGATGCTCTGCTATTGCGGGGGTCTGGGGTTCTTAATCTACTGACCTGTTGGTCTAGGAAAGTGTCAGATTATCTGTGTGCTATGCGGTTGGTCGTGCAGTATATCAATTCGTGGGACAAGCTGAGATTGTCATGGACGGATGAGTTGGGTAGAGAATTGACATTGGTTGAATGGGATAAGGTTTGGAGAGTAACGGTATGGGCAAAAACGGATTTGCAATTACGTTATATACATCAGAGGATTTTGGGTAAAATCTATTGGACCCCTGCTCGCATGTGTGATTTGGGTCTGGTTGATTGTGATAAATGTTGGGGTTGTGGGAAAGTGAGAGGTACGCTGATTCACATGTTGTGGAACTGTGAGAGGGTGAGGACATTTTGGAGTGATGTGGTTGATAGGATTGACCAGGTTTGGAATATTGCATTTCCTAAGAATCCATTGGCAATTGTTTTACAATTACCGTGTAGCACTTATAGAATTAATTGGGTAACATCGTGTTGGATAACTAAAGTTTTGTTGGTGGCTACAAAGCAGATTTTGAAGGTGTGGAAAACGAGGAAGAAGCCAATAGTTGAGGATTGGATTTTTGATGTGCAAGTTCTTCCTCATTATGAGAAGACTATGTTTTGTAAGTTGCACAAGGAAGGATGCTATGATCAACAATGGGGGAATTTCTCAGATGTTTATGGGTGGAATGTGCTTCATTTGAGAATTTTCGGATTGGTCTAGTTTACTATATATGTTGTGGGTTGTGGGTGTTTGTGTTTTGTTTTATGTTGTCGTTTGTGGTCATGTATGTATGGTCGTTGATTGTACTTCTTATTGGGGTGTTATATAGTTTGTGGTTCCTTTTTCCTTAATTGATATCTCTTACATGATGTTCTATGCAAATTTCACTATTGACCTAGTCATTGTTATTCTGTATTTACTTTGATTTTCTGTAATTGAAAATGAAAAAAAGTGAATAAAAAGAAAGATGGATTTCTGAACTCTGACCTGGTGGGCAGAGGTTCAGAAGGCCAGCCTAGTTGCTTGGAACAGGGTAACCTTCTGGACAACCCAGACCAATCAAGGTAGCATTGGTGGCAGTCAAGACAAGGTCTCAGGAGGGGTGAGGGTGACTGGAAGACCTTAATGAGCACACAGAGTAAAGGACACTTACAAATCACTCCCAGTCAGGCGTAGATATATTAAAAATACAAATACATTTATTTCAAGGCCTTTGAGTTTCAAACACACAACTCTAATCAAGGTTATACTTATTTAGACCAACACAATCCTATCTAAGTACATATATGCAAGACCAATGGGGTCTAAAGGGTTAATGCACAAAATGGGTCCACAACCTGAAGGGGAAGGAAACAAGCAGTGCAAATAGTCTTTAGCCCCTTCTGCATCCAACACACTCCTAACTAAGAGGCAGTCCGATCCCTAAGAAGAGGGGAGCCTAATGCTCAAAAGTACACGCAGTGCAAGTGCAGTGGGCAAAACGGGGTCTCTTCAGGGATCTGTAGCAACTCAGGGAGGTGGGTGAGGCAATGAAGAATAGGTTCCCGCTATTCGAGGAGGGTCTCCACTTGAGGGCAGAGTCAATTCCAAGAGTTGGGAATAGTTTGAGTTTGGTAGTTCGCACTAGCAGTGGAAAGGAGAGGGGCCCTCAGGGGCCACTCGTGCATAACAATTGATGGAGGCGCTAGGGGCCACTGGTTAGGGTTGTGATTACTCACAGACCACCGGTGCTCTCCAGACCAAACTTCGGCAGTCAAGTCCACTTTGGTTGCAGGTTCAAGTGCGGCAATTTGGCGGCTCAGCGGCTTTCAGCGACAAAGATACAGCGAAGATTCCCAAACAGGACAGTGGCGATTTTTCTGCTCCTGGTGGATGGATCAGGCCAGTTTCACTACAGCAGGCTTCAGGGGCAAGAGTGGCACAAATGCAGCGCACCTGCAAAGGTCGTCACCACGGCCGGGCGACACGGTAACTGCGGTTACTAGGCACTCGTCTCACTTCAGACCTGGGAATGCCAAGTGTATGAAATTCGGTGTGAGGGTGCCGTGAACACAGAGCTATCGAAGTACCAAGTTTCGGGGGCCTCCTCAAAACAGTGGCAGAGACAGAGCAAAGGTCGTGCGTAAGCTGGTCAGCCCACTGGATGGCCCAGGGACACTTCCGAGAAGGCTTATTTGCAGGTTTTGGTGAAGGTGTAGAGAATAGTTGGTCCCAATATTCCAAACAGTCGAAGCGTCTTCGCAGACCCTCTAGGACGACCAGATGCAGAGGGGTCCCAAGGGACGACAGCGGGCACAGGGTGCCAAACCTTCCAGCGGGTCACCAGCAGTTCTTCGACTGTGCTCCTTAGCTTCAGGATACTTGGAGCCTATCCTTCGTTCATTGAGAACTCCAGAGGTCGACATGGTATGGGTGTTTGGGGGCTTCTCTTATCCAGAATCTCCTTTGTGCCAAAACGAAGAGGACCCAATGGGAGATCTTGCCACATTCAGGCATACCATACGTGGACCAATCACAGACCAAGGTGGTCCAAGGCATTCACAGCACTCCAGACTCTCTGGCACCCAGGATGTGTATTGGGGACAGACATACCAGCCCACATCCTGGAGGCACACACACAAGGCATGCAGAAGCCAGCGAAAGCTTTGCATTTCATGGGAAAATGCATGACCAAATAAGGACTGAGCCGGGTCGGCTCGACCTGGGGAAAGCAAAGGGGCAAGATGGCCAAAGGACAGGACAAAGAACCTCGTGGCATGGCCATTTTGGAGCCAGGCCACCTATCTGTGCCAAATGCGGTAATCGCAGTTTACCTGGAAGGAAAAGGGTTACAATTATATGAAAAGATAAGCTGCCATCAGTAGTGACACATCTGCACATCTCCTAAAAAATCATTTGAGAGTATCTAGGGCCTTTGGAAATGACTAAGAGACCCAAGTGTACTGTACTGGAAGGTACCTTGTACACTTGTTACATGTTGCAGAAAAGTTGCAACATTGGAAAAGGACTAAGGGAAACAAAGTCTCCCAGTACTGACTGTTTTAAGGGTATGTCAGTATGTCAGTTTCCCCATTAAAAGTGAGCTAAAGCCCACAGCAGTGCAGCAGAAAGCTGGGCTCCCCTGAAGTCAGACTATGATGTTAAACAGCAGCAAAAAAATTGGGGTGTACACAACTGGAGGGAAAATTACACATAAATGGAACTCTTATCTACCAGACACCAAACCACCTACTTGGAAAGTAGTTTGAAGCCTGGTGTGATCCCAAGAACAAGACAGAAAGGTATTTGAAGAGGCCCTGTCCCCCTGCTTCATTCTAAAGGACCATAGGGACTTTTAACAAACCCTCGCCCCCTCTACCCTTTTCTTTAAGAACTTACATTTGAACATTGGTGCCAGTCTTGTGCCTGAACACCCCTGCTTATCTACCCAGAGTGCCCTTTTACAAAAGTCTGCATTCATTGTGTTTTTTCGTACAGGGGAGGGTTTTTTCCTACTATTTACTGATCAGTTGTTTGTTTTTTAATGTTTAATTTCAAGTCTATATTTGTATAGAACTTTGATTGGACATTTCTTTATTTTGGCACATTGCACTTAAAATTTTGGTTTGCCACTGTTGTGAGCTCACACCCCTGCTGAAGATATACCCTCCCTAAAGAGGCGAAGAAGGTATACCTTTCCAGATGTGCCTGTTTCACCTGTATGATTTGATCACTGCTAGTTTAGTACTAGTGTGGGGCTCAGTAGGCCGTTTAGTCACTGCTCATCCTTTTACCTCCCGCAGAGCGGTTTTCATTGCGTCACAGTTACCGAAAAAGCTGATGAGGGAAAAAGATGAACGCGAATGACGCCTTACGGAGCCACGCGCAATGCCGGCCGCTTCTGATGCACTAAAGAATCCTGCTAAACCCTTCTGTAAAGGTGCCCACCCTCGTTTAGTTGTGGGCAGCTCCATTTTACAGCTTTTTTGGGTACAGAGAGATGGCTGCATACCGCTCCTCTGACGATTCTGGTGGGAATGCCTTTAGGAATGAGTGACCAGTGCACGGTGTATGGGGGTAACCAGAAGTAGCATGCACCAACCCTATGGTGATACTTGAACCTCCCGTGATCTGTCTTATTTAACCTGACTAGTGATCTAATAAAACCAAGCCTGCCTTCAGCTTCTATTAGTCGTAGTCGCTGGGTATTTGTTGCGGGTCTGCTTTCTTATATAATAATAATTTGGTTTTTATATAGCACTCTAATCAAAGCGCTTTACATAGGACATGTTTACATCCATTATTATTATGACGCAATCTAAATTGGTACTCTGTTACATTGTTTTTTACAGCACAATAACTGCTAAACAATGCATTCCAGGCTCAAACGCACTGACCAGACTATGCGGATATGGGTTGTTTGACCTAAAAAACTGGACCTACTGCCCATTTGACCTAATTCTTTTGACCTACTTTTGTTTTACCTACTGCGGAGGGATACCCCACTATACACCATAATGCAGGGGAGACCCCCGCAATCCCCCAATTTCCCCCCCACCTCAACCTATTCCCTAACCCCACCCCATGACTATTTTTTTTATTAAAGTGTACCATTTGACCTACCAAATTAGGTCAAAAGGATGCGGCCAAATGGGAATAGATGAAATTGGCATTAGGTCAAATTGGACAATACTGACTATGCAACCAGCAAAAGCACAGTTATGATGGAATCCTGAAAGACGGATGTTCCAACTTCCAGCGCCAGGGTCGTTTCCAGTTGGCTAAAGGCTCTGCATCCCGTTCTTTGCTTCTAATGCTTCAGGAATTGGAGGAGTAAAGTGACGGAGGCCCATGAGGTCCAGAAAGAAGCACAGACACCATTAGAAACAGGGGATCCAGCTCACAAAGTACCCGCTGTATGAAAAGAGAGGAAAGTAAAGGACACTCCTTGGTTGGCTGGTGATCAATGTATGGAGGCCGGCATTGGCGAGTTCGGATCTTTGCCATTCAGCCATGGGTCCAACGGTGCAGGGAGGGGGGGTCAATAGATGCCTTCTGCGGCCATCGTTGATTGGATGTGGTGTGGGAAGGGAAGCAGTTAGAGGATGTTCAGTAAGACCACCAGGAAGTCAGAACCTGATGTACTCACATCTGCAATGTAGGGGCTGGCTGATGTTCTCTGAGTCCATGAGCACTGTGGGCAAAGGGAGGGCAAATGGTAATTGCCAGAAGCAGTTTGGAACTGGGCATAAAATTGGCCAGGGCACCAATGAAATAGAGGCAAATATAAATGCATTCCTTTTGTGAGAAACCAAGTGGGAGTTACAAATTCTGCATTTTAAAGGATATGTGTTCAGTAACACTGTTCAAAACTACTGCAGAGTGAAGTAACTCATCAAAGTGGCCCACTTAAACCAAAAGACTGGCCCATTTTAGCATGTTGCGCCTTCAATTATGGCATTGCCTTATTGCCCCACAGGCCAGTCAGTGCCTGTCCACAAGCCAACACTCAGAAGGGCTCAGAAGGGTGCCCGCGGGCATAGGTACCCGCATCCTGAATCCCTAATTAGATGTGCTCAGCTGTAGCCGGTTGTTTGCCCTGCAGACATGTACAGCCAAGATGCAGGCTGCGAAAACAGCTCTGGAGGCAGAAGAGGGGAAGAGTTAGTGGGACCAGCATCAGTGTAGCTGAAAAACCCTGCTATCCGTCACTGCTTATTACCATTCTCTGGCTTCAGGCATTCAATAAAGCCTCTTAAAAGCATGCACTGAGCTCAGTGAGTGGTGCAGTGAGTGGGTGAGCCAGTGAGTGGGTGAGCCAGTGAGTGAGCGAGGGAGCAGGTACACTGAAAGCTAAATCTCCCAGTGGGTTTGAAATAAGCAAGTCTGGCTGCACACAGGCCCGACACTAAATTCATTAACGTGATGCCACCCTGGGTGGGCCATACCTTGGCACAGAGCAATTAGCAACAGTGCTAAATGCACGTGCCAGACAACTGTGCCCAGAGGACACTGTCCCTTGGACATGGTCTTCGGCCATGCTCCCAACACATTGAATCTACCCGCCGGTTCCTCGTTCAATTTTGATACTTTTAAGTGTTATATTCCCCTCGATTCCCCTTTGCCCCACCCAATAGATTTACACCCTTGACCCCCACCCAGACGCCCCCACCCCTGCGTCCCCCCGGGCGGTGGTGCTTGCATTAGAGTACAGATAGGGAGACATGACATATGAGGAAGGACACAAAGCGTGTAGGTGTTGTTTGTTTCTTTGCCCACCCATTGACTGCCCAGGGCCATGTTAGGGATCTGTGGCCATTACCACCAGTCCCTGGCCCTCCCCTTTACTTTACTTTACTTTACTTTACTTTACTTTATTTACATAGCGCACAATGGACCCATAGGCATGATGGTGCGTAACATAACATACAATAATACACAGAACAGGTAACATAGAACATAAAGTATAGTAAAAGTACGACCTAAAAACCAATATAGACCCACTAGTTGAACAGAAAAGCAAGCCCATATTATGACCATAAACGAAAGAAGGCTAGCATGTAACTTGAGGAATTTCCACTAGAAAGACCCTTAGAGAATTAATTTACAGTTAGTGTCCCCTCTCGGGAAGTAGTAGCACTGACCGATATAGCGAGGGAGCAGCTAAGCCTGCACCCTACTATAACACAGTCACTGTTTGGCATGGAACACCAGTCGCTCAGCTCAATACGACGAATGACCTTAAGATCCGAAAGTCTAACAGAGCCTGGTCCTGTGCGTTGGCGCAGCCAGGCTAGGATTTCATTTCTTAACGTTTCTCTGGTCTCTTTAGCAGTAGTTTTCGGAATATTGGAGATAACAAAATTGCGATGGTCCATAATGAACGCATGTGTGCTGGGGTCCTTGATGCAAGGCATTTGGAGTTTATTTGATCGCACATTCCGCCTAACAGCTTGCTTAGGAGCATGATTGCTTTCGAAAGCTTGTGATTCCCAATTTTTGTCTTGATTATGGTCCGGCACTAGTGTTACCGTAGATATGTCCTCGGGTAGCTCCTTGTCTACAAGGCTGGAGTACTTGGTCTGTTCCTCAATACTCAACGGTATCGTGACTAATGCTTGCGGGGAGCCATTGGCGAAGTTAGTTTGAGAGGCTTGATCATGACTGGCTACTGGTAAATTAGTTTGGCAGCCATACTCCGCTTTTTTGGGGGGATTGTGTGACAGTGTGTGTTGCCATGCTGACTTTAGTGGACATATGACCGCTACAAACTAATTTAGGCTACCCATAAGGGCACAGGGGTTCTGTAAATTATGACACTGCTGAAGTTCTGTCAAAATACTTTCTTTTAGATGTTAAAACTGCATAGTGGAGGTGTCATCTGCTTGTATGGGTAAGTTCTCAGGTCCCTTTGCTAAGATTAGGTGTGAGGGTGTGTAGGGTCAGAGTCACTCCGGGCATATCTCTTAATCCCTCCTAATAAAGTCGTCACAGATGGTGAGAAAGCTGTCCCAGCAGGGTCTATCAGGCCCTTGCCGGATCAACGTTCTGTGGTGGATGGTGCAGTATTTTCGGAAATAGGGGGCAGACAGACCAGGTTCATGTTGAAATTCCTACTGGTAGAATGATATCCTTGCCCATGATGGAGGTAGCTCCATGCACCCTGTGTCTCCTTTGTGTACTTAAGGCTAGGACCTCGAAAACACAGTCCCTAATGCACAGTGGTGAGACGACTGGAGAGCCAAGGCCAGACCAAGAAGGAGTCTCCCTCGCCTCTGATATAGATTTGTTTACAGCCTTGTAACCAGGCAGACGGCTTAGAGAACCAAGCTTGCTTATGTCCTCCATGGAGATATACAGAGTGAATCCGCGGACTGACTAAATAAGAGCCGCACCTCACGGCTGTCAGCAGTTTAATTAGTGCGTGCAGCTAAACTGCGTGCAGGCGTTTAAGATGAAGAAAAAGATCCCGACGAGTTCTTACCCCGTAGGCTCTAAGCCACACAGTGAAAGACGCGGACAGAGTCTTCAAAAAGCATTTCCCCAATAGCCACCCCAGAGTCACCAGGCACAGTGTATACGCCCTCGTACCTGGATGACAATGGGAGAGAAAGGGTACTACTATTCCTTTGGGTCACAGTGTCCGGCATTCAGAACAGCTAACATGCTCCACTCTCGAGCACTCCAGCTCCAGCGCCCGTCGTGCTGGAGGGAGAAGTTAGAGAAAAGGACCCTGGGCCAAAACACATCATCACAGGAACTCTTTCCGTTCCCTTTACTTAAGCCTTACCATCAAACTTGGTACTCAAGTGCCTGCCAGTGTTTTCTCAAAGCAGTTCTCTGAGAGTTAATGACTTAATTGGAGTTTTAAACCTGCTACTGGTGTAATAAAAAGATGTCAACCAGGTGTGCCTTCAGCCACTCGATTTATAAGCCCTATATGTATCTTTCACTGTAATCCTGGTAACAACAAGCACTGGCAAAGCCAAGAGTTTTGGCTTGTGTATAAGTATTATGCATTTGCCAGCCACTGCTATTATATACCCAGGTACATCATCCTGGAGTGATCACTTTCTCCTTGCCTCCCATCTCTCCATCTCTACCCCTTAGGCCAAGCCAACTACAGCACTGCCACCTACCTTCTCGGTTATCCGACCCATGAAGCGTGTGTCAGTTGAGGCTTTCGCCACCACTTTCTCCCCCCTCCCCCCCGGCTCACTCACACCCTGACACAGCCGCCCTTTCCATGCTCCACTCTGCTATATCTGATACTCTTGATGTTCTTGCCCCTGTCATGAGGATCCGCTTGAAGCCCAAAGTCAAAGTGCAACTCTTGGTACGACTCAGACCTCGTCACCCTTAAATGCAACTGCAGGGTTGCTTAGATGAAATGGCGTGCTTCTGGTACATCCTCTGACACACTGGCCTGCGCCTGCTCCAAAGGCAATACTGGCTCTCTGTCCGCACCTAGAAGAGAGCCTTCATGTCCGCCCAGGAATGGAGTGATGGAGATTGGATGACAGTTAGCCAGGAAGAAGGGTCAGCAGGGGATTTCTTAAGAAGAGGGTGCACAAGGGAGTGCTTCTGGGGGGATGGGAAGACTCCAGTGGCGAAGGAGTGGTTGCAGAAATCATCCAGAGCAGGAGCCAGACTGTCAAGGTGGTCCTTGGCGGTTTTGGAGGAACAGGGGTAAACCTGTTTCGACAAGACTTTTATAGATTGAGCTTGTCTAGAAACATTGACTGAGGAGAACAGGGGAAAGGCAGAGAAGCAGGGAGGAGAGGTGGCTGAAGAAGGACCAGAGGAGGAGCAGGCAGTAGAAGGAGGAGAAGGACCGGAAGACAGAGAGAAGAGGATTTCCTGAGTTTTAGAGATGAAATGAGAAGCCAAGGCCATGTAGAGGGCCTGGGAGGGGACAAGAGAGGTAGAGACTGCAACAGAATGTGCCAGCTCCTTGCAGATTTTAAAGAGTTCGGCGGAGTTGTTAGATGTTCAAATGGGCGTGCAACCCAAACAATGTTTTAAATGTGTTTACAGGGGACGCACTGACTTTCGTGTAGTGGAGTGTGAAGGAGACACAGGGCACATACGAGCAGGCAGTCTGCACATTGTCAGTCTCGTAGTGTTGCACACGTAGTACAGCAGAGCACACAAGTTAACTCAGGTACCAGTTCCTGCTAGGGGGATTTGAAGAGGAGGATGAGGGTGTGTGCGAAGGAAGCAGGGTCGATCCTATCAAGGCAGGGCAGTATACAATTAGTGTGGAGCCCTCACCTGCGTGACGTCAGACTGTTCTCTAAGGTGATGGTAAAATCGATAAAAAAGTGATCTGACCAAGGGCACAAGGTTATGCTGGGTTTACTCAGCGTCATGTTGAGTGAAAACACCCAGTACAACATGTTCCCTTTGAAGTGAGTGGGTTTATCAATGTGTTGAGTAAAACCCAGCAAGAACATCAACCTTGAAAGTTCGAAGGCTACATGATCATTGGGATTATTCTTCCAAAGATTTAAGTCCCCCATTATAGTCCATTTAGCAGCGTCTTTAATTTGTGACAAGATGAGACTGTTCAATTGTGACACCAAGTCAAGCATAGAGGAAGGTGGACGATAGATCAACATAATGTTCATCGGGGTGGAAGCAACCATCCTCACTTTGAAGCATAATGTTTCACAGCCTAGAGGGCCAAGTATCTCTGATTTCCAAATGTCCAAAGTATTTCTTTTTAAATAATTGCCATCCCGCCACCCCCTTGATTCTCCCTGTTAACATATAATATCAAGTAGTCTTTGGGAGTGGCAAGTATGAGTGAGGCCCCGGCCGCCTCATGAAGCCAAGTTTCAGTCAAGGCGGAAATATCTATATCATGTTCCGCTATATAGTCTGATACTTAACTGTAACACGGACCAAACTAAAGGAGGCGATGTCGCCATCATCCACAAAACTTCAATTAACCTCCGCATCACCACCCCTTGCCTAATTTCCTCAGCAGAGCTACTCACAGCCAAGCTAGCCATTACCCCCAACCGGACCATCACACTCCACATCATATACAGACCACCTGGCCCACTATCATCGTTTTCTGAGGACTTCTCCCACATCCTCACTGACAACACTAAGTCTAAGTCTTAAATCATAGTAATAGGTGACTTCAATCTAGGCTACCTAGACCCCAACGATGCCTCTGCCCAGGACATCAACAACCTGCTACTTAACCTAGGCTTCACACAACAGATCACTCTGCCTACCCATTCCAAGGGCAGGACCCTCGATTGGATAGCTAACTTAAACTGTGACACAATTATCGAATCCATTCAACCATGCGCATGGACAATCAAACAATGCTGAAAACACTTGATCTTATCGCGCCCTCCAAACTAAGAAAACCCAAACCTCGGGCCCACCTCAACTCCTGGTTCACGCCACAGCTGAGAACCTCACGCAAGGAAAAAAGGACCCTTGAAGCACAATGGAAAAGCAATCCAATGGAAGCCAACAAAGCTAGTGTCGCCTTAGCTACTCTTAATTACAAAGAAGCCATACTCACGGCCAAAAAAGAGACGTACAATAAACGCATTGAACTTGCCCAATCTAACACCAAGGAGCTATTTAGAATCCTGAAAGAGCTAGAATCCCCTGCCACTCCCCCCGTTACTTGTTCCAAAGACAGCACCTGGTGTGCTAACATCCAAAAAGCCCTCCTTGGAAAAATTGTCACCCTCCATACCAAAATCAATGATAAAAAAATTAGTTTGTAGCCCAGCCCGCAACACAAACCACCCCAGGCTAACATCAACCCTAACACCGAATCATTGAAACTCTTCAGCTTCACACTTGTCTCCATCATTGAAGTAGAACACATTATCAATAACCTTAAACCTACCAATTGTCAGGGGGACCCCTGCCCCGCTACCATCATTAAGGAAGCCGGTCATAACTTATCGCCCTTCATCACCACACTCATTAACTCCTCCTTCAGCACTGGGATTGTCCCTGAAAACCTCAAGGAGGCCTGGGTCATCCCTCTCCTGAAAAAATGCACCCTGGACACCAACATACCCACTAACTACTGACCGATCACTACGGTCCCTTTCCTCTTAAAAATTCTTGATCGTGCTGCATACCTGCAGATCCAAGATTACCTAGAAAACAATAATCTTCTGGGTCTGAGGCAGTCTGGTTTCCGCCTTTGATACGGCACTGAAACTGCTCTACTTGACCTTAAAACCCAGATTGAAGACCTCAAAGATAAGGGCAAACTGACCGTCCTACTCCTCTTAGATCTCTCTGCGGCCTTCGATTTGGTTAATCACCAAATCCTACGCCGTCACCTAAAAACTGCCGCCCACTTCTCGAACAAAGTGACAGCCTGGATCACCTCATTCCTGGATAATAGATTGATGCAAGTCTTCTCCCCTACCGCCACCGCAGAACCTTCCCCAGTCACTTGCGGAGTGCCTCAAGGATCCTGTGTATCCCCCGACACTCTACAATGTATTTACAAAACCTCTATTTGACATTTTGGATCTTCTAGGTGTTACGTATACCAATTACGCTGATGACACCCAGATACTTGTCCTCATCACAGGTGACCACAAAACCGACTCACTCGCCATCAACGCCATTTATCAAGTTATCCAGACCTGGATGGCTCATCATCCTTGGCTCCCACCAAAGACTTAACAAACTTGACCCCTCGTTTAAAGCCTTCACCATTGATGGCAACACCATCAAAGTGGCAAAGGACACAAAAACACTTGGTGTCTACATCGACTCCACTCTCTCCCTATCCAAACAGACCAACGCAGTATCATCATCGGCTTCATACACTTGCAAGTTCATCACAGCTTGCCGCCCCTTCCTCTCACCAGCCAACTGTACCACACTAGCCAGGACCTTGGTCCTATCCAAAATTGAGTATTGCAATGCTCTCTATCTAGGGACTAACCAATTCAATATGAATAAACTTCAAATCACCCAAAATAGCGCCATCAGAGCGGCGCTCAATATTCCTAGGAACCTCCACATTTCTGACTCCAGATGAAGCCTTCGCTGGCTCTCAGTCTCCCAAAGAGTCTCCCTCAAAGCACTCGCTCTCACACACAAAAGCCTCGCCAATCAAGCCCCCAGCTACCTAGCCCGTAGATTCGCACTACACACCACTGCAAGACCTCTCAGAAGTGCCCAAACCAACTGTCTCTCTGTCCCACGCTTCAACTTTCAAAGATCTGGTGGACGCAGCTTCCCAGTCCTAGCAGCCAAGCTGTGGAACTCGCTACCTAATCCACTAAGAGCAGAAACTTTGTTGCCGGCTTTCAAGCGCAAAGCTTCAGCCTGGTTGTCTACCCAGGACTTGCTATGATTCCTAGCTCATAACGTCTAGGGTCTCTACAACTGCGCCACTGACTCACCTGCTCTTTCACATTATATATTTCCTGTATAAATGGCCTTTTATGTACATCTCACTCAACTGCCTTATTTTACCATGCCTGTAATTACATGTTGTATAATTTGTATATATGTACAATCTATACTAATGCTTTATTTTACCATGCCTGTAACTAAATAATGCGCCCAGTTGCCCTTGGGCCTGGTGCGCTATATAAATAAATAAAATACAAATACAAATACTTCCAGGGCATGTTTGACCACGGATCTAGTGTTCAAAAGCAGAACTGGAAGCGCACCATTTGCACCATGTGAACAAGGGAGGAAACAAAACATTATATTGGAGTGTTGCTGTTAATACAGGAACCTAATCAGACATAAACATAGGCAATGGCTGCAGCATGCACCATAGAAGTACAATATTTATAATCTTGTCATTTTGCATAGTAAAATAATTAATGCTACCTTATCAGAGTTTTGAGTAATGTTAAACATGTGATAACTAGCTAACAATTCAAGACTTACCACACACTTGTGCTAGTACAAATAATATATATGAAGAACCACAATGCATACATATCAGGGTACATCCATGGAAACTAAAGTAAGGAAAAAAGAAACAGCATCATCAGAAAGTGTTAATAACATTAAAGTTCATCTTCATGTATACAAATGAATTGTATGTTTTGAGGCCTGCTTATTGCTCCATGTATGTGCACCATGAGCTGAGACTAAACCCTATGGAAAGCAATTTAAAAACATACGAGGTTAACGTCTAGATATATAGCACCTTTTGAATTTGAATATTCAGACTGTCAGTGAACAAAACCACCTGGCCTAGATAAGTCAGTGAACAAAGAAAGAAAAGGGGCTCAGATATGTGATGTCATCAGTGATGTCATCAATGACATTTGTGATGTCATCTTTGATGTCCTCTATTAGCAGTACAGGTGGTGGTGCGAGTTATGGTTCCTTAGCTTACCATAACTGGAGAATTTTTGTGGTCGGTTTTACTTGTAACCATAACGTCCCTTTAACACAGTTTTTTCATTGAATTTCATAGGTTTTTATTAGTGCAACTTAACCAACTTAACAACTTAACTTAACTATTTTTTTCCAGTGATATATATGTGTGTGTAATGTGTGAATGATTGAGTGTGTGTGTTCAAGGTCTGAATGATTTAGCAGTAGGCTTCAGTACTTCTAGTCCTACTCTTCCTCATCCCAGTACTTGCCTATGCAGCACCTTGCCTAATGCGTAAGTACTAGGAAGAGGGACGTGGAGGGAATGCTAGGCTGAGGTTCTGATTTTGGGGGTTGGAGGAGGAGAGTGGGAGGGAGAGGGGACATGTGGGTTGTGTGGGCCTGGCAAATGCTTGGCTCCTCATCAGAGCCAAGCAGGAGAGCTGGGCGCACGGGTATCATACTTTTGGTGCGCCCAGCCCCTCCTTTTTGTTCCAGATCATGCACTCTGAGCCCCACTGCCAGGCAGCCTCTGGGGGGGTTGGAGTCTGTGATTAAGAAACAAAAGGAAGGGGCCTCGAACACCAAAGGTATAATACCAGTGTGCCCCAGCTCTGCTTTAATTTCTTACAGAGTGG
Organism: Ambystoma mexicanum; assembly: GCF_040938575.1. Taxonomy (NCBI): domain Eukaryota; kingdom Metazoa; phylum Chordata; class Amphibia; order Caudata; family Ambystomatidae; genus Ambystoma; species Ambystoma mexicanum. Next base: position 93,662,531 of record NC_090932.1, read on the forward strand.
ATCTAACAACCAGCAGGCAGTTCTTTCATTGACAGAGCCATGTGGTGAAAGGGCTGCCTGCAGGGATAGGTGAACCCCCTGCCCACAGGCAGCCCTTTGACTATGCAGATCCTTTAGTGAAAGGGCTGCCTGCAGGAGGTTAAATCCTATCACTAAGAAACAGAAGGAGAGCTGGAGCGCCCAGCCTCTCTTCTTTTTTCCTTAATGAGAGGAACTGTCCCCCAAGAGGCAGTCCATTTAACCAAACAGTTGTGCATGGTTAAAGGGCTGCATGCAGGTGTCTGCACTTCTAATAAGGAAAAAGGAGCAGGATTGCTCCTTTTTCCTCATCAGAAGCGCAACACCTGCAGGCAGCCCTTTAACCATGTGCAGCTCTTTGGCTAAATGGGCTACCTGTTGGGGGTCTGCGCATCTGGTTCTAGTCAGGGGAGGAGCCCCAGCAGGGTCCTGGCTGGGGAGTGCTTTTTGGAGACTTGTCGAGCTCGGTCCTGTCTAGCCCCAGACCACTTAAAGCCCTTTGGTGTGCTAAACCGAAATGGGCATCTATTATAAAACAGGCATGATGTATGTTATTAATAGCTAGACTGGCATTTTGGTACAGCCAGTCTAGCCTTTACTTACTGTGTCATGGCATATTTTTCTGGGCATGCATGATAAAGTAAGCATGCTAAGTGTTATTACGTGGTTAGATTGGCATTTTGGTGCAGCCAGTCTAGGTATGTCTTATTGTGGCATAGCATTTTCTACTGTGCATCATCAAAGATACAGCACACATAAGTGTATTACATGTCTGGCCTACACTGTGCAGCCAGCTTTTATATGTTTTCTTATTGTGGCATTGCATTTTGAATAGCAAAGCAGTAGGATAGCTCAGAGGGTTGAGCACTCGCTGCTGTGATCTGCAAGTTCACCATTGGTTTCAGTTTGTCTCCCCATGTGAGAGAGGGTATGCCCAGATGTGGGTCCCTTGCTCGCTGCGCCACACTGAGGAGGCCCAACAAGGCCGAAAAATGTCTGGGGTTGCTTGTGTTTCCATGCAGAGGGGACCTGGCCTAGCAGATCGGGCAGGGCTGCTCCCATTGGTGGCAGTACCTGACTAATTTGCATATGGCTGGACCACTTTTGCAATGGCACAGACAGGCTAAAATCGGTGGTGTGGAAGGTTGCCCAGAGCAATGCCAGTGGTTCAGATTAATTCAAAACCTTCCACCCATCACTTTTTTGGTTTTGAATCCCAGCAAGGCCAACTCAGCCTTGAATTCTTCCGAGGTTGATAAAGGAGTACCAACTTTGGTTTGTGAAAACAGAAACAAACTATCGAGGCTGAGTACCCCAAAACGAAATACACCGAACACGGGTTACAAAGGAACATACAAAGTACTTTATTGTCTACGGAATTCAATTACAAAAACAGTGCAAAGTCAGATAGCTATCGGCCCTCAGTACAACACAACGAACTCCAGCGTGGTTCAGTGTGTTCAGGTATCAGGTAATAATATCGCCATATATATGGTCGCCGTCAATAATATCGCCGGGAAAATGTTGTGGCGATATTATTTGGGTGACCATATATAAGGGGACAAGGGCAACAACAAAAAAATATGTTTTAAAAAAAAAAAAAAAGTTTGAGGGTTGCAGGGGTGTCCCCCGCATGTTCCATGCAATAATGTCGCCACAAAAAACGACAATTTTTCGGCAATATTTTTGCATGGCGAGATTTTTGTGGCGACATTATTACATGGAACCTGTGTTCAGTGAGAGACGCTGTACATTAGAATGCATTCGCTTTTTATACATTTTGTGGGCACTATGTCCAGCCCCACTTCGGGTTAATATTCCACTTTATACATCACCAATTCTAGGGTTTGTTGCCGAATCCCAAATTACTGCATCTAACTGGTTTGTTTTTATTACATGTAACAATAAGCGCATGCATTAACTGTGTATTCTGAAGTTTCGCATTGCAGGTCTTCTTAAACATTAATACAATGTAGTAAAACAGAGGTCTTTGTTCAATATGTAAATAGATTATCATAATATATACTCGTGGATTGGTTTCATTGCGCGAGTAGTCCTTTTACACATAGGTCAACGTAGGACGGGGTCTCAGTTCATGACCTCAACAAGTAGCCTGCAGGCAGATTACACATTAGCGATGTACAGAGGTCAAGACGGCCATGTTGTATTTTGCAATGACATCGTCCACAATTTTAGCTCACAGGGTGACTTTTCCACACAAATCCTAAAATGGCGGTTTGACCTAAAATGCCGACCTACATGGATTAAAGGTCAGGACCTTGCAACACAGATTTCTCTCGCAAGGGACTTTCGAGCAGCTTGGCGTAGGCCAATATTAAATATATTTTCCACAATAGGAGGCACAATATACTTTCTATTCCGACAAACCCTCCTTTTGGCCTATGTCAAGTGCTAAAAATTACTTTGGGTCTCCTTGCGAATAACTCCATGCATTAGTATCCATGTACCCTGAATCACTATCTGAAATATCTATTGCCATTAGGTCTTTTACTAATATTTCTTTTAACACATATTCTTTGGAAGTCTTATTTGAGGCATACACCTTATGTCCTATCTAATCTATTGCTTGTGCACAACATCCCCCTAGCATCGAACACATACAAGGCAGACACTGAATACAGCAACAAAGGAACAACAGAATTCCTAAAATAGTTAATAAGACCGAAAGTACCTTCCAACCCTAAGATCCCAAGAAGTCCCAGAACCAAGCACCAAGATCACAATTTCCCTCGGGAACATGCACTTCGGAACTAAGGACGTGCAGATTCTATATTGCCTTGAAGATAGTTGGGGAGGAATCTGGTACAAAAACACAGCAAGCAGACCTCACTAATTTGCATACTCCACCACGCTCAGATAAAATGACATCTAATGCCATACGATTTTGGAGTGCTACTAATCTTATTGCTTCCTGCTCTAATGTCATATTGTAGTGGTTCTCTGCAGTACTCTCGCTAGTCTCCTGATATCCTCTGAATTAGCTATCTGCCCCCAAAATGGCACAATTGATTTCCCTATATCTCCCAAGACTTGTGCTGGGGTGTCACCATTCTCGTCCCGTCATGGACAAGCTTTTGAAATTTCTATAGTACTTGCTATGAACACCCCAGGTAAAAGGATCCCTAAATAACAGGTTCCCTGCCAATCCCTGGGCAACCATGGAAACGCTACATTACCGCAAACAAAATAGAGAGGTTCGCCTACATACAAAGGTCTGTCTTCCCCAGTCAAATTTGCAACGTTGGCACAACCTTTAAAAACTCCCATTGACCGAGTGCCATTCCTCTGTATGCAGAAAGAAACTGAATCGGGGCTATGGTTAACAGTGTAAGAAGGAGGCATAGCATCCTTATTGCCTATCGGAGCCATTTTAAAGGAAATCAAAGATTGAAAGGGATGAGACAGTCTATCAGAAGGCCTAATAGAAGCAACATTCGGCTTACTCCTATTTGCGAAAAGGGAGCATCCCAGGGGAGTCAAAACACGCTTCTCAAAACTATTCAAATTGGTGCCATCAAAGTTCCCTGAGACGCTATCATTCCATCAGCCAAAGAACAGTGCTCTAAGAGAAGCATAGCAAGCAGTTGTCAACGGTAAAGGATGAATATACCAACCTAGCCCCTTATCCCCGTGTTGCGGTAAATGTGAACGGACCCAGCAATTGGACCTATTAAAAATGGCATGTGTAGCGTTCATGATAAGTAACAGAGTATTATTATGATACCTTTGTCTGTGCTGGGAATCTCTAGGGGACAAAGTATGCAAATTCACAAAAGGGGTATGGACAGTGGGTACATTTTTAGTCGGTAGCGAAAACTCTAAAAGATAAACTTCTTCTAAATACCAAAGGCCTACAACAGTGACTATTATAAAACCAAATATTATTACAAAAATACATCAATACGTTTTCGGGGGCCCAGGCATTTTGTCCATTGTCCCGGTTGGTCACCCCCTTATTTAAAAGTCCAATACGAGTGGCGGCGGCGGCAGCAGGCATTGCAGTCTTCAAACGGAAACCCCAATGTTCGTTGCTGGCGACCCCTTGGTCGCGTGATTTCTGTGTCCTTCCAAAACCCTAGCCAACAGAATCCCCTTTCTCAAATTTGGGCAAAAGCAAGCCCTCGATGACTCTTTTCCTTCCTTGAATGCACAGCCTAACCGTGCTGTATGTCTATCAGTTGCACAGCAGAACCGTGCCGTATGTCTATTTTCTCGGACGCAAGTGATATCTGGCTGTTCTTGGTACTGATTGATCCGGAAACAATGTGTCGTCACTTCCCGTTGGAAGCAACATATCAGGGACAGATGAAGAGGCTGAATTTGAAACAGCCGTTTCCGGGTGCAAAATCTGTGGAGAGTGTGGAAACAAAATGGCAGCTTTCCCAAGCCTCTCGGGCTTAGAGATATTCTCAGACACACTCTCAGTGCTGCTTACTGCTTTGGGATCATCAGTTGCAGTATCAGCGAGGGGTTCTGCTTCTTCTGAACCATGTGGCACAGGGTGAGGAAGTTTCTTGATGTGTGACGTGTGGATCCAATTCTTTCGGCCAGCTACCCGCACCGCTGTTTGGGTGACCAATAGGACCTGGAATGGCCCACGCCAGCGAGGCGCGAGGCAGGAGGTGCGCTCAAATGATTTAATGAGCACCCAGCTCCCCGGTCAAATGCCGTGGCCCAGGCCTTCGTAACGCACAGGTAAGGCCGCTCGTACCTGGTGGTAAATCAAATACAGGTTTTTAGTCAATTGACTACAATAATCTGAAAGTAGTAAATTTTCAATATTTCTCAAATTTTGACATTTTGGAATATTCCAGATATTGGCAGGTCTCCCCATTACCACCTCAAATGGAGCGAGCCCAGTCTTAGTTTGAGGAGTTGTACGCATAGCTAGTAACACGATCGGTAAGGCGTCGGCCATTTTAGTTTGGTGCCGGCACACGTCTTAGCGAGCTTGTTCTTGATGATACCGTTGTGTCTTTCTACTAGTCCGGCACTCTGAGGATGTCTGGCCGAATGGAACCGTTTGTCAATTCGTAACGCTGTACATACCTGTAGGATTACAGCGGCGACAAAGTGTGGACCATTGTCCGACCAGATAACTCTCGGCAACCCGAACCGGGGAAAGTACTCCTTTAACATGGTTTTCGCAGTGGTCATGGCTGTAGCATCTTTAACAGGGAAAGCCTCAACCCACTTACTAAAGGCACAAATGACTACCAATACATATTTTTAATTGTTGCATCGCTCCATTTCAATGAAATCAAAGTGAATTACTTCAAATGGGACAGAGGGTGGCCCAAAAGTTCCCCTCGGGGTTGCTGTCCCCTTTCCCACATTATGTTGTAAGCAAATCATACAATGCTGAGCAATTTTTGAAATTTTGTAGTTTACCCAAAATTTTTCTAACATTTTCAACATCTGTTGGGCACACACATGCGTAGGACCGTGTGCCATTACAACCATCATCATCACGTAAGCATCGGGAAGTAACCATTTTCCATCCACCGTGTCCACCCAACACCCATCATCATCAAGTTTTCCCAAGCCCTCAGCCCACCTCTTAGCTTCTTATACTGTGACATCGGCTTGGATATCCCGTACAGACCCAATGCCCTCATCCATCACATAAGCATTTTCAGTCTCCCTAGAAACATATATCTCCGTAAAGAGATCAGTGGCAGTTTGTCTAGCTATTTGATCAGCGAAAGCATTCCCTTTTCCAATGTTATCTACAATCTTTCGATGTGCTGCACATTTTACAACTGCTAACTGAGTAGGGAGCGCAAGTGCTGAGAGTAGTTGCACTATTAGGGTGCCATGTTGGATCTTGGTGCCATGCGAGGTTAGGAATCGTCTTTCCGACCAAAGTCTTCCAAAGTTGTGAACCACCCCAAAGGCATACTGACTATCAGTATATATATTTACTACAAGTCCTTACGAAAGTTCACAAGCTCGGGTTAATGCTATAATCTCTGCGGCCTGCGCAGAATAATGCGTAATTCTCTTAGTTTCCACAACCGTGCTCAAGGTAGTGATTGCATAAGCGGCTGTGGATGTACCATCCGGAAGTTTAAAGCAGGAGCTGTCACAAAACAGCTCTCCTTGCGGATTATCCAAAGGGGTATCTTTCAAGTCAATCCTGCCCTTTGTTTCTTGTTCGGTCGTATACAAACAATCATGTGAGTCTTCATCGCCGCAAGTAATATCTTGCGGGAAAGGTAGGAGTTCAGCCGGATTAAGAACACAAGACCTCTTAATTTGAATGTGAGGGGCAAACAAGATCAATTCATATCTCGTCAACCGTGCGGAAGTGAGGTGTTGCGTTTGAGTTCGGTTCAATAGAACATCTACAGAGTGAGGCACCATCAGGGTCAAATCATGGCCTAGGACCATTCCCTCACTCTGCTTTACAGATGCAGCAGCAGCAGCGACAGCGCGCAAACATCTTGGCAAAGCGCATGCTACAGGATCAAGGGCGGAGGAATAGTAACTGCACAGCCTATTCTTCCCTCCATGCTCTTGCGTTAATACAGCCAAAGCACATCCATCACATTCATGCACAAACAATACGAAGGCCTTTTCATAGTTTGGTGTTCCCAAAACTGGTACAGAGCTTAATGCAATCTTAAGCAAGTCAAACGATTGCTGGTGTTCCGAGGTCCATGGCAACGGTGAAGAAATGCCCTTCTCCGTCAAGGCCAGCATCGGTTTTATCACTAGTGAAAAATGTGGGATCCACAACCTACAGTAACAAGCCATACCTATCAAGGCCCTAACTTCCTTCTGCGTATTTGGGACAGACATGCCAGAAATGTCTTTTATTCTTTCAGGTGTCAATCTTCTTCCCTCCTTTGACAGGAGATAGCCTAAATAGGCGACCTCCTGACAACAATATTGAAATTTCTTAAGCGAAGCTTTGTGACCATGCTTAGCTAGATGAATAAATAGTAACACAGTGCCCTCCTTGCAGGCACTCTCAGAGTCAGCAGCCAGAAGCAAATCGTCAATTTACTGAAGCAAAGTACAAGTAGAGGGCAATTCAAGGGTATGAAGTTGTTCTTTCAAAGCCCTACTATAAATACTAGGACTCTCTGTGTACCCTTGAGGTGCATGAGTAAATGTAAACGAGCGTCCCCCTAAGGTGAACGCGAACAAATATCTACTATCTTTGTGTATAGGAATACTAAAGAACGCATTCTTTAGGTCCACAACACTAAAGTAAGTAGCTGTAGCTGGAATCATGGTTAGGATTGTCGTCACATCAGGCACAATTGGAAATTGCGGTGCCACAACTTTATTAATGGCACGTAAATCAATTATAAAACGGAATGGAATTACATTATCACCTTTCTTGTACACGGGTAAAATCGGACTATTACACAAACTTCCTGAAATTTCTTCAATCACACCGCGGTGCACAAAATCGGAAACAATACATTTCAAAGCTCGTCCGCCCACAACCGAAATCTTATACTGGGGAATGCGTGGCAGCTCAATTCCATGTTTCAAAACCATTTTAACAGGCTCAATCTGCAAAACACCGACATCATTGTCATCAACAGCCCACAAGTTCTCTGGTACATCAATGAATTCTGGAGGCAAAGGTTTAGTCAGAAATTGCGAGGCAGAGGATTGCTGTGGTGAAATCGTCAAGCGTACTCCATCGGAAGAACAATAAATCACTGCATTCAATTCTTTTAACTAATTCAACCCCAGCAAGTTTTCCCCGCAATCCGAGGTCAATAGAAAAGGACATTGGTCCGTAAAGGGACCCAAAGAAATAGGTACCGGCGTAGAGACCGGACAAACAACTGGTGTACCGGAAAACCCTACAGAAACATTGGTTTGCCCTGACAGTGGAATGTTTGGAACCCGCGAACGATCAATGGAACTTCTGTGCTCCAGTGTCTATCAAGAACTGATATTTCCTATTTCCCACCATCATTTCAACGTGGGGACCTTTCTGATTGACGGGAATAGGTGTAGGTTCCAAACCCTGTTTCGGGCAATCCTAACGAAACAGAATATTATCGAAAGGAAGCTCTTCAGATAAATATGCAGCGGAAGGATGATCAAATATGTTCCTAGTGTCCGCACTCGGAGTATGATTGTCCTGTGAAAAAGACTGTTGAGGGTCCTGTGTGAACTGACCTCTACCAGTGCCCCCTAAATCCGGGCGACCTCTGGATCGCCTACCCATAATTACCAAATGTATTATTCGACTTCTGTTGATGGACGGGGCATTGTGCTTGCCAATGACCCTCTCGCCGACAATAAGCACATTAATTAATGTTCACAGGACCCAAGGGCACATTCCCCTTTGGGACATACAGACCTCTAACCTGAGAGTTACCCCCTCTGGGGCCCCTAACAATTTGGTGCAATAGCACCTTTGTTTTTAAATCACCTTTCCGTTTTTCAATCCAATCTTTTTCATTATTGACACGATTCTCATAGTACTGAGCCATATGCAGTACTTCTGATTGCGATTTCGCCTGCCAAGCGCTCTCAGAGGACATAATCTGTGACTGGATGTCAGGCAGCAATCCACGTACAAATGTGTCCACAAATAATCTTTTCCCAGACTCTGTGCCTACGTCTTGTCCACTGAAATCTGAAAATACCTGTTCGAACCGATTAAAGAACTCGTTAGCACCCTCAGACTTTCCTTGGACACAGGCCGTAAGCTTGTCCCAAATAATTCTTTTTTCGGGAATTATGGTTTTTAATTTAGCAATAATTCTATCAGGCAGAGTTAATATCACCTGTTGTGGTCTTTCGCCAGCTGGCCTTTCCCCATCGAGCCTAGTTAAATTCGCCCATGTATCTCCAAACCCGGGTACATCGTCAATAGTTCTAACTTGTTTCCATAAATCTACGGGCAGGAGTACTGGAAACAATAAATCAATGTCACCTAAGGTGAACACTGAGGATTGCAAAACAGATTCCATCTATTTATAGAACCCTGTCAGATTTTTCCTAATGTCAGGAATAGACTGTCTAATGGTGTTCACTTCCTGTCGTGAAAACGGGACGTGAACAAACTGTGATACATAATGTGTGGGAATGTCCACAGCGACTATACCTTGAGCAGCATTGGCTGCAACCTCAACCATCGGGACAAACGTCGGAGGAACCTCTCTCATAGGCAACTCCGAACGCTTACTAAGCAACAGAGCCAAGTCGAGCGCTAAAGCAGTCGAAGAAGTGTCAGGCGAAAAAGCTCTCTTATAAATATTCAATAACTCTGTGGGACAACTAATATTCCTCTTTACACATTCATCCTGCAGGTACTCTACCATTACCTGTATCACTTTCCGCTGCATTTCCAACGTATATTGACTATATGTGTCATATACCTCAACTGGAGTTATCGATATGTCTGAAATCGCATCTTCCTTACAAATTCGCATTTCCTCCAATATCGGTTTACGACACGGAAGGAACGTTTCGTACATACTTTCCTCTTCCTCATCCTCATTCCGTATCCTTTCTATACTCAAATAACCTCTCGACATGCTCATTTACCTTCTCCACAGTGTCTCTGAAAAGTGCTAAATTTTTTAGATCCCTTAACCCTTGCAGAACGTCCGCATTATTTAATCTTCCCCACATTATACATAACTGAATCCCCAAACCTTCAATAAAAACATTTTTCTCAGGAAAAGTATCCGTATTAAAAAGTGTGGAAAAAACACTAGCTTGATCATCCTTCTCCATACAATGCTTATCCCATGCAATTAACTTGCGTTTCTTCTCCAGTGGTACAGTACTGCGAGTGACAACCTTCGAACCTGCACCATGATCAATTACAAGCAGCCCAAGACCACTTGGAAGAGGGGGAGCAGGCAAATTCGATGGAGGAGCTATAACTGGTCCGATAAAAAGAGGCGGAGGAGCAGGTGGAGGGACAAAGGTCAGGGGAGTAGGAACAACAGGTTGAGCAGGAAGAGCAGGAATAACAACAGGAAAAGGTACAGCTGCGGGAAGAGGAACATACGGAGGTGGCGCAGAGGCACCAGGCCTTCGTTCATTTAATATTTTCTCAAAAAACTCATCAGAATCATGAAGATCTTTGGAAGGATAGATTTTCTGAATACCAAGTGAGAAACCCCTTTCCATATTTTTAGCCGATTCAGACTGTTTATCCTGGTCATATAATAACGCTTTTTCGGCAATCGTTTTATGACGGCGCGCATGTTTCTCTCTACTCTTAAGCTGTTGTAACGCTTCTTTTTTCCAATTCTGTAAAATATGAAATGCTGCAGGTCTAGCCTTTTTCTTTAACAATACTGACTCCAAATATTCAATGCGAGGGATCTCAAAACTACCATTGATTGGCCACTGAAGTTCGGATGCATGTCTGGTGTGTCTGTGCCAAATATCATTAAATACTATACTTCCAATGCCATGCTTACAGTACATAGTACATACCGGCGACCCCTCCTGTGGTGCGGGACGGCTAAATTCCAAAGATTGTCTATCACTGCGGAATAATGCCCTAAAGCAGGTAGACAATTTCACAGGCATATCTCAAATTCTTGGCGTTACCTGGTCAATAATTGTGTCTGCAGATACAATGCGCCAAAATTCAAATTGCCAGGGTTAAATTAAGAGTCGGGTCACGACTCACCTGGCCAAACCTAAGGAGGACCGATCGATACTAATAATCTTACCTAACTAATCTTACCTCGTGTATGGTGATTTTGCAAATCTGCCCGCCTCGATAAGTGGACCCTCGTCAAGATGCCATCTCAGACCACTGGCTAGTCATCCAGGGATCGGATCGTGCAGCGCTGCTGAGGTGTCGCATATCATCCATGGGCCCCGTCCTTTTTGTCACACTGTCCGATCCCAGTCCGACAGCGTGTGTCAACCTTCAACAATCCGGCATCAATCTTGAGGGTCCCTATTCGGGAGCCAACTGTGAAAACAGAAACAAAATATCGAGGCTGAGTACCCCAAAAGGAAATACAACGAACACGGGTTACAAAGGAACATACAAAGTACTTTATTCTTCACTGAATTCAATTACAAAAACAGTGCAAAGTCAGATAGCTATCGGCCCTCAGTACAACACAATGAACTCCAGCGTGGTTCAGTGTGTTCAGTGAGAGACGCTGTATATTAGAATGCATTCGCTTTCTATACATTTTGTGGGCACTACGTCCAGCCCCACTTCGGGTTAATATTCCAATTACATCACCAATTCTAAGGTTTGTTGCCGAATCCCAAATAACCGCATCTAACTGGTTTGTTTTTATTACATGTAACAATAAGCGTATGCATTAACTGTGTATTCTAAAGTTTCGCATTGCAGGTCTTCTTAAACATTAATACAATGTAGTAAAACAGATGTTGTTTGTTCAATATGTAAATACATTATCATAATATATACTTGTGGATTGGTTTCATTGCGCGAGTAGTCCTTTTACACATAGGTCAATGTAGGACGAGGTCTCAGTTCATGACCTCAACAAGTAGCGTGCAGGCAGATTACACATTAGCGATGTACAGAGGTCAAGACGGCCATGTTGTATTTTGCAATGACATCGTCCACCATTTTAGCTCACAGGGTGACTTTTCCACACAAATCCTAAAATGGCGGTTTGACCTAAAATGGCAACCTACATGTATTAAAGGTCAGGACCTTGCAACACAAATTTCTCTCGCAAGTGACTTTCGAGCAGCTTGGCGTAGGCCAATATTAAATATATTTTCCACAATAGGAGGTACGATATACTTTCTATTCCGACAGGTTGGGATGATAATTGTATGTAAATATATGCTATCTATATCGCTTTGGCGAAAGCGCTATATAATTAGCAAATCAGTATAATTAATTAAAACATGAATGCTCCTGTAAGTGAATTGCAGCTATTGGATTATTGGCCACTGTATTGGTATGCTATTGTATTGTATTTATTGTATTGGTATTTTGGTAGTTACATTTTTTTACGTTTATGTACTTTTATTTATTGCGCCCGTAAGTCACTTCCGATGACGTCACTACAGTTAACACCTTAAGTGCCAGGCTATTATTGAAGTCTATGTAAAAAGGACAAGTATACTCCTCCTTGGCACTTGTTTGTTTGTTTTGTTTGTTTGTTTATTTATATAGCGCTCCAGACCCAGGAGTAAAAGGGCGCTTAAGGACAGGTTACAAAAGTACAAGATAGAATTTGCAGTTATATATTTTGTAGAGGTAATATACAATATATACAGTCAGAGGTAGTTAGAGCATACAATTAAACATTTGAGTGGTATGTACAGTATATACAGTTGTCGTGGTTTTAGTCCGACTTGGGATTGGTTTTATCCAGTAGCCAACCAATGACTAGTTTCCTGAACAGTTGGAAGGATTCGGTTGATTTGATATTTAAGGGCAGGGTATTTCAAAGTTGAGGGGCAAGGACCGTGAAGCTTGAGCCGCCGGCTCTTTTAGAGGTGAATCTAGGCACAGTGAGGCAAAGAGTGTTGGAGGATCTAGTGATTCTAGTGTTCGGCTTCAAAGTGAGTTTGTTAGTGAGATGGGGGGGCTAGGTGGTTTAAGGCTTTGTACGAAAGGCAAAGAATTTTTAGGTCAATTTTTTGTTATAATGGGGGAGATGTGCTCTGTCCTAGGAATGTTTAGTGCTGCTCGCAGCACATTGTTTTGGAGAACCTGAAGTTTATTGATTATACCTTGGTTGGCACCTAGGTAAAGGCTATTGCAATAGTCAAGCTTAGATTGTATGAGAGCCCTGGCCAGTGTGAGGCAGCTGTTAGTGGATAAAAAAAGGACTGCAGGCTCTAATTAGTTTCCCACTGTAGGCGGTAGTTGAGGCGGTCATGTTGACTTGTTTAGAGAGGTTGGTATTGGTGTCAAGATAGAAGCCTAGGGTTTTCACATGTTTAACGACGGGGATAGTGTTATCATCGATGAATATGTTGGTATAGTCAGGGCTGAGTTTCTGTAAGTTATTGGGTGATCCGACTAGGAGGAGCTCTGTCTTCTCATCATTCAGGCAGAGGCCGTGTGTGGCCATTGATGCCTGAATGATGGAGAAGATTTTGTTAATCCTAGTGACGTCGACATTGTAGTTGCCAGAGATGGTGAGGAGTATCTGGGTATCATCTGCGTAGTTGGTGTAGGTGACACCCAGATGGTCCAGTTTGTGAAAGAGAGGTTTTGTAAAAATGTTGTATGGGATGGGGGAAACACAAGATCCTTTTGGGACACCACAAGTAATGGGCATAGGGTCTGCTGCAGCCACAGGTGAAAAGACCCTCATGGTTCTGTTGGCTAAGAAGGATTGTATCCACATGACAGCTGAAGAGGAGAAATGGGCAGCAGATGAGAGGTGGTTGCAGAGTATTTTATGGTCGACCAGGTCGAAGGCTGCTGAGAGGTCTAGAAGGAGCAGGATGGCCGCTTTACCTTTGTCTTTGATGTCATCAATCTGACTTTTGAAGTCAACCAGGGCAGTTTCTGTTCCATGTATGGTTGAAAGCCAGATTGACGCAACCCTAACAATTGATTGGACTCTAAGTAATCCTGAATTTGCAAGTAGGCAACTCTATCAAGGATTTTTAGCAGGAAGGGGACAGTAGTGATAGGCCTGTAATTAGTGGGAATGGCTGGGTCTAGAGATTGTTTTTTTAGGAGAGGGAGAACCCATGACTGTTTCAAGTTGTTAGGTATAGAGTTGGTGGAGAAGGATAGGTTTACAAGTTTGGCGATGAAGGGGGATAGGTCTCTCGCTGCATCTTTGATGATCTGGGCAGGGCAGCTGTCCCCTTTGCAATTAGAAGGTTTGAGGGATGCTATAATCTTTTGGACTTCCAGTATATTGACCTTTTTGAATGTGAAGCCAGAGGGTAGGGGTGGATATGCTGGGGGTGTAGGAGTTACTATTGGAGAGTTGTAGTCGTTTGGCCTCAATTTTAGTTTGAAGGCCAATGATTTTGTTGGCAAGGGCATTTTGGATGCTAGTGCACCAAGGTTTGTCTTTCACACAGGTGTCCGTCGGTGGGTTGGGATTTTCTTATTCCTTCAGAATGGTGAAGAGTTCTTTGGCAGAGGATCCTGCCTTGTCTATTCTCACATTGTAAGCTTCCTTCTTAGTGCGGATTATCTCTTTTTTGTAAAGGGAGGAGATGGTCATGAGATTAGTTTTATTTTCAGCTGATGGGGTTGTTTTTGATATGGTTTCCATCTTGGCTTTCTTTTTTCTAAGAGTTTTGAGTTCAGGAGTGTACCAAGAGTTCAGATGCGCTCTAGGTTTACCTTTACGTAACTTTAGTGGGTGCCACAGCGTCAATGGCGTTAGTCATGGCGTCATTGTAGGTGCTGACTAGGAGGTTGAGGTCAGCAGTGGCTGGAAGCTAGTTTAGGAAGGGGAGAACCAGTGGTGTGAGGGTATCCGCTGTAGTGTTGTGCTTGTTTCTAGCTAGGCATGCTGGCGCGTGGGGTCACTGTTTGGGATTAGGGTTATTAATGCTGATGTCAAATGGTGTGAGGAAATGGTCCGTCCAAACAAGAGGTTGGGGGGCTTTGCAGGTGATGTTGTAATTATGGACTACGACCCAATCAATGGTTCTGCGTTTCTGATGGGTGGGTAATATGTTGACTTGAGTATAGTCATGCTCCGATAGGGCGCTAGCGAGGCAAGAGGCAGGAGTGTTGTTAGGGTCGTTGTACCCTAAATTAAAGTCTCCTAGAATGATATTTTGTGAAAGAGGCTTGGAGTTCTCGGCTATTAGAGAAGTAATGTCTTCCTCGAAGGTGCCTGTGGGACCTGGGGGTCTGTATATTAGTTGCAAGGTAATTTTAAGGGGTGGTTTGTATTTTGATGGTGAGATGGTCGCATGATTCTAATGGAAGGGAGGTGATAGATCTGAGGTCGAGTGAGGATTTGAAGATGAATGCTACACCTCCTCCGTGAGCATTAGGTCTATCCGCTCTAAGGATAGAATAATTGTTGGGAACAGCAAGGGTTAGATAGGGTCCTGCTGCCTCATGTAACCATGTTTCTCTGGTAGCAAGGAAGTTGAGATCTGCTGAGAGGATGATGTCAGCGATTTCAGTGGGATGAGCAACAAGGGATCTGACATTAAGTAGGGCTCCTTTTAGAGATGCAGTGTTAGTAGTGTTGGTGCTATTCTTATTGATATCCTTAGTCATGGGTATTGCAGGCGGCCTACTAAGTGTGGTGTGTAGTCTAGAGCCAAGTCTGTAATTGTGGGTAGAAAGGTCGGGGTTGGTTGTGGGCCGGTGTCCTGGTAGTTTGGGCTCGTTAGTGTTAGTATCAGTGTAGTCATTTTCAGTAGAGTTAGGAATGTTGGGTGGGGTGTTAACTGGTGTGGCGCTGACTTTAGCAGTGTGGTGTCTGTGGACAGTGTGGGGGAAAGGTGGTAGGGTGGGCAGGAAAGGTGTGGGACAGGGAATGGGGTGGTGTCTTGGGAAGCCGAGTTTGGCTAGTCCATTGCTAAATGATATGTAGCTGTTTCTGCTGCATGGTGTATTGTTGTTCAGGACACAAAAAGGGAACATGATGAGAATGAGCCAAGAGAGCATAATTGTGAGTACAAGGTAGTCTGGGCTGTTAAGCTAAGGAAGGTTAGGGGCAGTGTCATTAGGTGAGTGATGTCCCTTCCGCTACCTCAGGCATTTTGGTGGAATGACATTGCTGGCCGGAGGACTACATGATAAGAGCTCTTATCCTTGTCAGGACCAGTCCACAATGTCTTTGGTTGTTCTGAACCCTTTTTCCCTCGAATCACCGTAAAGAAGTGGAGTCGAAAGAACGCCTGGAGAAGGGGCACCTGGGTAATGGGGCAAGTAACGAATAAACACAGAGTTAAATAGGGAAAGGAAAATGGGCAAACAACAATCAAAACAGGAGGAGGAACCCCCAAATGAGTCGCCTGCCCATTATATGTTTAGGCAGTTCAACAGTTCGTCTTGTGATGTATTTGGACTCATGGCATTATTTGACTTGGCGAAACAGACGGATGCAATTCCCGATAGAGGGAACATTTAATAAGGACAAACTGGTTGCTGGAGAAGAGAGGGACTAAAATACCAGCAGTACAGTGGGGAAGGTTTGCCACGTGGCTGGTAGAGGCCACAGCTAGGAGCTGCGACAGAAAAGTTAGAGGACTGAGGGACACCAATGACCGGCTAAGGGGATAAATACCATTTTTGAGGGGTAGGAGAGGGATGGAAGGGGCTCAAATATGCCCCAGATGGTGGAGAAAGAACTGCTGATGGAGCCAGAAAAGGCAGAGGAGGATCAGGATTGTGAGATGCCAGAAGATATATTACATGTTTTCCCTAGTATGAGACAATGGGCAGGTGTGAGACCAGAGGAGGCACAACAGGAGTCAGTAGTGGAGGAGATGCCCCACCAGGTACTGAGGGCCACTGGGATGCCTGGGCTCAGCGGATTGGGTATTGCAGATGCCCAGGGGACTGCAATCATCGCACGACCCCTCAACGACGAGGGGAAGTACGATATACGGAAGGGATTCATACATTTTTCACGCTTCCCTCAGACAAGTACCATCTGGTCATGGGGATGTAGAACAGCAACATGCATTAGTTACTCTCCATGTGCCCTGGACACCTGGGGATGTTAGAACATTGGCTAAGGAATTCCCCAATATAGGAAAAGAGCCCCAACGATTTGTAGAGGAACTGCAAACAGTAATGCAGTGTTATAACCTGTCGTGGATACATGAACCGACTCATGAGAATAGTGATGCCACCCAAGGTAAGTTCAATCAGCACTCTGGTATTACAAAGCCGGAGGACATGGCACAGGAAGCTATAACAAACTTGTTTGTTGCAGGCTTACTTCTGAAGGTATACATACAGCTTAAGAATGTATGAATGGGCTGGCAGACCAAGCCGTTAGTGGAGCTGGTTGCGGTGTCAAATCATTGCGTTGCTTGCCAGGAGCAGAGGAAGTATGCGTTTGACAACAAACTAATGATGTTGCAGATGCAGAGTTTTCAATGACAGGTGCAGGGACAGCTCCATGGAATGGCACAATATTCTGGGAATATGGCCCATAGGGGTGGGTGGACCAAGAAGCAGAGGCAGAGGTCCGATGTGTCTGCAGACATATCAGACACAGCAGGAGGATATGGGGGACAAAGACAGCAACCAAGACAGGGGGGACAGTTTGATCAACAGCAGGCATGGGGAGCACAGTGTCAGCAGTTGCAAGGAATTGTAATAATCAGCTAACTCCCAGAGCTATGGCGCTGAACACTTTAACTTGCACTTATTTTTAATAAGAGGGCCATTGGAAAAATGAGTGCCCACTTAGTCCACTGAGTCAACAGCAAAAGGGCGGCACAATTCTAAAATATTTCCAAATGCCACAACAGGGAGGACAGGTCCAGAGAACGACCACTCCCGCCGGGCAGCTGCCCCAGTTCTTTTGCCCAAACACTAATTCCTTTGCCCCCGTAGACCCACAATGGCAGGGGGGACCCAAATGGATTCTGACAACCAGAAGGGGAAGGGACTCTGAAGCACTACTAATCGCTATTGACCAGTGGGGACCTTATGGTCAATGCCAGGTTCAAGGGCTACCAATACCATCAGCATCATTATAAGTATGCAAAACAAGGGGGGGTTCTGGGAGTCCCTTTGCTGGCCTGAACACGGCTCATTGACCTGTTCTTGGGTGGCTGGCCCCTGGGAGAGTCTCAAGCAAGTCTTTAGCTCACTGTCCCATTCACAGAGGAGAAATATCCCTGCAGAGCAGTCTTTGTCCTGCCCAGGGGCAGTCCAGCACTGAAATGCTAGGCAATTCTCCTCTGAACAAGAGTACCAACAGCAACCCCAGACACGTGTTTGGTCTGCCCGCGACCTCAACCGTGGCATAGCACAAAATGTGCCCCCCCCCCCTACTAAGCTCCTTAACAAAGCACAAGGCACGCCCAGCCCTGTGTGCTCAATGTATATGATGATTATGCCGCTGCAGGGACATGCCCTACTCCAGGTGAAAGATGTAAACATGTTTTTTAATCAAAGCTTAAATGTTTCACCTAGCATAGAAAGAAGGGGGTGGTGCCAGGTCCCCAAATATACCAGTCACCAGTGGTGGCTGGTGAGTTGTTTTATTGGAGGGTGTAAATATTTGCTGCAAGTATGCGATTGCGACCGTGAGTAGCTAGGGAGCGTGAACCAACAGACATGGGTTTAGGGGGTCGGAGGGGATTTTTCCCCCTCCCCTGAGAAAATATTTCTAATAATGGGTTAAAATGATACATTTTACAGCACACTTTCTGTGAAAAATGTAGTTGTCCCGAGAGGATAGCTCAGGGGCAACGTGCTCGCTGTGGAAGCAAGACGACAAGGAGCAATACAGGTTTGATCCCTGGGTCTGTGCTTAGAAACCTCTGGGTATTACGCGCTTTATAAATAAACAATTATAAAAGAAATAAATAAAAAATGTTGTAGGGTAACTCTTGAAAAAATACAATAGAGACAAGTCACGCAAAGTGCACAGGTGCATTTCCCAATGCATTTTCTTGGCTTTTACAGCAATATATGCCAGTATAAAAAACATTTTCATGATGGCTTTGGCCATACATTTTCATGCTGGCTCCACCGGCATGTGCCAGTATTCTCGTCTAAGAACATACTCATGTTCACTTCGACATGTTTTTAATAGTATCATTACTGGCATTATGTACAAAGCTGGCTATGTCAATATATCCCAATCCTCCGCTGTACGACCATTCTCCTATTGGTTTGGCCATTAAAAGGGACATAATAATAAAAAAAATAATAACATGCCACAATAAGAAAACATGTCCAAACTGGTTCCACTGTAGGCCAGTCTAGACTCATAAGAACACTTATTACGCGTTCTCCATCATAATCGCTCAGTTATTAACAAGTCATGCTACAGTAAGAAATAGCTAGGCCGCTACACCAAAATGTCAGTCTAGCAATGTAATCCCACTTATCATGCTTGCTTTATTTAAGATGCCCAGTAATAAATGTCATGCCACAGTAAGCAATGGCTAGACTCATTGCACCAAAATACCAGTCTAGCCATTTAATAACAGACATGAACTTGGCTTTGTCAGAAAATAACAGTAAAACATGCCATCAAATATGCTCTAGTAATCCTTAGCTTCTCAGGAACTTACACACTTAAATTCACACTCATCCCCTTTCACCCAACAGTCACTCACCCATACATCTTCACTCACATTCATTCACACTGCATTCTCCATGCAGGCACCCACCCACCCAGAACTTTCACACACACACACACACATAGTCACATCCATACTCATTCAACCACCATCCGCTCACACATGATATGATTTGATAAGTCATTTATAACGCGCCTGTACACACGTGCTCCTAGGCGCGACAAGACAAGGGAGGGAAGACAGAGGTAGGACAAAACTAAAACTCATAAACCTTCTCTCACATCAACTCACACTGCATTCTCCACACAGGAATACAACCACCCACCCACCCAGAACATTCAAACACACACTATCACATTCATACTCATTCACCCACCACTCACTGACCCATACACCTTCTATCGTGTCTTCTCATACTGCACACTCCGCACAGGCACGTACCCACCCAGAACATTCAAAAACACAATATCACATTCTTACTCACTCACCCACCCACCAGTCACTCACCCATAAATCTCCTCTTACATCCACCCATGATGCATTCTCCCCACAGGAACGTACCTACCCACACAGAACTTTCAAACACACACTATCACATTTATACTCCTTCACCCATCGTTCACTCAGCCATAAACCTTCTCCCATGTCCACTCACACTGCATGCTCCGCGCAGGCATGCACCTAACCACCCAGAACATTCAGACACACACTATCACATTCCTACTCATTCACCCACTTCTCAATGACCCATACCACATACATACATCTGTCACGCACCTCACACATGCAAAATATACATACACATTATTTTTTTTAAAAATAAGCCTTCTTACTTGTTTTTCCTGTTAGAGCTTCGGTCTGTTACTTCAGGCCCCTGGCTCCTCTGCGCTGCTCACAAACAGGAACCAGGAAACTGGTAGAGCTTCCTGGTTCCTGTATATGGCGGTGCGAGCAAGCTGGAGAAGGAGTTGGAGCTGAACATGGCATGTGACACATGCCACATGGGACGAGGTTATTGTAACAGATGCCCCTGAACTATGTTAGACTAGGGATTGTTTGGTGCCTGTTATGTCCACACAAAAGGCAACATGTAGGCAGTGCCAACACTTGTTTTTAGTTTGTTAGGCCAGCTCTGAACCATCCCAGGGACCGGACTGCATGAACCTTTTCGGTTTGTGCAAAATATTTAATTGTCCCCATTCTCCTCGCACCTAGGCTTCACTGCTCTTATTTAGGGCAGGTGCTGTTTGGCACTGATATCTCTTGTGGGACCTCTGCAGATTTATTTCTCACACGATAATAAAAGGGTATAGAAATCCCAGTGTGCCAAGTGAACCACCAGAACGGGCAGCTGGCAACAGCCATGACATGGTTACACTCTGAAGCGATGACAATCACTTTGTTCACTAAGCAGTGGGCTCCATTCACCAATGTAACCATAACAATGTTAGCTGTGGGTAGGTACCGGTAAGAAAACCACTCACGCGCATGCCTGCCTACATTTCGGAGATATGACCCACACAACGCTCCGCCCACACCCACTAAAGATCCCGCCCACCGCCACACCCACTTTTGCCCACCAGCCCTGCCCACTTTTTCTAAAAAGGTCATATGCCTCATATATAGGCCTGGATGCCCCCGGGCTGTGTGAGCGCTTTATAAATGCAAAATAAGAACGATCAAACGTAGTTGCATAGTAGCCAACATGTTCTATTCCAATGTGTAGGTGCTTATCTGGGCCTGTTTTTTCTCTTGCATTATGGGAGCTGTAGTCTGAGCTGTAGTCTGAGTTTTATAGTGGGAAATACAGAACTCAAAGTCCCAGAATTCAAAGGAAAAAAACAGGACTTGATAAGCACCTACAGAATGGAATGGATCATGTTGGAAACTATGTAGTTGTACTGTCATACAGCGTAAACTGTGAAATCGTTCAAAATTACCACCAAACAGCCAAAACTGTATAGGTATCCCAGCCAGGTGTGTGGCAGGCATTCCCCACTGGAAGAACGCTAGTGTGAGTAGGGCATCTGGAAACAATTGTATACATATCCACATTCCGAATCAGGAGATGCTAGTGCAGTCCAGGGTGCGCGGCTGGCCTTAGCGGCGGCAGTGCCCCGGGCAGTAAAACAAAAATGTGGCTCTCTCTGCACCCCGCACGACCCTGGTCAATGCCGGAGGGGGGGGGGCAATTTCTTTTTTAACTCCATGATGTGGTACCACAGCAGGGAGTTAATAGCTGGAATAGGGCGCCAATGCTAACCCATCGGCACCCTATTCGAATGAAGACCGCACCGGAGCAGGGAGGTAATTAGCTCAACAGGGTGTATATGCCAAAGCATCAGCGCCATATTGTTTTTTTTAAATATGCCCCCCTCCCGCACTGGAGAAGCCTGACACCAACACACGAGCGGGGTGCATTTCATTTCAATATGGCGCCTGCCATGCCTTCTCCCACCATGCCATCTTGGGGAGCCCTTCAAAGCCCCCCTCCCCCTGCCCTGATGAGGTGGCATAACGGGTGGCTAATGGCGTCCAGAAAACCTGGACTGGCTTTCAGACTCCTGAAAGGGAATGGATCAGGGGCATTGCTAGGGGGGGGGGCTAAGAGGGCTATAGCCCCTGATCTTTTGGTTGTAGGCCCAGATAGAATCTCAGGAGATACAGCCAAAAGACTAGCTAGCCCCCAGTCCCAACAGTTCTGACATCAGTGTAGCCCCGGGTCTTTTCCAGACCTAGCAACTCCTCTGGAATGGATAATGTTTTTATGCATGCAATTTGTTGGTGTTGGTGTCCATATGACGGAACCACGATTGCTTTGATGTCACACTGGGGATTGTTTGAGGAACGTGCACGCAAACAGACCAGGAGGGAGAGGAGCCACCCCGCCCTCCAAAACCTGGCGGCACTGGCTCTGGGCAGGGCTGCGAATTCCATTTACTTCAAAGCGCTCAAAGTACACGCGCTCGCTTGCCGTTCACTTCACCGCGAACTAGTGTTTGCCTGGGACATCCACACGCATTTTAAGCTTGCCTTGTGGGGAGGGGCTCTGCCGCCTTCGGGGGTGGGGCGGACGTCATGAGAAACTCTGTTGCACGACCGGGAGCGTGGGCGATAGAGGGTGTTAAAGTCACCTTTTGGGCCTGTAGAAAATAATATTGGCTTGTCGGTAATTTGCCCCACAGCGTTTGGCCACGTCTACTTTCTCCACAGCCAAACCCGCAGCCCTCAGGGGAAACAGTGATGTGCTGTGCAAATACTTTGCAAACATTTGGATGTATTCCGTGCCATGTGTAAAGCAGGGTCTATTATTTTTTCAACGTAAAATATCAGTGATGATTTGATATGCAAAACGCCTCTGGGCCGCTTCAGTACATGCTTTGTACTCCCACAATATTTCCCATATTAATATATCTTGTTATGTAGCGCTTCATGCCTAATTCGTTCCCCTTCTAGGAGCTGTAATAACACATTTTGTAATTACCCCATTTAATGGCACTCATATTGGCCACCAGCAATATGAATGGCTGAGCCAGCACAGCAGAGTTGCAGACACACTGGAACCTTCTCAAGGGTGTTTATTTATTTATTGCATTTGTTATATGCCCAAACCCTGAAGTATCACGGCGTAGGTTACAGGGTGCTTAAACTTCTGGTTACAGAGGGGAAATCACATGGGTGAAATACATGCCAGAATCAAAAATTCGGGCTCCTGGTATGGAACCTATTCTACCCAGGAGGGTTAACTGAAGAACAAAGCACACAAGTGAATAGGTTCAAGAACACTTTGCTCATACACACAAAATCCCACTTTTTTATAAACTCTGCAGTTTCTTAAAGAAGAAAAAAATACTCATGAGAGTTGTATCATAGAGAATCATGAACATAAAAGCACAATTCCAGGAGAAATACATGCCTACATAGAAAATACAGGCGTTACATGGGTGACAAGTTTAGGTAATTGGTTAACATTGCTATAGTTACATATGCGGGGAGAGACTTTCTCAGAATCAGTTTAATAGTGCGTAATAAGAGCGAAGTTGATTTGGCTGTCAAGTCCTTCCAACCTAGTGGGGTAACTACTTAGATTTAGTATTTGTTAAAAAGCCAGGTTTTTAGTCGTTTTTTGAATTTCGGATGGGAAGGCTCATTTCCGGTGCGCATAGGGAGGGAGTTCCAGAATTTGGCTGCCTATACTGGGAAACTGCTCCCTCCTGCCGTTGAGAGTTTGAATCGTGGGACGAACAGCCGGGTAGAGTTGTTAGATCTAAGAGTTCTAGAGGCACCATTGATGGTGAGGGCATTGTTTAGATAGGTAGGCGCTGTCGGGGAAAGACGTGTGTGTGTGATGCAGAGTGTTTTGAAGATGATTTTTGCTTTTTAGTGAGCTTCCCTTCTGATCTTGGTTATGCAATCATACTTTTTGATTCTTAGTGCTGCCCGCAGCACTTTGTTTTGCAGTAGTTGGAGTTTGGCAATATTGGTATTTGAGAAGCCTAACAATAGCACATTGCAGTAGTCTATTTTCAACAAAAAAAGCGCCCGGGCGAGAGTGATACAATTCTGTGGAGTCAAAAATTGTCGACTCAGCACCATGAGCCGGGCTGTGTATGAAGTGGTTGATGCAAGGGTGTTAACCTGATTAGTCATTGCTAGGTTGGTGTCTAACAGGACACCCAGCGTTTTTACCTGCTTCAGGATGGCAATGGGTGTTCCATCAATCGTTATGGAGGCGTAGTAAGGGTTGAGAGCTTTGATTTTGGTGGGGGGACCCACAATGAGAATCTCTGTTTTGTCATTGTTAAGACAAGGGGCCTCATTACGAGGTTGGTGCTAGTCATGGTGCTATTAGCCCCATGACTAGCACCAATAACGAGACCGTGTCCGCCCTCGTTCAATGGGGACTTACCGGTCCAGTCCGACCTTGGCTGGACCGTTAAGTCCCCATTGTAAAAGCCATTCCCCATTCCCATTTGGGGGAAGGCGTCAATAACGGTACCGCAAATTGCGGTACCGTTATTGATCCCGGTATCCCTTAACGGGTACCGTCCATAACGCCTGGTAAAACCAGGCATTAAGGGAGCGTCCCACTAAGGGACCTCGGAATAGGGCACAAAGGGATTACCGGCACCGGTGTCATTACCGGTGCCCGGTATCCCTTTGCACCCACCTCAGAATGAGGCCCAAGCTGTTTATAGCCATTAAATTTTGGGGTTTATAGTCATTAAATCGAATGTAAAAATGTCGAAAGTCATAATGTCTAAAAAATAATGTTGAAAAAAAAATGTCTAATTTCTTTTTATGGTTGCTTTTTATTCGAAATGGGGGGGTTCCCCCCCAAACCCTCTTTTTTGTATTTTTTTTTACCCATTTTTTTTTAATCCCCGGAACCCAAATAAACCATGTAAATAAAAAAAATACAAAATTCAACATTTTTGTTTTCAACATTATTTTTTCGACATTATTGTAATTCTCCATTTCTTTTTCGATATTATGACTGCACACCAAGTTTTGGATTATGGCGTAGATCCTATTCACAGTGATTGTGCCTTTCTCATGATTCCCAGTGATGGGGATGATAATCTCGGTGTCATCTGTGAAATTCATGTAGATGACAGCCATGGCATCTAAGGCAGCAAATAGCAATTTAGTGTACGCATTATAAAGCGTAGGCGATAATCAAGAGCTTTGCGGTACCCCAAAGGGGAACGGTATGGGGTAGCCGCTTCCTTGCCTAATGACCCTATAGAGGTTTGTTCTGAGAGAAATGATTTAACCCAGAGGGTGGCTTCATGTGAGAAATGGAAGTTGTCTGCCAGTGTATTGCATAATTTGTCATGGTCGACCAAATCAAACGCAGCTCACAGATCTAATTGTAGGAGGATGCACAACTTGCACGATTCTCTTTTAGAGTTCATCTCGATTTTAAAGACCAATAAGGCAGTTTGCGTGCAGTGGCTAGGTCCAAAGCCACATTATCTTGCTCCCAATAGCTGATTCTGCTCAAGGTGAGCTTGTATTTGTGTGTAGGCAATTTTATCGATTATTTTCAGCAGAAAGGGGAAAGTGGTCATAGGGTGGTAATTCATAGGTATTGAAGGGTCTAGTGAGGGGTTTTTTTAGAAGAGGGGTGACCCAGGCTTCTTTGATACTTGCAGAGACAACATTAGAACGAAAAGAGGTATTTAGGAAGTTGGTGATGATAGGAGCTAATGCAGGAGCGCAGATTTTAACTAGTTTAGCAGGGAAGCAATCTCCTTTGCAATTAGATGGTTTGAGTTTAGCTATTGTCTCCAAGACTAGATTTTGGCTAACTTGTGAAAATTGGAATTGTGTTTTGTGATCTCTGTGATCTAAGCCAGATGGTGGGAGAACAGAATCTTTGCAAATAAGTACTTTTCCTTTGGCTATGGTTTTGTCTTGGAGCGTGACTATTTTGGAGGCGAGCACATTCTGAATAGTAGTGAACCATGCTTTGCTTGTATTAGTGTTACAAGTTGGGGGGACTGGGTTTTCCAATTATCTAAGAATGATGAAGAGTTCTTTAGAGTTTGAGGCTGCATTGTTGATACAAGTGTTTAGAGCAGGGTTGTCCAACATGCGGCCCGAGGGCTGCAATGCGGCCCTCCAAGCCATTTTATGTGGCCCTCGAAGCCCAAGAGCACAGACAAAGCATTAGGGTTACTTTTGTATGTTTTGCATTTATTTTATACACAGTGAGTGTTGTGGCTGCAGTTTCAGGGGAGGAATCGTAGTTCACACACATTGCGATTTCCATTGGCTGAGAAACAGCCAATGTAAATACTGTTACCATGCAAGGCAGGTCGTAGTAGTGGAAATAAATACAATAAATACATACCTTGCAAGGTAACACTATTTCCATTGGCTGTTTCTCAGCCAATGTAAATCATAATCATGTAACGTGTGTGGGTGGAGTGACGGGCACACAGCGCCACCTTCACACATCTGCATTGCCGAGCTGAGGGCAGAGCCTGTGTGAGCCAGCAGCGCCATGTGCACAGTGCCATGTGCGGTGCACACCGAGGCCTAGTTCTCCTTCCCTGCAGCAGTGGGAAGTACTGCCTGCTATACTTTCCAACGTATGTTTGCGGCACCCAGTGCTTTTGAGCCTCAGAGCTACTGCTGGCCAGACACACGGAAACACAAGTATCTGGCCAGAAGTATCTCGGAGGTTCAAAAGCAGCGTGGTCGCTTTAATGTTTGAACATTCCCCCTCGGGAGGGAGGGTACAATTTGCATCACGTTTTGACAAAAACCTCCCCCTTGGGTACTGTTCAAATTGCGCCACAAAAGGAATGATTTTCCACATGATTTTACCGCATGTGGGAATTCATTCTTTGCCAAAATGGCTAGGAACACAATCACGCCATCCACTCTGAAAAGCAGCACAGCAGTTAAAATGCCTGGGGCTCTATATAGTTTTTGTTTTTGCAACTGACAAGTGCTAATCTGGACGAGGCAAAACAGCCATTGGGAGGTGTCTGTGCCCCTGTTGGAGGAAGGCCAGCTGGGGGGTGAATTTTCAGAGCGCATAACACCATAGCTGACCAGATCCAAGACACTGTGGGCTTTACAGCAGACACCATGAGGTCAATTCCATCACCGGTTCCTACAACATGGCCCTCAGCTCGGCTGGAGTGATCCAAGTACCAGCGCACCGGCCGCCCCTGGGCGCTGGGAGAGGAGGGCACCCGGCCATGTCTAGTTCTTCATACTTTAAGATTGTGCTCACATTGCATTTCTTCAATTAGGTTCACCTTTGGGTGAACGCTTTTCTACATTTTATCTGTTGAATTGGATTATGCTTTTTTCATAAGCACAGAAGTAATGAATGTATTACAGAGATAAGCTGGCATATGTATTAGGCACACTGCACAGGCAGCATCACTCATTAACACAGAAGTAATGAATGTATATTACAGCGATAAGCTGCCATATGAACTGGGCACACTGCACAGGCAGCATCACTCGTTAACACAGATGTAATGAATGTGTATTACAGAGATAAGCTGCCATATGTACCGGGCACACTGCACAGGCAGCATCAATCATTAACATAGACGTAATGAATGTGTATTACAGAGATAAGATGGCATATGTATTAGGCACACTGCACAGGCAACCACTCATTAACACAGAAGTAATGAATGTTTATTACAGAGATAGGATGGCATATGTATTGGCACAACACTGCACAGGCATAAACCATTAACACAGAAGTAATGAATGTGTATTACAGAGATAAGCTGGCATATGTATTGGCACAACACTGCACAGGCGGCATCAATCATTAACACAGAAGTAATGAATGTGTATTACAGAGATAAGCTGGCATATGTATTAGGCACACTGCACATGCTCAGGCAGCATCAATCATGCTTTGTACAGGACAATGCTGGCCTAAATTGGGAACAGCCAGGCTAGACATGTTGCTATAGAGGCATATTTTGAGTACAACCAGCATGCCAGTGTGTTACATCAGTGACAGTGCTGTCTTACACTGTGGACACACAGATCATTAAAATGTGTTGTGTTGTAAAATGTTCTTGTCTGCTGTTGGGGACATGGAATTTTCATGTTCCTCTTTAGAACTGATTGTAAACTTATGTCTTTTTGGTCACCTTTTCTGTTGTAAAACGCACCATTTCAGCCCCACATTTGAAAAAGTATTCTTGTATTCTTTTCAGTGAAATGGTAGACGGGTATTTCAGTGTAGCGTGCAGGCTGAAAAGGTGTTTGGGGAGTGGCGCTAGGGCCATCCCTTTCCCACTCGTCTATCTTGGCATGCCCACCCTAGCCCAGACATCCGTAACCCATGGTCAGTGCCCCTACTGTCTAATCTCTGGTCGTATGCTGAGGCTCACTGACGCCCTATGGGACTCTCTAGCTGTCCCTACTCCAGCCCTGCTTAGTGTTCTACAGGGACTTGGAATAGTGGCTGCACTTACTCTGTTGGATCCACCTAAGACCAGTCACGCTCCCTCTCACCTTGCCCTTCTACTCTGCCTCTTCTCGACTAATCCCCACCAGCCTCCTGTCCCTCCGATGTTTCACTCCATCTTCCTCCTGCTGACACCCTTTCACGTGATCTCTTCTCCTTCTGCTCCTACTGTCACTCCTCCGCCTCCCCTACTGCTGCTCTTCCTCTCACTCTACTACTCCTCTCACACAACAACTTCTACTCCCACTAATACTATTCTTCTCCCACTACTCCTACTACTCCCCTCTTCCCACACCACTACACAATCACCCTTCTTTCACCCAGTGCCATTCAATTCCCATTCACTCCTTAAACTGACTGTCATTCTCCTGCCAAACACACAAGCACATTCACTCTACTTTACCCTTGCATTCTCTAAGCCAATACCTCATCTTGCTTTAATAAAGGCTAGCACACTCCCCTGCGTCTTCCTTCCTCCCGCTGGTCTCCTGGTCAACCTCCACTGATGACCTCACCCGGATTACCCACACTTCCTGTTTCCTGTCCCCTGTTTAAATGTCCCTCCATCTGCCCTGATTAGCCAGCTTTCTCCAGCCAGTCCTTTTCTATCTTCCTCTCCAGTTAGGTGTGTGTGCAAGGGGAAGTCTTCAAAAGGGGATAAGCCCCTTGCTGAATGTTACATTTTGAAAAGTCATTAAATTGGGGGTGAAGCCCAGCCCATTTTCTGAATGCACGCTCATCTTGTAACAAAGGTAATGGCAGCCGGGTACAGGCAATGTTTATGTTTTGGGATTCCCCTTGTAAAGCAAGTTCTCCAGGGGGGGACCACGTCTGTCCCAACATTCCTTGGTGGTCTAGGGAGTCAGCTTATGTATGTGGGTGTCCGCCGATGCTTCTATGCTCTGTTCCCCTGAGCGTCTCGTAGGGCCGCGGCTCACTCTGGTGGCTGTCTCTCTCTCTCTTGTTGGGCAGCTTGGCGTTGTCTTGGCTGCACTTGGGTCTCCTTGGTGCTGTAGCTGCCCCTGCAGTCCTGTACTGCTAGCACGTCTGGTAAGGAGCAGATCTTGGTGTTTGGAGTTTCTCTTCTACGTTCTCTTGCAGCTCGGCAATGTCTTCAAATTAAAGAAAACACTGGGAAGCCTTTTGGCAACGAGGTGTAGCATGAGGCAAAGGTGCACTGCCAACATATAAACCGGCTCCAGGGGAAGGGGTGAGGGTTCGGTCCGTTCCAGTTGCCTTCCCCCTCAGGGCCAGGTCTGGCTCTGGACTGCTCTGTGGTGAGCCTTGCCTCATTCACCCTCTTGACAAGGCCAGAATACTGATCTTCTCACACTTATTTCTTTTATTAACATCTTGGATTGGCTTACGATAAAGCTTTTAAAATCGACATGTGAATTGCAGTCAGTGTCTTGGAGAGCTTTAACTGAATAAGCAGTAGTAGGAACAATATCTTGGTTACAATATTCCTAAGGACGTCTGTGGCATGGCCCTATGACAATATACAAGATACGTCCAAATGTTGAGACACTATGTATGAAATAGTTAATAACAGTTGTTAAAGTGATCCCAATCAATAATCAATAACAAGACGAACTCAAGAAAATGGAGCAACTACAAGTGCATGAGAAAACCCAGCTTTAATCAAACACAAACGGCCGGAAAAATACAGAAAGGCATTCTCAATCATTACAATACAAAACACCAGCTTTTAAATGGAAAACCCTTTATACATGGCTTCATGGTTAGTGACAAGAAAACACTTTTATTCACTTTTCCTATTGTATAGTAAGATATAACCTTTATAAATTCTATAGGTGAAGGCTACTACTATTGGATATTCTTTAAATTATGGCTCCTCTTAAGTTCGTCCCACTTAAAATGTTGCACTTCATTCTACTGCTGTGTCATTGTTTGGCACTAGGCTACGGTAGCCAACCTGGTGGATGAGGTTCTAATTGGTCATTAATTAGCTCATCCGACCCTGGCCACTTTAATGTGATGCCAAGATGTGTATTGGAGAAAGAGAGATGAACAGACCGATTCGATTCAGTTTGAAGAAGTTACTCCCTTCTCATTCCCAGGCCCTAGAGCTTATTTGCCAATTTGTCTGTGGTCGCGACATGTCGTCCCTGTGTATGGAGTTGCAGGTGCACTATCTAGTTGGACCTGGAATAAGTTATCAGTGTTCCAATCACGTGGTAGAGGACCATTGTTCAGAGCTCATTTTCATGTATTTATTGAGTTTGTCTGCTTGCTAGTCCATGTATGCTGCACTGTGTGTTTATTCATTAAGAGACCACTTGGCACGGTAAATACTTGCACCTGGAGATGTTTCTCACTGCTACCAACCAAAACGAATTGACTTTATAGCGGCAGACTGTGTGTTTTTGGATAATGTTATCTAGTATGGTTTTGATTCTCTGTCGGGGCCCCCTTCCCTAATGACCTTGATGCCTGAGCATCTGTCTGAACAGATTTGGTGCTTTGGATTGTGTGCACATAGTTTTACTGTCAGGATTCAGCATTTCAGAATAAAGGCCTTTCAAAGTTTGGTCTGCAAAATGGTGGTACTTTGGCTCTATCTCCACCATGTAAATGTTCTTTGTGTCTCATGCGTTTGCATGCCGCCATACATTTTCCTGCCCATGTATCGCACAACCTAACCCTACCTACACCCCTCTCTTACGCTGCTTGTGCACTCTATCTGTATATACTGCAACCTTTCCCTAACCTTGTGAGTGCACTCTACTTCTTGCCCTACTTGTGTATCGCACCTAGTCTATTCTTTATCGTGTTTGCATTATTACTAATCTTTAAACTGGCTGTTTACATGTCACTTGTCAGCTTGTACATTCGTTAATCTCTGCAAACATCTTGGGCGGGACCAAACTTAATGTTGATTTTTATCTGTATCATCACACTCCGCCCTCTGGTCAATTTAATGACCACATATCATTTCAATGTCCTCTTATCATGTCTACCTTTGGGGATCCATACCCTAGAGACCCCCTCAAATTATCTCCCTATTCAACATACTCCCCTGGACCACATGTCAAAAAACAGCATTCTCCATCTCCTTCACAGGCACCCAATGTTGTGTATAATTGTGAGGATCTAACAGAGTTTCAAATCTTGGAACAGGGGTCCAAATGGTCTTTCTATTGCACGTTATCTCTACCCAATACTATTGTCAGCACGTGTTTCTCCACATTTGTCTTCCAACTCTTGTAAATTGTTTCAGTATGATATGCAGGACACAGAGGCCAGTCAGTACTAGCACTAGTACTGCTATTAGTATTCTAAATGCATTGTCCAGCCAGGTAGGCACCCAAGAGAACAAGTAACCAAACCAGTCCTCATCTTCTGTTGAATCAATCACCTGCACCATTTTTGTATACAAGTGCTGAATGGACCTTATCGTTTCCGTGAATCTCCCATTCTGCTCATCGTGTGCTGCTAGAAATGTGCAGGAACTTGAGCCGATCTTTGTGCACACTCCCCACTCCATGGACATACCTGTTTTGAGGAGTTATCAGTCTGACATCTCTCAACTACTCCTTACTTGCGTTAAGCCCCTTCGCAGTGGCATTGATCGTTAGCAGTTACTCCCATCTGATTATCTTCAACCACTTGGCATTTACCTCTGCTTGTAGGCCAGGGGGAAGCAGGGACGTAAAACACATTGATGCCCTACTGAACAGCCTATGTTCAGATGGTATGTCAGCCAGTGACTCTGCACTTTTCTGTGAAAGTTAATACTCTATTTTAGGGTGCTGTAGCATTGGAGCTTGTTCATTCCTTTGTCTGGTATCTGTCAGGGGGTATTCACCTATCTGCACCACGTTGATGTGGGGCATGACCAGTGCCAGTGCATGCAATACTGCCAATGAGCATATAGCACCCCAATCCGGTGGGAGCTGCATATAAGCCTTTGTACCACAGGCCCAATAGTGGTCCATCAGTACAGCGGGGGCCACTTTCTTAACTGGCAAATCCATGATGTGCATCCTTCATTCTGTCCTACCTTCATAGTGCTGTTGTTTTCTGACACGCAAGGACGCATTTACCATCTTTATTATGACTTTGGCCCTCTTTTGTTCTCTATCGAAGTCAGCAAATTGGCAGTTTTTGTCCATTCATCAAGATGTTCATTATTGGCATTTATCAAAAATCCCTCCCATATCCCTATCAGAGCTTCTACTCTACATCCCATCATTCCGTCTACCCATCCTTCAGAAGTATACACTTCCCCTATTATGTGTAACTGTGGCCTATCCCAACAGAAAGGTATTTCTTTCCCCTGTGAATCTGTGCACCTCAACAGTGGATGCTCTATCATTGTTACCTCACCTCTGCATGACCCTGATAATGTATATTTCATGACCATTTCTTTTGTTCCTGTCTTTTTCATTTATTTAACAAAGTTATCTTCACAAAGCAAGTCTGCTTTTGTAATCCATGTTATATGGGATAGTTTGCCCTGTGTGCTCTTTTTGCTGTTACCTCTTTGGCCACAAAAACTTTGAAGGTGCTCAAAGCATGCGGAATGAGAGAGCACACAAAGCAGTTCTCATCCAATTTATCTCTTCCCCACCTTTGTCACGTTTGTTCATCTTTTCATTCTAGCTTTCAAAATGATATCCCAAGTAGTGTACTCCATCGGTCACATCTCTCCTAACTCTACTTATTTCTCCCCTCATGTTGGCAGCTATATTGATGCTATAATTGCACAAAAAAAACGTAATTGCTATTGTGTATGTGAACCAAAGACAACAACAAGAAAAGAAAAAAGCAGCAATCATTATGCTTATGGAGTGTTGGCGCAGTAAAAAGTTCTTTGCCCTTGAGGAAAACATCCTTCTGCGGTGCAATGTCACATGTCACATTGCTGGTCAGCACTCACTCTTACCCTCGTCTGTGGTCTGATCACCTATTCTTCTGGCTTCACTTCGTAAAACAGGGGGGCCATTTCTCTGATGATTTCTACATCACATATATGCACCTAAGCCTTTTTTACCTCACACTTTTATCGTGGAGAGGGTTGTGTACTCGACAGAACATGGGCCCTAAAATCTGGGTTTATGCCATTTGTGGACAAAGTTCAGCACATAAACTAATTCCCTAGGGAAGAGGTGAAGAGGTGGTCTTACAGCATTTAAATCTACAATTTTCTCTCTGTTGTCGGTGTTTGCTTCTTGCCCCCCACCCCTGCCACGCCTGGCTCTGTCCCGAAACATTTAGTCATGGCAGTTAGATAATCATGCATCTCATTTCCCAATACTGTTGCAGAACTCTCTGTGTCCAATCGAGCATGCATGAGACGAGCAATGGGGACGTTGATTCTTCTGCCTGTCACTATTCCATGGCGCATGAGGAGGTGATCTGGGCCAGGCTGAATGGGTAAGACAAAGAGAGCCAGGGGAAGGCAGTGCAGCCAATTCTTTTTCAAAGTGTCTCGCAATTTTTCAATGCATTCCTTTCAAGAGGCCTTTGAGATATTACACAGTACTGTTGGCCTGGGGTGATAGGCAGAACAGAACTTGTGCTTAATGCCAAGCAAGGATGTTATTTCAGAAAATAGTACATTTGCCAAGTGTGGTACGTTATCTGATCGTGGCACTTCGCACACTCCCCCTCGGGGAAACACCTCACGTAAAAGGAACTTAGCTGCCAACATGGCATCTGCATGGGTACATGGTCCTGCTTCTATCCAGCATGAAAAGGGGCCCGCGACAACAATCATGTATCGATACCCAATGCAACATTTGAGCGTATCGACATAGTCGTGGGTGGGGTATTGCTCCTCTCACCGTTCTCAAAGTATCTCCAGCTGTATATTTTTGACATGCTGAGCAATTGATAATAAAATGTACTGTGTGTTCATGCAGGTTAGGAACAAACCATTCTTCAGAAAGGATTGCTGCAAGACATTACTTTGTGATATGTGCTGGGTAGTGTAACTGCTCTAATGCTACTATAAGTACCTCAAGAAGCATTATGGGCTTTCCCGTACTGTCCTGTCCCCACACCAGGTCACTGAGGGACAATGAGTACTCTCTCTCTTCCCCCACAAGTTCTGTTCATCTTGTGGTGCGCGCCTCTGTAGCTCAATCAATTGTGTCAATGGTAATGCATTATAGCTCTGACTCATCATCATGTATTGCTCCTTTTCATGTCTGATCTGTCTTATCTCTAGAGTTTGTTAAAAGAAAAGAAGCTGTCATTGTTTCTTCTGTGTCTGCTGCATCATTACCATGGTAAATCAAATCTGTACCATTAGTATTTGCGCATTTCACCATGGCAGCCGCTGTTGGGTATACCAGCACATCGATCATTCATTTCTAATAATGCGGCATGCTGTACTGGAGTGCCGTCTATGTGCTGAAAACCCCTCCTTTTGCACCGTGACAGTCGTGAACATTCTGTGGACATTAGGTAGGCTGAATCTGAATATATTGTCACTACTTAGTCCGAATGCAATTATTATTGGCACTAACTCTGCCACCTGCACTGAAAAAATTCCTGGTAACCTCACACTTTACACTACCTCAAAATCATCACCTTTATTTTTTACCACTGCTGCACCATAATGCCTCAAATATGTGCTCTGATCTTTTGTCAATGCCCCTTCAACAAGGACAACCCCTTTACCCTCCAGTGCAATCTCCTTAATCTGGGGGTGTAATTGTATATGTCAACATGTATGGTACAATCATGGACCCAATCTCCTTCCTCCACTGGTTCAGTAATAAATGGCCAGGTTAATTGTGCAGCACCTAACAATTTTAATCAATGGGTTGGTCAATAAAACCTCATATCCCGATGCCCGCTGTGTGGTGAGAATGGGTTTTGGCTTCTCATGAAGTCAAAAAGGGCATGTTCCAAATACATTGTGATGTAACAGCCCATTATTATTGTGGAGCACTTTCTATTGCAAATGCTACTGCAGCTGGCACGTGCTCACATGGGTAATGTCCTCTCATTACCAGATCCAGAATCCCACTGTAATATACTAATGGTTTGTGTCCCATTGAAGTCTTTTGTTTGCGGACAGCCCACATCACATACACATGTGAATGGACGAACAGAAAACAATTCCTCTTTGTAATCTGGTATTCTCAACATGGAAGCTTTACTTATTGCTTTTTTCAGTTCATCAAATATATCTATCCTCTCTCCGGACCATAATGTAGTGCTGCTTTCTTTCTGTGTTTCTTTTCGTCCTTCTGATATGGGCCACACATACATGCTGTAGTCAAAGACCCAGATTCAGCAGCAATTACACAGCCCCAGAAATTGCTGCAATTCTTTCACTGTCTCTGGCCGAGGCATATTAGTTATTGCCTCTGCCCTCTCAAGTGTCATTTTTCTCCCTTCTTTTGATATTAACTGGCCCAAATATGGCCCAAATAAAGTGCTTCTTCCTGACAATACTGCAATTTCTCCTTGTCCACTTTATATCCCTTCTCAGCCGACAGGCTCAATAACATCACTGAGTGTGTCCTGCACTCATCTTTTGTGAAGCTACACACTAACAAGTCATCTAAATAGTGTATGATAGCACTGGGAGTCTGCAAGTTACCCACGTTCATTTGCAGCAACCTATTAAACACACTATGGGATTCACACTACCCTGTAAGAGTCTTGTGTGTTTTAGTCTGGTCAAACTATACTTAAATGCTGTCCAAAACAGTGAGTCTTAATGTAAGGGGATGGAAAAGAAAGCATTCTTCAAATCAATCACTGTAAAATGCGTGACAGTGGGTGGTATATTACACAAAATGGTTGCTGGATTGGGCACAGCTGGTAATTCTGCCTCCCCAATGTTATTTAAAGGGTGCAAATTCTGTATAAATCTCCAAGACCCCCCTTTCGATTTCTTCACAGTGTACACAGACGTGTTTCATGGAGATTCAGATGGTACTATTATCCCTCGTTACATCAGGTCAACAATGGTTTCATAAATGTCTTAGTCTGCCTCTCTAGACATGAGGTGCTGCTTCACTGAGGGCAAAATTGATCCCTTCTTCAATTTTATTTTAGTACATAATTCACTGCATAAACTTGCCAAGTCTTCTTGAAAAAAGGATGGTACCTTTTTAAACAATTATGTTATCTGGGGCATTTCTCTGTATTGTACTTGCAACTGTCATGGAATGCAGATGTCAAAAATAACGCCATCACCTGTTTCGTCTTCAAATAAGTAATCATCTGTCACATCAATTAGTCGCTGTGCTGTGTGAGTGGTCAGAAATAAGAGCCATACACAAGGTTGTCATGTTTTTGTCAAAGATATATTAAATTAAAACGGGTTGGGAAAATGCATCTCTGATCCTATGCTCAAGAGGAGTTTCCCTACCTGTAAACCAAAAACAAAGGATCTAT
Organism: Ambystoma mexicanum; assembly: GCF_040938575.1. Lineage (NCBI taxonomy): Eukaryota > Metazoa > Chordata > Amphibia > Caudata > Ambystomatidae > Ambystoma > Ambystoma mexicanum. Next base: position 93,699,084 of record NC_090932.1, read on the forward strand.
CTGCGTCAGGATGTCAATAACTGAAAAGGTGTCCTTGTGTCCAAAACATCCTACCCTGACCCTCACACTACAAACAAAACAATACAAATGTGAACTGGCAAAAAGTATTCACAACTGAAGTAAAAATAATTCCAACAAAAATGTGTTCCAATGTGGATGCCCTTGGTTCCATAGGGTGGATCCCTTCCCCTGAATTCTTAAATAGAGTGAAAACTCTATTTCACTCTATTTAAGGGGGGGAGGATGGGCTTCACAATTTTGAGGCTGCCGGCGGAGCAAAGTCCCCCGGCAACCTCAGGAGACTGTGGGCCACTCCCAGACAGTGGAGAGGCCCCCCTTCATTATATAATACATGTGGGGCCACTGGATTTGCACCAGTGGCCCGATGCAAGCAGCGTAGGTAACATCTGGTGAAGCTGCAGGGGTGCTCAACACCCCAGCGGCCTCAACATATCTTTGACGAGGCGGGGTGGCTCTTCACAATTTTGAGGGTGCCGGGGGATCCCCCTGCTGTCTCAGGAGTATGGGAGCCACTTCCGGACAGTGAAGTGGCCCCCTTTGCTATAAAATACATATCGGGCCACCAGCTTTGCACCTGTGGCCTGACTCAAGCAGCGTAGGTAACATCTGGTGAGGCTGCAGGGGTGCTCAACATCCCAGCGGCCTCACTGTGTGTTTGAGGAAGGGGGGACTTCACAATTTTGAGGCCTCTGGGGGAGAAAAGTCCCCCGGTGGCCTCAGACGTCTGGGGGCCATTCACAGACAGTGGACATTCATGTCTTGTGTGAGGGCACAAACAGAGCATTTACTGCATTTAAATTGCCCCTTCAATGGGGGTAAACCTCATAGAGTCCATTGGATCATTTGCCTGGCTTTTGGTTCCTCATACCAGTTTGTCTTTCAAGTTGTGGGTTCTTTTGAACGCAAAATGTGGTTTGTTGAAATTAAAGTTATTGGTATGGATGATATTCTAATTTTGAAGAATGGTTCTTCTCAACATGTTGGCTGATAGGAGAAAAAGACGTTACACAAGTGATTTTTTCCACTTTTTGGGTGACTGATCTGGTTAGACATGTCTGCCTATTGGCATTACGTGCTCTTTTTTTGAGCTCTTCGGATAACTTGAGAAGCATAACCCTGTTCTTTCAGTCTAGCACTTAACTGCTTACTATTGGTGTCAAAGTCCTGCATTGTGGAGCAGTTGCACCAAATGCGGAGACATTGACCAAAAGGGAGATTTTCCCTTAGACTTTAAGGATGGAACCTTCCAAAAGCCAGAAGGGTATTTGTATTGGTTGGCTTTCTATACAAATTGTACCCAGCTTTTTCTCAGTGGTTTTATAGATCTCCAGATCTAGGAAAGGGATTTTGTGTAGATCAAAAAACATGGTAAAGTGTATGAACCTGTCTTGGTTGTTAAGCCACTCAAAGAAGGCTAGTAAATAACCATGTCCACTATTCCAAATCATAAATACATCATAAGAGACCGCTTGGCACGGTATCTACTCACACCTGGAGATCAGGGCTATCTGTAGTTTCTCACTGCTACCACCCGAAACTAATCGGCTTGTGTGCAAAGCAGTCAGTTTTGCAATCAGGATTCAGCATTTCAGAATAAAGACCTTTCAAGGTTTGGTCTGCAAAATGGCAGTACTTTGGTTCAATCTCTGCCATGTAAATGTTCTACATGTCTCGTGCATTAGCATGCCGATGTATTCTGCAACCTATCCCTTCCTATGCCCCTCTCTTACGCTAAATGTGTACTCTATCTTTTGTGACGAATCCCAGGGTATTGTCACTGCTTCAATGGGGGAAGCCCCTTCCCATAAGGCCAGGGAGTTGAGGCCACTAATCGATAGTCCCCCTGGGGGTGGTAGTCGGTGGGTGGGTCTTATGGGGAGGGAAACCCTCCATGGGACCAGTGACGAGAGAAGCCTCCTTCTGGATCAAGAATACGCACAGTTTTTCCTTACCTAGTTTAGTGTAAGGGACGGAAATAGATTTGGACACAAGACGGTGGACATTTTACCTGACAAGACATCGTGACAGAGTCCTTAGTGTGTTTGTGAGGTAGGGCAACCCCTCATAGAAGTAGGGCAAGAAAGGTTTTCATTTTATTTTTTTATAATAAAGGTCTTTGCCAACAAGCAAGCCACCACTGTGTCAGACCCGTACTTCTGCACCCTTACACTGTGTTTACTGCAACCTTTCCATAACCTTGTGAGTGCACTCTACTTCTTGACCTACTTGTGTGGCGCGACCTAGTCTACTCTTTATAGTAGTTGCATTATTACTAATGTTAACACTGTCTGTTTACATGTCACATGTCAGTTCGTTCAGCTTTGCTTACAGCTAAGGGCGGCACCAAACTTGGCGTTGATTTTATCTGCATCATCACACAGTGAAGCTTCTCCGTTAGGGCACATTAACATCTTTCATAAGGTATGGGTAACAAGAGCTCTGGTAGCCGGAAAGGAAAAATCTCTGTGTTATTGTGTTCCTTCCTTGTGAATTCAAATTAAAAAGCGATTTATGCTATGCCAAACCCAATGTATTGCATCAGGGTTTTAGAAGAAATATCCAAACATGTCCGCTATGGCGTTTCAGAGTTAAATTTGCAATATGAATTATCCCTCAATTTGTAATTGCTTAGCAGGTTTCTCTGAATGGTGTTATATTTATATAGGGGAAATGTTTAAAGTTATTATTATTATTGTAATTTCTGAGCGCAGACCTGGATTCGGGAAGCAACAGAGTGCTTCTCAAGTCATAGGGGGAAGTACACAGTGAGGGAAGCAGAGATACAAGGGTACAGAATGCTTACAAAGGTGCAGCAAGTGGGTGGGGAATTTGTCAGCAATGGATCTACAAGTGAACGGGGGGAGCAGACCATTGCTTTCTGTGTTTGAAAAATAAGCAAAGATTAGATCATTAAACAGTCTGAGGTCAGAAAAATACTTTTTTTCTCAAATAAAAAAGGAGAAAATCTTCTTTCCTATAGTGAACAGTTGCACATGGCACGCCCCCACACAGGCTTAGCCTTCTTCCAAAGTGGCTACTGAATCCAAGGGGCAGGGTGTGAAATGTGCACTCGCCATTAGCTTTTGACTGGTGATAATTGACTCTTGGCAAGTAAGAAATGGTGTGCTGTTCGTATGTTTACAATGGGGGTGGCAAGTTACTTTATATGGCTGGCTAGCAACTTACAACTTGAAATGTATACCCCTGCATGAAGCATTCCATCTGGGTAGAAACAAGCAGGGCACATGTTGCTGTGTATGTTGAAACTGCTATCAGCAGCCCAACAAGAGTCTGAGGACTGCGGGAAGGTTCAACTGGTTCTAGCCTGAAACTTGGCAGGCCAGGAGGCACTATTGAGGGTTGGAGAGTTGCCCTGTCTCCCTCTACAACTCTGAATCAGTTCAGCCAGGATGATGGTCTACCCCACTCCACCACCCCATGGCGTGAGGTTGGTAGGGTGCGCATATGGCAACTGTGCACTGCATAAATAATAGACGGATGCAGTGCTGTGGCTCTTTGTAGATCTTCACCCGAACTGCACATACACGCCCGATGGACCTCATTTTTAATCTCTGTACAAAATGTCACTTAATGTAACAGCTGCCTTACAGGGACCAATTTCGAACATACCATCTCATCTATATTACGAATAGCAATGAACAAAATAACAAAATAAACAATAACGGACATTACATAAGAGGGCATTTACTTTTACGTGTAAGATCCCTATGAAACTAGCGAGTAATCATTGACATAGTCATGTAAATGCTTGAGTCTTGACCGAATAATTCTCGTAGGGTACCTTGTTTCTGGCAAAAGTTCCTCTACATCAGGCACGCCGTGGGGTTTCTTCAATGGGTGCAATCCTGCACTGATTTTCTTCGGTTATTTCATCTTCTTGGTAGGCGCTCAGATTCGCGGGGGCACGCTCTGTTGTTCCTGGATAATGATTGACTCAGGTGTCATGGAGAGAGGTACGTGTTCGTTGGTTGTAGAAGTGTTGGGTATCCGAGTGATGGACTTCCATTTGATGCAGTAACCATTGGTAACCATTGGTCCTACTTGGCACCATGGGTTGGGTTCATAGTTTAGCGAAATCTTGGAAGAATGTCTCAGGGTTTTCGTAGGTATCCACAAGGCCAATTTCAGCGGGAGATTTCTTTATCATTATCAGTTTATCTATTTATATTAAAAGTTTGATTGTCAATTATCAGCCTCTTTCTTGTGGGATGACCTGGGATTCTTCCTCGCAGACATCTTCCCACAAAGGCTTGCGCCAGGGCAATGCCTCTCAAAGAATGAGGTACGAAACAATATTCACAGAGGAACCGATACAAAGCCCTCTGGGTGTTCTGTCCTTGGCTTTGCGCCATTCTGAACATGTTTTGAGGGTGCGCATGAACCTTTCGGCATCACCATTGGCCATTTTTTTCCGATGGTCAATGCCCATGCCTCGCAGGTATTCTTAAAACAAATTTACAATCAGAAGATTGAGGGGAATAGTTTATAAGCCTCGGGATTCATCCCCCCTTACCAACTTGCGAAAGCTACTTGACCTGGGAACCTCGTTGCTTTTATGCTGTGCCTTGGGGAAAAGGATGACACACACCAAAAAGGGTTCTATCACCCTTGAACATTAGGAAAAAGCACTTAACTACTCACACCAATTTCATATGCAATACAAAAAATCACTTTATTAAGATCATGTATTATGTTAAAAACTGTATTAAATCATCATCTATAAAAAAACATTTAGAAAGCATTTAGTAGACACAAAGTTGACAATTCAAATTTCAATTCAATAAAACACGCAAAGTGCATAAAGTGCTTTCTTACAAACCACGCAACTTGCATTCGTTATCATACTCATACACAATACACAAACCACAAAATTCCACACAATCGTCGAATATAACACTAAAGAAAGCTCTCAAAAATCCGAGCTGCTAACTCTCGACCCTTAGTGTCTTGGTTAGGCGAATCCTTGTTACTCAAGGTTCTAATTACTTTGATAGCTTATTCATCTAAGTTGCCTTAACAGATGAGAACAACCTTGCCCAACATGTTTCGTTCTACACCATCCATTGACATCATTATTAGAACTTCTTCAGGGAACAAAAAAAGAAATCGACATGTAGGTATTCTTTATTTTTCGTTCGTTGTGATGAAAATGTTCATCCGTGACCCTATAAGGAACAGCATAAAAAACAGCCATGAGTAATGCTGTTACCATTTCTTACACTAACCAACACAAGAGCGCAAAGTCTCTAGTGGTAGGCTTACCATGGTAGCTATAATGGATAATGCTGGCCACGGCGTAGTAGGTACGTCTTCAAAATAAGACAGTCTTCTTGGGTAGTAACCGCCACAGCAGTCGGACACCCCACAGCCACAGCTCTGCAAAAAGCAAATGGATTGACTTAAGTGGGCCAGCTAGAAGCCTCCACACTCATTACATCCACATTCAGTACTAACGGGATGCTTCCTGTCCGGAAGCCGGCCCACCTACCCAACCAACAGGAAGAGATGGACACCAAAACTCTATGATAAAAACTGAAATGCGCACTTGCACCGTTATTGTGTGGACACCACTCAACCAATCTCAAAAGGGAAGGGACTAAACCACACTTACATTGCCTATTAAAATTTTGGCACATTGAAAGATTTGGGTGTAACATAGTTTTCTCAGGGCCCATGCCTCAACTACACCAACACAACCAAATATCTTACAATATAACAACGTAGGGTACCCGACAAACTCCCCACACTTTGCACGCAATGTGATTACTCACTTATAGCCTCCGTATTCTTCGCTTACAGACACCGAATTCCTAAGGAGCGTGCCTTCGATGAAGTTGCGCTGCTATTTTAATTGTTAGCTCCTTGATGATATGTGCAAAAACGTCCCACTTATTCGCCCGGATCGTTGCCATCAGTCTGTTGGAAAACACAATAAAGAGCGACTCAGAAACCTGACTTATCGGCGTTCGGGGGGACAACGCGCTAACAATCGGAAACAGTATCCTCCATATAGCTTCCATACTCCCTCATAGTGCCCAATCTATGCTCAACTAAAAACAGACTCAACTCGCACTTCGTATCGGAGCCCTTGGAGCACTTACTTCACAGAGGTGTTCTGGCTGGCTTCTCCATTACCGACGTGCTACGCATCACGTGTCCGTCACCTGATTGTAAGCTACCATCTACGTGCAAGCTATAAATAGGTTGACGGCGTGACGTCGGTGAATCGCCTCGCTCTTAATGGCTGACTCTTGATTTTCCACACAAATTACCACCACCCGTGCTGATTCAGGTAAATGTTACCAAGTATGGGTGTGTTAATGAACTCAAAACTGGTTCTTCACATGTCTCTGGTGACGATGCGTTAACGGCTCATAGTATATGCTGCCGTTCCTATAGAGTTCATAATGTAAAATATACGCATACTCTAGTATGTTCATCATTAGCATGGTTTCGCCCGTAAGTAGCGAAAAGGGACATCGCCGTATGTTTGTTATTACTACTGGTCGAACAGAATACATGTACCCCCCTGGTTCACCCCAGAGCGGTAACACCATATCCAATTTTTATATTGGGACCCTCCTAATGCCAAGGTGTCTTTTACGTGCTGGCAAGTTACATCAAGTAAAACAGAGAGATAGCAGGAAAACTCCAAAAGCCCAAACAATCTCAGTTAAAGCTGGACCAGTCAACTGCTTCCTTCAGGCCAGTGACTGCTGTTTGGCATAAAAAAATAAGCCATTGCTCTTTTGCTTGAAGCCTTTTAGTTGTTTCTGACACATTGTGGCTCTGAATGTGGAGAAGTACCGACCATTTAAGGTCATTCCCGTTGTGGTCCATCATCAAAAAATGGCTGACGATCCGGGCTGTTATGACTTTATTCTTAATACAACTCCTATGCTCCGAAATACAGACTTTAATTGGGCGTGTAGTCATCCCTATATAAAGTTTCCCGCACGGACACCATATGGCATATATAACATTCCTGGTATTGCAATTCATGAAGGTAGTTTGGGACCAAGGTTTCGCCAAGTCTAAATCTATCTGTGTAGTGTGATTTGTCAAACGACAGTTGACACACTGACCACACAGGGCATGTCCTCCAATTTTAGGCATCCCCCAACACTCTGTGACGCTTTTTTGCTTGGTAGTTCCTCTCGCGATATCATTCTTAGTAAGGAGATCCTTTAGGTTGGGACCCCTTTTGAAAGCACAGAACGGGACGTCTAGGGGTCAATCGCCTCCCTTTAAGACGTGCCAATTTTTCTTAATGATCTTGATGATCTGATTGGTTTGTGGAGTGAAGGTGCTGACAAATATACTAGGCCATCTTTGTCTTTACTCTTGTCGTTGTATTCAAGTAACCCTTCTCGATTGTTGTTTTTAGATCTTTTCAGTGCACGACGGACTATCTTAGTCGGATATTTTCTTGCAACTAGTTTTGAGCTTAGGTTATCTTCTTCTGACAAGAAAATATCCTTTGTGGAACTATTCCGTTTTAAACACAAAAACTGGCCGAACGGGACATTCTCCCTAGTGTGGTGTGGATGGAAACTGTCAAACTCTAAAAGCGAGTTGCGATCGGTCGGTTTGTGGTAGAGTCTAACCTGTAGAATATTACGATTCGTGACCACCCAAATGGTGATGTCCAGGTAGTTGATTTCCAAATTACTAAATGTGGAGGTAAATTTGAGAAAAGGATTTTGGCAATTAATCCATAGCATAAACTCATTGAACTGTGTAGCAGTACCATCCCACACAATTAGGATGTCATCTATGTAAAGGTGCCACAACCCCAACTTAGAAAAGTAGGGATTAGTGGAGCTACGGATGACTTGCCGCTCAAAACACTCAACAAATAAATTGGCTGTTGACGGGGCCACTGAGGAACCCATTGCTGTGCCATGGGACTGGTGAAACAGTTGTCCATTAAAGCAAAAATAATTCTTGGTGAGAGCCATTTCGGCGCACCAGAGAATGAAGCTGTTCGGTGTACTTCCTTCTGTTCTTTTTGTGAGGAGTACCTCCTCTAACACCTGTAGAGTTTCTTGTTGTGGTATACAGATGTACAGTGACACAATATCCAGACTAACAAGCAATTGTGTAGTGGGATCAAATTGTAACTCTTCCACTATGTTGATGATTTCTGTAGTGTCCTGTACGAACTAATACATAGTGTGCACGAAGGGTTTAAGATACCTGTCCACAAATTTCGACAAGGGTTCCAGTATAGCGCCCATACCTGAAACTATAGGGTGCCCGGGAGGATTCACCAGGGTCTTATGAATTTTTGGAAGTATGTAAAATGTAGGCATTGTGGGGTTCTTAACCCTGAGAAATTTGCTTTCTTGTGGACAGATCGCAGGTATTCTTGACACTCGCTGTAATGAAAAAGTGGACCGTTGTCAGTTTGGATTGTCTCTGCGAGTCCTTGAGTTGCGAAGACCTTTTCTAGGACAGAGATTGTTTCACTGGCAGATGTGGTTGTGACAAATTCAACTTCCGGGTATCGTGACTATGGGTCAATCATTAGAAGGAAAGGACAATCTGTTCTAATGGTGCCGAAGTCTAAAGTTAAGTATTTGCATGGTTTGGTGTTCCTATTGGGAGATTAGGTGGGTGGTTGTTTTTATAGTCATAGGAAAGTATGGCACCATATGTATCATCCGATGTGTTCTACTACTTTCCCCTTGGGATGTGGAAACCATACGTTCTGTCGTAGGAGTTCCTTTGTTTTTGCAACGTATTGATGACCCTGGTGCGCTAACTCAAATACTTTTTTCCTCAACCTTTCAGGGTTGACTGTGCACTGTGGTGAACCAGAAGAAGGAGCCGGACTAAAGATGAACATTTTGTGGCTTTTTAATTTAAATAAAGAAAACAATGCCTACTTATGCTATGAGGGATTTTCCCAGCCTAAACAAACTAAACTAAGGATGCTCATTGTCCAAATGAAAAGTAGTCCTCCATCCGAAACGGACCTAATCCCTATCTGGCCTTACCACTTTTAGAAAAATAAGTTAGACTAGTAGCCTTTCCACTTAGGCTTCTTCTGGCCAAAGCTTCTTGGGTTGTTCCCAAATACTATTCTGTAACATGGGTTTCAATAAGTTTTCAGTCCTCTCTTCAGGTTCCATATAACAATTTTTAGATTTTTACATAAATCCAATGGTTCCAGTTCCTCAAAAGCAGAAATTATCTCAGTGTGATTTCACCAACTTGGACAGGGCATGTTGATCTTCATCAACTGTTCACTTCACGAGGATCCCAGCATTCCCTATAGCCAAAAATATGGGAGAACGTTTAGCATGTTGGGCATGTCAGTCCACAGCAATAATATCAGTCTTTTCTGTTTTCATATAGGCAGACACAGTGTTCTTTGTAGGGAGTTCCTTGTAGGAATGGGAGCCTTTGTCCCCTGGAGTTGAGTCACTCCCAGTGAGGTCCCACTTTCCAAGAGCCCTAGGGAGGATCTTGCTTAGCAGGCTCACCTTCCTAGCCTCAAAAGGGGCTGGCTCACTCCTGGGAAGAAAGGGGAATTGCCCAGATTCGTCACAGAACATATTCTCACAGAGGAGACCTTTGAGCGACATCGCCAGTTCGTTCATAATCCTCCACCTCTTCTGCAGTATTATCTTGGCACAATGAGTTCTTTCTGGCAGAGGCTTTAGCAGTTTGTTCCATTCTCCTTTTCGGAGGGCTGTCATGACTAGTTGGATGCACTTATCTTTCACAACTTCGTCAGCTATTTCTTTTAGGGTTATGAACTTGGGGTTTGCAGGCTCTCTGACCATATTAATGTGAGATTCTGCCTCTTATCCACCATGGCCACCATGTTGGTCACCGCTTACTGGGTGCCTTGAGAGAAAATCGTCTGGATAATCACTTCGGTATCTATACAACAGCATGGTATCATATTTCTGAATTCAGAGCATCTATTTTTCAAAGCATGATGGTAGCTGTATCGCAGACATGATGGAATTAAGGGCTTGTATCTGTGTTAATGGTTATTGGCTTTCCATATATGTAGATGTGATAGTGCTTGCACCCCCAAAATACCACTACACCTTCTCTCTCTATATGAGAGTATTTCTTCTCACTGGGCGATAGGACTTTGCTGGTGTATGCAATTAGCTTGGTCGCACCTCTAGCATTGGTTTGTGTCAAAACGGCACCCAAACCAACAAGGCTAACATGCACTATTACATCTTCGTCTTTTTCAGGGTCAAAAAAAGGTGCATCGTAGTGTCTGATGTGAGTGCAGCTTTGATGCTATGAAATGCAATCTCAGTGCTCATCCACCTCCTATGAAGTGTTTTCTTTTGTGAGGCAATGTAATGGTTCCGACAGGGTTTGCGGGTTTTTAATAACGTGTACACAATAGGTTACCAAGCGTAGGAACAGTGGCAACTGGTGAGTTTTTTAACTGGAGAGGTGTAAATATGTGTCCCAGATATGCCACAACGACCGAGCGTAGCAAGGGAGGCCGCACCAATCAAGTTGGGTTTTGGGGGGGAGGTTCACCACCATCATTTTTTTAAAATAATGGGTCAAAATGGTTCACTTTAGAGCACAATATTTAGAATAATTGGGTAAAAAGCCAAACTGTATGCAATTGGTTTTGTAGGGTAACTCATGAAAAAATCCAATCGATGCAAGTCACCAACAGTACACAGAAGCATTTCTCCAAAACATTTTCATGATGCCTTGTCCCACAATATGTGCCACTATAAAACATTTTCACACTGGCTGTGCCCATACATTTCTATGCTGACTGCACCATCATACCCTAGTATTCCCATATAAGAACATACTCATGTTTCCTTTGCGCATAATGCCAGTAATGACACTATAAGAAAACATGTTTGTTCTGCTGATATATGGCAGTATCCCCATGTAGGAACATACTCCATTTGGCTTTACCATTAAGAATGCATGCCAAAGTATTAAAACATGTCCAAACTGGCTGCACTAAAATGCCAGTCGAGCTACATAATAACACTTATCATGCTTGCTTTATCAGCCATGCCCAGTAAAAAATGCCATGCTCGCTCCATGATAATGATAAATGTGACAATGTGTGATTGTGAGGCAGTGGGGGCCCAGGGGCAGATGCGTCTCAGCAGCTGAGTTTCCAGCGTACAGGGTACAGCCATGCCTGCCCCCTGAGGCCCAGAGCGCCTCATAGGCACACCTTAATTGTGTGCATGCGAGGTGCTGGGGGGCTCAGTCATGGTATTTTGTACTGGGCATCTATCAGATGGCCATTAATAAATAGCATTCCTATCCCATTGCCCTCCAGCACCTCACATGCACAGATAATCAATTATGTGTACATGCGAGGCGCTAGGGGGCTTATGGGTCATGCATGGCATTGCATGTGAGGCGCTTGGAATACCAGCGGACAGAGCTGGCATTCTTTACTGGGAATACCCAGTAAAACATGACATTCCTGCACCCTGGGCCTCAGTGCTACACACGCATACAATCAATGTGATTATGTGTGCATGAAAGGTGCTGCGGTGCCCAGCGGGAAGGCATGGTATTTTTGACTAGACATCTATGATGCAGTCCAGGAAAAAATGCCATCCCTGTCCCCTGGGCCCACAGCGCCTCAGAAAGAGAGCTTATTTTGGCTGGTGGTGAATGGGATTGTGCAACAAAGTCATTTTTAAAATGCCTTTGTTGTACAAATCTCCCCCTCCCCACACGCCAAAATCAGCTCCATGGACCAGCACAAACACACCCACACAAACACACACTGTGTGAGTGGGTATGTTTGTGCTTGCACACGCACACACTTAAACATAACATTCACACAAGCACTCATCATCATGCACTGACTCATACCACACGCATACACGCATCCATACACATATTTAAATAATAAATAAATGCAAATACACACACATTTATACAACATACACACAGCAAGCACTTTCCCATTCAAACCAGCATCCAGCATCATACATTCACCTAACAACACAAGCATGCACGCATCCATACACATAATTTAAATTAAAAAATACATGACCATAAACGTACCTTTTGCTGCGGGTCCTGATGTTTCATCTCCAGCGCTCGCCCCTGCTAGCATGAACAGGAATCTGAAAACGTCCTGGTTCCTGCACATGCGAGCAGGGGCCTGAGCGTGGGTAAGCAGATGCCCCACTTAAGCCTGCTATATCTGTATATGCAAGGAGGCGCAAGAACGCCCCCTTGCACATAAAGACATGGAGTTCCCCAGCCAGAATTTCCATAGAGCCATGCAAGGCTGGGGAAGCAAAACGTCCACTGTCTTGCATGGCTCATTGAGCTTGCACGCCAGGGGACCTGTAACTGTCAAAGGGAAACGGGACAGTTCAGAGCACTCCCTCATCTGAAAAAAAACAGCTGAGGGAGTGCTCAGTATTTCACTTGGCTGGCTCCTCCATAATGGGTCAGAGGGGGCCAAGACCCGGTGGGTCGATGTCCCCTCTCGCTTTATGGATGAGCAGCCCCTGCTTAGGAAGCTTCTGACTGTCGAGAGATTCTTGGGTGCTTGTGCATTATGAATGTCTTACACCTTCAATGGATCAGCTCACATTCCTTCTGTTTGAAAGACGTAGCCAAAAAACTCCAGTTTGGGTTTAGGAATTTGAATTTTGTCTTGCATTCGATCCAGCCTGGTAAGGTGATCACATTCAGAGGCAGCGTAAATGAGAATACCATCACTGATATTCAAAAACACCTTGCAGGTCCACTATTTTGCCTATTACTACATGCTGAAAAATGTCATCCACTAACCAAATCTGAAAACGAAGCCATTCGTAGCGTTATACTCCTTTCTGGGTGGTAAACGTTGTGATGTACAGGGATTCTGGCTCAAGCATTTTTTTGGTGGTGTCCAGCTCATGAATCTACTTTGGAAAAGAAAGATGTGCCTTGATAGTCGGCAATTTTATTGTCAATAGTGGGAGTAGGTTGGCGTTTGCGCTTCATGGCCTTATTGGGGAGTATCTACGCAAATCCTTACTGCTCAGGGTTGTTTCGGTTTTGCTGCAATTACGATGGGTGGCATACCCATGAAGTGTGGACCTTCAACTTTCTGAATTATCCCTTCAGCTACCGACATGTCACATTCATGTTCTACTTTGGCTCTGAGATGAAAACGTGCTCTTGTATGCTTCAGGGCAATTTGTTACATCGTCTCATCAATGAATGTAAAGCCTTATCAGATATCTCTTCAGGCAGCCCATTCCAACTGACCTTTTATCATGCCGTCGAACAATGCTGGCCACATCTTGGATATGCACAACATAAGCAAAGTTCACTATTTGCAGGGCTCCCGCAGCTTCACATCCTAATAGCGTATTCTTGCCAATTTCAGTGACATAGAACATTGCTTTCATGGATTGAAATTCATGTTGGACTATGGCTATGAATGTTCCTAGCAGGGGAATTGGTTTTGTACCCACAAACAAATAAATGCTGACGTTTGAACGTGACAGGTTACTGGACTGTTTTAGCTGTATTAACGCCATAACATTCACTGAGTCACCAGTGTGGATGAAAACGGTTGTATTTGTTAAAATAATTTTCACTGAGCACCTTGGCTGCCTTTTCTTTTCCCTCAGAGTGCCTAGGACACAGGAAATGAAAATATGTGTGTCCATCAGCCTCATCACGAGTTGGGTGGTAGCCCTTAAATGCTGCGGTAACGGTGTTACTGCCGCATTTACTGCTCCACACAATCTTGAATCTGGCAGTAAACAAGAGTGGGGTAAACACGCCAGAAAAATGGCAATTTTCAGCGCAATTACCGCTGGCGGTATTAATGCACAGTAATTGCACCGAAAATTAGCACCCAACCCGTGATCCGGTGGTAATACTGACAGACAGGTGGGCGCTAACGCAAATAAAGTTGGACGGTATCCCAGTCGGGATACCGCCCAAATCGTGATGACGCCTGATCTTCAGCTGTCTTTGGAGAGAAATATATCCAGCTTTGGTTTTCCTCTTCGTCCCAGTCAGGGGAAAGGGAGCTCGACACACTTTTGCAAAATGGTTAATTTGGCCGCAATGGCAGCAGGTGTGTCCTTTGGCATGGCAAGAGCCCGTGTGAGGAAGGGAATAGCCGCCGTACGTGCAGTCATCATCAGAGCTAGTCCTCTTTTTCCAGCGTTCTATAGGTGAGAGGGTATTTTTTGAGGTCTAATTCCTCCTCGTTGCTGTTTCCTACGCCAGTTCATGTCATCTGTTTAGCTCAGGGATCCGAGCTACAGATATTATAGGTCTATTCAGTGGTCGAAGTGTACAAAAAAACGTTCTGAGATGACGTTCCCTCTGCCCCATCCCCTTTTCTTCTCCCTTCACTCACCCATACTCACTGCCATTCCCCTCCCCATTCAAACCCCCAACCTGGGTCCTTCATTTCCTCCCCTACACCACCCTGTGTTTTACACCAGTTCTAGTAAGAATGAAGAAAACACAGTGAAAAAATATGCATTTAAATGACCACCATTAGCATGTCCTTGTTCCCCTCAGCAGCCCCCTCCCCCCTTCCAATCACCCACCATTTGCACCTCTTAAGGCACATGCCCAGGACTACAGCCGCAAACACACTCCTCCCATTACCTGCAAACACCTCTGTGGGTACACAAGCACCCCAGTGCCTACAGCAATTCCCACATTGCTGCCTGACCGCTTGGGAATGGCCTTCATGTGCAAGCAGTCATTTCAAATAAACAAAGATGAGCCAGCACTTGTTAGATAGCATAACGCGGTTTGACCCAGGGCTGTTAGCAACAAAGCCCCGGTTCAGATCCCCAGTACGGGAACATTATTCTTTTTTTTTAAAGTGCCATTTTGTACCGTCCTGGTCACATAAAATAAGGGGACGTTGTACCCTAACGTTCCCCGCCCCAACTTTGACCTCTGGGTCTATTAGAATCGGTTTTCTTAGCTTGAGATCATGGCACCCTTGAATAACCTGTGCTCTTACTTCATCTTCCTGATTTAATCTCTCACTCATCCACCAGTTGTGGAATGTGGTCGTAGAAGTGTACTGCCCTTGTGTTCCAGAAACCCAGTCCTCCCCAGTGACTGGGGGCCTCCTGGGTTTCCCTTTTCCGGGACTAGCGAGGCAGGTGACCCGTGTTGCATGTCACCCCTCCTGGGAGCATGGTAGCTGCCAGGATTTATTTGTCACATGGTGTGCGGGCCACAACAATGGCGATGAGGGCTGCCTTGGCCCCGCATGCGTGAGTCTGCGGGAAGCCCGTTTGTATAATCCTGCAGAAATGGCGTCGGCCACTGGTGCAGCGGGTGGCCCAGGGCCCCGTGTTTGGTTTGCACAGGCTGCCTGGTGCCCTCGAGGAGGTGGTGGCATCTGCTGCGTTTGAGGAGGTGGTGGCGGTGGTGGCCACTGAACAGAGACCAGCTGAGATGAGGGGGAGTGGCCTGTGAATGCGGGGCGCGTCAATGAGACTGAGGCCAGCTGGCAACTCCCTGTGGTCTCTGGAGAGGAAGCAGGGAGGAGCAGCTGGTCCTCGCATGCCCAGAGGATGGGCATGGCCTAAGGCGAATTTGGGTGCTGCCTGCCAGTGGAACAAACTGTGAGTGCCTCTCCCAAAATCGCGGTCCGCATCAGCTGTGTCTTTGGTTTGGAAAAAGAAAAGTGCTACGGGTCGCAGCACACACAAAAAAGGGAAGGAAAGTAGGAATATGAGGGGGCGTGGCCCACTAAGACCCAGAACGCTGCAGTGAAATTAACAAAGGGACGTGGAGGCCTGCAGCAGCCCCACAAAGAGGGGGCATGGCCCAGTAAGACTGGGCCTGCCGTGGAGAAAGAAGGGAGCAAGGGGGCACACGGTAAACGTGAGCACACGCTGTGTCACCTGCCTCTGAGTCCACGGTGCAGGCAGCACTGCCCGTGCTGGCTTGCATGCCTCCTCTGCCCTGGAAGCCCATCAAATAGGGGCGTAAGAGCTTGGCCCAGCTGCAGCTGAGTTGTTTGTGTGCTGCAGGTCGGAGTTTTGTTGAAAAGAAAAACGGCCGGAGGTACATAAGTGGCATACCGGCCGTAGGTGCAGTAGTGGTGGTACAACCAGCCCACTCGATCGAGGCTGTGCAGATAGAGGCCCCCATGATGATCTGGTGTCTAGTTGTGGTGGCTGGCATGCTTGAAGACACAAGGAGTGGAGGAGGGTTGCCACTCTCGCAAGTGCTTGTGCGCCCTATTCCAGCCGCGGTGTCCTACATCAGCCACAGGAAGTAATGTAGTGGCCAGTCATCCAGCACCCTGCCATCGTGTGTACCACAGTTTTCCGGCCCCTCCATCTAGAGGCTAGGCCAAGGTGGCCCCTGGTGTCCTAAGGTGCGGTTTTGCCAGCCCTGGACTTGAAGCTAACTCGTCATCGCGCCAACCCACACCCTGACACAGTGTTGCCATCGGGATGCCCCATAATCTAGAGATTGGGCCGCGGTGGCCCCTGGTGCCCCCAGGTGCAACTTTGCCGGCCCCGAACTGTGAGCTGGCCCATCATCTCGCCAACCGAACACCCTGGTACGGTTTGCCCCACCAGCTAAGGACTAGGCCGATGTAGCCCTTTGTACCCCCAGGTGCGGCTTTGCCGGCCCTTGAACTCTGAACTGTCCTGAAGAAATCCCAATGGAAGTTGGACTGGTATCCTGCAGACCTGCAAGTGCTCAAAGTGGGCCAAGTAGTCATCCAGCTCAAAGCTGGGAGCCTGCAGACTCAGGACATGCTTAAAATGGCACAGCCAAAATATTGTTTGAAGCTGTGCTCCTGCGCTTCTGGGTTTTGTAGTGAGGGGTGCCAGGTATGAGTGATGGTGTTGTGTCAGTGGTGCAAGATCCACTCACCCAGATTAATAAAGGGTGTGCTTGCATATGGAGTTTCCAACGTGTCACCAGTAGCTCACCAGCCCTGACTGTCACCCCAGAGTGACGTGGGCCCCTTAGTGTGTGAAGATTAGTTGTATTTAGAATCCTAGTATTATTGTGTGTATTGTGGTGTGATGTCATGTTGTTTGGTCGTTATGAAAAAGGAGGAGTGTTGCATGTTACCCCTCGTGGGAGCATGGTAGCTCCCAGGATTTGTGTAATGGTCACATGGTGGAAACCATGTGACCAAACCAATAAAAGGGACAAGCCGTTTCGAGCTGGTCAGTCGAACAAGAACTGACTCTGGTGTGCTTCTTTGTAGCACCATGCTGGTGCAACACTGCATGCAGCAGGCTCACTGGCAGGGCCCTGCATCCGGACGGTGCCCCTGCTGGGCAACACCGTCCCCACGGAATGGGTGTGCCATTTGGCCACGGCTCTTGTTGCAACCCTGGCCTGGGTGGACCCCTCTGGTGATCCAGAGCCTGCAAAGTGATCCCTGCTGTGTCCCTTCTGCGTGGACGCAGCTCCATGGTATGTGTCTGGTGGACCCGGCATCAGAGGAGGCCGGCTTCCGGGGAACCACCTCCACATGTCCTGGAAGGGGGCCCCCTCGAACTTCAAAAAGAAATCCTAACCAGCCCTATCGCTATGAGGGGTTTGCCAGCCTCAACAAAACTAACTAAAGAAACGGATCTGTGTCAGAATGTCCAAAGTTCGCCAGCCTGTGTCCAAATCCTAAACTATCCCTCACAACTGAACGTAACATAAGGTGCAAAGGGAAAATGGCTCTTGGCTATCCGGCTGCAGGCCAGCCTTGTAGTTCATAACAAAATATCCAAAAAGGTGTAGAAAAGTAAACAAACATTCCACAAGACTCAAGGGGTTGATTCCCTTTCCCCTGAATCTTTCCACTTTATCCACGAATGTCTGTATCTTTAATGGTCAGGATATGTCTTTTCTTTAAACGAGAAAGAATGGCCTAGACATCTTTTCCAAGGCGTTTTGAGGGTGCCAGACCCTCGGTGGGCAGACCCCACTCCCAGGTACTGCAACTAGGAAGAACAGAATGGTTCTCTCTGCCAAGCTGTGCTGAGCGTCCCTGACCCTTTTCTCAGTACCCCCTCCTTGGTCCACTCTCCTGCCAAGTAGGGTACTCCACGTTCTCGTTCTCACGGTTTCCTCTCTCTGACTTCACTTCCACCCACAGCCTTGGTTTACTCTCCTGCCAAGGTCTCTGGTGTCACTTATACATGTAAGCTTTGTATTCTTCTTAATCACTGTTTGGGGTATATGACCCCATCATGGGTCACAGACCCCCTTCACTAAGTTGCTCTTATATTTATTTATTTACTTGATTTTAATCGAAAAGATTTTAACGATTTTTACAAGGACTTTTTTCTTATCAGACCCATCAGCGCGAATTCCGTATTTCTTTAGCTGTTTGGACAAAAGATGATGCTCGAACTTTGGCCTCAGGTTTGGATCATGTAGACGTACATCTATTGCTAGGCTGATTAATGAGGTATCGATGGCTCAACTAAGTTGCTCTTATAGTTCTCTCTCTCAGCTCCCCCTTCACCCAACAGCCTTGGTTTACTCTCCTGCCAAGGTCTGTGAGTACCACAGTATGTGAAAAGTTTGTATTCCTCTTTCTTACGGTTCAGGTGCATTCCCAATTATGGGTCCCAGGCTTCCTTCACTTGGTTATTCTCCTAGTTCTCTTTGTCTGATCCTTCTTCAAGCCACAGCCTTAGTTTACTCCTCTACCAAGGTGTGAGAAATTCCACCATCCGCACAGTGGTTGTACGCGCACCTGTGTTTTTAAAAAATGTTTAATTAAATGGAATGATGGGAGATCAACCTCAGGAAAATGTGTGGGTTAATGCACACACATTTTCCTTTACTTGCACCACAAAAAACGCATAGACCCATGTACTCTAGATAGACACAGCCAACAGTCCACCCTGTCATATTTAGTTGGGATATCACAGCCAGTAGTACACTATGTCCTCAGCGGTAAGAGGGGGTCGGGGGGTGGGGGGCAACTGTCCCCCTGCCATGGCCAGCCTGATTGACTAACAAAGGCTTCATGGATCCGCCCTGCTCTTTTGTTAGGCCCTGCAACTGGTGACAGTGGTTATCATACTAATAGAGTATAGAGTGTACTTTAAACTGGCTGCAGAGGTTTACAAAGGAGAAAGAAAACCCCCAACAACCTTTCATATGTAACTGTGTCAACTTGAAGCCAGCTCCCACCCTTAGTATCAATGACAGTGAGCTGTCATGTCTTGTACTGTG